>NC_091470.1:225612062-226812062 GCF_036971445.1 Narcine bancroftii | reverse complement strand
ACTCTTGTCCCTGATGACCCTGTAGGGCCCCTTGTAGGGCCGTTTTAAGGGCGGCCAGAATGCGGCCCTTTTCACAAATATGTACTGACAAGTCTTTAAGTCCCTGGAGACTTTATGTTTGGGCTGGCTGTGTGGTGAGGGTTGCCATGGGACCAGGGATCCCATTTTTCACCGCGTTCTCAAGGGTTGCCATGGCGTCTTCCAGGCATTTATTGAGGGCCAGGAACTTCTCAGGAATGATCAAAGGTGCGCCATAGACCATCACCACCGCCGAGGCATTGAAGTCTTCTTTCGAAGTGGTATGAATTCCCAACAGGACTAAGGTCAATTCATCCACCCAATTGGGACCATTGACCTGATCATTAAGGCTGCCCTGAGGTGCCTATGAAAGTGCTCCACCAAACTACTGGCCTGAGGGTGATACGCAGTGGTGTGGTGGAGCTGTGTATCCAGGAAGTTAGCCAGCGCTGCCCAGTGGTGAATTGTGGTCTCTTGTGTGAGGTTAGGTGCTCTAGGACTCTGAATCTGGACACCTATGTGTCAATGAGTGCCCTGACACAGGTTTCTGTGGTGTCCATGGTAAATTCGGACACGTGGGACAAGTGTCTCTGTTGTCGGGCCGACCACTGATCCGATACCTCATAGAAGGTGAAAGTCAGCAGCTTGTGATCGGTGAAGACCTTGAATTGCTGGCCTTCCTAAAAGTAATGGAAATGTCTTACTCCCAGGTACAGCAGCAACAGCTCTCGGTCAAAAATGCTGTATTTGAGCTCTGGGGTCGGAGGTGCCTGCTGAAAAAGGCCAAGGGATGCCACTGGCCCTCAGAGAGTTGCTCCAACATGCTCTCGACCACTGTGCAGGAGGCATCAACTGTCAGGGCAGTAGGGGACCTCCAGTCTGGTGTGTGTTAAGTGGTGTTGGCCAGCACATCTTTGGCGTTCTGGAAGACCCCTCCTCCCAAGTAATGTCTTTCGACTTTCCTGCCATCTGCGCAAAGATGGGGCACATGATGCTTGCTGCTGCTGGTATGACCCTCTTTGAGGACCATGTATTTGCCTTGCTCCAGAGGCTGCTGTAGGAAATATATGACCTTTGCCGCTGTATCCTGATCGAGGGTGCTTATGACTTAGAAGTAGCAGGTGTCATCGATGGTGACGTGCTGAAACTGGAACTGAGCTTCGGTCTGCTTGAACCACACGTGTGGCTATGACATCTAAAACGTTGGGAGTCTAAGAGAAACCACGTGGATGGTCGCTGGCTCCGCTTGATCCATAATTTTCAGTTTCAACTGCAGGTTGGACCTGTCGGGGTCACCAATGTAGTGTTTGCGCTACGTGAGCATGGAAAGAACGACATGCACACAAAAGCCTTGGAAAACGAGACTGGTTTATTGTTCTGGCAGTCGCGTTTATATGGGCCTCAGATGTGACGACAGGGCCCCACATCATTGAGCGCTGGCCTGGGATTGGCTGGCGTTTCCACCAGAGTTCCCCATCTTCGCACCGTGCAGACGTCACCTGAGACGACGGCTGGTGTCATCCCGCAGTCGCCGTGTTCATCAGTTATTTTACAGGTCAGTCTGTGTCTCCACATGCGGGCCACTACAATATAACTGTGGGAGCAAGCCTTCATCATAGAAAATCTCAGAATTAGTACCAATCTGGAATGACTTTTTCATGCATTTGTTAGACTGTTTATATCCTTTACCATAAATCTTCATGCTGTATTCATAAAATATCAGTATAATTGAAGATATCAAAACCCTATGTAGTCTAGTAGTTTTATTTATGATCCATTTACTTTCTCAATATTCATTTATTCATTGTGTGGCTTGTGCATGATGAATGAAATCCAGTTTATAATTGATTAAGAACTGATGAACCAGGAGCATATGTTGATCCATAATATCATGATATGATGGATTTTTTTTCCTGGGGACAGAAAGAGACATTCTTAAGCACTTTGTGATTTGGAGCTCCTCAAAGCTTTCATGCTTATCTTGCTGATGGCAACAAGCTGGATTTCTGAAAATATCCATCGATATGCTAGAGTTAAAAAAGGTAGAAATCTGAACTTCATGAGCCTGAATGAAGTCCTGAAAATGTGCCATTTTATTTTTAAAATCAGTTTATTTGCTTTTATATTTGATTAATTGTGTACATGAAGCACAATGCATTTAGGAACATCCAGTTGTGCGATAACTGCAACTTCATAGTTCTCTATCTAAACCAATATGTTCAGGTGCAATAAAAATAATAAAAGATGTGCAAAATACTGTAAAGCCTCAATAAAGAGAAATAAAAAAACCTGCTTTAAATTAAAATTAAAATAACTCCACCCATGACTGTGTGGCCAGGCGCAATTCAAATGCTATCTACAAATTTGCTGATGACTCTGGTTTTCGGCAGAATCACAGATGGCAATGAGAAAGTGGACAGGAGGGAGAAAGATCAGCTCATTTAATGGTGTCACAATAACAACCACCTTGCTCTCAACATTTGCAAAACCAAGAAAATGATTGTGGACTTCAGGAGGAAACCCGGAGACGCGAAACAATCCTCATTGAGGGGTCAGCAGTGGATAGGATCAAGACCTTCAAATTCCTGGTTGTCAACCTCTCTGAGGATCTGTCCTGGAGCCTCCAAGCCAGTGCAATCATAAAGGAGGCCAGTGACTATATTTTTTGTGAGGTGTTTGAGGAGATTGAGTATGTCACCGAAGACTCTCAAGAACTTCAATGAGAAGAGCATTCTTTCTGATTGCTTCACTGACTGGTGGCAATGATCAGGACAAGAAAAAAACTCCAGAGGATTGTTAACTTGGCCTACCAGGCCCCAGACTTCACTCCATTGAGTGTCTTAAGAAAGCAGCCCTTATTCTCAAAGATGTTGTTTGGCTGAATTAATGGCACTTTCCAACCTATTTCTCTAACTCCATAACTCTCTGATGTGTCTGCACTCTTCAGGTTCTAGTTCCTTGTATATCTATAACATTAATCAAGCAACCATTAATCAGCTATATTTTCATCAGTCCTCATCCTCTTTAAACCACTCAACCACCTCTGGGATATTCCTTATAACCATCACTTTGAACAAGTGATCATTTTTTTATGAAGTGTCAACATAAAAAAAATCTAGAATGCTTCTGTGAATTACTTTTCAACCTTTACAAATAACAGAATTAATACAGTTCTTGTTTTTAACACAACATTTGGTGCTTCTTCAAGAATATTGAGGAATATTGACAGATAGCGAAGTTATCACAATGTGAACAAGGAATTCTGCACCGATATAAAAACTCAAAATTAATTGAACATGAGGGGGAAGAATTAAACAGAAAAGCCACATTCAAGTGTAGATAACTGGCACAAAAAAGACTAAAAAAAATATGGTTTGCAACTCAATCAAAGCAGAAAGACAAAGCACTTCCATTCTGTTTTCATAGTAAACATTATTCTCCCTTGGAAGCACATTCCAATGCTGAAAGCCAAAAGGCTGGAAACATATGAAACCTAGATAGTCATCACCTCCCAGAAAAAAACACCTCAGTATTTGTCTCAGTGTACTCTTGGTAGAAATTAACTTAAAGCAAGGCCAAAAATAGCAATGAACCTCAAAAATGTCACAATATGTCATCTATTATTGCATTTAAAAATTTAGTTTAGTTGTATTAAATATGAATATAAAATAAACTGGGAAAAATAATTTTGATATAAATGAAGGAAATGGATCATGTTTTTAAACTGCCACTTTGTTCCGGGATATTTGCAACTTTTTTACGTTATGTCTGCTGTGTAAAAAGCAACATGAAATGGAGGGGTCATTTCAGTCCTGGCTTTTTTTTCCGGCAGCTGAGGCAATAACAACACTGGAATGCCGTCTTTGTAAAGGGGCAATCCGTCATTCCGGGACCAACACTGATAAAGAAGTGTATGTGTACCTCATTTAAAACTTGAACAAAACATGTAAGTAGGACAACAGGAAAAATCTTTTTAATAATATCACTGTCCTGCTCTCTCCTGTTGGCCTGCAATTATCTTTCTCTTTGGCTTGGCTTCGCAGATGAAGATTTATGGAGGGGTAAATGTCCACGTCAGCTGCAGACTCGTTTGTGGCTGACAAGTCCGATGCGGGACAGGCAGACACGGTTGCAGCGGTTGCAGGGTAAAATTGGTTGGTTGGGGTTGGGTGTTGGGTTTTTCCTCCTTAGTCTTTTGTCAGTGAGGTGGGCTCTGCAGTCTTCTTCAAAGGAGGTTGCTGCCCGCCGAACTGTGAGGCGCCAAGATGCACGGTTTGAGACGATATCAGCCCACTGGCGGTGGTCAATGTGGCAGGCACCAAGAGATTTCTTTAGGCAGTCCTTGTACCTCTTCTTTGGTGCACCCCTGTTACGGTGGCTAGTGGAGAGCTCGCCATATAACACGATATTATACTGCAAAGGTAAATGGAAGAGTCGATTTGGCTGATAGCGAGTAGTTCACTAGGGAATATCTGACCAGCAGGCACTTGGAGTTTAGCCCATCTCTGATGTCTATCCATGCTCTCATAAATGAAGAAGTCTGAAATGAGCTGGAGAAGAAATAGTTGGAGCTGGAGATGAAATGAGCTGATGGTTAAAGAGTGATGCACCCTCTACTAGACTCACCATTTCATGAGATGGGTAAAGCACTGATGTATTGCTGGGAGGAGAATGAGAGATGATTTAATTTATTAGTACATAATTCATGTGAGGTTATTCATTTTGGGGGAAGTAATAGGAAAGCTGAGTATTATTTAAATGGAGACAAGCTAGGGAGTGGGGAAGTGCAAATGGATCTGGCTGTACTTGTTCACCGGTCACTGAAGGCTAGCATGCAGGTTCAGAAAGCTGTGAAGAAGGCAAATGGAATGTTGGCTTTCATAAAGAGGGAATTGGAGTATAGGAACAGAGACGCCCTTCTGCAGTTATACAGGGCCCTGGTGAGACCCCACCTGGAGTATTGCGTCCAGTTCTGGTCTCCAAACTTGAGGAAGGACATAGTAGCTATAGAGGGTATGCAGCGCAGATTTACAAGGTTAGTTCCAGGGATGGCAGGGTTGTCATATGCAGCAAGGCTAGAAAAACTGGACTTGTATCCATTGGAGTTTAGAAGGATGAGGGGGGACATGATTGAGGTATACAAAATCATCAGGGGGATAGACAAGGTGAAGTCTGATTACTTGTTCCCAATGATGGGGGAGACGAGGACTAGAGGGCATAGTTTAAGAATACAGGGTAGGCCCTTTAGGACGGAGATGAGAAAGCATTTTTTTACCCAGAGAAATGTGAATCTGTGGAATGCTCTGCCACAGAGGGTGGAAAGGGGTACTGATGGTAATGATCAGCCATGATCTAAAATGGTGGTGCTGGCCCGACGGGCCAAATGGCCTACTCCAGCTCCTATTGTCTATTGTCTATTGTCTATTGTTTTTACAGGACAGATGTGGGGTGGCTGTTGGTCTTTCAAAATAAGGTTTGATTATTAATGATAAGATAAAAAATATGTATCAAAGGATACTGAATCTGGAACTCTACAGAAGAAGGATGTGAATGTCCCATTATTAAATGTATTCAAGACAGTCACTGACAGATCTTAAAGGTATTAAAGAAGAGATTAGTGTTTGGGAATGGCATTGTGATAAAAGACCAGCTCCCTCACTGATCCCACTGCCCCACTCTCAGCTGTTCCCAGGTAGCTCTAGTCACCTTGTGCTGTGAGCAAGCTGATCTGTGGGTTTATCCTCAGTTTGAACAGTCTGAAGCCCTCAACATTATCTTTCCTTATCTGTCACTAGCCCCCAATGATAGATAGCAGTGATTAGTAAGGGATTCCTTAAGGTGGTATGTGAGTGAAAAAGAAAAAGTTAGAAATCTTCTGCTATAGATCAATACTTGCAGTAGATTTTCCCATGCTCTTTTATAAATTGTGCATGTATTTTCGCATGTTCTTTTATTAATTGTGTGTTAATAAAAGTATTGTGTGCAGACTTGTCTCTCTTGAACCTGACACTTGCTCAACACAGCAATGACCAGTGTTGGGTCCGACAGCAGGCCGCCAGGAGAGTCTCCTGACAGCCCGCCAACAGCCCCCAACATTAGATAGTGGTGATGCTAGTGAGCCGAGCAGCAACGATGATCGCTCTCGACGTAACTCACCATTATCATCCTAATTTCAACTTTGCATATAAAGCTGTGGGAATATTTTTGAGCCCTTTTTTTGGGGAAAAAAAGTGGTTCTAACATGCCATCAAATACAGTATGTAATATGTGACACTAGATGCTGATGCCAATACTGTTGTGTTACATGTCCCGCCTCTTTTGCGCCTGGAATGCCGGCTTGCTGTATAAAATGACACACTGACCCAGCCTGATGCAGGATTTCTATGTATAAATCTCTTGTGTACTCTTGGGAGAAATTAACTTAAAGCAAGGACAAAAATATCACTGAACCTCAAAAATGTCACAATATGTCAACTCTATGATTGCAGATAAAATTTTAGTTTAGTTGTATTAAATAGGCATGTAAAAATGAACTGGAATAAATAATTTTGATATAAATGAAGGAAATGGATCGTGTTTTTAAGCTATTTATTTTTTCCTGTTTCCTTTGACAATTTTCTTGAATTATAACCCTTTACTAAGGGGGGAGAGAGTAACCCAGAATTAACTACTTGCTCTATTTCCATCATTCCCACTCTATAACCTGCAAACAGCACATGCAACCGAACTGAGACATGGCTTGAACTGTAACACAAGCAGTGTGCGAGACAATTATAAATTTCTCAACAGATTAGGTAACCCACATTTCCCTCTTTTAAGAAGTGGCTAACATCTTGATAATCCTTCAGCAAAATTGGAAAATGGAATTCAGAGTCGTGAGAGTTCAGAACAGCTGAATTTCATTCCAACTGAATCACACATCGATGAAGCAGTTTTCACTCACCCCTTTGTGCAACTTCCTGATTGGACTACATGGGAGCGTGGGGATTTTAAATGCATGGTTGCAGCAATGAAATATCCTTTCAGCAGCTGAATTTAACATTGATAAAAATGTTACACTGAAGATTTTGGACGTTCATCTTAAATTAATGAGTAATGTGAGTTTATTGTCATGTTTATAAGTACAATGCACAGCTGCACCTACATACAGTATTTTCTACATATTTCCTCCTTCAACACAACAGGCCAAGGACAAACTTGTAACCCATCAAAGAGACATGGACTTTTGATAATAATGAAATATTATTACATGTTTTGAGTCCAGCCTGACATATTTCTATATTCCCCCCCCCCCCACACCTCTCTCATGGAAAACATCTAAGCTCAAAAAACAAACTGCTGGAGGAACACTTGACGATCCAAGTTCTTCCAGCAATTTGCTTTTCGTTCTAGATTCCAGCATCTGCAGTCACTTGTGTCAACGTGTATTCTCACTTGCTTCTCATCCAAATGTGATTAAGGCACTTAATTATATAGAGAAACTTTTTAAATGAAACTGCAGCACCAATGCGATGAACAAGTGGACTGTATAACCTTACTCAATGCAATAGCTTTTGCTATCCTTGATAACCCAGCAAGGCTCAATATAGTGCATTTATTTACCCCTTTTCAAGAATTCAAGGTGCAATTGTGAAAATAACAAAGATTTTTGGTAAAAATTCTGAACACTGACAACCACAACCAAATAACATGTTATTTATGTTATACCTTTATAAAAGATGTATGCAGTTCAGAATCTTTTACTGAACCCCATGGGACTAGACACTTTTGGAATTTGGAATTCTTTTGATAATGCAATAATAATAATGGTGGTACATTAAGTAGTTGCGCTGATTTCAGATTCGCGCTGAACAAAGATACACTCCAACTAGAAGGGTCTCTGGACAGGGGGGTTGCAACAGCAGCACTGGATGGGGTGGGGGGGGGTGGGGGGTTGCAGTGGCATTGGATGGGAGTTTGGTGGCAGCACTGGACGGAGGGGGGTTGCTGACGGTGCTGGACTTGTGGGGGGGGGGTGGTGTGGGGTAAGTGAAGTGAAATAAAGATAGACCATAAAATTACTAGTGTGCTTTTTATTTTTAATTAAAACATACAGTCAAACTTCAAACATAAACTGGCTCAATCTAAACTAAACACCTTGTTCTAAGATTAAGAATTTTTGGTTACAAGTTAAATTGTTTATTAGAAGAAAGTTTACCATTTGATCCAATGTTATTTTTATTAGGGGATATTAAATCGATTGCTTTAGGATTGAGATTGACTATGTACCAAAGTGAATTTTTACATTTGGCTTTGGCTGTTTCTAAAAAAATGTTTGACTATTACTTGGAAATCTGATTTAGTTTCAGGAATTTAGTTTCAAAGATGGTATGCTGAAATGAAATCCTGTATTCCTTTAGAAAAGATAACGTATAACTTGAGAGATAAATGTAATTTTTTTGTAAAAGTATGGAGCCCATATTTAAAAACTCTTGGTATTAAAATTTAATCTCCCAATCTGCTCCAGTGGATGTCTCGGTTTATGCAGATAAAAATTTGATTATTATTCTTGGTGATGATCTCCTTCTTTCTTTCCTTGGAAGTGGGTAGGGGAGGAGGGAGGGTGTTAGCTGGGTGGATGAGGGAGGTTGAGGGTTTTTATTTAATTATATGTTTGTATCACTATATTATAACTAATGTCATATGATTTAAGTTTATAAATAAAATATTTAAAAAAACTAAACTAAACACATGCAATAAAATCACAATGTCATCATGTTATGGTGACCATCGTCTTCAGGTTGGAGTCTGTCATCTGTCTGGGCTTCAGGCCATCTACAACAAATCAGGTATCCATATACAGCGAATCGGAGGCAATGGAATCAGTTTTTTTCACTGGCACCTGTAGTGTGAATTGAACATGAGACATGTCGGGTCATGTTTAGCACCAAACGTGATGATATCCATGGAAAAAATGTTTGGTTTTTAGAATTTTGAATAAAAGAATATGTACCTATATTATTTACACACACACACATGTGTGTATATATCTCTGTATTATCTTTACAAACCACAGTATAAAAGTGCCCCCTGTTGGACAATTTTATTTTCTGCCCCCAGTCTTATTTTCTGCTCCTTCAATAGATTTGTAATTATTTTATACATCATGCACAATTTCCTAAAGTCTATCTTAATGGAAATAACTTTTTTGGGGCACACTGACAGAACACAACCACTGTTTTATCAAGCAAATTTGCATCTGTGTCTTGCACTGGTTTTACAACAATTCCTCAAATTTAATAAATCATTTTCATTGCATTTTTCTGTTTTCACATTATGCAAAGCTCCAAAGCATGTGGCATTCCAATATTTTGCAAATTCTGTATAAATTTGCAACTGATATTTTTAGCATTACAAAATGTTTTGTTTACAGCAACATCATAGTGCAAACATTTATATAAACCAAATAAAAAGAGTTCAAGAAAAAAGATAAGTAAGGTAATGTGCATAGTTCATTCAGGAATCTGATGGCAAAGGGGAAGAAGCTATCCTTGTGCTGCTGAGTGCTCATCTTCAGTCTCCTGTACATTTTTCCTGATGGTAGAGGGCATGGTGGGGGTCCTCTTCTTCCCCCACTGTTTCCATCCCCTCTGTTGTTACTATCTGTTTCTCCCCTTCCATTTCCACCCTCCATTTCTCCCCCTTTTCTTACCCTTCTGTTTTTTCCCCTCTACTATTCACCCTCTGTTTTCACTGCTCTGTTTCTTTCCCCCCATTGTTTCTCCCCACTCCTTTGTTTCTCCCCATCAGTTTCCACCCCTCAGTTTATCTCCTTCTGATCTACCCCTCTTTTTATACCCCCTCTGTTTCCCCCACTGGGTTAATTGTGTATTTTGGCAACACATGTTCATGGGCCAGTAAGGCCTGTTACCCTGCTGTGACTTCAAAAGTAAAATTCTGAAAATTAAAAAATTAAGTGCTTTTCTTTCCAGCAGCTATAAGGTCTTCAACCCTCCCCTCACTATGAACAACTGGAACCACAAAAAGATCTGTGTGCATGACTGAACTCCAGTTTCTGCTCTTCCACTAACTGTAAATGAATATTTATGCATGTATATTTTACATTTATCATTTATTTCTATGCTGGAGTAATTTAATTTATACTACTTATAGTATGGAGAGTCATGTTGCCAACCTCCCCCCCCCCCCATGGGCAGTTAACTCATTAGAGGCTAGGGGTGGCATGTTTAGCATAGCGGTTAGTACAATGGTGTTACAGCGCCAGTAATTGAGGCTGGGGCTTGAATCCCATGCTCTCTGTAAGGAGTTTTTACATTCTCCCTGTTTTCATGGATTTTCACTGGAGGCTCCAATTTCCGGCTGCCCTTCAAAATGTACCGGGAGTTGTAAATCAATTCAGTGTAATTGGGTGGCATGGGCACGTGGGCATGCTGTATGTCTAAATTTAAATTTATGATGCCATATCTGTCAATCAAGGTCAAGACCACCCCCAACAAGAACACACCTTTCCATTGGCCTCCTTTGAAGGTATACTACCCCACTATTGGCTCCTTTAATTACCTTTGGGCACACAGTGCCCTCCATAATCTTTGGGACAAATATATTATTTCCCTTTATTTGGCCCTTTGCTCGTGGAGCATACAATTAGAGAACTATATCCATGGCCATTGTTCTCAACTTGCCACAATACAATTTACCTTGTAGAATATCTTGCATGTCAATATTCTTTTGATTAATATTAGTTGAGAATACCCACATAACTGTCTAAACTTATCCAATTATATTGCTGGAAGCTTTTAGTATTTGGATTGTTGGTCACTCCAGCTTCCCTTTGAAATGTGCAGTGTATGAAGTTCTTAAGATAGTTTCTTCTACTCTGCTGAGAATCTCTCAGACCCATTCTGGCTGCTATATGTCTCCAGGTGTCCTCTTGGCTCTTATCTCTGTTTCTGGTGCTCCCATACTATACTGTTTTCTGTCAATTTTATATGGCTAAACCTTTTATGTGGGTTAACACTCTAGTCTGAAGGGTCTATGTCAATGTTCTCAGGCATGCCAATGTCACCCTAACATTTGCATCTGATGTAGATTTTCACTAACGTCTGACTCAAGCATTCCACAATTTTAATTGGGGCTCCCAATGTGCCTCACTGTCAATCTGCCTCACTGTCGATGTGCCCTAACTGTTGATGTGCCCTAACTGTCGATGTGCCCTAACTGTCGATGTGCCTCACTGTCGATATGCCTCACTGTCGATGTGCCCTAACTGTCGATGTGCCCTAACTGTCGATGTGCCCTAACTGTCGATGTGCCTCACTGTCGATGTGACTCACTGTCGATCTGCCCTCACTGTCGATATGCCCTAACTGTCGATGTGCCCTAACTGTCGATGTGCCCTAACTGTCGATGTGCCTCACTGTCGATGTGACTCACTGTCGATCTGCCCTCACTGTCGATCTGCCCTCACTGTCGATGTGCCCTCACTGTCGATGTGCCTCATTGTCGATTTTATGCCCCATAAAGCACACTTTTGGGCTGAGAGGGACTTCTTGAGGAACATTTATTGGTCCTTTGGAAATAAAAACACCAGGAATGAAACCTAAATTCATGCCCACAAACAAAAGGATACTTTGCTGTATCGATTCTTTTTATCATCTTGGATGAGCCTTAATTATATTGGATTTAACAGTGTGATATTTGTAAATATATTTTATTTAATCTGTTATACTTTTGTGGCACATTTAAATGCAGAAAAAAAACTCAAGCTCTTTTTGTCATCTGATAAACTAATTATCAAGCAACTATCTTGTGGCAGTTTCAAACTGCCTTTCCAAGTCACATTGTTACTCTAGAAGGAAATTTAGTTTGGGCGAATATAAATCGCTTTCCCTGCTGTGTGACTCCTCCTTTCTCATTGTCCATTATTAAACATATCATGGCAATGTTTCTTCAGGAAAAATGATTTAACAGAGGGAAGTTATTTATTTGTTTATTTTAGCTTTCAGAAACAAAAAAACTCCTAAATTGTAATTGTTGGCATGAGGCTATTTTGAACATTGCAAGGTTCCATATGGCTGCTTGCCAAAGGCCGAAACACGAAAGCATCTGTTTCTAATCAACACTTCCTGGACCTGCAACATACTGACATTGAGGAATACAGTGAAAATTCTAACTGTCTTGCATTGCACAGTCAATGAGAGTAAAATATGACAAGAGTAGATGCAGTACAGGTGCTTTTATATCTACTGGCAACTATATACCACACCTGATATCCATTTCCAAGGGAATCCAGTAATGACATAATAAAGTTGACTCAGAGTCTATTTTAAATATTTAAAATTGTCGAAATGCAACTGCAATTTTATGCAGCATTTGCTTTTGATCTCTTGCATTTAGAGATAATGTTAGGATAATTTAAAAGTTTATTAGTATTTGTATCTCTTATTTAATTGTGAAACCTATAAATTACACTGGACAATGAAGATTTTGCTTCCTGAGCACTTTTGGGTGTATTTTATGGATTTTTGGCTGCTGATCACAAAAATCACCTTACCATTTTCCTATCATGTTTTGTTTTTTTTTAAATATAACCTATTTTTGTTGACTTTTGTGATTTCCTGTCATATTTTAAGTCTGCTTCAAGCCTACAAAGCCACGAAGTGCAATCTGTTTGAAAATTCATTTTGTGCATTTGCACTCGGACTTTTTTCCTGCTGATCTTGGTGCAGTCAGTGACGAACATGGTGAAAGATTTCACCAGGACATTGCGACAATAGAAAAGCGGTATCAGGGTAACTGGAATCTATCAATGCTGGCCGACTATTGTTGGACACTGACACAAGAGGTATCAGATGTTGAATAGAAATGAAAATCAGCAACAAAATATTTTTAGGCCAGTTGAACTAACGCAAATGTGTCAGTATCATTATGCGATTAAACATGCTAAATTCAATAAAAATTAATGTTTCTCCAAATTTCAACATGATGGAACAATTCTGAAATGATCTATGTGTTCGGCTTGAAGTTGTTTATTATAATCCCCAATTTTTTTTCAGGAAGCAAACCTTTGAAAAAAATTGTTGTCCAGTATGATTATGCCAAGGGATTTGCTTCTCATTGTTATGAGACAGTAAGCACTTCTTTCCGAATGTCCAGGCTTTATAACAAATAATTGGAGAAATTGGACAAGTATTATTTTTTTCCATGTAGAAGACAGTAAAAACAATGTGTGTCAAAAGATTAAAAGATAGAAATGCTAAAGAATGTTAAAACTTTAAAATGATTTTGCATTATACAGGTACTCCATTTTTTTTGGAGTAATTGATGTTGAGAAATTGATGCGTTACCAAGGATTTAACTTGCATTTTTTTAACATTACATTTGAATATTTCCTTCTGTGGCTGTAATCGTTATGATTGGCTGACAGTAGCAAATTGAAGCATAAAATTATATCCATACTTATTAGAGTAGCTGTAAGCAATCAATAATTAAGTGGGTGAATAGCATCTGTACAAAGTGGGAATTAGAATTTCACTAGGATCTGATGCGCTATCAAGAACTTAAAAGACTGGAGTTACAGAACAATAGGCTTTCATTTACAATAAACCTGAAAGTCATCCTGTGCAGTGACCCAGGTTTTCTGGGCAGGAGTTGTGTTGGAGCCTTTATACAGGGTCAAGAGGGAGGAGCCACGGATACAGTCACAGAGCGGGGCCGAGCCAGATAAATGAGTGTACAGCAGTTCACCACATTCACCCCTTGTTTTTTCCTTTATCTTGTTCAGCAGGGTGGTGTGGGGCACAAAGTCTTACAGGTTAAGTCTGTCCGGCTGCCTGGTCTTCAGCTGTGACCAGTAGAGAGTTGGCTGCTATGCTGTAGTTAGGGTGGCAGGTGAGTCCTGGACCTCCAGTGCTGTGTTGACTTGCTGGCGGGGTGTGGTGACTCAACTGGAATGACTGCGGTAGGGATGGAGTTAGTGTGTGTCCATGCTGTTTGGAGGGTATGCTCCTTGGGGTGTCCTCGCGAGATCCCGGATGGAGACATTTTCCTTGTGTCCAATCGAGTAGGCCACTTATGCATACTGGGGATTCACATGGAGGAGATGGACCATTTCGATCAATGGGTCAGTTTTATGGCCCCACATATGCTTCCTTAGCAGGTCTGGCCCTTGGGCCATCAATCAGAATGGCAGGGTGGTCCCCGACGTGGACCCCGGTGAAGGATAAAATTTGTTCATGAGGAGTGGCATTGATGGTAGTACATAGCAGAGACCTGATTGCGTGGAGCACTTTGGGAAGGACTCCTGCCAATGAGAGACTGACAGCCCCCTGGACTTGAGGGCAAGGAGTATGTTCTCCCTCTCCACCTAGCCATTCTCTGGGGGGGTTATAACTAGTGGTCCTGCAGCTCATCACTCATGAACGAGGACCACCCCAATTGATGTGGACATATGATGGGTACCCGAGCAGGATGTATAAGTTGCGCAGTTCCCTGATGACTGGTGGTGGTCATATCCGGACAGGAGATGGCAAAGGGGAAATGTGAATACTCATCAATGATCATGAGGAAATGGATGTTGCGGCTAAGTCTATACTCAGGCATTCAAAAGACCGTGCAACTTTTACCAGGTGCGCCCCATCTGATTGGTAGATGTATGGATTGCACTCTGCGCAGACCTAGTTATGTTTCTGACATCCTTGATGGAGTACGGGAGATTGCAAAATTTGATTAAGTGGAAAAATCTCGTGACACTGTGGTGGCAGAGGTCATTGTGGAGAGTTGTGAGGCGGTCTATCTGTGCATTGCCACATGTCTCTTGGGACAGGGCATCTGGGGGCTCGTTGAGCTTCCCCGGCCGATACAGGATATCATAGTTTGATCCTCCACCTCAAAATTTTTATCATTCTTTACCTCTTGAGGTGGCACTGAAAGTCCAACTCCAGCAGCATTGATGTTCAGAGTTGTGGCATGATGAAGAGTTTAATATCCCTTTAAGTCGTGCCCCATACAGTCAGCGCCATGATGGTGTAGCTGCAGATCTCGGCCAAGTGGGACTTTGAGGCCAGGGTGACTTTACAGTTACTGGCCTTGCTTTCAGGGAGTAACACTGCACCGTGTCAGGTGGATAAATCTCTCAGTGCTGCTGCTATCGAAAAGGCATCTCATCACCTGATCTTTGATCGAGATGTCCATCATAGACTGGTAGAGTTAATGTGGGCTGCTTTGATTCAGTACCACAGAGGCCAGTGTCAGTTCATGGTCTGACCCATGCTGGGAGCGAAATGGTGGCTCCCTACGGCAGCGTGGTTATCCCCAGAAGATGGCGGCCCCCATGTTGTAGCGTGGTCATCTCCGGAAGCTGACAGTGGTCAAAATGGCGGCTCCCATGCTGCGCACATGGCGGTACTAGGATCGGAAGGTGACTATGATTGACATACCTTTGCCTAGTGTCCTTTCTGAAGTTTGAGCACGTTACTTTTTTCGCCAGGCAGCATTTTCAGGGGTTGGCCACAAGAGTAGCACTTTGAGTGCTCCTGGGAGACTACGGCTGTGGTGGGCTCACTCCTCGTATGCAGAAGTGGACTGCTAGCCTGTAAACCCGTGTCCCAAGATGGTGACCCCGGTGTGGACCCTGTGCCATTCACCGAGTCAGCTTCCATGTTACGGAGGGCGATCTCGAACATTTTCACAAGCTTAATCGCTCCTTTTAAGTCCAACTTACTCTGCTCGAATAGCCACTAGTGGATGTAGTCTGACCTGACACCTGCGACATAGGCATCCTAGATCATGACCTCCGTGTTTTGGATGGCTGAAACCAACTGGAAGTTGCACGCTCGTGCAAATTCCCACAGCGCCCAGAGGAACTCGTTGCGCGATTCACCCGATCGCTGTCTGTGGGAAGCCAGCATGTGCCTAGCATATACTTTGTTGACTTTCTCCCTATACTGGTCCTTGAGTATGTCCATTGCCTCCCCATAATTGAGACATCCCTGATCATCGAAAACATTCAAAGACTGACCCGAGAGAAGAGCAGGTGCAGCTTGTTTGTGTGGCCGTGATTCCAAAGGTATTTTGCAGAATGACCTCAAAGCAGTGTAGCCAGAGTTCAAAGCAGTCTGAGGCTTCTGGCAATTGTGGGTTGATCTTCAGCTTGTATGGCTTCAAACATTGTTCCAGTATTAGAAAAAAATTATTGTAAATAAAATTGATGTGCTATTAAAACTCAAAAAACGGGAGTTACAGAATAATAGGCTTTTATTTACAATAAACTCGAAGGTCATCCTATGTTGAGACCTAGACTCTCTGGCAAGGGGGTAATAGTGTTGGAGCCTTTATACAGGGTCAAGAGGGAGGAGCTATGGGTACTGTTACAGAGTGGGGCAGAACCAGATCAATGAGTGTACAGCAGTTCACCACAGTATCATTGCACCTGAACTAGTTTGCAAGAATATTGGATGAGATACCGAGTCCGCTCTGAAAGCTGTCATTGGGTAGGTTTAAAGCAGAGGACGATATGTCCTTGATTAGAAAAGGTGTCAAAGGTTCTGCGAAGAAGGCAGGAGAATGATGTTGAGAGGAAAAATACATCAGCCCTGATTCAAAGACTCGATGGTCTGAATGGCCCAATTCTGCTCCTTCTTTTTGGGCCAAAGGGCCTGTTCTGTACTATATATATGTGTGTGTATATATATATATATATATATATATATAATTCTGTTCTATACAATATATACAAATATATTGACTGTGTGAATACTTTAAAATGCCTGGGTTCCATTATTATCTCAGAGGGAATATTAGTTGATGAAATAAAACATGGATTGGAATTAGAATTTCACCCATGACCAATTTGACAACAGTTGGCAAAGTAAGGACATGTGTTTTATTTCCAAATCAGATTTTACTGAAGTCTTGGTGTGTTTACTCTTGTATATGAATGTAAAACAGAAATGTTTGTAGCTGGGATTGAGAAACATTTAAAAAAAAAAGTTATAATAAAATTGTGAAGATTTAATTTTTGGAAAAAAAGATAAATGATTACATATTGCAAACAATTAACTCCATAACAGCTAACCAGCGGTTCTCAACCTTTTTCTTTCCACTCACATACCACTTTAAATATTCCCAATGCCATAGGTGCTCTATGATTAGTAAGGGTTTGCTTAAGGTGGTATGTGGGTGGAAAGAAAAAGTTCAAAAACCACTATTTTAATCTTATCTAATTGTCTCATTATGTACATGGCTTCAGGACTCCAAAGGAAATGGGCCAATGACAATTTTTTTCAAGCAAAATATTTCAGTAACATTTGGGTCTAAAGCAGTGATTCTCAACCTTCCCTCTCACATCCCACTTTAAGCAATCGCTTACTAATCACAGAGCACCGATGGCATAAGGATTACTTAAAGTGGTATGTTTGTAGAAAGAAAAAGGTTAAGAACCACTAGGCTAAACACACTTTTTGATGTAGTGAGATAAAGAGTTACGATGGTTCAACCATGTTACAACATGTATAGAATAATATATATGGAAGAAATTTAAAGACTGAGAATAGTAAAATTGGTGAATAATGAGTTGCCACACATTTAAGTTACAATAGATAAAGGTTTGATCAGTACAGTGACTGAAGGAGAAGAGAAATTCACAGGAACACTTGGAAGATGGTAAACCCAGAAATTTTAAAGGTGGTGCAGGAGTCCCGGTGGTCATTGCTCTCTCTAAGAAATATACCATGATGGATTTTGTCGGGAGAAATGATCTCCCAGGGGAGAAGGGCAGTGAAAGGCCAGTTTGTGGCACTGCAGGAGGTGTGGTGAAACAGAAGACTGGGAAAGCGATCGTGGTAGGTAATTCTATCATGATGGGAGGGTATACAGGTGTTCCCATTGCTGCACAAGAGTCGGTATGTTGCTTTCTGATGCTCGGGTCAAGGGCATCTTGAAGAGTTTGGAGAACATTTTGAAAGGGGAGAGTGAAGAGCCAGAGGTCAAGGTACCAATGACATGAGTAGAAAATGTGATTAGGTTCTGGAACATAAATTTTGGGAGCACGGTAACTAAAAGAGCAAGTCTTCAATGGTTGTCATCTCTGGATTGCTTCTGAAGCCACGAGCTAGTGAGTAAAAGAATAGAAATATGGCTAAGATGAGTGTGTGGGTGAAAGAGTGACGCAGGTTCCTGGATAATTTTTTGGGATGATGGGACCTGCACAAGCAAGTCAGAATGCACCTTAACCAGTGTAGGACCAACATCTTTGCCAGAATATCAGGGAAGTTTTAAACTGAGTTTGCAGGGAATGGGGTCAATCACAAAAACCATCTCGTTGACCCGCCACTCTAGGGGTTTTTATGCACAAAAACCGCATTATTGCTTGTTCAAGTTTTAAAAAAAAAGGCCAATTAACCTTTTATGCAGAGTACAGAAAAGGTGGATAGCACAGTTCTTTTATGTAGTCCAGAGCAACGCATTGCCTTCCCAGAGCAAAAGGGGGTGGGATGCATAGCACAGCAGTGGCTGCCCTGTGGCAATCCCACCAACCTGCTGCCTGACTGCCCCCTGTGCCCTGCGGCCTGATGGTTCCCCGCGCCCCGCTGCCTGACGGTCCCCCCGCCCCGCTGCCTGACAGCCCTGTCAGGAGCAGGTGGCGTGAGAGGGCAGGGGAGTGGCTTGAGGGAGTGGGACAGCATGAGGGAGAGGGTGGGGTAAGAGAGCAGGGTGGGGGAGTGGTATGAGAGAATAGGCCACATGAGAGAACGGGGCAGGGGAGCGGCATGAGGGAGCAGGCAGGGTGAGAGAGCAGGGCAGGGGAGCGGCATGAGGGAGCGGGCGGCATGAGAAAAAGGGATGGGGGAGCAGTGTAAGGGAGTGGGGTGAAGTGAGCAGGCCCTGCCTTACAGCTCCACCGGCCGCTCTGTGACAGTGCAGCAGGGCGACGGGGCAATCAGCGTGTCACCAATCATCTTACCTTCCTGTTTGGAGCTGCTTTCAATGGCAATACTTTTACGCAGGAGGTGGAGCAACTTCACTCCACCTCTGACTCTATCATTCTTGACGGAGGGAACCTGGATCATGCTGGACTTGCCAATCTACCTTTGGACCTTTTATGCAGGCAAGTAGAGCACTTTAAAGGCAGAGGAAACCTTTCTTTACAGATCACTAATTTTCACTATAAAAGGGCCTACTATTAGATCATCAAGAACACAGGAAAATCTCTGACCAGATGTTGTTTATTGACGACACCATCATACCAACAAAACTCATGACCAAGTTGAAGGTTCTGGGACTCTGTCCACCCCTCTGAAACTGGATCATCGACTTTCTCATCGGCAGACTCCAATCAGTGTGGATCAACAACATCACCTGACCATCAACACAGAGAAATCCCAAGGTTGGGTGCTTAGTCTCTTACTCAATTCCATGACTGTGTAGCCAAGTTCAACTCCAATTAAATCTACATATTTGCTGATGACACCACTCTTGGCCAAATAACTGGAAATAATGAGTCAGAAAAAAGAATGCAGATCAAGAATCTGGTTGGGAAGTGCCAGAACAACAATATTGGCCTCTGAAGGACACCTTTCAAGGAGCTGATTGTTAATCTTAGGAAGGAGAGGTGAAGGGACAACACCTCTGTCTGGATTGCTGGGTAGGAGGTGGAGAGAGTCCAAACCTGAGAGTCCACTTTCCAGAAGTCTTTCCTGAAGTCAGCACATTGAGGGAACTGTTAAGAAGGTGTACAAACGCCTATACTTTCAAAGGAGTTTGAGGAGATTTGGCATGTTGTCAGATACTCTATAAAACTTCTACAGGTGCATTGCAGTAAGTATACTAGCTGGTTGTATCACAGCCTAGTTTGGCAATTCAAGTGCTCAGGAACGCAAAAGACTGCAGAAGGTGGTAAACATAGCCAGGTCCATCACAGGCTATAACCTCCCATCCATTGCAGGCATCTATGTGAGGTGCTCTCTAAAGAAGGCAGCCAACATCATAAAGGGACCCCCTCCTCCCACCCCAATCAGCCTAGTCACAATGTCTTTTTATTCTGACTTCTGAATTATATCACATAATAAGTTTTATGCTAACTTTGGGGAGAAGGTTCAAAAACCTGAAGACCAGCATCTCTAGGTTCAAGAACAGATTCTTTCCAATAGCAATCACACGTTTGAACCTCCCATGGTACACGACCATTGCAAGTCACTTCTTTGCACTAGGATTACTATGAATAATTATAATTTATATTATATATTTATTTTCTCTTAATTAGTTTACGATGATAGTTTTTCTTGACAAGTGCCTGTTCAATTGCGGCAAGTAGGAATTTCATCATGGTAGTTGTTTAGAGGGAGACTTACACTCACATAGAGGAAAAATAGTAAGTCCAACAGGCAGAAGAGTGAGTAAGTGAACATCAAGAGAAGTCAAACCTAAATTGCATTTATTTTAGTGAAAGAGGTACAACTCATGAAAATAAATTAACTCAAATTTTTAATTAACAGGGATTCATGATATTGTTGCCATCATTGAGACATGCTTGAAGGATGGGCAGTACTGACAACCCAATATCCCAGGAAATAGACTTTTCAGGTGAGGCTTAGGATGGAGTATGATGGAAGGAGGCATTGGACTTTTAGTCAAAGGTTGGATTGCTTCATTATTGACAGTGGGTATCCTAGAAGGCTCCTCAAACAAGGCCAAATTCAAGTTCACCTGATTGTACAACTTGACAAAACCGTGTATCTCTAGCCAAAATACACACATACACAGACACACAGTATACCCTACAAACAAACAATAGATACACATTGATCCAAAATAATAATTTATGGGATTCCAGAATCAAAAAAGGGTGTTGTCACCTTGATGGGATATTTTACAGATATCCCAATGGTCAGCAGGAGATTGGGGAATAGATATGTAGGCAGATATCAGAGATATACAATAAAAATAACTTTTAAATTTCCCAAATATTAACTGGTATTGCCTGAGTACCAGCTTTAGTGCTGCAGAATTGCTCAGCAAAAGGAGGTGTAAGGTGCTCCTTCCCTCTGATACCCTACAGTTCACCCTTGGGAAAGGTGTAGAACTTGTTTAGCCTCCAAATCAGTGTTACATGAAGCCATGGATTGCAGATTGTGGATGGTTTTTACAAGCAGATTCTACAAATTGGAATTTATGGTTGTAAAACTAAAAACGCTGGGCAGATGAATTTGCTGATCAATGGCCAGGGTTATCTGTACAGTATGGGCACTGCAACTGAAGAAGGCAACAGGAAACCACTTTAGAATTATTCCCTTGAATAATTATGAACTCAACATTGACTACAGTTTCAGCTCAAAGACAGAGCCTTCACAAAAGAAGAACTGGGAAGGCAACAACTACAATTTGGAGGGTCATAGGTCATGATAGATGGAGAGACATGATCGTCCTCGCCAAGCAGCAGGGCACCTGAATAAATTGCCTGAGTGTTGAAGGCTTAGAGGGGTCACAATGTTTGAATATTCTATAAGAGAGTGTTTTAATGCAGTATATTGTTAGATCCATGAATGTCAACATGAGCATTTGAATTGCTGAGGCTCAGAAGTCTATGGACCAAATGTTGGGAAATGGGATTAATATGGAAGAGTGCCCAGTGGCTGGTGTGAATGAGTTAGGCTTACTGGCCTGTTCCAGTGGATGTGGTGAACTTGGACTTCCAGAAAGCCTTTGATAAGGTCCCACACAGGAGGCTAGTTCGCAAAATCAAGGAGCATGGTATAGGGGGTAGGGTGCTGTCATGGATAGATAGTTGATTGAGAAATAAGAAACAGGGTTGGGATAACAGGTTATTTTCTGGATGGCAGAATATGATGAGTGAAGTCCCGCAGGAATTTGTGTTGGGTCCTCAGTTGTTTACCATTTATGTAAATGATTTGGCTGAGGGGATTAATAACTACATATGAAAATTCGCCGATGACACTAAACTGGGTGGTAGTGTGAAGTGCGAGGAAGATGTCAGGAAATTGCAGGGGGACTTGGATAGTTTAGGGGAGTGGGCGGAAAGATGGCAGATGAAGTTTAATGTGAGTAAATGTGAGGTTGTCCAATTTGGAGGCAGAAACAAGAGAGCAGAATATTATTTAAATGGAGTTAAGCTAGGGAGTAGGGTAATGCAAAGGGATCTGGGCGTACTTGTTCACCAGTCATTGAAAACTAGCATGCAGGTTCAGCAAGCGGTGAAGAAGGTGAACGGTGTGTTGGCTTTCATAAAGAGGGGATTGGAGTATAGGAGTAGAGAAGCCCTCTTGCAGTTGCACAGGGACCTGGTGAGACCTCACCTGGAGTATTGCGTTCAGTTCTGGTCCCCATATTTAAGAAAGGACGTACTTGCTGTAGAGGTTACAAGGTTAGTTCCCGGGATGGCAGGATTGTCTTATGCAGATAGGTTAGAAAGACTTGGATTATATGCGATGGAGTTTCGAAGGATGAGGGGAAACATGATTGAGGTATTTAGGATTATCAAAGGGCTTGACAGGGTGAAATCAGAGTACATGTTTCCAATGATGGGAGAGACTAGGACTAGAAGGCATTGTTTAAGAATACAGGGAAGGCCATTTAAGATAGAAATGAGAAATTTTTTTACCCAGAGAGTTGTGGATCTGTGGAATGCATTGCCACAGAGGGTAGAGGGGGAGAATTAGCTGGAGAGATTTAAGAGAGAGTTGGATAAGGCTCTTGTGGGCAGGGGAGTTGAGGGCTATGGGGATAAGACTGGGATTGGTTATTGAAAGAGAAAGATCAGCCATGATCCGATAAATGGCAGTGCTCGCTCGACGGGCCAATTGGCCTACTCCAGCACCTATTGTCTATTGTACTATTCTGTGACTCTTTCGTTCTTAGTTGATGAGATGGAGCCACATTGCGTATAGGGAGAGACTAAAATGCAATGTAATAAAATGGAGCACAAGCTCACTTTAGTGGCTCAGGTTGCTGATGGTTTGTACTGAACTGGAGTCTTGTGCAGCTGCAGAGGCCATGGGAGCACTGGAGGTGAATTCATAGAAACTCGGTGATTCTGAGGGGGCTCTCTTTTGTTTCTCTTTATCTGATCACTGGGCAATGCTAATGATGAATCTTTGCCTTATGGCAGACTAGACAATTTCGTGTAAGATTGCATTTCTGTTTCATTACATGACAATAAATAGTATCTGATATCTGATCTGATTTAGCAGGCAGATGGTGGAAAGTATTCTCAATCAACATGCAGGAAGGCAAAGTGTCTCCATCCATGGGCCAAAGTTTTAAATCAAATCTTCATGGTGAGTATAATCAATCACTCACAATGTGATTGTGATGGGATGAGCCTTATTTATGTGTGAACAAAGATTTTGAAGAGGTTTTTGGTGATTGCTCATTTTTGAATGCACCAAGAGGAAATCGGTGAATAGAGGTGCTAGGATGGGAAAATGACAGGCATACTCAATCCCAAATCACATTACTGTGTGCTTCAATAAACGAGAGAGTGGTTGAATTGCTGGTCATAGTAAGTAGCATTGGGAACTTCTGTGGGCCCCTTGGAAAATTCTAAGAAACTAAACTTGGCAGCATTTCACTGGGTAGGGAGAGGTGTTTAGAGCAAGAGTGGAAAAACACATTTGTGGCAGAGAGGCCAGAACAGAATTAGCAATTTCTGTAAGATATTGAGTTCTGGGGAATGAATGAACAGCTAGATGTTTGAATAGCTGAAATTTAAAAAAAACATAAATCCAACAATCCATTTTTAAAGAAATAACAAGTTTCTTGCAAATGGTAATGAAAACTTAATAATGAATCAGTATAAAAAATGTTTTTCCATCCTGAATTCTGAATTATATCACACAGTTAGTTACCTGCTTCGAAAAGATTCTGATATTGTGATCACCTGTGAAAGAAAAGGTTCACACATTTGTTTGATCCCTTCAGAACTTCTAATGACTGATTGGATTATTTTAAAGAATCACAAAATTGAGGAGAATTGAGTTGAATGACAGGATAAATTAATGTATAGCAGTTAGCAGTTTCGACCCACCTGTTGTTCTGGAAAACTGAACGAACTAAAAAAAAATGGATGAACTGAGAAATATGCTTTGTGTCTCAAAGAATAGAGCTAAAATTGAACAAACAATATTCTCCAAATTCCTTTTATTCTCATGGGTGACCAGTAATCTGCAATGAACACATTTAAACTTGAGTGTCAGAACTAATTATTTACCAGTGAACACCATTTCAGAATTTCAGCCACAAGGCCAAGGCATGAGAGGCAAAGGTTATCTACGGAAAACTCACACTGTTCTCATTGCCACTGCTGTCAGTTTTTGAAAGCAGAGTTGGAGATATGGTCAAATTCATTTTTGTCCTTGGCGTCTTTCACTTTATTAGGAAATGAGATCATCAAGTCAATCTAGAGATCATTATCAAATGCTTCTGGGATTCAGGATTCCCAGTTAAGGGGAAGCTACTAGCACCAAGATGCTGTCTGAATTGTAGAATTGCTATTTGTTTCTAGTCTGCACAAACTGTGCCATAAGTTCTGAATTGCCAAGAGCGTTTTTGATGGACTAAATACAATGAAATGTTGATAACTGTAAAGAATAATTTCATTAATTTCACTGGCAAACAAAATTAATTACTATCTGCTTGTAGTCAAGACTGCAATGCAGATTATGGTGGTTATTTTTCACGAAAACCCTTTTGCCATGTAATGAAAGTAAACATTCTTCAATATCCTTATGTAGTATCACGAACTAATGAAGTTGTCACAACAATCAATGCCTGATTTTGGGCAAGCTTTTGATGCTTTACTAGCTGTGTGAATTCGAACCACACGAGGTGGTTCAGGAATTAAATTGGGTTACAAACTTCTGGGCTTCATTTAAATCCTGCCAGTATAGTTTTCATCCATCGTCGGAAATCATTGAGGAATGACCAAAATCAAACAGATCGGACACAGTTCAATGGCATCAGCAGAGGGGCTTTATCAGATCCCAGTGCCATCCTAAGAGGACCCTGTAACTGGGAGAGGACATAAGGAAGATTTGCTATGGTTCCAGCTTGGCATTCTTTTCTATTTGATGAACAATTTAAAAAAAAAATATCTGATGAACAAAGTGAAAAATATATTGCCGGGAAGCTAACTAGTGGTTTGCTTCTTGCAGTGTAGCCTCTGTATTTCTGTTCATTTAAGTCTTCTGCAGACAGTAAGTCATTGACACATCCACAACTGCCTCGTGAAGAATGTTTCTGATTTGGTGGATGGGTGTTTGGGGATCTTTATTCATATTTATGATGAAGGTTCTTCTGTCATCAGCAGTGGAAGTTTTCCTCGGCCTACCTGTCCCTTTGTGATTACTGAGCTCACCAGTACGCTCTTTCTTCTTAATGATGTTCCAAGCTGTTGATTTTGGTCATCCTAAGGTCTGTGTGATCTCTCTTGTTGTTTTATTCTGGGATTTCGACCTCATGATGGCTTCTTTGATTTTCATGGCACAACTCTGGTCCTCATGTTGAAAGATGGCAACTGCAGACTCCAAAGGTGATCAAAGTTTAGAAGCAATATTATACCTACACCATTAAAGCAATTAAACATACCTGAATAATCACAAACACCTGTCCCAAACATCATGTTGCTTCTGAAATGGGGGATCTATATATAAAAAGTGCTTTAATTTCTACATGGTCAAACCAAAATGTACACAAGTAATCTTGAATAAAGTCTGGAATGTGCATTTTAATCATGTGAATTGTTTGATTACAAATTTAAAACTGTGGAGCACAGGGGCAAATAAAGGAAAAAAAAATTGTCTTTGTTCCAAAGGTTATGGAGTGCATTATATTCTCTTAAGAGGCCAAATTGTTTGTTCAACAGGAGCAATAGAATGGTAAGCTATTTAACATTCTCTCTTTGACTACTTGTAAGAAAATATAAGATTTTCTCTATATTTTATGGTGGGATTTATTTGCAAAAACCCTGAAAGTTCAATTGATTTGGGCTTGATTGTAGGGAAGGCTAGCAAAAGTGAGACCAATTTAGGGATGTCTGGCTTTAGCTATACTTTGGCAAAAACCCAGTCTATCGACAGAAAACTTCACAACTTTTACCTTCATTAAGACCGCAGAATATTTTCCATTATGTCATTTGTTCTGCAGTGCCATTGATTGACAGACTTTTGAATAGGAACAGATTGTTTCCTAAATTCTAACTGGTTTTGACTTCTGTTGTTGGCTTGTTCTTTTTAAAATCTTTCTTAAAACCAGATCAGTTTTTCAAAGAAGATTTTTTGCTGTGATTAAATCTGAAACTTTAAAAAGTGTTAACAGCCAGATATTTCTGTCATTGGTAAGATTAAAATAAATTAGCTACCAATATTTTTTTGAAGGCCCTATTATTATTTTCAAAAATTCCTTGTTCAAATTTTAGTATATACTTTATCTTACTTTATTGTATGTGTTCATTTGGAATAAATTTTATTAAAGTCTCTTCCATGTTAAAAGTACTATTTAAATAACAACAAATTAATGATATAGTTTGGCACTTTGTTAGTAACCAAATAACTGGAGAAACACTTTTTAAGAATTTGTTTAAAAATCTATCATTTGGTAGTAACCAACTTTAATATTGATATGGCATCCAGATCAGAAGTACAAGGTTGCTCTGCAATAGTTAATGAAATAAATGTCGGGGATTGGGGGGGGGTGTGGGGCTGGGGGTGGTGGAGGGGTGTTAGCTGGATGTTTCAGCTTCAAATGTTTGGTCAAACATGATTTGTCTGTTTTTTTAATGAGAAATCCCAGCAGAACCAATTAATGTATGTTGTACGTTTGGCCTATTTGAAGCAATGAAATTGTAGCTCTAATCAATATTTCTGTCTAGTGCTGAAGATGTATATAATTTGAAGTTAATAATGCAATTTTCAGTCAGAAACTCTTGTGTGTCTGCCAATTAAGTGGAGCTTTTAAGTTTTGTTTCGTTAACTGAAAGTTAAAGATGTGAAATAAATCTATTGGTTTCTTGTGTATCAAAAGTCTTAGTGTAGTAACAATAAGAATAATGACGAGCATAGAAAGATGTACAGGAACCTGGGAATAAGAGTTGACCAATCCCTCAAGCTTACTGTGTTGATCAGCTGGATCTTGGCTGATTGTATCTGCTCAGTACCGCCTTCAAAATTGCTTCCCTCTTTTGATATGATCTTTAGAATCCTAAGCTAAGATAAAGTTCTGTCACTTTTCTTTCAAACAGAAAACCTTAGAATCAGCAGTATGTAATTTATAATAACACAAAATTTAAGCTAAAAGAAAGAATATAATAATTCTATTTTAATTTAAAATTCGTTTGCAATATTAATGTTGATAATGTTACATGCGTGAAATGATATAGTCAGTGTTCACTTAACAAACCATGTGTGATTAAACAGAATGGTTTCACTGAACCACTTTGAAGATTGAAGTGTTTTATGTACCACATAGCACCTTGAGCATTAATACAAATTTTATGGGTCTGTATGAGCATAATGTTTTGGCCTCCATTGCAACAGTGAGGATGGAGCTGAATGCAAGCCTTCCTTTTCAGAGGAGACCAAAAGAGGAAAGAAAGAAGATATTGGGGCAGAACATATCCCAAGGGTCTTCTAAGTGTACTGCTGTAATATGCATCCATTTGTTCAGGAAGCAATAAACTAGAGCAGTGGTTCTCAACCTTTTTCTTTCCACTCACAAACCACTTTGTATTCCCTATGCCATAGGTGCTCTGTGATTAGTAAGGGATCGCTTAAGGTGATATGTGGGTGGAAAGAAAAAGTTTGAAGACCACTGTTTTAATCATCCCTCATTGACTCATTATATAGACAGTTTCATAACTCGAAATGAAATGCGCCAACGGCAGTTTTTCTCAAGCAAAATATTTCAGTAACAATTGGGTCTGGAGCAGTGATTCTCAACCTTCCCTTTTCATTCACATACCACCTTAAGCAATCCCTTACTAATCACAGAGCACTTAATGGTACAGAGATTACATAAAGTGGTGTGTGAGTGGAAAGAAAAGGTTGAGAACCACTGAGCTAGAGGCTTGAATTTTCAAATGCACTGATGACAGTGAATTACTACCTCCAGGAGGCAGAGTTCCAGCAGAGCATCCAAGGTAGGATCGCTCTGCGTGTGGAGATTAAGGCCAATGTTGTCTGAAATTCTTGGTCTTTGGATTATGCCAGCTTGTGAGAAATATGCCACATGTTGCAGTTTGCAGCAGACTTGCATTTGCAGTATCGTTAAGTGCAGTTGGAAAGTCATCATCTTCTTGAGTTGAGAGCTCTAGGCAGCAAAATGATTGAGAATTTGGATCTCAATCCAAGGCTCCTGCAATATATAAGATTCTATTGTACTCTGTGGCTTTCACGTGCATACAACCAATTAAAAAAAAAATTTAGACATACAGCACAGTCACAGGCCATTGCGAGCCTATAATGCCCGATTACACCCGATTGACTTACACCCCCATACATTTTTGAATGATGGGAGAAAACTGCAGCTCCTGGGAAAAACCCATGCAGACACGGAAGAACATACAAATTCTTTACAGATGCCAAAGGATTCGAATCCAGGTCCTGATTGCTGATGCTGTAAGGGTGTTGTACTAACTGCTGCGTCAACCATTCCACCCTTGGCACACAGGGATGATAATAATTATTGTTCAATGAAGATTTTGTGCATCTATGCCTGTCAGATTGGCCCATGTATGTAAATAAAACAACTCACACTAAAACAAATGCAGGAAATTTGATCTGATCAATAGGATGAAAGCTTCTCAAAAGGTTAGGAAATGCTGGACTACAAATAATTAAAATTATAACTAAAATATAAATAGTTAAAATAATAGCTAAAATTTCTGAACATTAACCCCCAAGAGTTCTTTACCAGCAGTAAATGCTTATATTCCTTTAATATGGCAGTGTGTAACAATACATCCTAGACCAATATTTGCTTGGGTGACCCCTTTTTAGGAAGTGTGAAGCACCCCCTATCTTATCACCTGCTGAGCCAGATAGATGGACAGCTTCTAGAGGACAAAATGTCGTCACTTTCACCAAAGGTTTCTCAGTTTGCTCATTGAGTAGAAATGCATCCAGAACCATGAGGCTAAAAGGGTCACTGTGGAGCATGTCACCAGGGTCAAAAAGATGTTTCTTTTCACTTGCCTTATTATTGAGGGTAACAGTATGCCTACATATGTCATGCTTGAATTGCTGGAAGCCCATGTGAGGTGTGTTGTAATGCTAGTTGGGTCTGTATGTTAAGTAGGACTGTTAAAAGCTAGAATTGTTAGGCTGCCCTGAACGTGTCAGTGAGGTCAATGAAACATTTTCATGGACTGGGACCAGGTCTTGGAGATATTAGTCCTTGAGATTACTTTCTCCAACTGCTGCTTTACTTCAGATTTTGTGATCCTTTTGTTTCCAAGCATATTCTTCCACCTATGTTACCTCTCCATGACTTTGTGGGCTGCTCACTTCCATGCCTGTTGTGCCCTTCATCTATTTGCATTCCAGGTTACACAACAACTTGCAATGGTGACATCGGTAATTATTTTTCCTCAAGGGTTTCAGGCATGTTTTCAATTAGCACAGGTTAGCTTCAGCAGAGGAAACAGGAATTGCAGATGCTGGAATTTTGAGCAAATCTTCAAAAGCTCGAGCAGCATAACGAGTCAGCCAGCACTCATGAGAGGAATATGATCAGTCATCGTTTCACGTCAGGTCAGTTTTTCATGGCCAAAGAGGGAAAACAAAATAGAAAGATATAAAAGGAGGGAGAGGCTACAAGGTGATGGCACTTGCCTTTTTTATGTTTCCTCCCACTCCATCCCACTTTTGTCTCAAGAAGGGTTCCAATCTGAAATGTTTAAATTGGGTGGCACGAGCTCAAACCCCATATATTTTGAAGGGTGGAAGGAATCCAGAGCAACCGAGAAAACCCATGCAGACATGTACCTACTCCTGCAGACAGCACTGGAATCAACCCCAGGTGGCTAGGACTGTAATAATGTTGCACTAACCACTACACCGATCATGCTGTTCACTGACCATTTCTATCCATGGATGCTGCCTGACTCATTGAGTCCCTCCAGCTTTTCATTGTTAGCTCTGGTATGCATTATGAGCGGAACCTACTGTAATTACTCACACTTGAATTGCACAGAAGTAGAAATTGCTGCAACTCGTGCCATTTAATTCCAAGAGAAAGTTTGCACATGAAAACATAAGCAGCACTGAGACAGATTAGCTTAGGTTCCCAGTGCAGTATCATTTTAGTACATTTCCACATGCCATTACATTTCTAGGGCATGTTGCTCCTTCTTTCCATCAAAAGTGAACTTTCAATTTCTATTAATCACATGTGTGATATTTTATTTAATAGAGCAATTGTTCCCCAATAGCATTAATCACTGACAGCTTAGCTATAGAACATCATTCTGATATTTTGTTCTTGAACCTGACTTTTACTTTGACGGTCACTCCTCGATATCCTGGTGATCCTGAGGTCACTTGGACTTGAACCAGTTAAGCTCTGATAATTAGCACTCTTTGGTTTTGGTAGTTGTGGATGAGTTGATTTTTTTGAACTACTGGATGTTTTTTTTTCTGCACGTTCCATAGTACAATAACATTTTCCAGTTAAGCTTGTGATTTTAAAGGGAGCTGATAAAATAAAAGTACTCTAGACTGTGGATCCAGTTGCAAACATATCAAGTTCCTAAGACCTGGTGTGGCAGACCCAACCCAATTCTTGCTGCATAACCATGCAGAGCCCACAGTCCAGACTCTGATTCTGGTTGCCCTCTAGACCCCAGTTCTGGCTGCATACCCCGCAAACTTTGGAAGCCAGGCTTACATGCTGGGCTAATAAGTGATCCAGATGCTGGATTATTAGCGTTTCCAAATGATCAGTTGCAGATTATCAAAATACCACCACAAAAACTCCAGTATCTGGCACCTATGGGAATTGGTAGATGCCGGTTGCTTGAGATTGCATGTTGCGTGATTGGTGAACTAACGGCACCAATTTTAAAGCTGCATTTTTTTGTCTATTTATTTTACCATGATATTTTTGCCAATTGCTTGAAGCTGCTGGTTGCTTGCATTCCAGATAACGGAGATATTACTGTAAGACCTTGTAGCTTGTCAGTAAGTGTCAATCCTCAACTGCAGCCTTTAGCAAAAGGCTAAATAATCAGGGCCAGACCTCAATCTTTGACAATGTGAAGTATTACATTTCAAGGCATAATCCAAATATATTACTGCTAGAATTTGATAGCTCTGCCTTTCTCTAAATCACTTCATTTTAATGTTAAGAAACTGGAGCTTGATCCACAGATAAAGTTATTTGAGAATTCATGAAATAAGATGGAAGCATTTATCATTTTCATTATATGTAGAACCAACGAAAGAAAATATCTGCCAAATCTACACTCATTCCCATTTATGAAATTTTTAGCCAGTGTATCTCAGCTTTCTTTTCTAAACATATAGTTCCTTTCTTGGCTTTGCATGCTATCTTTGCAATTCTAATGGATTACTTGAAAAGCCTGTACAATTTTAAGAAGAAAAGGTATCTACAATTCCTCGTGGAGCCACAAAGAACTTCAACAACAGTTCTCTTGTCTGCAATCTTCTACAACTCTATGATCCCATTAGCTGCAGGTTTTTGGCGACTTGCGGTTGAAGGACTCACACCAGCCTGTCGGTTGCTGGAGACTGGCTCATGGGAATCAAGTATCAGAACCAGGTTTTAAGAGAGTGCTGAGGCCATGAAGGGCTTCTGAAAGGCCTCAGGCTCTGAAGACTTCCTGATCATATCAACAGTTTGAATCTGAATCGGATTGTGAATGGTTCGAACAAGTGTCCGTGCACCCACAGAGGCTGTGGGAGTACCGAAAGTGAATACACAGACACTCAGTGCCTGGAGGGACCCTCTTTTGCTTCTCTTCCTCTTATTATTAGGGGCATTGGGCAATCCTCATGGTGAATCTTTGTTTGCTTTACAGTAGACAAAAGTTGAAGAATACTATGTATGTAACACTTTTTATGTATTATTACATGACAGTAACAGGAACCTTTGAGCCACTTAATCATCTGTTTCTTATTGTTCCTATTCAACATTTGATTCAAAAAAGACTGTGAAATAATTGAAGATACTTGAGTCTTTTTAAACTAATTGTAGAGGAGGAAATCACATGATAGTTTTGCTGGGAGATACTAATGCATTCAGTTTTGGTGGTCTGAAAGATATCAATAAAGACCTGAGTAACAGCTGTTCTGTCTGAACCTCTTCTAAACTTTATGATGCTCTAATTCTCACCTATTTATTCTTGATTAAAAATATTTGCTCTGTAAATAATGAAGTTGAAATCTTTGCCATGGGAATATCAGCAAGAAACTGCAGATGTTGGACCTCTTTACATAAGCTTCTCTTCTTCACATCATGAGTCTTGAAGAAGGGTTACAGCCTGAAATGTCGACCATTCTTTTACTTCCACTGATGTTGCTCAACCAGAGTTCCTCCAGCAGATTGTGTTTAGCTCTATTACCAACGGCCTCATTTACAGTTCCACTCAAGCCAATGTGACTAAATATAAAAGAAGTTTTCGAGAGTCTTCGGTGACATACCAAATCTTCTCAAGCAACTCACAAACTATAGCTACTGGCGAACCTTCTTCGTTAATGCATCATCATGGAGACTCCAGGACAGATCCTCGAATATGTTGACACCCAGGAATTTGAAGTTCTCAATCCTCTTTTATCAGATGAATTAAGATAAAACTACCCCTTATGTCTCCTCTGATCTGGGGTTTGCAGGGTTTTGTTTGGATGCTTCATTCAAAATGTTGAGGTAAATATGGTTAAGTTAAAGGACTGATCTTCAAAGGCAAAAGTAATCATTAGATCTTCAAACTAATGGCCTGGAGACAGATTTTAAATCCCACTGTAGAAGCTGTGAGATTTTAATTCAGTTAATTTAAAAACTATGGAATAAAATGCTGGTGACATTTATGCTGTTATGACTGTTATGCTTATTCTTTCAAGGAGAACGACTTTACGTGGGTTTATCAATTATGACTTTACTTACCTTGCGTTGCCTCCAATGACTTCCAACTGTCTTAACTGACGATACTTGCAATCTCCTCATATACATCACTTCTGGTTTCTGTCCAACCGTGCTCATTGCATGCTGGGATATGTTGTTCTTATTTACATGCATAATAACACATCTTTTCCCTTTACAAAAATACAAATAAAAACATAATTATGTCCACATAACAAGCATATTTTCTGTGAATGTACAAGATACAGTAGACTAGTCTGTTGCCTGTTTGCAACAATCACAAAATATATCTTCATTTAATAGGCAAGGCCTTTCTTAAAGTGGTAGAGCTTTTCTTTTTGAGGTTTGACTGGAATGAATTTCACACCAGCAAAATGTCAACCGTTACACAAACACAACAACATAAATGCTGAAGCAGAACTGGTCCTTTTTTTAAAATCTGGTTCTCGTGCCTGATGTCAGAAGAAACAGAAGTTATTTTCTGCTTTGTTCACTGGATAGTTTGTCTATTCCAGCAAGTTGATTGTTTTTTAGAGTATCCTGACTAGATTTTTATGAGTATCTCTTGAGGGTTGTATCCTATGTTTTGTATGAGTACCTTGGGAATAATCTACAGAACATTTGCAAATGCTTGCAGTCCCGACTGTGCTCTGCCCTTCACATTGGCCTTGAGTTTGATCAAAGCATCTGTCACACATCCATCCTCAATTGCATTCTTCACTCCATGTAGACCATCATGCACTGCATTTTTGATTGGTGTTAAAGTGTGTTTATTTGGACCCTTGAGAAGCAGCATCACTGATTGAGGATGGTTGCATTGCCCAACAAAGGTGAACTTTTCTTCACCCAAGGTATGCTCATATACAAGTCCAACATGACCCAAGAATTCTGGTGTGAGATCCTCCACAGAATTCATACTGTGGGCTGCCAGCAACTTGGGGGTTAAAGGACTCACACCAGGTTGCAGACTGCTGAAGATTGGTTCAAAACTAGCTGAAAGGATACTAGGTATTGGAACCAGGATGCAAGAGAGTGCCGAGAGTGCTGAAGGCTCCCTGATCATGTCAGAGGTTCAGATCTGGATGATTTGGACTGAAGATTGTGTGGCTACAGAGGCACTGGGAGCACTGGAGACTCTGAATGGACTTTTCGTTTCTCTTTCTCTGTAAGGGGTTTCAGGCAATTTCTGCTGATGCCGAATCTTTGTCAAGCTTGTGGCAGACTGAATGCAATTTTGTGTAATATTACATCTGTTTTATTACATAACAATAAAAGAATCTTGAATCTTAGCCATGTCCCCTAGTTTTTATTTCACCTAACCTCAGTGGAAAAAGCCTGCTTGCATTTTATCTATACCCATCATAATTTGATTATGATGTATGATTTGTACTTGAAATGGTACCGAGGTAAAAGATGAATTATAATTTCATTCAATGGGTGTATCAATTCTGGGTTCTTTAAATACAATCACCTTCAATCGCTGATCCTTTTTTTTAATACATGGCGAACTAAATTCTTCAAGACTTTATGCAAGATCCAAGATTCAATTTATTGTCATATAATAAAAACAGTGCAATTTTACAAGGAATTTGTCTTCACCTGACGTGAGGTAGACAGAGTTGCCGAGCTGCAGACATAGCAGTTTCACCTCCCTGTTACACATATGGTTTACCTGTATCACACTTAATTCACTACTTTCAGATTCAACATTTTATTTCAAAGCCTTTCCCAAATATCCCTGGGAAGACTTGGTATCAGCTAATCCAAGAGTGAGAGGGACAATTTCAAAAATTATACCTCTATTCTGTCAATTAAAAGTCATTCACTTTCCAAAATAAAGATAGACTGGGAGCAAGAATTGGACATGGAAATTGAGGAGAAATTGTGGGACCAGGCTATTGAGAGAATTTGTTCTACCACCTCCTGTGCAAGGTGCTGCACAGGGTTCACTTTTCTAAATCCAGACTGTCAGCCATTTATCCTGACATACAGGAAAAATACAGTCAATGTACCGGCTCCCCTTGCCACTACGTCGCATGTTTTATCAGACCCCCATAATACAAGGGTTCTGGAGCGGAGCCTTCAGCAAACTATTCAAAATATATAATCATATAATCATCAATATCACAGAAACAGGCCAGTTTGGCCTTACTAGTCTGTGTGCCTTTGCAGATTGTCAGTCCATGAACTTCTTTGCTCAGTACGTGACCTGCTTTTTGAGTCCATGCCATACAGATGGTGTAATAATGGCAGTCTTGGGCACATCCTCCGGGTTTACTGGTATTTGATCGTACCCACTGTAATGGAGGATTAAAACCATGTACTCAGATGCTTTTTGCTTATGTGGAACTGACGACACTGGGTCCACACGCAGGTCACCTTACTTTCAGAACTAGCAGATGTAATTAAACTCAGCCATGGGGACTTATCTGAAGATACACTTTGAAATGGAATTCCACCGTGAGGCCCAGGGAAAGCAGTTGTCAAATACGACACTCTGAAATTGACGTATTGGTCACAACCTGTCTTGCTCAAGAAGTTTTAATGAGTCCTTGTATCTACGAGATAAACCAGGATATCATAGCATCCTGCTCCATAATAATTAATCTTCTAAATTGTAGAATAGTATGCTCAGCTTTGATTTTGACTGACAAATGTTAGAGGGAGTGGGTGCATGATTAATTGTTTTTGGGGTATAAAAGTCTGTGGTCCTGCTGCTGAAGTTTAGACTCTCCGAGGGGTGGGAACACCCCTTGTCAAGAAGGAAGAACAGCCAGAGTCCAAGCAACGTCCCGGTCGGGGGAGGTGGAGAAGCTGCTACCAGCGCCCTGACAACCTACTACAAGTGTGCAGTTGTTGCCTCGCTTCGGCAGTTGGGACCAGTCCAAGCGTTGATAAGTATAGTTGGGAAGGGCTTGCATATTGTAGTGTGAAATCAGCTTTTGAATTAGTAATAAACATTTGTATAAACTGAACTGCTCTCGGTGTGTGTGTCTATTTTCTTTCGGTAGCTAAAACACTGTGACCAATCTAAAATGAACAAAATGAGAGGTATAAGTTTACCCAAGACAATTGGCGCTGCGAGCAGGGTTGGTCTCAAGATGTTTCGCCGAAAGAAAGAGGTGAGCCCTGAGCAGTTCTTGATTCCTGGATGGACTTCCAAAGACGATGGGTTTGGCATGTTGGCCAATACCCTGTCTTTGTTGGGACCACCCATTAGTTGGGATGAGAAGTTAGACTCATCAAGTGCACCTCTGGGAGAGCGGGTTGCCACTCTCCTTCGAGAAAGTAAATTTCCTGATAAAAAGGGAATGCTGACGAATGGTTTTTGGTTGCTGGCCACAGCATTACGCCACTCCGTTCAGCGTGAAGCAGAATTAATTCAAAGAGAAGTAGAATCTCAGTGCAAAAGAAAGCAATTAGAGGAGGAGCTAGAAGTCCTGCGACAATGCTGTTCCATGATGAGCGAGATTGTTCGTACCAGTCAGGACAGAGTCAAAGAATGGGAAGATAAGCATGTCCAAATGATTTGCCGTAATATTAAACTCCGGCAGCAGCTCTGTGCAGATAAGGAAAGGCATGGAGTAGAACCCGATCCATATCGTATTCATGCCATGATAAGGAATGGTGACGATCCTGATGTAATTGAGGATTGGGATGGGAATATCTGGAATGACAATGGTAATAATGCAGATACTCCTCAGCATGTGTCTAACATACTACCCTCTCCATCTGCTGTTCATGCCCGCCCTATAAGGCAGCAGATTTCCCAAACAGACAGAAGGGGGGATGATGTAAGGGTAGAGATGGAAGGGATAGATACCCCGGTTTCCCATGTGGACCCAGGGGAAAATACCCAAACCCCTGCTTATGCTCTATGGCCTACTCCCTCTGTTGGATGGCCTCCACCTCCTCCCCTAGACTGGGTGGAGGACCCTGTGAGCCAAAGTGGGAACAGGGGTCGGAAGGAGTCAATGATCCGTGATTTCTCTGTAAAAGAGCTGGCTGCCATTGGAGATCGATTTAGGCAAAAAGCAGGGGAACATCATCCCCAGCTGCTGAGTCCTCCTGGCCCAGCTGTGCTTTCTGCTCCCACTGCTGCTTCTATCGAGCTGGCTTCTCCTGCTCCAGTTACTCATGATGAGGTAAAACAATGGGTTAAACAGGCTCTTAAAGATAACAATAGCATGTGGTCCTGGAAGCCCCCGAACCCTTCTGAAGCCTGAAGGTGTGGGCAGGATTCCCGTGTCTACTCCATCGAGACACGGCGCACACACGGGGATCCGCGGCCCTACATACCGTTAACAATCCACTGGGGTGGGGGTAATGATCGCCAATACTTGGCTTTGGTCGACACCGGTGCAGAGCACTCGGTGATTCCTGGTAATCCAGACCTCTGGACTGGACCGGCCTTTCGAATAGAGGGGTTGGGAGGAGCGGTCATCCTGGCAAAGGAAATAAAAGTCTGTGCCATGGTGGGTGATAGCCCTTCCCCTGTCTGGTTACATGCCCTGGTGGCTGCTACTGACGAGTGTATCCTGGGTATTAATATGTTGGCCGGTATGGCCCTTAATACTAGCCAAGGGGGATTTGAATTTGGAATTCGAACTATTACAAAAAAACTAGTAGTGGGTCAGGCTAAGTGGGATCCTGTGATGGTGCCAGCCCCCATGAAACCAGTGTGCATTCCACAATATCATCTCCCTGGGGGGCAGGAAGAGATTACTGCCACCATCGATGCTCTGCAAGAAGAAGGGGTAGTGAGGCCCGCAACGTCGCCCTTTAATAGCCCTGTTTGGCCGGTCCAGAAGCCGGACGGCTCCTGGAGAATGACAGTTGATTATCGTTTTTTGAACAAACATACCCCACCACTTGCTTCAGCAGTTCCGGACATTGTCACTCTTATTGAAAACATTGCTACTGGGAACTCAGGAACATGGTATGCTGTCATTGATCTTGCTAACGCCTTCTTCAGTATTCTTATAGCTGAGGACTCACAGGATCAGTTCGCCTTTACCTGGAAGGGGCACCAGTATACCTTCACCCACCTTCCAGTATCGCCTTCCCTCTCAATTCACCATTATATTGATGATGTGGCCTCCTGGAGCCTCTGGCAGAAACAAGAGGGTCGCCGAGTCCCACTGGGATTCTGGTCACGTACCATGCCTGAGGCTGCCACTCGTTATTCTGTTTTTGAACAACAGTTACTAGCCTGTTACTGGGCCCTGCTAGAGACTGAAAGAATGACAGGTGATGCAGATGTTCAATTGCGACCTGCACTTCCTATAATGAATTGGGTCCTGGCTAATGATGCTAATCTAAAGATCCGGCGGGCTCAGCAGTCTTCTATTGTTAAATGGAAGTGGTATATTCAGAGTCGTGCGACCAGAGGGCCTGAAGGGGTGGGCCGCATACACGAACAGGTGGCTTACCATCCCAGGTCAGGAACTCAGTTATCGGAGGAGGGGGATGGTGGCTCCAGTCAGTATGCTGAGTTGAAGGCAGTCACTTTACCACTAGATCCCCATGATCACCCTCTTCGCCTGTTTACTGATTCCTGGGCTTTGGCTAATGGACTTGTGGTATGGATGCCTGATTTGCAAAAGAACAACTGGATGATACATGACCGCCCAGTATGGGGCAAAGAGTTGTGGCAGCTGTTGTGGGATGCTTCCCACCATCGTGAGATAACCGTTTATCACGTTGATGCCCATACCAATATGGCGACTAACATGGCTCAACATAATGCAGTAGCAGATCAGCTTGCCACTATCAGCTGTGCTGATACCGTCCCCCTGGCTCGATGGGCACATGAACAGAGTGGTCATTTGGGGGAGAAGGGATCAGCTATGTGGTCCCGTACACATGCTTTATCCATCCATAAGGATGATGTCCGCATGGTCATATGTACATGCCCAGAATGTCAGCTTGTGAAGTTCCATACCGTTCCACCTGGTCCGCATGGCCGAATAAAACGGGGTGCTCACTCAGCTGCGGTCTGGCAAATTGATTACATAGGCCCCATGCTAGACTGCATGGGTAAATATTACGTCCTAGTAATGGTTGACACCTTTTCGGGCCTGGTTTTTACTTTTCCCACCAAGACGGCTGACCAAGCTAGCACTATCCAAGGACAAAACCATTTGATTTATCGTTATGATGTTCCAGAGGAGATTCACTCTGATAATGGCTCGCACTTCTCCGGGAAAGCAATCTGTGATTGGGCAAATGACAACGGTATTTTATGGGTCCACCATATTCCTTATTACCCGCAGGCTGCCGGGTTAGTTGAACAAATGAACAGCTTACTGAAGGAACAAATTCATTTGTTAACATCACTGGGGACCCAGAAGGGATGGTGCCATGTGCTGCAGCAGGCAGTCGACAATTTGAATCATCGCCCTTTAAAAGGAGGTACTCCTTTCCACCGACTTCTTCATGCTCCTGAATTACAGCCTATTCCAGAGGAAAAACAGTCATTGCCCCCCATTCCCGAACTAGAGAATGTTGGACAAAAGGTATGGGTGGCACCACCAGGTAGTGGCCCTCCTGTAAAAGGGGAAATAGTGACACCTGCCCAGGGTAACACTCGGTGGGTAGCTAATGAGGGACAGGATGATTTAGTCTGTTTAAACACTGAACGCTTATGGTATCGTGAGTGACATGTGTCAGGCTTCTTTGTTCCAGGTTCTCCATTTTACACTCCTGGTGATCTGGCTTAACAGCTGCTTTGATGCCAGCAATTGGATTTGTAATGTCGAGGACGTTCCAAGGGAGTTCCCCGTGGGAAACACGGTCCGATGCATTACACCAAGGAAGTCCTCAGTCACCAGCCTCAAGTGCAGCTTATATAAATATGTTATTGTTCAGCATGTTTCAAAATCTGTTCGTGAGCTCCAGTACCTGGGTATTGTGGCCAACAAGGATAATTTGAGCCTTGGTTGGAATCCTTTCTCATGGCTAACTGCTACATTTGGGGGAGTGGGCCACACTATCCTCCGTTGGTTGCTCGCGTCATTGCTTATCTTTGTAATTGTTGTTTTGATTTCTCTTTTTTCGCTCCCTCTGTACTCAAATACTGGTTAGGCCTCGCAAATGACAGATTGTGACCAAGGGGTGGAATGTAATGGAGGATTAAAACCATGTACTCAGATGCTTTTTGCTTATGTGGAACTGACGACACTGGGTCCACACGCAGGTCACCTTACTTTCAGAACTAGCAGATGTAATTAAACTCAGCCATGGGGACTTATCTGAAGATACACTTTGAAATGGAATTCCACCGTGAGGCCCAGGGAAAGCAGTTGTCAAATACGACACTCTGAAATTGACGTATTGGTCACAACCTGTCTTGCTCAAGAAGTTTTAATGAGTCCTTGTATCTACGAGATAAACCAGGATATCATAGCATCCTGCTCCATAATAATTAATCTTCTAAATTGTAGAATAGTATGCTCAGCTTTGATTTTGACTGACAAATGTTAGAGGGAGTGGGTGCATGATTAATTGTTTTTGGGGTATAAAAGTCTGTGGTCCTGCTGCTGAAGTTTAGACTCTCCGAGGGGTGGGAACACCCCTTGTCAAGAAGGAAGAACAGCCAGAGTCCAAGCAACGTCCCGGTCGGGGGAGGTGGAGAAGCTGCTACCAGCGCCCTGACAACCTACTACAAGTGTGCAGTTGTTGCCTCGCTTCGGCAGTTGGGACCAGTCCAAGCGTTGATAAGTATAGTTGGGAAGGGCTTGCATATTGTAGTGTGAAATCAGCTTTTGAATTAGTAATAAACATTTGTATAAACTGAACTGCTCTCGGTGTGTGTGTCTATTTTCTTTCGGTAGCTAAAACACTGTGACCAATCTAAAATGAACAAAATGAGAGGTATAAGTTTACCCAAGACACCCACGCACCGACAATTTTAGAAAATATCCTGGGCCCGTGAAGATTGTTGTAAAGTCCTGTATATGAGGCACGGGGGAGCAGGCTGCAGTGGTAACATCATTGAGATGCCTGTAATCTCTGCAAAGTCTCCAGCCTTCCATACCCACGGGCTATGGGCCATCAGACCTGCGTATGATTCCAAGTTCTCTAAAGTTAATTTTCAACTCTGCCCATTGACTGCAGTATTTGGAATCTCTGTCAACTCCCTCCTGCAGAATGACATTTATATTAGCCAAGCATTTAATCTTGTTACACTGGAAGTCTGATAGGGGCCCATCTGTAACCCAATGGATTAAGAATATCAGTTTCTTTATTAAACTGAAGAAAATCATGAAGAGGGTCCAGTGGAAAATGTGACCATAAATGGCAACCTCTTATGCGTTATATCTCTGAATTACGAGTGCTTTGGGAGTAAAAGACTAATTGTGAGATGGTTGTACCAGCGCAATTGGTAATATACCGATGATACTGTCAGCAAAGGTGTCAAGTTGATCAGGGAGTGAGGGTCCAGGTGTGTAGGGTGTATGTGAACATTGGTGTTGTTACGAGCCCAAAGGATCCCAAAACCCAGCAGCAATAGACATTCACCAAGACAAGTGGTTTTTAAAACAAAAGTTGTTTTAAATTATCTTTAAACATGAAAGCAGAATCAAACTTTAACTTATCTCTATATTTAACTAACCCAAATTAACCCCCTTCTAATTCTAAGTGCATGTGTATGATGTGTATATAAATTTAAGATAAGTTCTTTGGTTCACGGTTTAATATCACTTCTTCTTCCAAATTCTCTGGATGCAGGCAATTCTTATACTTTGCACAGAATTTAACATGTATAAAGTTCACTAGGCTTTGGTGCTTGAAAGATAAATGTTTACTGCTCAGGAAGGTTCTTGTAGGGTTTGCAGAGAGAGATTTGTTGCTCCAGGATTTCCACAACTGAAGTACCACCATTAGTCACCTCAATGTCTCGCTGATGAAACTTGCCCCATCAGGGTTTTCCAGATGGTAACCTTTTTCTTTCAGGCTACCACAGAGTTGCTTTCTGTTCCCTGATTCCAAGAGAAACATCAGACAGATAGCACTTCCAGCCATCCGCCACTCTGGAGCTTTTCATCAGTTTCAACCAGTTCTTCCTGGCTTGCACTGTTCAGCTGCTTTCAGTGTCACACACATAAGCTGAGAGAGCTTCTTGAACTTTGGTCTCACCTCTCTCTCTCTCTCTCTCCAACTGCCTGGAAGCTCATGTGACTCTCTCACTTGGAAAAAAACCCACCTTCTTCAGCAAACAACAGGAGTTCTCCTCTCTTGGTCAAGCTGTTCTCTTAGATAAACAAAACCCAGGAGTGACCTTTCTGTGAGCACTTTGCAGAAAGGTCAGAAGCCTTGTAGTTATCCAACCATCCAACCTGTCTCCAATTCCAAACAATGGTCTATTCATTTCATGAGGTCATTTCAATTAGCACCTACTTGTGAAATGTGCATAAAAGTCTCCAAAGATCCTGCAATGTTACTGAATACGAATTCTTCAGTATTTCAAATAAGATCTGTTTTAAAATGTGTGTATGAATATAACCTACTGTAATTTTACCAAAATTCCTCCCAAATATTTATCCTCCATTACAGTGTATATGTGTGTTGGTTTCTCTGCTATAAAAAGAAAATAGGGGCACCATGTACATCTGTATAATGTGTTCGAAGTTAATTTTGATGCTCAATAAACACATTTTGGAAAAAAAAACTGATTCAGTGGTAAAGCAGTGGTAAGCCTATTTTTGCTTCTCTTTTGCATGTTTTATCTTGTATTGAAACATCTGCATAATGTCATGTCACGAAGGCAAATAATTCAGAGCCATCAGCTGATTGCAAAGTTGGGGATAGTCAAATTGCCAAAATATTATTCTTTCAACAAATATAGATTTATGAAAGATCTTTCATTCATGCTTGAATCAATATATTTCATTTGTCAACCTTGGTAGTAATAAGTCAACACTTTAACATAATCATGGAAAGCTTATTATTTGATAATCAAGTGTTCATTTTCATGATTACTCAATAATTAATGTGCGTTGTAGAATGTAATATAACTCCATTTTTGATCACTCATTTCGCTGCATTTGTACTTTACGCATGACAGTTATATTCTATAATACACATGAGCATTATTTAGTTGTTTAGGCCAAGAAATACTGTAATTTCTCACACTCAAATTTACAGGTGTTTGGCATTATATCTGGCACTAATTCAAATTTTAACTCGTACAAATCTTATCTGACATTTGTTCCTTTGGTGCAAATGATCAAGAATCAGGTAAGCTTTGTATCTTAAAATTTAACATAACTTTTCTTCCAAATTGAACATGGAAATGTTGGAATGAGAAATCTAATATTATTTTACATTGAGATAATCAAGTAGTGACTCTAGTCTGGGAGGACAATAACTGAGGGTCATCTGGAAATGGAAGATCAGAATGGAGTCATTCTATTGCAATAGATTTGGTGAATCAGTGCATGTAGCATGAAAAACTTTGAGCACTGCAGGGAATGGTTGATGACTGACCAATGTTCAAGTTTAAATTTATTGGCATCTAATTTTACATATATATATATATATATATATATATAAACAACCTGATGAAACAGCACATCTCTGAACCATAGTACACATACACGCAAACGATAATTATCTAAACCGATCCAAAACAAATATATAGTAAAATAAAACCTGCTATGAATAGTTGATGGACAAGTGAATTTGCTGGTTACTTGAAATTGCATGTTGCATGATTGGTGAACTAACCACTAGGGGGCACCAATTTTAAACCTTCATTTAAAAAAATCAATATATTTTCTGCAATTTTTTTGTTGGTTGCTTGAGGCTGTCAGTTGCTTGATTTCCAGATAACGAGGATTTTACTGTATATGAACATAAATATATGGGTTTTTAGGATTTCTGTTACCAATGCACAGGTGCAGAGTTATTACTAAGATTCCAAATGATTCCTAAGAGTTGCAAAAAGCCTTACAAATTGGAACTGACCAACAGGCATCAGGAGATTGTGGAGATAGCTTGGATTGGAACAAGCTTTCGAGAGCAATCCTTCTTACATGCTTAAAATGTCAGCACGGTCACTTAGCTGCAGCTGAAAAAGATCTGTAATTCATCTTCTGGTGTTGTGGCCCTTTGCCAAGAAAATATTTAATAAAGACCATCCTGGTTCATGCATGGTAGGTTATTAACAATGAGCTGTTCGCAGAGAAAGACTAAAGTTTAGCATTATTTGCACTAAGGGGGTGTTGGCTTGAAGGTTCTTCTGAAATCTGCTATTCCTGTGGCAAAGGAATGATCTATGATCAGTGTTGCCAACATTCCAGAATCCTGAATATATGCTGTGGAATGCATTTAACCAGGGTGTGACCTACACAAGGATATAAGGGGAAAGGCTACTGTCTATCATCAGCGTGATCTAGTCTTCTGTCCACATGATATCGGAGAGAACTTAGCTACATGTTAGCGATAAGAAATGGTTCCATGGTTGATGTCATATACAAAAGTGTGGAATATAAAAATGTGTCAAGAGAAAATGAATTAATAGAAAAATCACCCAAAATCCATTTTCATTGCAGGTATTAAAGACTTTTTTAAATTCATCTCCAGTGGAGAGAAATTGTTTTTGTGTTCCAGACAACTTTTCCACAGAACATAGGAAAACACCTTTTTCCAGTTCATCTCTGGCTTGCTACTGAAGTCTAATAAGGTGTAAGGAAACGGATTAACCATCTTGTGGACAGATGATAGGCAGCTCTGGGTCATCTCATAATGATTATTGCCAGACATCCTGTTTACTGTCCCTGAGCCAAATCAATAGCATAATTATTCAAGATGACAAGCTGAGGCCTGACAAAGTCAGTTTTGCCTATCTGATCACAAAAATGAGAAATGGAATGTGGTCTGATCCCCTAATACCTGGTTAGTTCTACATTTTAGTATCTGAGTATTTTCCATTTTGTAATATTTCTAACTCTACTTCTGCGATGCAGCTTTTGATTGGACTCCTTCAAACAATATGTAAAACAGTCACTGCATTGGAATAAACTGTGTATGTATGTTTTTCAGTAGAGCTATTTTCTTTGATGCCAAGCATTTAATGAAAATTATCTTGACTAGATAAACAGTGGAAAGTGTCATGTTTTGTGCTGATATGCTGTATTACCTTAATGGGTTAACACTCAGGAGTGCTCTCTTAAACATCAGGATGTTTAGCACTCTGGATTTATTAATCTGTGAAACATGAACATCTGCAGATGCTGTGATTGTAGTAAAAACACACAAAATGCTGGAGGAACTCAGCCAGTGTTGCACTGTCCATAGGAGGTAAATATAAATCACTGATGTTTTGGACCCTCTTTCAAGGTATTAGCAAAAAGCAGGCAGGTGTATGAATTAAAGACTGGGGAGAAAAATATGGGAATAATACCTGTGCTATGTATCCATGTAGAGAGAAAGTGTGCACTCCCAATTCCGCAAACAGCATTTTTCCAGCCAGTTTTCCAAAGTAAGATGCCAAATGACCAAAGACTAAAATCTTGCAATAACATCCACCAAATCTTCTTTGAGATACTATTATTTCATTCTCCAGTGGAAAAAAAGCTGAAGTTATTAGATGTGAACCAAAACACCTATTTACATTCAACAATTCTACATCTTTGCAAAGATTAGAGCTCTGCTTTGATCTGTTAGTGGCTGAATCAGCCAACAATCCCAAAAATCTCTTCCAAATGAACAAAACAATGATACTAATTTGATTTGCGACAAAAAAAATCAGATTGAATTTCTTTTCTTAGGTTTTTAAAGACATCCTCATCGTTATAATAATTCTTCTATTTATATACAGTAGTTCTGTGGGATTATTTCTGGTTTTGTGAGTTCTGACATGACAAATGATGCCAATGTGGGAAGCATACGGGTAGGAGGTGGCAAGTGGGATGGGCAGGTGTGAGATAGTGCATTCGTTGTGCCACATACACTCAGGGACTTGAACTTCTGATGCGTGGACTTGAGGTTGCCAAAACCATTAGGAAAATTCCTCCTTCACTGCCAGAAGTAGTCCATGTCTCAGAAAACAACAGGAGGGCAGGGATCACACCATGTGATATATATCAATTCTGTAGTTGTGATTTTCAGTTAATTTTTTCCTCAATTGACTGAATGCTCTACTGATATATTGAAGAAACTGAGAATTTGATTGTCAAGCATGGTTGGTGTAGCGGTTAGTACAGCACCAGCGAGCAGGACTGGACCGGGGCTTGAAACCCTCGCTGTCTGTAAGGAGTTTGTATGTTCTCTCTGTGTCTGCGTAGGTTTTCTCTGGGGGCTCCAGTTTCCTCCCACCCTTCCAAAATGTACCAGGGATGTAAGTTAATTGGGTTGGCACTAACTTGTGGGCTGAAATGGCCTGTTACCATGCTGTACATCTAAATCAATAGCATTAATAATGTACTATGTTACATTTTATCATGCAATTGCTTCAAGTAAAGTTTAAAAACATGAATAAACATAAATATACAGACATCAACGATCAGTGCTTTGAAGAATATGTTTTGAATACTACCAGATCTAATTTCATTTGATAACCAGATTAATTTTTACATTAGTATATAAATTTCTACAGATGTGTGGTGGAAAGTGTGCTGTCTGACTGCTTCACTATTTGGCATGGGGACACCAATACCTTGAAAAAGGTAGTGGTGAGGTGATAGGCTATGATATCACAGGCAAAACCTTCCCCACCATCGAGGACATCTGCAAGGAATGCTGCCATTGGAGAGCAGCAGCAATCATCAAGGATCTACACTACCAAGCTCGCACTCTGTTCTCACTGCTATCATCAGGAAAAAGGTATAGGTGCCACAAGACTCACTCCACCAGTGAGTCTGCTACCCCTCCACCATCAGACTCCTCAACAACAAACTCAATCAGAGGCTCATTTAAGGAATTGTGCAAGTCATTGATTTTTTTTCATTCTGTATTTCCCAGTCAATTTGTGAACATTTCTTTATTTGGTTATATGTGCACATTGAGTCAGTTTTTTTTAAACTACCGAACGTGGTAATTCTGCCTCGCCCACAAGAAGAAGAATCTCAGGGTTGTATGTGATGTCATGTATGTATTTGGACAATAAATCTGAAATCTAAATAGGCTTGTCCTGTTTCTGCCCTTCCAAAATACCCGATTAATACAGCAATTTATGTACTCCCATGTTGTGAAATGAGTTATCTTTATACAGTGTGTTAATTGGGTGACACTCTATATAAAGCAATTTGTGTCCCTTGGGTGGCATGGTTAGTGTAACTCTATAACAGCACCAGCTATGTGTAAGGAGTTTATTCCTTTTCCCATGTCTGCATGGGTTTTCCTCTGGGAGCTCCGATTTCCTCCCATCCTCCAAAAAAACTCTGGGATTGTAGGTTAATTAATGCATTTGATGGGGGGGGCATAGGCTCGTGGGCTGGAAGGTCTTTTTACCATGCTGTATTCTGAATTAAATAAATTTTAAATTTAAATTTATCAAACATTGGTTGTGATATAATCTAAGGCCAAGCATGTATCTTTTTTAACATCTTACCAAAATTCAGTGTTTGCTTTAAATGCTTCAAATGCCACGTTGTGATTTTGTTTTATTCTTTAAATCCAGCTTTTCGATCTCTAAATAAATCAAAAAGCTTCCAAATAATTTATTGAACACATTTAAATTAAAATTTAGACATACATCATGGAAACAGGCCATTTTGGCCCTGAGTCCATGCTGCCTAATATATACCCAATTAACTGACACCCGGTCCGTTTTGAATGGTGGGAGTGTAAAGGTTAAAACCTTGTGTTTTGATTCTTAGTTAATTTTGTGTCTGTCTCTTTAAGAGAACTATTGTTTGTAGTGACTATGATGTAATACATCATAATATTCGCCCAGGCTAATGGCTTGCTCTTTTATTCTACAAGATGTGAAGGAAGCGTGAGCACGAGAAATTTTTCTTTGAATTTTTGTATCTCTAAGTTTTGTGTATCTCTTTAAATACCATTTTTATCTCTTTAAGCTTGTGTATCTATATATCTTTTGTGTCATTATACAGTAAATGCTTTGTTGTTCATCATTATGAAAGTCTTAATGCAAAGCTTTGCAAAATGTTTATTCATTTTATCAATGAATTAAAACTACATAAAGTAACAGCCACAGTTTGATTTGTTGGATTAAAGAGATCTAAATTTGGGATATCACAGCTCACACTTTGGAAGATGATGCTCTGAAATTAGGATATATTGGAATAAGGAAAGTGTCATCTATAGGAGGAAATCCGAGCCCCCAGTGAAAGCCCAAGCAGACACAGGGAGAACGTACAAAATACAGGGAGCGAGGGATTCGAACCCCGGTCACCATTGCTGGCGCTGTAAAGGTGTTGCACTAACTGCTACGCCAACTGTGCCAGCTCGATTTGAAGATATATTTTAGCTTTACAAAAAGGCAGAAAAAATGGTTATTGGGAATTATGATGCCACTAAATATACATTTTTAAAAACTGAAAGGGAAATGTGCATAAACAAGATGTGAAGAAGTGAGAGTAGTTTCACGGAAATAAAATTGAAGCATTGAGGAAAGATTAAAATTGTCTGTAGTGATGACCCAGGTCAAATAAATTCTGCCAAATGGCAAATCCTTAGTCTAGTTAAATAATTTAATCTAAAAATGGTGACATCTAATTTAATACATCTGTAATACGATGAACAGTATGAAGACCACATGGAAATAATCACTGCTTCCTGTGTACTGATGCTTCATGTGCCATCTGTCTCTTTCCCCACTGATTTTATGAAATAGTTGTCCTTGCTTTTTAACCAGATGTTAGTCTTAGAAAGGTTTTTTTTTTAACCAGAGTAAGACTATGCAGAAGAGTCTGTGCATTTTTCTCATCCAATGTTGGTCACCAGATATCCTGGAATGATTTGTTATTCTGCTTATCAGAAATACAGTCAAATATATCTTTTAGACTCTTGGAGATGATGAATGAAATCAAGCACAGATTTCTCATGCAGAATGATGTATGGTGTACAAGTGCAGTTTTAGCTCCTTGCTCAGCATTTTCAGCTGGTGGTAAGCACGTGAAACTATCTGAGAAAAATTTGTTGTTAGCAGTTCTAATTCACAATAGACTCAAGAATGCCTGACTGCAGATTCAGGATGTTTATATTGAGACTTAAGGGAGAAAACTGCAGTTACAATCCTGAAGACAGCTGCAGGAACATTTTTAGTTGTGCTTTTTTTTAATATTTGTGGAAAGATAGAAGGATAGCAATTTTGCTTTACCAATGAATCTAGACTACCATTACTATTAGGAATTAAATGTGCTAATAGGTTCATTTAAAACATAAAGGCACAAAATAATTTGGTGAAAACTGCATTCACAAAAGTAGCTTATTATGCAGATGTTTTTTGTCCACAATTGTTCATCAGTATTTTCAGGCAGTTATAGCAGTGGTTTTCAAACATTTTCTTCCCACTCACATATGACCTTAAGTAATCTCTTACTAATCACAGAGTACCTATGGCATAGGGATTACTTAATGTGAGTGGAAAGAAAATGTTTCAAAACGACTGAGTTACAGGAAAGACAGAATATTCCTGACTTGCAGCTGTAGCGAGGGAATGTGTTGCTGAGGTCACGCTGTGAGTGAGGAGAAACTAAAGCTCTTCCACAACTAAAATGGCCAGAAATCTGCCCCATGTAAGCTGTTCAATTCTTTATTTAGAGTAGAAGTTAAAGTTGCTGATGCGAACTACCAAGCAATATGTTTGAGCAGATGTTAGATTTGCAGGTTGACAAATAGGATTTTTAACAGACTTTATCTGTGAAGCAATAGAAGTTGGATAGATGGATTATTAAAAACATTGAATGAAATGTTTTCCAAGATTCTTTTATTGTTATGCAATACATACAATATTACACAACATTTTCTTTAGCCCCTTACAGTCAAAGAGAAGCAAAAGACAGTCCTTTCAGAGTCATTGAATGTCCATGGAATTGCCTCCAGTGCTCCCTCAGCCTCCACAGCCACACAGACTTCAGCCCAATCCATCAGCAACCCAAGTTCCAGATCCAAGCCTCCGACACGTTCAGAAAGCATTCGGCATGCTCAGCACTCTCTTGTATCCCGGTTCCGATAGCTGGTACCATTTCAGCTAGCTTCAAGCCAGACTCAAGCAATCCTTTGACTGCAGTCACCAGCAGACTGCTTCCTGTGTGTTCTTCAGCCGAGTCCCTCACTGGTCTGCTGCCGCGGTCACCATTTCTGTTGTGTTGTCTTCTCTGCTTCTCCTTCTCAAACGGGGCATGGTGGGAGGAAGAGGGCTGGGGGAGGGGTGTGGTCTCCCCATTTTCTGGTGCCTTGCGCCAGACCTCTGCTCCCTCAGAGTCTGTAACCCCTCGAGGCCACTGCTGTATACAGGCTTCGCCATCTTAGGCTCAAACCCCATGGTTGCAGGAATTGAACAAGCCATTTAAAGACTGTACAGAGCCGTTGGTTATTGGATTGGGCAGTAAAATCCTGTGGAGAAGAGCTGTGTCTCTACTCCCTGCTCTCTGTGGGTCCATACCAGAAGTGTTGCTGTTGCAGCAGCTCTAGCAGCACCACCATTTTGTTAAATGATCTCAATGGGGTGGGGAGGGGGGGTGGAAATTAAAGGCAAACAGAGCTGTGTAGGTAGAACAAGCTTGGGAGATAATTTTCGAGCTTGGTAACTGAAGGCATGGTTAATGGTAGAGTAATTAAATTCATGGTTATGCAAGAGGAGAGGATGAGAGGAACCTAGATATGTCAAGACGATGAAAATTGCACAGATCGGGGCAACATTAGGGTTAAAACGTTGCAGCACTTTCTTTACAAAGGGGTGTAGGTTAATTGGGTGGCATGGGCTTGAGGGCCAAAAGGGCCTATTTCTGTGCTGTATGTCTAAAATTAATTAAAAATAACATGATTTAAAAATAAGGATAAGAATTTCAAGATTAATTTGTTTCTTTACCAGGAACTGGTATAACTCAGCCATTAGTGATACATGCAACTTGATTGTTAGAATATGAGCAACAGTGTGGCATCAAGTTTATAGAGAGCAAGAGAAATCAGCAAGGAATACATTGAATCATCACTAATAAAGGGATGGGTGAATATTTTAGCAGCAGATGAACAGGAAATTAGCACTGACTGATGCATGGATGCATTGTCCAGAGCACAACATTAAGAATGATAATATTGTCGAATCAAGATTCTATTTATTGTCATGTATATAAAATACATACAAATTATTTTGCTTGAGAAGCGCATAAAGGAGTGCTACTATCAAGCTGAGAAAGAGAAACAATAGGAGGTCCCTTCAGAGACTCCGATTGTCCATAGATCCTGCCACCTCCTCTGTGCCCCAGTAATCTCAGTAACCGCCCAGCCTCCTGTCCGGACCAGTGCTGAAAGTGAGCTCAAGGCATCTAAGTCACCCTCCTTGGTCCCTGTTTCTGAACCTTCAAAGTGATTGGGAAGGTGTTAGCACCCAGTGTTCCTTCCAGTGACTTGCCCTCCGTTAGAACCCTCACAAGTCCTGGCCCCAATACCTGGCTCCCTGAAATCAAGTCAAGTTTATTGTCATCTGATTGTACAAGCACAACCTGACAAAACAGCATTCTCCGGTCCTCAGTGCAAAACATGCAGACACACAACCAGAAATAACACAAACACAGACAAACAATATATATGGAGGATGAGTATTTCATCGATACAAATAAATAAATGTATATTGTTTTGTACGTATGAGAGTCTCAGATGCTTAGTGTGAGTAGTTCAATTGGTTGTTCAGCATTTTCACTGCCCGTGGGAAGAAGCTTTTCTTCAGCCTGATGGTGCTGGCTCTCTTCCCCAATGAGAGGAGCTGTGTGCAGGGTGGAAGGGGTCCTTAATTTTGCATGACAGTAATCCCTATCGATCACATCAATGGTGGGGGGTGGGGGGGGGGGTGAAAGAGGAGACTCCTGTAATCATCTCTGACACTCCATGGTCCAGTGAATTGACCTCTGATCTATTTCTCTGAAGTAACCATACCACTCTGTGATGCAATTGGCCAGGACACTCTCTATAAAGTTCCTATAGAAGGTTGAATAATGGGGGCTGGTTGCTACCAGCTCGTGGCCTAGTGTGAAGGCTTCAGCTGCTGAGCCATGTGCTGGTCTTCTGCTGTCAATTTTGTACCCTGTTTCTTTAAAGTTTCTCCTTCTCACTGCTCTGACGCCCTGCACTAGTCCGCTTCTTCCTCTGAACCTCCACCTTTGAAGTCTGCGCTGCTAAAATGTGGGTGACGTCATCTTAGGTGCCGAGCTCCATGGATCCTTAATGTAAAGAAAGTGCTGCCAGCCTCGATCTACAAGCAGTTTAAGCCCACACAGGGTTATTTGGGTAGGACAGCCAGGCAGTAGGACCCCGCAGAGGAGGCCAGAAAATCTCCTTGTTCAGTTTCAGGGTGTTGGCAGAGGTAGGGTGGAATGATTGACAAAGGATGGCATTTTTGATAAAGACCAAAAAGTAGAATAATTGGAACCTTGAAGTCATCAACTTCAATCCTTGTCATTAACTCTGTTGTTTGCCTCTGAGTGCATCTTTCAAGTAACTGACTGAAACTGAACCAGACTTCAGCTTGTGGTCAAAAACTTTGGAACACTTATTGTTCCATCATCAAGACTTATCTGTTTCCAGTGATGGTCTGAGCTCATGTCATGCATGATGTTTCTGCATGCATGATGTTTCTGCTTTTCTAACCCTGGCCTTTATCCCTATTATTATCCCTATTATTATCTGCCCTCATCTTTTCCACCTCTTTTCCTTTAATTTATATCTTTAAAACATTCCTTAAAATCTACAGTAACAAAAAACCAAACTGCTGGAGAAACCCCAATGCCAGCACTTACAACAGGATCCCACTACCAGACACACCTTCCCTTCTCTGCCTTCCATAGTGATCGCTCCCTCTGTGACTCCCTCATGCACTCACCTCTCCCCACCAAGTGCCTCCCTGGCACTTTCCCCTGAGGCAGCAAGAGGTACCACTCTTGCACCCACACCTCCTCCCTCACCACAGTCTGGGGCCCCAAATAGGCCTTTCAAGTGAAGCAACACTGATTTACTGTATCTGGTGCTCCCTTTGTGGCCTTCTCTACATTGGAAAGTCTGGGCACAAATTGGGAGATTGCTTCACTGAGCACCTTTGCTCCATCTGCCTCAGTGACAGGGACCTCTCAATGGCCAACCATTTCAGTTCTGTGTCACACTCCCATACTTACATATCTGTCCATGGCTTCATGTGCTAGCCCACCAAGACCACCCACAAATTGAATGAACAACACCTGACTTTCTGTCTGGGCACTGTCCAGCTGGATGGCATTAACAATGACTTTTCTGCTTTCTGCTACCCTGCTCTCCAATCCTCCTCCCTTCCTTCCCCTTGTCTTATTTTCCTTAGCCCTCCACTCCCTTCCCTCCCTATTCACCTAGCCATCTCTCCTCCCCTTGCTTACTGCTGTGGCCTCTCTCCCTCCTCCACCTATTAACTCCTGCCGTTGCTACCATTCTCCTCCCCCTTACCTTTTTATGTGGATGCCTGTCTACATTTTACCATACCTTGATAAAGGGCTCAAGCCGAAATATCAGTTATGCATTTTTATCTTTGCTATATAAAGGAGACTGTTTGACCTGCTGAGTTTCTCCAGCATTGTGTTTTTACAATGTTACATTGAATATAGAACATAACAGCACACTACAGGCCTTCGGCCCACGGTGTTGTGCTGGCATATATAAACCCATTCAAAAAACAAAACCTTCCCTAACTCATAACCCACTATTTTTCTTTCATCAATGTGTATGCCTAAGAGACTTTTAAATGTCCCTATTGTACCAGCCTCTACCACCACTTCTGGCAATGCATTTCAGACACCCACTACTCGCTGTGTAAAAAAACATACCCCTGACGACTCCCCTCACATTGTGCAGATGTTCTCTGGTGTTTGCTCCTCTCACCCCAGTAAAAAGGTGTTAGCTGACCACCCTATCTAATCTATGCCCCTTAAAATCTTGTAGATCTCTTTTGTCACTTCTAATCTCTTTTTGCTACAAAGGGAAAAGCCCCACCTCTGCTAACCTTGCCTCATAAAATACATTCTCCAATCCAGGCAACGTCCTGGTAAATCTCCTCTGCACCCTCTCCATAATTTCCACATCCTTCCTGTTATGAGGTGACCAGAACTGAACACAATATTCCAGGTTCAGTTCAAACATTCTTCATTCGAACTGGAAACGTGAGAAACTGAGAGCAGATTAAGTTGCAAAGAGGGGGAGGTTAGAGAGCCCAGGAAGAGATCCAACTTAGAAGATTACACTTAATTTAAAAATGGGCATTTAAAGACAAGGGAGATCAAAATAAACAAGTTAAAAAAGAAAGGGCCTTGTACATTTGTGGAGAGAGAGGGTATGGATGGTTACATGAAATTGTTAAATTTAAGATTAAGTCTTGAGGAATGCATGTTGTCCAGCTCCTTGCTGGTTTGAAATCAGGACCAAATGTTTTGAAAGTAGTTAAGACCTGAAATGGACAGATCAGTTGTTTGCTCTCAGTGGTACACACTCCTCCGCCAAAATTTCTTGTGCTTATGGAGATGGGCTTAGATATTTCTACTAATGAATAGAATTAATAAAGGGCTGCGTTCCTGTGTTTCCATCATGTGTACCTCCATCGCTCAGTCACGGCGTTCATTGTTTATTAAAGATCCTGAAACATTTTGGGACATGTCAGATTGTCATAGTTTCAGACCTCTTTCACTCAGTTTTGTTTGTCTGCGGGGGAAGCTTATTTTTTATAAAATGGTTGATCTCAGGTTGTAACCAGAATTCATAAACTTTGTAGCTGGTAATAATTTCTTTTACTTTCAGCACTTTATTTAAGAATTACAAAGTATGCCCACAGGAAAAAAAAATCTCATTGTTGTATGTGATGTCATGTATGTATTCTGACAATAATTTGAACTTGAACTTGACACCACCACATTATTATGATTTTAAAACTGTTGCTGAATGGTATTCATTCAAAGCTTTTGTGCAAATCACAGCTGCCATCAGTGGAAATTGCAAATCCAATTAAAAACACATATACTCGTTGCAAGCTGTCATTTCATGTCTTTGCAATCAGCATATTCAATTACAGAAAAGTTAACTTGTCCATTGGGTATATCTGTTCGTCATTGTTACCTTATGTATCTGGTAAGCGAATAGTGCGCTGAAATGTTTAAAAGCTGACAGTGAATTATTGACTTGATTTTACTGGAAAATACTGGGAATTTCCTGCATAACTGAGAAAATTAAGGACTCTGATAATTAAGTTTATGAACAGGAATGCCCTGAACTTCTTGAGAGGCTGTTCTCATACTGATTACACTGTACAACAATTTTTTTTCAAAAGGATGGCTTCCTGGTAAAAAAAAATTGGGGAATTATGATAGACAACTTCAAGCTGAACACAATGATAATTTCAGATTTTCTGAATCATGTAGGAAGTAGGAGAAACTTTAAATTAACTTTTATTGAATTTAGCATGTTAATTGTGTAATGATTCTGGCACATGCATTGGTTAAATGCCCTAAAATTGTTTGCAGCTGATTTTCATTTGTACTCAGCATCTAATGCCTCTCATGTCAGTGTCCAACCATAGTCGGCCAGCACTGATGGATAACACTTGTCCTGATACTGCTTTTCCATGGTCACAATATCCTGATGAAACTCACTTTATGAACATTTGCCTTTATGAAGAAACCTGTGCTCGCTATCTGAGAGAAATTTGAATGAGTTTTGAATGGGTTTTGGCTTTTATGAAAATAGCCTTCAATAGTAGTGAATGAGTCTTCACTTTACGCCATTTTGGGTTCTGAAAGGTTTCTTAGGAAACTTTCTTGTTGTTTCATAAAACGGGGTATACCTGTATAACTCATCATAGAGTGAAACAAGAAAGTCTGCAGTCACTGTGATTGTAGTAAATGCACAAAAAGTGCTAGGGAAACTCAGTAGCTTCTGCACCATTCCTAGCAGACAAGGATACATAACCAATGTTTCAGGCCTGAGCCCTTCGTCAAGGGTATAAGCAAAACACAGGCAGGTGTCTAAATAAAAAGGTGGGGGGAGGAGAGGAGGGAAGAAGGGAGAAGAGAAAAAGGCTTACAGGAAAGAGGGCACAGGTGGACATGGGTAGGAGCGCATGAGAGAAAAACTGAGAGTTGATCGGGGAATTGGGCAACTCTGCATTGTAGTGATATATTGCACATGAATATTGCTGGTTTTGCACTTCCAATACAAAGCTGTGGAAATATATAGGGATTGTCATGGGATTCATTTCTACTTCATTATGAATGATCCTGGCCCCTTCTAATGGCCGGAAGAGGCCAAATGCAAATTTGAATGACCACACCTCATGTTCTGCCTGGGCAATCTACAACTTAATGGCAAGAACCCTTGATCTTCAGATTTCAGGTAACCCACACCTTCTCAAATCTTTTCTTCCACCATCCATTTCTTTCATCTCACTGCCCCCCAGCTCTTTGTCATGCAAACTTTCAACACCCCAACCTGCTCCATCTACCCATCACCCATCAGACTACTGAACTACCCCTGCGTACTCTAAACATAGATTGTCTGCACTATTGCAAATCACTTTTGCAAAGGGCTACTGTAAATATTATCTAGCTTGTATATTTATTGTCTCGTTTAATTCAATTTGTTTACTATAATACAGGTGCTTAACGTTCACGATTTTAAATCGGGCGTTATGCGATGTGGGCATTGTGCGAACATCATAATATATATTTAGCAAAGCCATATGGGAAACTGAACTTATACTAAATTAAACTGTTTATTTTTTTTTTCACTTTTTAAACTTTTATGTAAACACTTTATCAGCCTATATCACACACAACTTAACAAAGAGGATCATGATCATCCACGTCACTGTTCTCAACTTCCTCACAGTCTTTAACTGGAAGAGCTTCAGGTGGAATAACCTCCATTGATGAACTGTCACTCTGTAATGCCTGAAGGGCCTGGCTGCGGCTCTTCCTGAGGAGGTGTTGGCTTCTTCAGGAATGTGTCCGGAGTTGTTGCCTAATTTGCCTTTTCTCTTCTTCATAAATGTCTTTATATGCAGCAAACACTGCAAGAGCATTCCTCTCTATCAATGAAAAACGTACGTCCAGGTACATCTGCTACGTCCCTCTCGAAGCCAAGTACATCGTCATGCTTGGTTGCTGGAGGGAGGAATTGGCCAGGAACTGCAATGGTCTTTCTGTAGAAGCACTAGAGCAGCAACGTGGCAAAGCTGCAAAACAGCAATGGATTTGTATGCCACCTCCTGTTTATCTGCCATTGCAGTTGTCAATGTCAAGGGGAATGGTCTGACAAAAGTCTCGCTGTGTACTCGGTTTCCATGATCCTACCCTCTATTTTGGTTGATGCAAAAATGAATCTATCCTGTTGTAGGAGACATGCTGTCTTGAATAAAAGGAATAATCCCTTTCCCTTGGATGCTGCTGCTTCAATTCAACTCTTTCATGAACGTTTGGGTAATTTTAGCCACCTTGATCTTAGTTACCCTTCTTGATGACTTATCCAAGACCGGATCCAGACAAAAATTGAAATACCCCAAACCAGGATTTTTCTCTTCCTTCCGCCAATTTCAAGAAAATGTTTAAATTTCTTATCATTCCAATTAGGGGCATATATGTTCAGTAGGGTCCAGGATTTTGAATATATCTGACAATGCACCATCACAAACCTTCCTGCTATGTCTGTGACCATGCTTTCCACCCTCACCAGAACATTTGTTCCTATCAAATTCGCCACTCCACCCTCCTTGTCTTAGAATTAAAGGAGGATGCTACTATCTGACCCCATCCTCTCTTCAGTTTTTGGTGTTCACATTCTATTAAACATGTTTCCTGAAAGAAAGCTAAATCCACTCCCTATTTTCTTACGTGAGCCAAGACTCTTTTCCTCCGATCCATTTTATCTATTTACGTTAAGACTAACATATTTTATACAGTCGGGCATTGCCCCAGTGATTCCTCTCATGATTGTGCTGCCCCATACCATCATTCCACCCCCCCCCCCCCTCCATTGACCGTTTGGACCAGCCCACCAGTTTCATAACCAATGCCAGAAAAAGAGAAAAAAGGCAAAGACAAAGACAACACGCAGTACAACAAAAAATCCCAACCCCTCTCCATATTCCCCGTTCCTATCCCACTCCTCCCCCGCCCCCCAGCAATCCCATCTCCCATGCTGTCACCATTTCCATCTATTGTTCAGTCTGTGTACTCTACACCTCTCCCTTTCATTTTCCCCCTCCACCCTCACTTCCCAGATCCCTTCCCATTTCTCAATTCCAATATATTTATATAAAACCAATATTTACACATACTTACATCAAAATACTTTACATTTTACTGCTGTTGTATACAGTAAGATATTAATCCCATTTTAATTTTTTCCCCCAAGTGCCATCATTTCCTTGGTAAATTACTGTGCATTTTCAAACTCCGCAAAGAACCTCCTTTCCCCTCCTGGCAGTAGCACTTTCAGAGTAGCTGGATGTCGAAGTACACATTCATACCCCTCCTGTTTAATCAGCCTTTTGACTAGTTCATATTCTTTTCTGGGCTTTAAAAGGACTGCGCTAATATCAGGGTAGAAAAATGCTTTCTTTATACCCCTGTAGTTCCATTGACCACCCCTCCTTCTTGCACCAGATGTCGCCACCCCCCAAATGTTCTCTCTGTCCTGGTAACACAGTTGCTTCACCAGGATAGAATGGGGTTTCTGCCCAGGGCACGGTTTCGGAAAGGGTGACAGGTGTACCTTTTCTACCTCTACTATCTTTCCCAATGTGCCTCTGCCCAGCACTTCGGGGATCCACTCTGAAAGAAGTCCACAGGATCTTTCCCCTTGATGACTTCCATCAGCCACACAATTTTTATATTGTTTCTTTGGCTATAATTTTTCCAGGACATCCAATCCCTCTCCCTCACCAATGCACCCAATTCATCTTTCACCCTACTTATTCTATCCTTATTCTGTCCTCTACCTCTGCCATTCTCCCTCTAGGCCTGTTCCTTGTCAAGTTTTCTGGCCACATCCTGGGCTCTCCTGTCCACTGCCTGGAACAGTCTCTCCACCATGAGACCCAAGGCCTCCAGCACATCACACAAAGAGGGCTCCAAGCACTTCCTGGTTGCTCCGTCCTGCTGCTGCTACTCCCGCCGACTGCAAAGCGCATGTCATGCTCAACGCGAGAGTGCCCATCCTGATGCACTCACTGTGGGAGGGGGTGCCCTGAGGCACCCCCCCCCCGCCCACTCTCCAAGTCACTCCATGGGGTTTTTATTGTTCGTTTGCTGGTCCAGGGTAGCATCAGTTCCCCTCCCCGGATTGGTCTTACCTCAGCCTTGGCACTCCTGTGGGGCAAGCTGCATGGTCTGCACGTCCCCCTCCACAGCAGGCCTCGAGGCAGCACGAGGCACCTGAGGTCGATTCCCTGGCATCAGAGCTGACTCTTTACTGCTCTTGCTGGCGGTTTTATTTCTCTTTGTCATCTTGCTGCTGCTGATGTCTTCCTGCACCACTAGTAAGTATTTTGACTATTATTTTGATGTTTTTCTTGGTTTATCTTCCTTGTGTATCTGAGAGCTCCGGGGACTTGCCTCCCCTCACTCTCCTTGCATTATGAGACCTCTTTCAACTGATTATGTTCACTTTACATCTGCTGTTTCCTGTTGCGTTCCTCCAGCAGTTTTGTCTTTTGCTCCAAGTTCCATTATCTGGAGTCTCTCATGTCTCCAACACCTTATTATAGTTTCGCCCCCCATTCCTATCTCTTTCTTCCTTCAAGAATCCAGTCTCATATTCTCTTGCCTCCATGAACTTCATGGCCATGCAGTTTTGCTCACAATCTTCCTTACTAACAGACAACTTATTGCACCAACAGCCATTGCTTAGACGTAGAACCATAGTACACTACAGCATAGAAATAGGCCCTTTCAGTCCTTCTAATCTGTGGTGAACCACTTTTTTGTTGCCCAGTTTCACTGACCTGCACCCAGTCCATAACTCTCCATACCTCTCCCATTCATGTACCTGTCTAAATTCTTAAATGCCACCTCATGCATCTCATTCCACACTCCCACCTCTCTCTGTGTGAAGAACTTCCCCCTTATGATCCCTCAAAACTTTTCCCCTTTAACCTTTAACCCATGTCCTCTGGTTTGTATCTCAAAGGAAAAAAGGAGTATTTATACTGCATCTCTGCTCCATAGTATCTTCTCAGACAAACCACACAAAACATAAAAATCACACATGCATGGTTTAACTATTAACTACAACATTTAAAAAAAAAACTTTTGTGGTGATATAACCAGTACACTGGCCTCATTACTGCCAGCCTACTGCAGGTAGGCAACCTGGAAAACTGGCCCCACCTGCCGGTTGTTAATCACTGGCACATATAAAGACTCGAGCCGGCCCCTTCGGGGACAGTCAGACACGAGGAGCCAGCAGTGTACTGAGACTGGTGTGTACAAGTTTAAGCTAATTAAAGCCTGTTGTACAGTCTGTTGACTTTGTATCAGAATTATTCACACAGCAGCGCTCACAATTTAATTAACTTAAAATTAAAGGACCATGGAGAAATTCCTCACCATTGTGAGGCTGGATATCGACCCTCAACATCCAGATACTCCAGCATACTTCGAGATCTGGAAGCATGCGATCAAGGCGATCATCCATACACAGGCTAAGGCCATCAATACAAACCAGAAAAAAACTCATGGTACTACGCACAAAGCTGGACCTGTGCGCTTTCCAGGCTATCCGAGACTGCACGGATTTTGAACCAGCAATGGCCATCCTGGAAGGCATTTACCAGCCCCCAATGAACATACTCTATGTCGGGTACCTGCTGAGCTTATGTGTGTTTTAGGGGAGGAGGGCAGAAATAATTTATTACAATAATGAGAATGTCAGAAGGAACCAAATCAGTATATATCCAGAGGGAAATAAGGAGGTCTGACAAAAATAATAAATAAGGTACATTTTTTGCAACTATTTTTAATATGAAGCAATTATAATGCAGATGCCATTTTGGCCCAAACCATATCTAAAAATGAAGCAGAGTTATGTTCATGGGGTCCAACTGAGTCTTGATGTCTAACTTACACAAAATGGTGTTGGCAGAAAGTTACACTTACTAATTACTAATCTCCGTGTAGCAAGGGTGAATGATATATCAGATCATCTATAAAAAGGTGTGGCAAAGATATAGGAGAAATATCTACATTTGTTTATTGAAACGTGGCACAGATTATGGTAAAAGATCAGGGGCATTCTACTCCATAGTGTTGGTGTATTATTAGAGAACAATAAATTGTAGCACAGGGAATGTGGAAAGTCAATGAAAAAGAATTTGGAATGCATTATTGAGATCCTGTTGCTACAAGCCTCTTCATGCAGACTTTAGTTTTTTTTAAATGAGTTGCAATATGCCACCCTTTTTATTTTAATTTAGGAAAATTAACCTTTGATAGGCTACGCCTGGAGTTTTGTGTGCCATATTGCAGGAAAGATGGATTCAGCTGTTAAGGGTGTAGGAAAACTTCACAAGGATGTTGTCTAGATTGGAGGGCTTGAGTTATAAGGAGACATTGGATAGGCTCAGTCTATTTTCCCTGGAGCAAGGGAGGCTGAGCAATAACATGACAGAGGTATAGAAACTTAAGAGAGGCAGACCTACTGAAGACTACAATCATCTCCTTGGTTTTGCTGATGCTGAGCGCAAAGTTGTTGTCATTCAATGAGCTGAGATATCTCCCTCCCATACTCTTCTACATTGCTGTTTGTGATTCTGCTGACGGCTGTAGTGTTATCAGCAAATTGGAATTGTGCCTGACCACAAAGTCACAGGTGTATAATGAGTAGAGCACATTCTTGAGGTGTGCCTGTGTTGATAATCAGAGAGGTGGAGATGTTTTCAATTCATACTGACTATGGTCTTCTGGTGAGGAAGTCAAGGATCTAGTTGGGGGGTGGAGGGGTGCAGAGGCCTAGAGTTTGTAGCTTCTTGATCACCACTGAGGGAATAATGGTGTTGAAGTCCGAGCTGCAGTTGATGAAGAACAGCCGTATGTATGAATTGCTGTTTTCGAGGTGATCCAGAGCTGAGTGGAGAGTCAGCAATATTGCATCTGCTGTGGAGCAATTGCGATGATGGGCGAATTCCAGTGGGTCCAGATCTTTGCTTAGGTACATGTTAATTCTGGCCATGACCAGCCTCTCAATGCATTTCATCACAGTAGAAGTTAATGTTACTGGGCGGAAGTCATTGAGGTAGCGCACACTACTCTTCTTGGGTACTGGGATGATTGATGTCCTTTTGAAGCAGGTGGGAACTTCTTACTGCAGCAACGAGAGATTGAAAATGTGAACATTCTGGCTAGTTGGTTGGTGCAGATTGCACCAGGTTCGCCGTCAGAGCCTGACACTTTGTGAGGGTTCACCCTTTTGAATGATGTTCTGAAATTGTCATCAGAGACAGATATCATAGGGTCTTCAGCCTTTGTAGGGATTCTAATAGGCAATGTTTGGATCTCCTTCTCAAAACGGGCATAGAAGGTGTTCAGCTTATTAGGTAATGAAGCATCAAAGCCATCTATGGTGTTCGCCCTCACTTAGTAGGCTGTAATGGCCTGCACTCCCTGCCATTGCTGGTGAGTACCTGCCTCTGTCTCTAGCTACCTCTTGAATTGCCATTTTGCTTCAGGGATGGCCTTCCTCAGGTAGTACCTGGACTTCTTGGGGAGATCTAGATCCTCGGACTTAAATGCCATTGTTTTCACCCTCAGCAGGTTGCAAATCCTTTGATTCATCCAAGGCTTCTGGTTGGGGAACACCCAGTATGTGCATGTGGGCACACACTTATCCAAGCAGGTCTTGATGAAGTTGGTGACATCTGTTGCCTATTCATTCAAGTCTATGGATGAGTTTTTGAATATGGTCTAGTCAACTGATTCAGTCCTGCAGACGCTCCTCCACCTCCTTCAACTTTTGCCATCTTCACTACTGGTGTTGTGGTCCTCAGTCTCTGCTTGTACACCAGGAGTAGGTGATCAGACTTGCTGAAGTGCGGTTGTGTTATGACTCAGTAGGCATTCTTTATCGTGGTGTAGCAGTGGTCAACTGTGTTGGCTCCTCTAGTCTCGTATGTGATGTGTTGGTAATAGTTTGTTAAAGTCTTCTTTAGGATGGCCTAATTGAAGTCCCCTACAATGATTGGGAAGGCATCAGGATGTGCTGTATCATGACTGTTAATCACAGTGCTTAGTCCCTCCAATGTTAGGCTGAGTCAGACTGTACACTGCGACCAGGATGATGGTGGTGAACTCCCTCAGCAGGTAGAATGGGCGGCACTTGATGCCACATGTTCCAAGTCAAGGAGGCAGGACTGGGACACCACAATGAATTGATGATGACACAAATGCCGCCTCCCCTGATTTTTTCAGACACCGGTGTTCGATCAGCGCGATTGAGGGTGTAGCCCGCAGGCAGTAGCACCATGCCGGAATAGCTGTGTTTACCCATATTTCTGAAAGGCACATCACACAGCACTCCCTGATGTCTCTCTGATGTTGAAGTCTGGCTGGGAGTTCATCGTGTTTGTTCTCCAAGGATTGTACATTGGAAAGGAGGATGGTAGGGAGCAGAAGTCTTGTGGCCTGGCGTCACAGCTTAACCTCTGTCCACTTGGTCAGGTCTTCTTTACATGGCCAATTTACATATAGGAATAGGTAAAAAAGAGATGGAAACAGTGGAATCAGATGGGGTAGGGATTACCTGAAGTTGGAAAAATCAAATTTGATGCCGTTAGATTTAAGGCTGTCGGGAAGGAAATGACATAGATGCAGTGGAACAAAGAGCCTGTTTCTACGCTGTACAACTTTGCAGGTAAATAAAACAATTATATTCTAACTAGTGTCATTGATAATATTTAAGTGTGTTCACATCACATTAATTTGTTTATTTTGAATGGGCTACCAATTCTGTTAAAATGGCAGGCAGGCAGCAGAGTGTCATACAAACGCATTCTTTATTTATCCTCTGTTTTCATCAGCACCATGTTCTAGCTTTATCTTTTTGAACCAAAAAACAGGAAAAGCTGGAAATAACAAGTAAAGGATATAAGGGGATGATTTTTAAAATCTTTATCTTTTTATGGATGCGATGTGACCTGCTGAGGTCCTCCAGCATTTTTGAGTGTGTTTTTTAAAAATATTTTATTTATAATTTTAAATTGTATAACATTAATTATAACATATTGATACAAACATTATATAATTGAATAAACCCCACCCCACACAACCTCCCTCATCCACCCCACAAACACCATATTTGTGTTTTTACATTGACAGCGTCTTCAGACTTGTGTGTTTCACATGATATTTTTTAAATCCTTACTTTGTTTTTATGATACTTCATCTCCTCTTGTATCTCGTGAAAATTGAAAAATGGGTCTGAATAACATAAATGAATCTTTAATCTCAGTAATTCTTCTGCATGACTGAAACTGGACACAAGTTGGAACAAGTAGCTCTCAACAATTTTATCACATTATTGCTGAGAGCTCTGTTGATTGGATTATAGACCATGGTTGTTGTAAAAGCTTCGGTTTTCAACATGACAGCACATATCCCGTGTTCATTTTTTCAATTAAAGGAATTGGATGCTGAAAAAGTGCACTGAATTCCCTGCAAATAGTTTGTCAATAATATATTTAAAGCACATCTTAGAATTAGTCTTTGCAATAGACTTGAAAATAATGTCAAAGGCACTGAGGTGAAATTAAATGTCAAAATTTTCTCGAGCAAGGAAAAATTACATTTTCACACATTCCAATGATTCATTACCAGTGCATGGGGTGAAAACACATGAAGAGGAGAAGAGCTGGAAAGGAGAGGATAGTGCAGTGGATGGAGATATGTGAGATCTGAAGGGAAAGGAAATGGAAGTCAATGAAGGGAAAAGGATTGGGGCTGAAACTTAAGTAAGCTGGCATCCTCCCGCTCCCCACACCCTTCCATTCCCTCTCCATTCACAGTTACCCCCACACCCCCACCCCATCACTTCTCAGCTTTTGTTTTCTCTTCTACCCTCCCACCCATATCCACCTATGACCGCTTACCTGTGAGACTGTGCTCCTCCCCCTTCCCTTTTTCCCTCATCTATTCTCCATCTCTCCTCACCTTTTTATTCAGGTGCCTGTCTTCTCTATCTTGACTGGGAAAAGGAAAAGTTGGGAATGGTATATTGGTTGGGGGAAGAGGAAAGGGAAGGAAGTGAAATCATGAGTCGAACCGGAAGCTTCCTTTGTCATCATAGCTATCCCTCAAGGTCGAGGATGTGGTCGTTGTTCCATTGATCTATTATGGACTCTCAAGTGGATTATGTCCAGTTCTTGGAAAGTGGCCCACAGAGTGAAGACGCCTGTATGTGTATTTGTATTTGTTTAACGTGTACTTAATGTTGCATTCCAAGAAGCACACAATATTTTACAAATCAATCAACTAATTCCAGTAGCATGAAAACCACGACGATTGGAGCTGATGGATTTGTTGCAGCCTTCGTCTGCCTTCACAGCCTTTGCGTTTGAAGTAACTTCATCCTGTATATCGTAGGTTTGAATCTGGGAGCTTGGGTTCACCTATGGATCTAATAGGAGTTTGTGATTGAGCACTAGAGACAAATCCATGGGCACTTGGTGTCTCTCAAGGGACTCTTTTTCTTCTTTTTCTCTTACTGTTGGGGGCACTGGCAATGATTGTGGCATCCCTCTGGATGCCTTTATGGTAAGCAAAAGTTGATGAATTTTGTGTATTATTGCAGTTTTTGTATTTTTACATGACAATAATGGAATCTTGAGCATATTATTTTGACTGGGAGAATGGGCGAAAAGTGCATATTGAATGAGAGAGGAGAATTTATAAGAGTGCGATATTCTGTATGAACAAAGAGTTTCCTAAAATTGTGCCTTTGAAAGATTGGAGGATTGGATAGAATATTTCCATGTGAACTGTTACTAGTGAGAATTAGCCCATGATAAGGATTGGGTATGAGAAAACAATCTGTTCAAAACCATATATGTCCCACATTTTTGAATATGTATGCAAGTCAGGATTTATTGTCATTCCCTAATTGTGCATGAGAAAGTGGTGTTAAGCCATCTCCTATAATGCTGTTGGGTAGGGAGTTTCAGGATTTAGGGTCAACAGCCATGAGGCAATGGTGATGTGTTTCCAAGTCAGAATAATATGTGATTTGGAGGGGAGTCTACAAGGAGTGTGCTCTCATGGGCTTGGATCCTTTGTCCTCCTTGACAGTGAAGATTATGGGTTTGGAGCAGACATTGGAGTAACCAGGGTGAATAACTGCAGTGCATGTGAATTGGATCAGAATTAGGCCATTTGACACCTTGAACTGATCTGCCATTCATTGATGATCAAATTGAATGCTTAACTCCACATTCTTCCGACCCCCAGTAACATTTTCCTCTTATAGCCTCTTTATGTCCTTTCACAACTTACTTTCCTGCCTATTTTTATTTTATCAGCAGATTTAATGTCTTAGCTTTAATACCATTTATGTGAATTGTAAAACATTCACAACACAGTACTGGATCTCCAACAGAAGAATGGCAGCACTGCCGGGGCTGCTATAATGGCAGCACTGCCGCTGTGCTGCCATTATAGCATGGCATGAACTGGAGTCCAACTGCCGCTTTAAACAGTCTGTTAAAGGAGTCAACAGTGGTTGTATTTAAAATCCTTGCAACCGTGGGGTCTGGACCCAAGATGGCGGCGCCTGTGATTGGCAGCAGGGTTGCAGACTCCAGGGACTGGTGCAGGGCACAAGAAAACAGGGTGACCGCCACCACCACCTCCTTCACCCTGTTTGAGAAGGAGAAGTAGAGGAGATGACCCATGGGATGGTGACCATGGCAGCAGACCAGTGATGGGCTCTGGTTCTGAGGAACACACACATGCTGTTGGTGACTTGAGGCATGGAAGCCATGCAGACTGCAGGTGCTGAAGGCTGCAGTCAAAGGATTCACACTCAGCTGCTGACTGCTTGAGACTGGCTCAAGACTAGCTGAAGGAGTACCAGGTATTGGAACTGGAATGCAAGCAAGTGCTGAGGGCGCTGAAGGTTCCTAATCATGTCGGAGGTTTGGATCTGGTTTGGATCAGTTGCTGATGGTTTGGACTGGAGTCTGTGTGGCTGCCTAATAACAGACTAAAAGCAATTTTGTGTAATATTACATTGTTTTTTTTATTACATCTCAATAAATGATTCTTGAATGTTGAATCACTGTTACAGAGTCCTCATTACATCTTCCCAAACAGAAAAAAAGGAGTAATTTTTGCCCATGCCTTGTTAGCGAGTCATTGCCATGCCAATATGTTACTTCCTACACCATGAGCTTTTGTTTCATGCAGTAACTCTTGATGTGGTACTTACTAAATCGCTTCTGGAAACCTAGTGTATTCACAGGCTCACTTTTATCTACAGAACATGTTTCTTCCTCAAAGAGCTAAAGTGAGTTATTCAAATCATGATTTCCTTTTCATAATCACGTTGACTTTCCCTGAGTATCTTGCATTTTCTAAGAGCCCTTGTATAACATATTTACTAAAATTTTTCCTGCGGCAGTTACTCAGTTAACTGGCTGTATTTTCCTTTTTTCCTGATTGCCTCTATTTTTGAATCAAGAAGTTGAATTTGCTTTTTTTTCCAATGCTTCATTCCCTGAATCAAGGAATGTTTGGAAAATTAAGAACAATCCCTATTTTACTGGCCACTTTTTAATGATCCAAAGATGAAGTCTCTCAGTTCCTAGGGAACTGCCATAACTCCTAAAATCTTTCAATGCGACTTCTCAATGAAGAATAACTTTCCTGAGTTTGTTCGGTTTTTCAATTTACAATTGATTCTGAAGTGTAGTTTGTATCCTTTATAATGGAGGATTGAAAAACATTTGCTTAATAATGTCCAATGCTTTATTTTCCATTATTTGTTTCAGATCATCACTCACTTTGTAAACTTGATAACAGTGCTTTGCTCGGCAATGATGCAAGAACAAATAACATCATATTTTGAACTTCAACTGGAATAGTTAACTTTTGAGCAATTACTGCAGATTTGACAATTAGAGCAACTTCAAGCAAACCAACTTAGAAAATTACTAAGACCTGACTGCTAAAATTAATTGCTTTGGAAAGATTAGCTCCATTTATTTTATAAAGTGGAAAAGCATATGAAGTTCCTAAAAATAGCCAGAATAAAATATTTTGATCCTAAAATTCACTTTTATTTGGAGAACATGCTCTTAAAATATCTGTAATAGGTATCAGTAATTTTATGCCATAAAAATCTGGACCTTTCTTTGTACTTCCATTTTTTTCAAGAGAATGTATCTACAGTTAAATAGACCATGTCATTTGACATACTTGAGTCGACTGCTTTAAATTTCCTGCATTAATTTTTATGATGTAGTTGGCATCAAAAAAAGTAATCTTTTTACTCTTTGCAATGTTGGATTGCTGAAGTTGTCATTCCTGCTAATCCTGCGGAAATTGCTTATAAATGTAACCTTTACCTTTAAAGACCTGCTGAAGTAATGGTATCTGCTCTTGCATTATGATTCAGGATAAAAGTACAAAAGAAATGTAGATAAGGTGGGAAAGGAAGAGTTGGCGGGGGAGTCACAGAGAGAGTGGTGGAGAAGGGAAGATGTATCTAGTGGTGGGATCATGTAGTAGGTGGCAGAAATGCCAGAGGAAGATATGTTGGATGTGGAGGCTGGTGGGGTGGTTGGTGAGGACAAGACAAATCCTATTCTTGTGGCATCTGAGAGGGGGGGAGCAGGGCAGATGTGCAGGTGAGGACAGTTGATGGCAGTAGAAAGGAAACCACATTTTTTGAAGAAGGAAGATAATCTCACATGGAAGACCTTGCCCTGGGAGTAGATGCAATAGAGGAATTGTGCAAAAGGAATTCAATCCTGTCAGGGGACAGGGTGTAAAGAGATGTAGTCAACTATGCCTCCAGAGGATTGAACACACTGGATCAGATGTACACCAACATCTCTGGTATGTATAAGGTTGCCCCTCTCCCCCCCACCCCCCTTGGATACTTGGATCATGTATTCATCCTGCTAACCTTGGCATACCGACCGCTGGCAAAACAAATGAAGCCAGTGCGCAGGGAGATATGTGTCTGCATGCTTTGCACCAAGGACCAGAGAATGCTATTTCATTGGGTTATTGTGCATTTGGATGAGAATACATTTGAACTTGAACTTGAACTAGTCATGGTAGCTGTGGGGATTGGTGTTTTTTGTAGAAAATGTATGTCCAGAATAAGACAGGATTTAGCTTCTAAATTATTAAAAAATTATCGAAATAAAGGTGGAACAATTATATCCTCTGGTTGAGGAAATGGCAACATGAATTTATTGTATTAAATATGAAAATACTGGAAAAGAAATGAGCTTGGGTCACAAAAGATAGCAAATGCTGAAATCGGGAGTGAAAACTGCTGGAAGTACTCAGTGGCTTGAGCAGCCTCTGTGGAGGCAGATGGGTTTTTTAAAAATAGTTTATTTAAATGTTTGACCATACATGCAGTCAATTACAAAATTAAAAAATATAAGTACAAAAGTAAATCCAGTAATTGCTTCAGGATGGTAACACCCCAACCTCTAAACCTCCCCCCCACCCCAGAAATGACCTCAAAGGAAAGAAAGATATTGAAAGAAAAGCAAGGAAAAGATAAAGAAAAATGAAAGAAGGAAAATAAATCAGAATGGATTGCTGAAAAGTGCTGCACATTCCATGGTTCATAAATTCATATTCTATTTCATTTTCTTTGAAGAAGATCAACACAGGTCTAGAGGATTAGGAAGAACACAACTAAAGATTGATACCTGAAAATTGTAACTATGGTCGCCAAACGTAATTTCCTTGAGGGGAACACAACTATGTATTTCTGCATTCCAACATGGCATACCTAGGTGGGGATCAGACTCCCATGCAACTACTATGCATTTTCTAGCCACTGCAAATGCAATTTTAACAAAATCTATTTGATATTTAGGTAGTTTCAATTTAGGTCTTATCCTTGTAATATTACCCAGTAAGAATAATTCTGGGTTTTGTGGAAATTTAATTCCTGTAATCTGCTCTAAGAAATTTTCTAGATCAACCCAAAAAAAGGTCTCACTTTAGAACATGACCAGGTTGAATGTAAAAATGCTCCTTCCTCTTCCCCCCATCTAAAACATTCATAAGTCTGAATTTAATTTATTTAATTTCTGTGGTGTGAGATATTATTGATGCAAAAAATTATATTGTACTAATCTAAATCTTACATTTATCGTATTAATCATTCCATCCCGACATAATTAAGAGCAGGTTTCCTCATCTATTCTTACATTTAAGTCTGATTCCCATCTCTGCCTGGACTTTGTGAGCCTCCTGTTTGGGGATAAAAGATACATTGCTGAAGTCAATTTCTTTGTATTTCCCTTTCAAATCAGAGTCTCCACCTCATTACAATTTGGTAAAAACATTGTTGGGCCCAATTTATCCCTTAGATATGCTTTTGTTTGAAAATAGCTGAAGATTGTATTGTTAAGAATTCCTTGCTTATTTTTCAATTGATCAAATGACAGGCAGATGGATGGTTAATCTGTTGGCCTGAGGCCCAACAACAGAGAACTGGATTATTCTCCAATATTCTGATGATAATTTCCTTATCCTCATCCAATCCTTTGATCCCTTGCAGTTCAGAACTAGATCCCCCTGAACTCCCTTCCCCACTGTGATCTACCAGTGGTTCTCAACCTTTTTCTTCCCACTCACATACCACTTTTAAATATTTCCTATGCCATAGGTGCTCTGTGATTAGTAAAGGATGGCTTAAGGTGGTATGTGGGTGGAAAGAAAAAGTTGGAAAACCACTGTTTTAATCGTACCTCATTGACTTGTTATGTTCACGGTTTCATAACTCCAAAGGAAATGGGCCAATGACAATTTTTCTCAAGCAAAATATTTCAGTAACACTTGGATCTACAGCAATGATTCTCAACCTTCCCTTCCCACTCATATACCACCTTAAGCAATCCCTTACTAATCACAGAGCACCAATGGCATAGGGATTACTTAAAGTGATAAGTGAGTGGAAAAAAAGATTGATTTACTCAAACCCTGAATGGATGCCTCACTGACCTATTTACTGCCACTTACTGCCACTTATCTCTTCCACAGACAGATTCACAGCATGATTCCTATCATCTCAGGTTTCCTGTTTCAGGTACTGACATCTAATGACTCTCTCTCTTTCTCTCTCTCTCTCGGAGTCAAATTTATTGTCATGAACATGTCGTGAAATTCATTGTTTTGGAGCAGCATCTTAGTGCAAATATTGCTATAAGATTAAGATTACATTTCACAATAAATAAATTAGGGCAAAAATAAGAGAAAGTGAGGTACTGTCTGTGGTTCATTGTCCTTTCAGAAATCTGATGGCAGAAGGAAAAAATTGTCCTTGCCGCGGAGAGTAGAACTCCCTATGGGGTCCAACAGTCCAGTGACTGTCATTGGCTCTGACCAGGTTTTAAGCGGTCAGTTAAATGAGCCTTCCCAAGATCGTGTTATATGGCGAGCTCTCCACTGGCCACCGAGACAGAGGTGCACCAAAGAAGAGGTATAAGGACAGCTTAAAGAAATCTCTTGGTGCCTTCCACATTGACCACCGCCAGTAGGCTGATATCGCCTCCAACCGTGCATCTTGGCGCCTCACAGTTCGGCGGGCTGCAACCTCCTTTGAAGAAGACTGCAGAGCCCACCTCACTGACAAAAGACAAAGGAGGAAAAACCCAACACCCAACCCCAACCAACCAATTTTCCCTTGCAACCGCTGCAACCATGCCTGCCTGTCCCGCATCGGACTTGTCAGTCACCAACGAGCCTGCAGCAGACGTGGACATACCCCTCCATAAATCTTTGTCCGCGAATCCAAGCCAAAGAAAGAAGAAATGAGCCCACAATAGTTAATTTTAAAATCCTGCAACCATGGGGTCTGGGCCCAAGATGACAGCGCCTCTGTATTTCCCATACCAAATGTCCTCATGAAGTATAGCTGCTGGTGAACCTTCTTCATGATCACATCGACATGGAGGCCCCAGGATAGAACCTCAGAGATACTTACAACCAGGAATTTGAAGTTCTTGACTCTCTCCACTGCTGACCCCTTGATGAGGACTGGTTCATGTTCTCCTGGTTTCCTTCTAACATCCACAATCATCTCCTTGGTTTTCCTAAACTTGAATACAAGTCTGTTGTTGTGATACCACCTAAATAGCTGATTGATCTCCTTCCTGTACGCTTCCTTATTTACTCTCTGTGATTTTGCCGATGACCAGTCATCAGTGAGAAGGAGATGTGCACATATAAATAGATAAAGAACTGTAAACAAACAGTGCAATACAGAACAAGAGAAAAAAAATCATGAAGTACACAAGTAAATGAGTCCCTGATTGAGGTTGTTGCTGAGGAGTCTGACGGAGGGGTAGCAGCTGTTTCTAAATCTGGTGATGCAAGTCTTGTGACACCCATACCTCTTTCCTGATGGTAGCAGTGAGAACAGAGCGTGTGCTGGCTGGTGTGGATCGTTGATGATTGCTGCTGCTCTCTGCCGGTAGTGGTCCCTGTAGATTTTCTCAATAATGGGGAGGGTTTTGCCTATGACATCCTGAACTGTGTTTACTACCCTTTATGCTCAGGAGCACTGGTGCCCCCATACTAGAACATGATGCAGCCAGTCACCACACTTTCCATCATAAATCTGTAGAAATTCGCCAGGATTTCTGATGTCAATCCAAACCTTTGCAAATTCCTGAGGAAATAGAGGCGCTGATATGCTTTCTTCATTTTGCCATTTGTATGTTACTGTTGTTTAGGAGGTGCAGGGCTGAGTGGAGAGCACGTGATATTGCATTTGATGTGGAATGATTGTGATGTTAGGCAGTGGGTCCAAGGCTTCTATCGTGGATTAGGGAGGTACAATCAAATTTGAACTGATGATTGGCACAAGACTGTGCAACTAGGCCCAGGATCCAACCAGTACATTAGATAAGGACATGAAAGGGGCCCAGGACTTGGGCAGTACTTGGCTAAAGACCATTTATCAGGGCAGTAATTAGCCAAGGATCCTGGGATGATAGAGCCTTGAGTTATGCCTGTGATTAGCCATACTATAGAGCAGCAATTCTCAATGGGGACCACAGCACATTTATGTTTATTTTTTAAACTTATTTATGTAGCTAGTAGGATTGCGGAAGAAACAGAACTAGACTTGACTGCCTTACTGGGAGGGGGGCTCATAAACTTTGAGCAGAGTCCTAAGGATGCCGTAGCCAAAAAAAGATTGAGAATGGCTGTCACTGAGGAAAATTGAAGACCTGGATGGATTTGTGATGTGTTGATTGATGGGGAAGATGAAAGCAGGTTTTGCGATCTAAGCCTTTATCAGGAGCCTCGGTAAGTTGCAGGGGATATGAGTGGCATTAGTGGTGGTCATAGTAATGACACCAGAATGATAAAAGTTAACATCTTTATTTGACTCGGGCTTTAAACCAGAATTCTTCTGCAAAAATATACAAAGATTGTTCAGCAATGGGCACAGTTAAGACATTCAATCAAATTTCCCACACATTGTTCCACAGGGGTCAGATCAGAATCAGAATCGGAATAATAACCAGAATCAGAACTTATTGGCATGAAATTCATTATTTTGCGGCAGTATCACAGTTCAAATATTGCTATAAATTACATTTGAAAAAAATATAATAAATACAGAACATAAATGAATCCATAACTAAAAACCAGGATGAAAAGATGCCACTTACCCTTGATGAATTGTCAATCATAGCCAGATGATGGGAAATGTCCATTCATGTTAGTGTGACACAAGAACAGTGGATTATGAGGCAGAGGTGCCATTACAGATCAAAAGCTTTTGATGCATTGAGCTGTTGACTAACATAAATATTGTACGAGTTAGTAAATTAACTATTGGCCTTGTGAAATTGGCAGCAGTTTCATGAAATGCAGATTCAGAAAACATATGCCATAGGATCTCGAGGTAGAACATTACTGATAGATTATATTTTGTGAAAAAGAATCAAATTATGATATTTAATCTTTCTTTCTTTCTTCTTTGGCTTGGCTTCGCGGACGAAGATTTATGGAGGGGGTAAAAGTCCACGTCAGCTGCAGGCTCGTTTGTGGCTGACAAGTCCGATGCGGGACAGGCAGACACGGTTGCAGCGGCTGCAGGGGAAAAATGGTTGGTTGGGGTTGGGTGTTGGGTTTTTCCTCCTTTGCCTTTTGTCAGTGAGGTGGGCTCTGCGGTCTTCTTCAAAGGAGGTTGCTGCCCGCCAAACTGTGAGGCGCCAAGATGCACGGTTTGAGGCGAGATCAGCCCACTGGCGGTGGTCAATGTGGCAGGCACCAAGAGATTTATTTAGGCAGTCCTTGTACCTTTTCTTTGGTGCACCTCTGTCACAGTGGCCAGTGGAGAGCTCGGCATATAACATGATCTTGGGAAGGCAATGGTCCTCCATTCTGGAGACGTGACCCACCCAGCGCAGCTGGATCTTCAGCAGCGTGGACTCGATGCTGTCGACCTCTGCCATCTCGAGTACTTCGACGTTAGGGATGAAAGCGCTCCAATGGATGTTGAGGATGGAGCGGAGACAACGCTGGTGGAAGCGCTCTAGGAGCCGTAGGTGATGCCGGTAGAGGACCCATGATTCGGAGCCGAACAGGAGTGTGGTATGACAACGGCTCTGTATACGCTTATCTTTGTGAGGTTTTTCAGTTGGTTGTTTTTCCAGACTCTTTTGTGCAGTCTTCCAAAGGCGCTATTTGCCTTGGCGAGTCTGTTGTCTATCTAATATTTAATAGCAGCAGATAAAATAACAGTATGTATGGAACTTTTTGGTTTGTCTGAGGCATTATGTGGTTTATAATGCAAGAGTCATGGATGATTTAAAATAACCAGATTCTCTTTTGAAATATTCTGGATGATTTGAGACCAGGAATCTCACTAGGCTAAAATTGAAAATCCATGCAAATCGTAAAATGATGCAAGAAATTCACATCATGATATGTAATAATGTGTCTGAGTTAGTCATAGAATAAACCTTGGCATTAATCCAAAGCTGTACCAGGACAGGAAAACACTTAAGAGATTCATCCACATAATTTCCCCAAAAAACTGCAGGAGTTTGGGTCAACATGGTTACACAATCAAGCTTACATATGATTCTTTGTTAGTCTTCAATAAAGATGCTATTTGAAGGTTATCTAGCCAAGAAATAAATGTGTTCACAATACTCAGGATAAATCTTATTCTGATTTGTCTCAAGACTTGCTGGCTCTTCAAGGATAGTTTTATTTTTAATATCGGCATATCTCCAAGGTAGAATTAATCAAGTTGATTATAAAGCAAGAATTTTGGATCTTTCACCTTTGTTAATGACAGTTACAATGATAGATAAATAATAATTGATTTATAGATGGAGATTTAATTCAATCTTCTTAAAAAAGGCCAGATTTTTGTGATTTTTGTCAGAAGGAAAATTCAAATTTTTCTTCAGACTAATTCTAATTTGATTAATAATAAATTTATTTTATGGGATGTGATGAAAGCATATTTAAGAGGACAAATTATGTTATTCTTCTAAAAAAGAGATAACTCGTTTAGATAAAAACCTGAAAAGACGGACTTCAGAAAAAAAGCATAGAAGACATTAACAAGAAACTTCAATATAATACATTACAAACATATAGAACAGAGAAAGTAATAATGAGAACTAAGCAGAGATATTATGAGTTAGGTGAGAAGCCCCATAAGGTCCTTGCTTGGCAGTTGAAAGCAGAACAAATTTCACGATCAATTAATGCAATTAAGCTGGAGTCAAATGCAACTACCTATAAACCTCAAGAAATCAATGAAGCTTTTAAGCAATTTTATTCTAAGATATATAAATTGGATTTGCAGAGAAACGATAACAAAATAGAAGATTTTTTTGTTACAAGTAAAGCTACCAAGGTTAATTTTACAAGAGCAAGTGGAGCTGGATGCCCCTTTCACCCCAATGGAGGTGAGGGAAGCATTGAGCTCATTACAAAGTAATAAATCTCCAGGAGAATATGTTTCGCACCTGAATTTTATAAAGAATTTAAGGATTTGTTGATTCCTCCTTATCTGGAAGTATTAGATCAGGCGGCAGTAACACACATTTTGCTGCAATCTTTTTCTACAGTACTGCGATAATAACGGATTGACGAAATTTTTACAAAAGTTGCTAAACGTGAATCAGACAGGATTTGTAAAAAAGGGACAATCTGTGGACAATGTAACTAGATGACTTAATATGATACATTTGGCACAAAAGAGGGGAGATCCAAGTGAGGCAGTGGCTTTAGATGAAGAAGTGTTTGATAAATTAGAATGGGACTTTTTGATTAAGGTTTTTGAAAAATTCAGGATGGGACAGGTATTTGCCTTATATAATTAACCTAAAGCTAAAGTTGTAACAAATGGACAGGTTTCAGCACTGTTTCAGTTAATTAGATCTAGTCGACAAGGATGTCCATTATCACCTCCTCTATTTATTTTAGCAATATAACCACTTGCAGAACTGATTTGATCTGATCCTGATATTAATGGATTTAATCAAGAGGAATATGAAATTAATTTATTTGCTGATAATGTTTTGATCTATCTGACAGAGCCAATAGGTTCATTACACGAATTATACTTAAGATTGGAGGCATATGGGAAAATATTGGTTATAAAGTACAATTATTCCCATCACTATAGGGGATTATACTCAGTGCCAGCAAGATACCAAATTTAAATGGCTGATGAATGGAATAAAATATTTTGGGAGACGGGCAGATAATAAATTAAATAATTTATATACATTTAATTATTTACTTTTACTTAAGAAAGTTGGAGAAGTTTTGAATAAGTGGACAAAACTGCCAATAACATTATTGGGCAGGGTTAATTGTGTGAAAATGTTTATATTCCCTAGAGTACAATACCTATTTCAAACTTTGCCAATAATGTTATCACAAAAGTTTTTTCAAGAGTTGAATAAATAAATAAGAAATTTTCTTTGGAGGGGTAAAATATTGAGAGTTTCTTTAGATAAACTGACATGGAAGTTTGATTTAGGAGGCTTACAGTTAACAAACTTTTATAAGGCAGCTATGAGCTATTATAAGGCAGCTCAAATGAGATTCCTTGCTTCATTTTTTAATGAGGGATGAAATCCAGCCTGGATAAAAATAGAAATTGTCAAAATAGGAGAGAGAATATTGGAAGACTTTATATAAATGGGAATCGAAATTAATATCTGGGGAGAGGGAAGCACCTTTGTTGAAACATTTAATTAATATCAAGTGAGGGATGATTAAAATAGTGGTTCTCAACCTTTTTCTTTCCACTCACATACCACTTTAAGTATTCCCTAAGTGCTCTGTGATTAGTAAGGGATTCCTTAAGGTGATATGCGGGTGGAAAGAAAAAGTTTGAAAACCACTGTTTTAATCATCCCTCATTGACTCGTTATGTGCATGGTTTCATAACTCCAAAGGAATGGGCCAATGACAATTTTTGTCAAGCAAAATATTTCAGTAACAATTGGGTCTAGAGCAATGATTCTCAACCTTCCCTTTCCACTCACATCCTACCTTAAGCAATCCCTTACTAATCACAGAGCACTTAGGGAATACTTAAAGTCGGACTTCCAAGTCACCGCAATGTACTTCATGGCCATTGCCAATGCAATTTACACAAATTGGATTTGAAATTTGCTCAGTTTCACTGTAAGCCTTATGTCAGTTATATTTCCCAGCCATACATGCACTACATAGGTGCAGGGTGGTGATTGGTTTCCCCGTTCCTTGCTGCGGCTTCCTTTCCCTCACACTGATCCCGATCAAGGAAAGTCAGGGAACGAATATTGGCCCAGTTGCCCCTTGTTATTTATTTTGCTGGTGTTAAAGTTTTGTTGTTGTTGGTTGAAGTTTGAGTGAGTAGTCTTGTTTTATGTGTGGGGGGAGGGGAGTTGGTAGAAACACGGGCTTGTTTATATAGTCATAAAAAAAATGAATAAATGTATATTTGAATGTGAACTTTCATTGTTAACATGACACTGTACATGGCTTGTGTGAAAATATAAATAAAATATATTTTTTAAATAGCCTCCATCTATATCCTAATTAAATATATGAATGTTACAGTCTTTATTTCCTCTAGATTCCAAAATTGTTGCATTGATTCCCTTCTTTCAACAATCAACTTCACCATTATTTGTTCTAAAATTGCTCTTAGGTTCCCATATGGGTGGTATGTTTAGTCTAGAGGTTAGCGCAATGCTATCACAATGCCAGCGACCTGAGTTCGTATCCGGCACTGTCTGTAAGGAGTTTGTGCATTCTCCCCCTTGTCTGTCTGGGTTTTCCCTGGGTGTTCTGGTTTCTTCCCATCTTCAAAACATATGGGGTTTTAGGTAAGTTGGTAGTAATTGGGTGACATAGGTCGTGGGCCGGAAGTACCTGTTACCGTGCCGTACATCTCATTTTAAAAAATAAGCTGGTTTAAACTATCTCCCTATCTCCTCCCTAAAAGTTTCAACAGCTTTGACAAACCTCCCCATGAGGAAATTTTGTAAACAATAAATGATCCTTGCCTTTCTTACCTTGATCAAGGGGGTCAGGCCTGAAACATTGCTTATATCCTTTTGCTTCCTATAGATGCTGTATGACCTGCTAAGTTCCCCAACACTTTTGTGCATTGCACTACAATCACAGCGTCTGCAGACTTTCCCGCTTAACTCCAGCAGCATGAGAGTTTTATTCTTAAATTCACACCCTTCCCTAACCAAAGGAGCAGAATGACAAATAACCTTTATACTGTTTTCCTTTTTAAAAGCATTGGTCTTTTTTGGTTTACTTTTCCAAAAAGAAAACATAAGAATGATGCAATAATTATTGGAGAAGCTATACTTAAAGTTTAAATATTCAACCAGTGGAATAAATCAAAATGTACATTGTTGAATAAAATATTGTGGTAATGTCAATGGTAGGAATGCAATGAAACCTCAATGCCCTGCATTCAATCAAGTGATCTCCATGTAAAGTAAGTTTGTAATAATGAAGAGCTTTACTGGTTGAGGTTACATAATTTAACTTGTGTATGTTTTTGTTTTTATCTTCCCTCCCTTTAAATTTTAATTGTAAATAAATTTACATTTAAAATTTAAATTTGAAACTTACATACAGCATGGTAAAAGGCCCTTTTGGCCCAACAGCCCATGCTACCCAATGACACCCAATTGACCTACAACCCCCATATGTTTTGAAGAGTGGGAGGAAACCAGAGCCTCTGGGGAAAACCCACGCAGACACGGGGAGAATGTGCAAACTTCTTACAGACAGCATGGGATTCGAACCCTGGTCCCGATCACTGGAGCTAGGCCAACCTTTACTCTGAAGGCACTGCTATTTCCTGTCATAAGGTTTTGCAGGCCTGATTATGTTCTAGCACTTTGCTTTGTGAATTTAACATTTTTTTAAAATTTAAATTTATTTGCATGACTGTCAAACGAGGATATTCAAGCCCTGAGGCATCCAAGGCAAATTTGAGAATGTGCACTCAGAATATTCCCAAAAAGCACATCTCCAAAACCAATAAGATTTGTTTCACTTCATGAACTGATTGCTAAATTACCCAACTCAAAACAACCATGTTGTTTTCTGTTCTCCTTTGCCCAATTATACATTTTTATCCCTGTCATTAAACAGGCCACATTTGCCTAGAATTTAACGCTGGTTGGTAGAACTAAACCTGCTGAGCAGTCATAGCAGCCGTCATCAATTGGAATTAACTTTGGTGGCAGAGTACTGCACAATTCATTGCTTCCACTATTTCTCTTCTTCATTAGGCAACCCCTAATGCATTCCATTTTTATTGGTTCTGAGTTGCTGAAGAAACCAGTGTGAGATTTGAAGAATGAGCCAGAGCGGTGGGCTGGAGACATTTTATGGTGCTGGCACATGAGTGCTGGAGATCCTTTTTCTGTTTGCTGGGTTTCTGTGTACTCCCAAGGAATGAGCCCAGGGTTGTTCATGTTCCTCTATTTTTCAGCAAGAGATTCCCATGAGTTGATTTTTTTACCAGAACAAATTGAATCTTCCTTTTAAACCAAAAGCTCTGGTGGGTGCATTCATTTCGGGAATCTTTTGTTGTGCATGCAAATGATGAGACCTGCCCATCAGAAAAGGAAGATTGTAATTAAGACCTCAATGCTAGGAATGTTGGCTTGGAAAGTGACACCATTCACTTTGAAGATTTTCTGGCAGATGCATAATTGATATCTTCCCAGCACTTTGAAGTGTCTTTTGTAGGAGTCTGTATCTCAGAACCATATACAGTAAAATCCCCGTTATCCAGAATTCAAGCAAAGGCAGCCTCAAGCAACCGGCAAAATAATATTGAAATATAAATAGGTAAAAATTACATAAGTTTAAAATCTGCCCCACCCCCCTCCTTTAGCGGTTAGTCAATTCCATGCAGCACTCAATCTCAAGGAATTGGAAAATACACTTTATGTGGCATCTACCAATCCCTATAGAAGCCGTATACCGGGGTTTTTAATGTAACGTGTTTTGGAATACTGATCAGGGATAAATCTCTTCGCATTAACTCTTACTTTTTTTCCAACTACTTTTCCAGCTGTGGTGCTTCATCAATCAATCCAACTGACCTTTGACAGATCACATTGTAATAAAACAATTGAGCTTGATTGACAACGAACCAAGAGTCATTTGACTTTCTCATTAGAGACATGCGTCTTGATCATGGTACATTTTTCGCATTTCCCAAAAGCAGTGGCAGGAGACTGCAAGAGCTTTGCAGAAGCTCACCTTCTGCAAATTTAAATGTATAAGTTACTCAAATTGGCAGATTGCAATTATATCAAGGTCTGTAGGTTAATGGGTTATTATAAAGCTTCAGATTTAGATTTTATGTTTCAGAATATATAATTACTTTCACATCTAGGAGGTGACATATCTGTGTTTGAACCCTGAATGTCATTAGGCAGAACGTTAGCTTTGCTGGGTTCATAAAGCACGTAAAAAGCAGGTTAAGCATCTTCTATGTAACATGTCGATTAAAGTCATTGGAACTACAATGTGCTTCGGCTGGTCAACAGATTGCTCTCCTATTGTTACATACAATTAAATGTTTCATCCAGAAGTCATTTTGATTTAAATTGTTGAACCAAAATATTCTCAGAGTGTGGTGGAATATCAGTTTTATACCCCATCTAATATTACTCTTCTTTCATTGCAAATTAACATCTTTTGGCTGGTTGTGATGCCGACAGCTCTGTATAGGCTTTAAACCAGGGGTGTCAAACTCAAATTCACGGAGGGCCAAAATTAAAAACTTGGACTAAGTCGTGGGCCAAACTAAATATTTATTGAAAATCTTCAACAACATCTGCATGTTTTCTCTTCTTTCAACATATGTAATGTTAAACTTTTTCTTATTAAAATAAATGTTTAATAATAGTTATGGTTTAACTCTTTCCAGAAGAAGCATTAACAAATGAGAAATAAAATATTCAATAAATAATATTTCTCTATAGCCTTTAAGCTCCTTTTAAATGTATTTTTTTTCACAAGCCAACAAGTCAAAAAAATAACAACTTGCTTCAATGACAAACAGGTTTGTCTTTTAAAATGATGAACATATAGTCTGCCTCCCACCTGTCTTGAAAGGTCCTGTTTTCTGTCTTTCGTTTGGCCATTTTTCGTAAGGGGTTTATTACATGTGAGTTGGGCGACAGGTCGCAGATGCTAATGAAAGTAAAGAGAGGAGGTGGGGGCGATTAGCGGGCTGACGCCAACACATTTGCAAAGCATTCTGGGATTTGTAGTATTAGCTGTGCATGCGCTATACTGGCGCGGCGGCCAGCGGGCCAGCTCTAATACATATTTGATATGATCTTGCGGGCCAAATATAATTATATCATGGGCCAAATTTGGCCCGCTGGCCTGAGTTTGACATGTGTGCTTTAAACAGACAACAGTGTTTCTTTTTTAAATCTGGCAACCATGGAGGTCTGTACCCAAGATAGCAGCACCCATCCTGGGTCGTGCACTGCGAGGGGTTGCAGACGCTAATGGAGCAGTGGACTGCCTCAGAGCACCAAAAACAAGGAACTTCCCCCCACCCCCCATTGACAAGGAGAAGCATAGGTGATGACTCTATAGAAAAGGTAACCATGGTAGTGGGCCAGCGAAGGTCTCAATGGCTGAAGGACTGACACAGGCTGCAGGCTGTTGGTGAATTGTGGTCTAAGGACTCACCCAGGCAGTGAGCTGCTGGAGACTGGCCCTTGGGAACCAGGTCTTGGAACTGGGATTCGAGAGGGTGCTGAGGACAAGGAGGGCTCCCGAAGGCCCTTGGGCACTGAGTGCTTCCTGATCGCATCGGAGATTAGGATCTGGGTTGCCGATTGGTTGTGGAGTTTGTGAACCTATAGAGGCTACGTGAGTGCTGGAGACGAACACACAGACACGCAGTGTGTATGAAGGGTCTCTCTTGCTTCTCTTTCATTGTTAGGGGTGCCAGGAAATGCTCATGGTGACTCTTTGTTTGCCTTACAGCAGATAAAATTTGCGTATATCAGGTGTATTACATTTTTATTTATTATTACATGACCATAAAAGGAATTTTGAACTCTGAACATCCATAGGGGCATAAAAGTAAGATTCCACCGGTATTCTCGTGGGAAGGATAGAGTTTGTCTGCTGAATTAAAAAAAAATTTCTGGGTTATCATTGAGTACATTTGGCAGAGGAATAAGCTATTTTGTCTTCCATGTATCAGCTGTTTTTTTTATCTTTCACATGAACCTCCTTTATCCAAGATATCACATTGTTTTATTCACCTTATGTGTTTGTTTAGCTTTAAATGTATCGTATTGATTACAGTAAAACCACTGGTATATCCGGCAACTATGGGGATTGGTTGATGCTGGATTAGGGCATTTTCTGGTTCCTTAAGATTGCGTGTTGTGTGATTGGAAAACTAACTTCTTGGGTCACCAATTTTAAACTTACATTTTTTTTAACCTATTTATTTTCTGCGATTTTTTTTGCAGATTGATTGAGGCTGCCAGTTGCTTGAATTCCAGATAACGGGAATTTTACTGAACTCCACATTCTAACAAATGTTAAGTCAAAATGTTGTTCCTGAATTATCTGTATGATTTATTAATGTCTTATATTTATAACCATTGTACAGCTCTTTTATTTCTTCAACCTCTCAACCCAATGAAACTTGCTTTTCTTCTTTCTTCTTAAGCTTGCTTAATTATCTAATAGATCTGGTTAGTAAATCTTCACAGCAAATTGCATACTAACCCATGTTATTACACATGAATAAACTGTTAAATACATGTTTATTCTAATCAGTCATTTCACAGGCATATATTATCATAGAGTTATAGAGCAAAGAAACAGGCCCTTCGACCTACTACTGTATGTCTGTGCTAACTGTCAAATATCCATTGATACTGATCCTATTTACCTGCTCTCGGTTCACTGGTATCTATGCCTGGACCATTCAAGTACTCCTTTTAAATGTTGTGAGAGGACCAGCCTACCCCAGCTTCTCAGGCAGTGTGAGTTCTCTCTGGTGAAAGATTGTTTTCATTGTGTCCCCTCATGCCCTTTTGCCTTGCATCAGTGCACCCTGGTTTTAGACATCAACTTTATGGGGAAAGGTTTTTAAACTGTCCATCATTTCTATGTCCGTGAAAATTTCATATAACCTCAGTCAGGTGCTCTCCCCATCCCACCCCCTGCTGCAGTCTGTCCTGTATCTCCTCACAACAGTGCATTGCAGGCAACACCCTCATGAATCTCCCGGATCCTCTTCAGTGCAGTCATGTCCTTCCTGTACCGTGAACATAGAGCTTGAAATTAATGGTGTAAATTTAATTTGCCAGAGTTTTTCACAGAAGAGTTTTGTAGATTGGGGCTATTTTACAAACATCAGCTATGACTTTGTTTGTCATATTCTATCTGGGAGTGGAGGAAACACTGAGCTTGAGCTTCTGAGCTTGTTCTCTGGATTTTTTTTGCTTATAAACTCTTTTCAAGTCATCAAATCGAGTTTATTGTTATCTGATTGTGCGACTATAACCCGAAGAAGCAGCGTTTTCTGGTCCTCGGGGAAAACATATAGACACACAACCAGACAGCACACGTACAGACAAACAATACATAAGCAGTACAAGTATATAATCAATATAGATAATATTAGTTTGTACATATGAGAGTCTCAGAGGGTCAGTGTGAGCAGTTCCATTGATCGTTCAGCGTTCTCATTGCCGTTGGGAAGAAGCTGTTCCTCAGTCTGGTGGTGCTGGCTCTGATACCCCTGTATCTCTTCCCTGACGGGAGCAGCTGAAAGATGGTGTGTGTGACGTGGAAGGAGTCCTCAATGATTTTGTGCTCCCTCTTCAAACAACGATCCTGGAAGGTCACATCGCTGGGGGTAGGGAGACTCTCTGCTACTTTTAAGGTCTTGTGAATTAATCTCCGATCCATTTCACTGCAGCAACTGTACCACACTGTGATATACAGCCAGCCAGGACGCTCTTGGTTTTTCCTATGTTCTCAGTCTCTCTCTCCTCCCATTCATTCATTCATTGACCAGACATAAATTCTGCAAACATTCAAGGGAATTGCTGGAGTAGAATGAGGCTTTATGTTCTTGAAACATAAAGATAACAATGGATGATTAAATACAGTCTCCTGCATCTTCTTCCACCACCACTCGATGCACCTATCACCTTCTCTGCAAAATAAAATGCCTCGCAAAATTCTTCCCTTCTCCCCACATTAAATCTATGCCCTCTGGTTTTTGAAATTTAATGTTGGAAAAAAGACTAACTATCTACCCTATCATAATTGTACATATCAGGTCATCCTTCAGCCATTGAGGTTCTATACTAAATATGTAACTAATGCTGTCTAATCTAGAGAGTATCCTGGTGAACTTCTCTGCCCATATTTCCAACTGATCTATATCATGTATCCTTTTGAATTTTAAATTAAAAAAAAAATTATGCATAGAACATGGTAACAGGCCCTTGCAGCCCACGAGCTCGTGCCACTCAAATACCCCAATTATCCTACAACCCTTGTACGTTTTGAAGGGTGGGAGGAAACAGGAGAACTGGGAGGAAACCCACACAGATATGGTGGAGAACTCCTTATGGACACCACCAGATTCAAACCCAGGTTACTGGCACTGTAATAGTGTTACGCCAACCGCTACAGGGGTGGCCAACCTTTTAATTTTTCATTTAGACATACAGCACAGACACAGGCTATTTCAGCCCATGGGTATGTACTGGGGGTGTAGGTTAATTAGGCGGCACAGACTCATGGGCTGAAGTGGCCTGTTACTGTACTGTATGTGTAAATAAAACAAAGTGGGCCTGTGCTGCACTAACAAGCATCCCTGACAACTTCCTCACCATCCATAACTCTGCCAAATTTTGTGTTATTTACATTTTTGTCCAAGTCATTGTCATAAATATCAGAGGTCCCAGCATTGATCATTGCAATGATACTCTACTGGTCACAGATCTCCAGTCACTACCCTCTGTTTACCATGGCTTAAACAATAAGGAATCCAATCAACTAAGTCTCCGAGGATCTCAAGTGCTTTAATCTTCTGGATTAGCCTACCATAAGGTAACTTGTCAAATGCATTCTCAGATCCACATGGATAACATCCCTAACAATCCATAGCAATTGCGGATTGACACTGATAATCTGAATCTTATTTTGTGCCTCTAACCGAGGGGTCCCCAAACTTTTTAGACCATCAGCTCCTTCATGGGATACTTGATATCTCATGGACCCTGGGTGTTGGAGGGGGGTGGGGGGGAGGATTGCTGGCAGTACTGGATGGGGGCCGTGGATGCTGCAGCTCTGGATGGGGAGCTGGTGGCGGTGCTGGATGTGTTGATGGTGGCACTGGACGGGGTAAGGGGTGGTGGCGCTGGACAGGGGAGGGCACTACCAAAGCTACAAAGAATACATACATCTTTCTTCATCGCTCGGTCTGTCCTCGCATTTGCTCTTAACTTCTTCAAAGGCCGAAGCCAAATGCAACATGACAGCCACCACTGCCATAGGCACTATTTCCCATTGATCTTCCCCACTTTCTTCTGCAAAAGTTCAATCGACCCTCCCCCCAGCACTTATCAATCCCCTTTTGATCCCATGGCATTTATTGGCCCATTGGGTAGATCCATCGACCTCCATGGATTGATATCAACCAGTTTGGGGACCCCTGCTCTAACCAATGCAAATTTCACCCCCATGCAGTTTTCCAGAGGAATAACTAAGCTAAAATCACATAGGAAAGAAAATATTATTGCTACAGTGTTCCTGCATTTAATGACATTCATCTAACCAAAGGGAATTTGTTATTTTTGTCTTGAGTTTTGATCTATTGAATAAAATGGAGAGTAGCAGAAATTTGGCATTGTTGACATGAATGTAAGTGGTGAAGTACTTCAGCGATTGTTTTTGGCCCTCAGTTTCTCATTATATATATCATTGACCAGGTGGAGAGATGGAAGTACATTTTGGAATGGAGAGGTTATGACTCACGAACAAGTGGGCATAAACCTCGGCAAATGGAGCTTAATGCGAGGAAGGGTGAGGTCATGCAATTTGGTAGGTGGAATCAAAATGTGGATTATTTTCTAAATGGAGGGAGGGTACAAATGTGTCATGTGGAGAGGGAAGTAAATCGCAATGCTGGAAAAACTCAGGAGGTCACACAGCCAACTTAATATAGCAAAGAATCTCAGGACTGTATGTAGTTTCATGAATGTAATATGATAATAAATCTGAAAATATGAAATCTGATAACCTGAAATAAAGATACATAACCAATGTTTCGGGCTTGAGTCCTTAATCAAGGTATGAGTAAACTGTAGGCAGGGACCTGTTTTCTCTTTTTCTCCCTCTCTTATTCAGCTATGACCTCTTGCTCCTCCCCCTGCCCCTCCCCTCACCATTTTATTCAGGCGCCTGCCTCCATTTTGGTTATACCTCGATGATGGACTCAAGCCCGAAATGTTGGTTATGTCTGCTGCATAAAGTACGTTGTGTGACCTGCTGAGTTTCTCCAGCATTGAGTTTTTACTTCAATCACTGGGTCTGCAGACTTTCTTGTTTCACTCATGTACAGTTAGTCCACGGCTTACAACCTATGCAACAGACGGCCATCTGTACATGTGATCGAAATTTTATAAAAATAAAGAAAAAATGTGCAAATGTAAAAATTAAGCTTTTGGGGTGAAAGTAGGGGCCTATCCATAGAAAATAGCGCCTATGACAGTGGTGGCCAATCTCTTGCGAGAGCATCCATGTTATATTTGATGAATTTCCAACATGCGTCAATTGTGAGATACGACTGATCAGTCAGAACGGAATATGGTCAGAAGTTGAGGACTACCCGTATAGAGGAATTTCATGCTCCAGTGCATGAAACACAGGAAGCTAGCAGGCATTCCCATGGGCAGTAAAGAAAGCAAACAGCATTTGGTCTTCATTGCTAAGGGTTTGGTATTTCAACACAGGGTATGGGAGAGGCTGAACCTGAAATACTGCACATAGGTTCGGTCCCCTTGAAAAAAATTAGTAGCATTGTAAGCAATATGTGGTAAAAAACTGTTATTCTATGATTGGCTGCTGCCAGCTGGACTCACCTCTCAAAACAGATCCTACCCATAGACCTTTGCATGTTCCCCATTCCACTCTGCCTTGGTCAGTTAATGAAGTTGACAGCAGTTAATAAAAGCCTATCAGTTTCACACAGTACAAAGGAGGTTCACCAGGCTAATACCTGACAGGGTCATTCCAGGAAAGAAAAGCTAAACAGTTTGGATCTGCAGTTTTGAAATTTAGAGGAGTGAGGGTAGATAAGATCATGAAGAGTCACAAAAAGATAAATGTTGAGAAGCTTTCTCTAGTGGGAGGATTTTGAATGAGAGAACATGCCACAAAATACGTGGCTGGTCATTTAGAATTGAGGTGAGCATAAAATTTATTTTCATAGATGGTGATGAAACCCTGGAATTTTAAACCCTGATGGTTTGGAGAGGTGAGATCTTTAGGATTATTTAAAGTGGAGTAATTAGATTTTTGAAAAATGGGGGAATTCAGTGCTTTGAATGGCAGGGGCAATTCTGAGGAGCCAGATGCTACTTCTGTTATTATTTTCTACTATTCTCGAGCCTTTTATCTTCAGTGAACTAAGAAAAGAAGAAACAAAGTGAGTGTTTTAAGTTAATAATGATTGTATGCTTTCAAAAACATAGGGCTAGATTGAATGCATGGATGCCCATGTCCATAAGTTTATTTTAAACTGTTTTTCCTTCTGTGAATTCCTGCCATTTGTGGGAGCTTTTTGGAGATGGTTCCCTATTCCTGAACTGACTTTGGGACAGATTTTCCTTTGAGTGATGTTGATCGAAGTATGGCCAAGAATGTCACATCTCTTGTCACCAATGGGTCATCTGCCATTGGAAGGGTACATCCATAGCAGCATTCATGATGGAGGTCAGGGTCTCTCCGAAAGTAAGGACAAAAAGCACCTAAATCTACCTGTTGGAAACCACAGCCAGAATTGCCAATAGTGAATCATGTAGGCCAAGTTATGAAAGGACAGACTTCAAATGCCAGTTTAGGCCTGTTTCTCCTATTGAGATCCTGACAATTAATGTACAATATATCTTTAGTACAAAAAAATCACGTTTGGCATCGATCATTTTACGCACGGTGGCTGGATTTTAGAGAGTTCACTAGGGGCACACAGTCAACTACTCAATTGCCCTTAACAGCTAGGGTTCAGAGACAATTCAATTAAAGATAAAACTATCACTAATGCCATTGAAATTTTAATACAGCATTTTTAATATGCATTTTGTTTATCACGGCAAAATAAACTGTAAAATAAAATGTTTCTTTTCTAATTGGCCTGTTGTACAATATGCATTATCCAGTAAAAGTAAGTTTCAACTCGGTTTTCAAAGTGGTTTTCACACTGCAAAGTGGTAATAAAAATTTCCAAATATTACAGAGATTTTCTAATGTAACATCTGTATTTCAGATTTACAATAACCATCCACTGAATACAAATGTAAATAGTTTAGCATTTTAATAAATGTTTTTTTTGTATGGGCCCTGTCTAATGAGACATCTGTAATTCATTACCTCAAGTCATCTATGTAGCTTTTATCTTTCCTTGTGATGTTAGGAGGGCTAAATTGATTTTATATCCAACTAATTAATTAAAATGTTTTTTTAAAATTGTAGAAATTAATTATTAAATCTTCATATAATAGCAAAAGAAATTGTCTATAGACTGAATATCCTGAATCTAACCTCCAAAATTCATGCAATTTCTGTTAAACCTAACCCTAACCCTATAGCTCTAACCTAGATGGATTTAGTTTCTTAAGGTTATGCCTTCCTTTGTGCACTGTGGATCTATCTTCCCTGAAAGAAAAGTTGAACCCACTGAGCCTATGTCAACAGTTCTCATGGGACATTTTCAATGGATTTACGGAATGTGAAAATTTGTATTCTATTTTGTAGACTCTTTGAACTGAAACCACAGCTGCAAAACATTCTTTCCATGTTGACTGGATGAAGATGTGACGGTTCTGGGCAGCTAGTGGGAAAGAAATTATTTCAGTTTTATTTTGCTATTTAAGGAGAACCAGTTTTGAAAATGTATTTGCTTTGGAAGATACCAACTGCTTTTGAAAGGATTTGAGCTAGATAAAATAGTGTATATTATTTTGGAGAGGTAAGTACAAGAGTTTTTCTTGCCTTCATCCAAACAGTGCACAGTACTTCCGTGATAAAAACTGTTTTAAATTTTAACTATATATTTGCTTTAAAGGAAGAATCTTAGCCAATATGAATGTAAAAATACTAACTATTAAAGTCTAATTTTTGTGATTAGAGAACTTTAACCCAGTTAAAGCTGTACATAGTAGAGTTCTGAAATTGTCCAAAATACTCCTCTACTGAAACTGAAGGAATTTTGTTATAATTTATAAAATTGTATATTAATAGGTATTATTTTTGGATGTGCTTTATACTCCTTCAAATATTAATTTGACTCTGCTCTTTTTGACTTAGTATCTTAAGTTTTTGGTGTCAACCAGTTTTTCATGTACAAAATCTCTAGCACAGGAACTTTTAAAAACTTTGTTGATTATTTTATATCAGTTCAACTCAACTGTTGGATACTTGTGTATCCAACAGAGTCGTGTATTATCAGTTTGAGTAAATTTACATTTTTAGCTAAATATAGGCTCCCAGTTAAAAAAAATTAGCTGCCTCAATACGGAAAGATTTTCTGGGTGTCAAAGGACTAAGATATGACTTGGCAAAACAATTTCTAACTATTGTAACTTTGGCTGATATCATCAGGGTGAGAAAAGATTTTTTTTTATTTATCCTCGAAGGGATGCAGAAATTTTCCACTGTCTGCATGGAAAGAAGTTTAAGTTGAAGCTGAATGTAGTTTTCACATTATAATTTAGCGGACAGGAGAAAGCAGAGCACTGAGTTTTAACCTGGATCAGATTCAAGCTCAACCAGGTTTGAATCAAACCAAAAGAACTGAAAGGTTGTAGACTGATTATATTTTCCTACCCTTATCTGGTGATTTGATTTTATTTTAAAAAAGGTAAAACATCATGAAAGTCTCTTTAGTAGAAATGGAAGAGCTTTAACCATGATATGACCTATTTTCTAATTACATCATTGTTGAGCATTTTGCTGTTTGTTCTCTGTATAATGCATTGTGTTATTCACAGAGGAGGAAGACCCTTAACTTGATACCAGTTCTGCTGTGAATCAACTGATTGCAAATAGAAAACAGGAGGGAGTTATGATCAATATCAGGTTATCTCATGTAGCTGGCCTTTAGTTGTTGTGAAGACTCTCTCATGAAAAGTGACATCTTTAAGATATGGTAGAGGACTGTTGATGCCCCTTTTGAATAAGATCAAAAGGAAATGCCACCTTTAAGAAAGGGAAAGGATTTTAAAAAAATTAGGCGTAGAGCATGGTAACAGGCCTTCCATGTTTTCCAATTACATGGAATTAACCTACAACTCCCGTACACTTTTGGAGTGTGGGAGGAAACTTGAGCACCCAGAGGAGACCCAACAGACACAGGGAGAACATACTATTCGTACAGACTGTGCTGGATTCGAACTTGGGTCACTGATGCTATACTGTTACGCTAACCGTTCTGCCCAACTCTGTTGGACAATTACATTCAATGAGGAGATTATGATGGTGAGCGTTTATTGTCATACTCAAGCACAATATACAAATTCTTCTTGCTGCAGCGACATTGGTAAAACACACTATAAATAATACATATAAATTAGATTATCACACGGGTGAGAAAAGATCTTAAGTGTAAAAGAATAAAAAAATATTCACATAGTAGTTCATGCAACACAATATGCTAAGTCAGTTATGCAGACAGATCTTTGGTGGACTTGAAGTGGTATTATGCTGAGGGTACCGTGAGGAGGTTCAAGGGCCTTGTCACTGTTGTGGAAAAAAATCTTCTTGAATTCAGCCACTGAAGTTGGAATTCGAGGGCCAAACCCATCAGGACCATTGCCTGAAGAGGGCGCACAAAATCAGTGAACCGGTGTGGACTCGAAAGGCCAACATGGCCTGTTTCCGCTCCGGAAATGGTTATATGGTTATGGAACCGAGAGGTGCCAGACTTCAGGCTTCTGTCTGTAGGTAGCAGCAGGGTGATGTGAATCCTTTTTTGATGCTGACTGCTTCCTTGATTTTGTGCCTCATTTTAATATCCTCAGTAGATGGGAGGAGGTCTGTGCCTATTGTAAACTTGGCCAGGTTTTCCACTTTTTTGCAGACTTCTACATTCCTGGGCATTTGAGTTTTCAATGCAGGCCACGATCAACAACTCTGTATAATTTCCACTGCCAGTAACTTTCCACTGTACACCTGTGGAATGTTGACTACATGACACATCTTGACTCCTTGGAATGTTGAGAGATTGTGTGCCTTTGTCATAGTTGGCTTGATGTGCTGTGTCAGAAAAAGTCCTCCTATATATGGGTGCTTAGGAACTTGAAGATGTGAATAATGTATAATTGAAATGAAAGTCTTACTTGCTGCAGCTTTCCAGGTGCTTAAAACACACTAACAATTTAAATATAATGAATGCATAAGATGCCATAGATAAAAAATACTCCTAATAAAATATAAGAGGAAGAAAATGACAAGTAAATAGATATTCAAGTTGGCTGAGAGTGACAAAGATGTTTAAGGTTTTCCATATTATATTTAGTACAGTGAGGTGTTCTTCTGCGAGCAGTCTGACATTTATACAGCTAAGTAAAAGAGCACAATTTACAGAGTACAAGATTGCAATGAAAAGTAAGATTTTTTAGCACCAAACAAGGGCAATATGACGGCACTGTTCATTCAGAAGCCTGAAGGCTATGGGGAAAAATGTCTCTAAGCATGTTGGTGCATGCCTTTACAGTCTTATGCTTTCTCCTTGATGGGAAGAGGGAGAAGAAAATGTGCCTGGGATATGATGGGTCTTTCAGTATGGCTACCTTTCCTAAACAGTGGGAAAGGTAAGTGGAAGGGAGAGAGGTCTGTGTGATGTTCTGAGCTCCATTCACCACCTTTTCGCGTTTCTCATCGTGGGCAGAGCAGCTCCCATACGACGCCGTGAAGCATCCAGCCGGTGTGCTTTTGACGGTGCACCTGCAGAAGTTGTTGCAGGACAAGGGACACATGCAAAAAATTCCTTCGTCTTCCAAGAATGTAGAGGCAACAGCGCACTTCATTGACCCGTCACATCAACGAGCCTGTCAAAGGTCAGGTCGATGTCATATTAGACATACCACATGGGAACAGGCCCTTCCAACCCATGAGCCTGTGCCATCTAAATACCAATCAACCTACAACCCCAAAACATTGTGAAGGGTGAGAAGAAACCAGAGTATTTGGGAAAACCCATGCAGACAAGGGGAGATCATACATACAGTGCCGGATACGAACCTGGGTCACTGGCACTGAAATAGCAGGCGCTATGTTCCGAAGAATGAAGCTATTCACTTTTTCCACATCATTGAGGTGAACAGAGGTGTGGTCTCTCCCACCTATCCTGTGGATAGGGGTGTGGCCTCTCCCACCTTTACAGAAGTACAAGTGTTTCATTCTTTTTAAAATTCCAATGTTATCCCATGGTGATCCATCCAAGTACATTTTCTTAAACACATCATTCAATCTATCAATACATACAGCTATAACTTGATCACCCACGTCAAAAAAATATAAACATTTTCCTACTCAGAATTTTGATAGAACTACTCTGAAAAATCACTTTCGTGATGGTCCAACAGCAACACAAATGTGTAAATCTGAAGGCCATGATTATCAGACCATACCATCTGTCTGAGTACACGATTGCTGCTATTTTGCCAAATTGCTAGATATTTTGACATGACCAGAGGACGTAAAAGAAATTACCTCTTTTTTTTGGTCACACTCTAAATAGCTAAAGTAAACACATTTACAAAATCTGGTCTAGATCTTTCATTTCAGAATGAACCTAGTTTTACTGCAAAATTGCATGTTGTTCCAATAGTCAAGTCAATTTTCGCGCGGTAAAGATGAGATAGCGTCTGAATTAACATCATCCTTGCATTGCTGAATGCTGTTTCTTCATTGGACCAATTTGTAGACAAAGTTGATTGTGAAGTATCAATGAACTCAGTGAGGCTGCAGTGAGCAGGAAGTGAGTAGCTATTACACGCACCAGCCTCAGTTGTCTGTAAAGTTCCTGAAATCAAGATGTTGAATGTGGCAGTAACTGACTGAGCTTGCAGTGCAGTTCATGGGTTGGTCTGAGTCTGGAGTTGAGATTGCATGAGGTCATAGATTCTCCTTGATACATCCTCCAAAATTAACCAGAATGCTGGAAAAAATCAGCAGGCTCAGCAACATCCTTGGAGGCAAAATGTGTATGTTGACATTTTGAAGCTGGATGCTAAATATACCATTTGTCTCCATGTTCAAGGTTCGTTGTTCCTTTTATTGTCATGTAATAATACATTAAAAATGTAATGTACATGATATACTGGTACTTTAACTTTTGCCTGACGTAAGCAAAGAGGCGTCACTAGTATTGCCTGGCACCCCTTGCAGTACGAGAGAAAGAGAAGTAAAAGAGAGTCCCTTCAGAGTCATGGAACGTCCATGGATTCACCTCCAGTTCTCCTATAGCCTCTGCAGCTGCACAGACTCCTGTTCAAACCATCAGCAACCCGAGCTCTAGACCTCCGACATGATCAGGAAGTCTTCAGCACCCAAGGCCCTTCAAAAGCCCTTCCTGTCCTCTGCACCTTCTTGAATCCTGGCTCCGATACTTGGTTCCCACAAGCCAGTGTCTTGCAGCCCACAACCTTGACCATATGCCACCTGCAGCCTGTGCAGGTCCCTCAGCCGCTGAGCCTCTTGCTGGTCTGCTACCGTGATCACCTCCCCTTTAAGGTCTTTCAACCGCTGAGCCCCTCACTAATGGTGCTCCGTCCGCTGAGTTCTAGAATTCTGCTTTTGTTCCAGATTCCATCATCTATAGTCACTCTTGTCTTCAAGGAATCTGCCCATGCCCATGGCCCGTTCGTTGCCTGTTCTTGATTAGCTAGGGCATCAAAGATTATGAGAAGAAGGCCGGACAGTGGGGCGGAGTGGGAAAATGGATCAGCTCATGATTAAATGACAGGGCAGACTCGATGGGCTGAATTTCCTATTTCTACTCCTTAATCTTGTGGTCTTATAGACCTCACTTATGCATTCATTGTTGGGAATTTCAAAATTTAGAAGTGTCAATGCAGGTTAGTAGAAGTTTCTGTGATGGTTTAAAATAGTTTTGAGAAGAATCATTCAGCTTCCTGAGTATTCCACAGGAGCATGCAGAGGATGTCAATGAAAGTATGACTTTTTTTAAATCACAGAGCAGCAGAATGAACTGTATTAGTTCCTGACAGACTCGTGCTCAACAAATAACAGGTGGGATTTGGAGAGACATACCCAAATTTCACCTAAAAGAAAATATCAGTTGCACAAGAATTAATGTCACTTAGAAATAAGTCACTCATGGAAGTGATGTCACTCCAGGAAGTGCTGGGTTGAATTTCTGAAGTGAGATGAAACAACCTGGAAAAGGTCATTCCACTCTGGAAAACGACTCACTTTTATTCATGATGGTGAGATGAACAACACATGATGTTCAAATTTGTATTTCTTTAAGAGAACTGTGCTTTGATGTGAAGGGAAAAAAATGAAGGGTTGTGCATTAAAATCTTGCAGCATTAAATTATCATATTTCAAGGTTGATTTGTTCTTAATTAAAAAAAACTAAAATTTCAGTTTAATAAAAGCATGAAGGTGTTTCAGAGGAATAAATAACATAAAAATAATTACATGACTTAATTTAGTCTTTTGATGTAGAGCGACATTCCAAGTAGCAAAGTAACAAGATTTTCTACAGCATTCCACATAGCATAAGCTGTTGTGCATTAATATAAAAAATGTCGTTCTGGATATTGGGAGAGATTTTATTGGCTCTCTTCATAAACGAGATGTTATAGAGGTGATGGAAAGTAAGGTCCCTGAATCAATCGCTATCACTGAAGAGATAGTTATGAGCAAACTAGTGGCCTTAACTAGTAGATAAGTCTCCTGGTTCTGATGGAAATGGAGGAAGTTATAATAGACACATTTGTGATCATTTGCCAAAATTCTCGGGACAAGTCCTGGCAGATTGGAAGATGGAGAATGTCATACCACTGTTTTATTTTAAAAGCATGTAGGCAAAAGGTTGATAACTATTGGCTAGTTAGTCATCAGAAAAATACTTGAAGCGATCATTAATGAAGAAGTAGTGAGACACCTTAATGGATATTATTCCATCAGGCAGACACAGCATGGATTTTGGAAGAACAGGACCTGTTTGACAAACTTACTGGAGTTCTTTGAGGACATAACAAGTGCAGTGGATAGATGGAAATGCGTGGATATTATATGCTTGGATTTACAGAGGACATTTAATAAGGAGGTACAAAAAAAGACATCCATAAGATAAAGATGCATGGGGGTAATGTATTAGCAAGGGTATAGAATTGGTTTGTGAATAGAAGGCAGAGAGTTGGGATAAATGAGTGTGTCTCAGGTTGGCAATCAGTGGTAAGTGGAGTTCTGCACGGGTCAATACTGGAGCCACAAATGTTCACAATGCACCTTGATGATTTAGAAGAGGGGACGGAGTGTAGACTATCTGTTTTTGCTGATGACACTAAAGTGAGTGAAAAAGCAAACTGTGTAGAGAATATGGAGAGACTGCAGAGATATACTATATATGCCGGCATATAGCCGATCTGAATCTTAAAAATGTCACTTCACAATCAGGGTTATCTTATACACCAGGTCTAAAATCTGAACCTTGACGGTGAAATCTCAACTCCACTGCTATCTTCCCCCTCACCCTCCATATACCATCCTCATCCCACCGGCTCCGACTCGTGTCCAGGTCATTTCATAGGCACACGCTACCACCTTCCTCATGCTGACAACCCAACACCTCCACGCGAGTATCCCAGTCAGGTCTTCGCTTCATCTTCCTCACACTGACAAACCGACTCACCTCCACACAAGTGGTGGCAGCAAAAAGAATGCGTGCACATTGAGGGGTATTGCTAGTTCAATGGGGCAAAAGTCCACGTGTCCAACAAAGACTCAGCGCTCCCCTGCAGGGTCCATCCACCCAGTCTGACTGCCCTGGGCTCGGTACAGTCTTTAAACGGCTTGTTACAGAAGCTGACAGTGGCTTATTTTAAAATATGCTTATAAAATTAAAATTTAGGGCAATTTGGTATTAAAATATTCTGCTAGGTTAACTCCACTGGTCAGTGGTAAGTGCCAGACTTGGGTGGGGGGGCATCCTACACTAGCGATTCCCCAAGTGGGCGGTGGAAAGATCCAAGAGGGCGGTGAGGAAAGCAGTCAGGGGTTAATGAATGAAAAGCGAGCATTCCGACCCTCAGACTTGTTATTATTCAGTTGCTGCACAGTTTAATGAAGAAGCCAGTGCAGTAATTTACTGGCCAGACTCGGGGTGGCCATAGTGAGCAAAATAAACAGCATCAAGGCGATCTTGCAAGAGCTGGTCTTGGTGGTTTCCAAATTGTACTGGCGTCACTACACCCCTGCTCAGTGCCGTCACTACCCCCCCTCTCAGCACCGCCACTGCCCCCCCCCCCCCACTCTCAGCACTGCCACTAACTCTCCTCTCAGCACCACACTAAACCCCAGAACAAGGAGATTCTGCTCCAACTGTACAGGGCACTGGTGAGGCCACCTCTTACATGCTGCATTCTTTACTTAATATACTGGATTGGGAGGTAGTACGAAGGAGGTTCACCATGCTGAATCCAGAGATGACCTTGTTGGCTTATGAGGACAGTTGAGCTGCCTGAAACTATACGTGCAGGACTTTAGAAGAATGAGCAAGAATCGTAAACTAATCAAAAATTATGGAAGACATAGGAATAGATAAAGGCAACATGGTTAGCATAGCGGTTAGCGCCATGCTGCTTCAGCACTAGCGACCTGGGTTCGAATCCGGCATTGTCCTTAAGAAGTTTGTATGTTCTCCATGTGTCTGCGTGGGTTTCCTCCAGGTGCTCCAGTTTCCTTTAACCCTTCAAAAATATACTGGGGGTGTAGGACAATTGGATGTAATTGGGCAGCATGGGCTTGTGGGCTGAAAGGGCCAGTTACCGTGCTGTATGTATGCAAAGCAAAGGAAAGTGTTTTCCACCGGTATGTGAGACTAAAACAGGTGCCATAGCTTCAAGATCTGAGGGAGTAGATTACGACAGAGATAAGAAGGAACTGTTCTTCTCAGAGAATAGTTTATCTGTGAAATTCTCTGCCCAACAAAGCAGTAGAGGCTGCTTCATTAAATACACTTGTCAGAGTAAGATAGGTTTTTGCACAGTCAGGGTTAACCATATAACCATATAACCACTTACTGCATAGAACAGGCCAGTTCGGCCCTACTAGTCCATGCCGTAACAAATCCCCACCCTCCTAGTCCCACTGACCAGCGCCCGGTCCATACCCCTCCAGTCCTCTCCTATCCATGTAACTATCCAGTCTTTCCTTAAATGTAACCAATGATCCCGCCTCGACCACGTCTGTCGGAAGCTCATTCCACATCCCCACCACCCTTTGCGTAAAGAAATTTCCCCTCATGTTCCCCTTATAATTTTCCCCCTTCAATCTTAAACCATGCCCTCTAGTTTGAATCTCCCCCACTCTTAATTGAAAAAGCCTATCCACGTTGACTCTGTCTGTCCCTTTTAAAATCTTAAACACCTCTATCAAGTCCCCTCTCAATCTTCTACGCTCCAGAGAAAAAAGCCCCAGTCTGCACAACCTTTCCCTGTAACTCAAACCTTGAAATCCTGTCAACATTCTCATAGAAAAGACAGCTGGGTGGAGCTGAGGACACAGCTAGATCAGCCAAAATTTATTAAATGGGAGAGGCCAGTTAGCCAGTTAGCCGACTTCTCATCCTATTTATGTTCTTTTTAACTTGACCGTTGAACAGATATATAAGCCAAATATGCCTTCATTGCTTCTCTTGATGGGCCCATTAGAAATTCTAAACTATATTGAAATTTGGGCTGCATTACTAATTGGTCATAAAGGTAGTGATGTCATATGTAGCAGAGATACTGCTGCCTGTTAGTATGCAGCAGAATTGGAGGCATGTCACATACAATGCAATAAAATGCGGAGAGTGAAGAACACCAAGTTCCTGGGAATTCACTTAATGGGTGACCTATTGTAGATGCATAACATCTCCTCACTTGTCAAGAAAGCTCAACAGTGACTACATTTCCTGAGAAGAATGAAGTTAACAAGGCTACCGGCCACCATTATGTCAACCTTCTACAGGAGCTGTATCGAGAGCGTCCTGGCCAGCTCCATCACAGTGTGGTACAGTTGCTGCAGAGAAATGATTCAGAGGTCAATCCACAGGATCATAAGAGTGGTAGAGAGGATCACTGGAGTCTCCCTTCCCCCATCATCGACGTTATCTACCAAGACTGTTGTCTGAAGAGGGCACACAAAATCATTGAGGACCCCTTCCACCCCGCACGCAGCATCTTTCAGCTGCTCCCGTCGGGGAAGAGATACAGGGGTATCAGAGCCAGCACCACCAGGCTGAGGAACAGCTTCTTCCCATGGGCAGTGACAATGTTGAAAGACCAAATGAACTGGTGGGGGAGGGAGAGTCCATTGATCTCTGCCTCTTTTATGATCCTATGGATTGACCTCTGATCCAATTCTCTGCAGGAACTGTACCACACTTTGATGTAGCCGGCCAGAACGCTCTTGATACAGCTCCTGTAGAAGGTTGACATAATGGTGGCTCATAGTCTTGATCACTTCAATCTTTTCAGGAAGTGCAGACACTATTGTGCCTTCCTGACAAGTGAGGAGATGTTGAGTGTTCACGATAGGTCACTAGTTAAGTGAACTCCAAGGAACTAGGTTCTCTCCCCTCTCTCTACTACAGAGTTGTTGATGTGTAGTGGAGGGTGGTCATTCCCGGTCCTCCTGAAGTCAATGATCACCTCCTTCATCTTGTCAACATTGAGACTCAGGTTGTTACCATTTCATAAAATTTTCCAGCTCTTCTCCATAGTGCGACTCAGTGTTGTTGGTGACGAGACCAACTACTGTTGGGTCATCTGCAAACGATGACTCAGTTGGAGCTGGATCTGGTGATGCAGTCAAAGATCACTAGTGTGAACAGGAGCGGGCTGAGCACACAGCCCTGAGGTGCGGCAGTGCTCTGCATGACGGTGTTTGACGTTCTGCTACCGACCAGGACAAACTGTGGTCTTTCTGTTAGGATGCCCAGTTACAGAGAGGGGGGTTGAGTCAAAGTGAGGACAGCTTCTCCACCAGCTTCTGAGGAATGATCGTAATGCTGAGTTGGTCAATGAATGCATGAGGCATCGTTCTCTGGGTGGGTCAGGATGGAATGAAGTGACAAGGCTATAATATCGCCTGTGGAACTGTTTCTTCTATAGGTGAATTGAAATGGGTCCAGCGTCTCTGGGAGGTGTGCTTTGTTATGTTTCATCTCCAGATGGTCGAAGCATTTCACAATGATGGAGGTCAGTGCCACAGGGCGGTAGTCATTGAGGCCTCTTATTGTCACCCTCTTGGATACCAGGATAATGGTGGCTGTCTTGAACCCTGTAAGACTGATGGACTTCTGCAGTGAGGTGTTGAAAATGTCTGTGAAGATCTCCGTCAATTGGTCTGCACAGTCCTTCAGTAATTGGCCAGATATGTTGTTTGATCCTGCAGCGTTGTGTGGGTTCACCTTGGATAGGGCTCTCCTCACCTCAGCTGCGGATATGTAGGGGGCCTGTTCCATCAGCGGGACACTTAACTTTCTTTGGTATCTTTGGCATGATGTGTTGCTTCACTTGAAAGGACTATTTGGTTCCCAAATGGTGGTGAGAGAGGAGTTAGTGAAGCACTATCTATGGTCAAATGGCTAGGTAGCAGAGGGTGATTGATGGGAAGGGATGAGTAGATGAGAGAGTCATGGAGAGAGAAATCACAATGGAAAGTGGAGAGGAAGGGGAAGATGGATGGTGGGATAACATTGTGGGTGGCAGAAATTGTGGGGAACGATATGTTGGATGCAGACACTAATTGGTGGTAAGTAAAGACAAGGGAAATCTTGGCCTTATTGCAGTTAGGGTGGGGAGGAAGGGGACAGGGCAGATGAGCGGGAAATAGGGGAGATGCGGGTGAGGACTGAGTTAATGGCAGGAGAGGGGGCACCACATTTTCTGAAAAAGGAGGATATATTGCATGTCCTAGAATGGAAAGTTTCTCCCTGGGAGCAGATGCTGCAGAAACAGAGGAATTGAGAGGAAGGAATAGAACCCTTTCTGGAGATGGCATGGGAAGAGGTACAGTCAAGACAACTTGAGTTGGTTAGTTTATAGAAGATATCTGTAAATAGTTTCACTCCCGAAATGGAGACAAAGAGATTGAGAAAGGGGAGAGAATTAGCAGAGATGGGCCTAATGAACTTGAGGTCAGAGTGGAAGTTGGCAGCAAAATGGATAAAGTTGACGAGCTCATTATGGGTACAGGAAGCTGCACCAATGTAATCATCAATAGTTGAGGAGCCTTCCTATGTTGGCTTGTACCATGGATTGCTTCACATATACAACAAAAAAGGCAGGCAAAGCCAGGGCCCATAGTACTACCCAAAGCTATACCTTTGATTTGAGAAAGTGGGGTGAGCCAAAGTCAAAGCTACTGAAGGTGAGTACAAGTTCTGCCAGGCAGAAGAGGTGGAGAGGGACTGGTTAGCTCTTTTATCCAGGAAGAAATAAAGCACCTTGAGGGCTCATTTATGGGAGATGGAAGTGTTTTGGGACTGTATTTCCATGGTGAAAGTCCAGCCAGGGAAATAAAAGTTGTCAAAATGGTAGACAGCATGTGAGGTATCTATGTTCCACCCGTGTCTCTTGAAAATTGCAGACAAATTGTAAAGGGGACCTATAACCTGAATGAATAATTTAATTATGTTATTATGTTAATAAGGTCCAATGTAAAGGTCTGCCAAGAGATGATTTCGATGAGAAAGTAGTTGGACAAGAGTCCCAACAGACTTAAAACAGACAGCTGAGAAATTGACAGCCAGGAGTTGAAAATCCTCTTGCATTTTTTAAATTAATTTAATTTAATTTAGATGTCTAGCACAGTAACAGGCCATTTCGGCCATGAGCCCATGGTGCCCAATTTACACCCAATTAACCCAGTACATTTTGAAGGGTGGGAGGAAACCAGAGCCCCCGGTGAAAACACATGGACATGGGGATAATATACAAACTCCTTACAGACAGCTCGGGATTTGAACCCTGGTCTAGTCTTAATCACTGGTGCTGTAAAGGTGTTGCACTAACCCCTACACCAACTGTGGCACCCCTAGGCCACCCCATCTTTTTGCTCTTTTTGTGCCTCAATCACAGAGAAAAAAAAAATTATTTTGAAATGCCCATCGTTACTGAATGAACTCATACATCCAGTTTTTCTTTGTATCAGAATTATTTTTTTGTGGGTGGTATGGTTAGCAATCCTATTTCAGTGCCAGCGAGCCAATTCAAATCCCGCGCAGTCTGTAAGGAGTTTGTACATCCTCCCCACATCCTTCAGTTTCCTTCTACCCTTTAAAACATATGGGGGTTGTAGGTTAATTGCGGTATTTTGGTGGCACATGCTGGTGGGACAGAAAGGCCCATTACTGCATTCAGATCAGGTGTGGCATGTCTATTTTAATTTAGTAATATGATTCACACAGAATGATTGGAAAGCGGATTGGCTGTGTCATTTTGAACAACAGGAGAAACTCCATGTCCAGACTCTCCTTTGTTCAGCCTTGATTTTTTTAGAGGCAAATAAATGTTTCATGAGGGTAGCTTGAACAGGACTTCAATTTTATCCCATATGTGTCAAACATGCATCCGTTCCCTCGTCCATAAATACATCACGACTAAGTTTGGGATACATAAAACATGTACCAATGTACCTCTTGTTAACAACAAAGTTAGCATCAAGATATCCATCAACATCCATTACATGTTCCCTTTATCATCATAAAGTAGTTCAAGGTGCTATCCAATAAATACGACAGGAGAGATTGGGGTAGATAATCAAAAGCACCAGATAAGTTGAAAAATGTAAAGTGTTTTGCAGTGATGTATCATGGCATTGGGGGTTTAGCCACTGCCATTGTGATGAGCAGTGGAATTAACTATACGAGCAAAATGAATAATAAGGAAAAAAAGTGAAGATTTGCAACTTTGTATTCTTTCAAATTTTATAGCACTGTTGCCTTTGTAACGTTTAACTTTAACGACTCCAGTGTCAACTCTCCATTGTTCTTCACTCGATCCAAATCATGTAGAAAGATGCTGCCTGTTTTCTCACTTGTACCAGGTCACATTGGAGTCAGTCATGGAAAGATGCAGCAATACTCCTCAACTCCTTATAGATTCTTTTACTCACCCACACACCAGGGCAATTTACACTGGATAAGTAACCTGCCAAGGAGTAGGAGAGCATAAGGATGGAATAGGGAGATGATTGGAGTGTTAAGACTATAATTGGGGGTGTGCAAAAGATTGGTTCAGATTAAAGATCAGGCCAGTCAAAGATAATATTGAGTCATGGTAGTGGGGTGGTTTGAAGAAGTGGGCAGGCCGTAGTCTTGAGGGGATTGGATGGAACTGTGATACAGGTTTGTGTATAGGGCAGAGGCAATTGAAAAGAATGAGGTGCATTGGGTTGGATGGAACAGTTCAAATTTTGAACTTCCCAGCAGAAATGGATGCAAGGATCAGCCTTCCTTGAAGTAATACTGAAGCAAATATCAAACCTTCACTTAAGTCCTGTTTTGTCGTGTAACATTCCTTTGTCTCATGACTTTGATGTCATTGCATCTACATGCTGGCATCTAATGTAAAAATGTGCCACTAATGCACTAAGTATAGGATTGTGTGTTGACAAATTTAAGTGAAGGAGAATTCATAAAAATATTGTCAAAAGATACTGAAATTCCCCATGTTTATAAAATAACAGGTATCAGTCATTTGTCAAAGAGGCTTTTGCTAGTTTATTCCACACATTGTGTGGGGAATGGCCCTGGGTTTGTAGAACAAAGGATCCAGTCATGATTTGCAAAACAGTGCAGTAGTTTGTAGCTGGATGTTGTGATATGGACAGCAGTGCATCAAGTTGTTATGAGGTTTGAATCAAACAGCTGTGGAACTCAGCCTATATACTGTCAAACCCCCAGAATTCAGCACCTATGGGGATTGGTAGATGCAAGATAAGTGAATTTTCCAGTTGCTTGAGATTGCGTGTTACGTGATTGGACTACTGACTGCTGGTTGAGTGGGGGGGGGGTGCCAAATTTAAACTTTCATTTTTTTACCTATTTATTTTCCTCAATTTTTTTGCCAGTTGCTTGAGGTTGCTGGTTGAATTCCAGGTAAAGGGGATTTTACTGTTGGTTTATAGTACTTGTTATGTCTCTGTGTTACTTGGGAGGTTTCTTAAATAACTTAGAGATGCAAGATTCAAATAACAGAAGCAATTTTATTTACTGATGTCTTCCACCATCTTAGGAAATTATTTTCACACACACATATACATATGTCCCACAGTGGTGCACTGTAGTTTCTACAGTAAGAAGTGTGTATTCTAATGTGGTTACAAAATAGTTCACATTATCCTAACTATATAACATCCCTCCTTCTCAAGATAAAGAAAAATTTAGTGTTCTTTATCACTTTTTTTCCAGTGCAACTTAAGTTCTGAACTTGTATACTATTCTATTTTCACAACTATTTTTAAATAGTTCTTATCACTAACGTAATGGTGGCAGTATGTTGCTTGTCCATCTTGTGGATTTGGCTGCGATCGTTGGACTCTGTGTTGCTGGTACACGTGTAGGTGATGTAGCTTGTTGTGCTTCACCTGACAACTGCTGTGTTGATGTTTCACTATTAGTGGTTGATACCTCACTTGATATTGGTGTTGCAGGCTTTGCTGGTATTAAAGCTTTCTGCTTCATCACATCTTGTGTCAGCCGCATGTGAATTCTGTTCCTCCTCAGATGATTTCCAGAGTCTTTCCCGACAACGTATGATCTTGGTGTCTCACCTTCTCTGATGACCTTTGCTGGGGTCCATGTTTTCATCATCAGCTCTTGAATATGCACATGCTGCCCTCTGAAGAGTTCTGGCAATGTTTCTGCATGTTTGTTATAATGCTGGTGTCCTTCTTCTTGCGTGTCAGCCAGTCTTCTTCTGGTTTCCTCCTGGTCTTCTGGAGGGTGTATTTTTCTTGGCAGTTATTTTATATCTCCTGCCATTTAGAAGTTCTGCCGGGGACTTCAAGTCAGCCCTTAAAGGTGTTGCTCGTAATGATAGAAGAGCTAGGTATGAGCCTTCTTTTGTTTTGCAACACTTAACTTGTGCATTTCACAGTTTGCACTTGTCTTTCAATGAACCCATGACCTTTGGGGTAGTATGGGGATGATGTAGTGATAATAAACCCATACTCTACAGCCAGCTTTCTGAATTCTTGTGACGTGAACTGTATTCCATTGTCATATATTACTTGCTTGGGTATTCCTTGTTCAGCAAGGAGACTCTCATTTCTGAGGTGATAGTTGACGCTCTCAGGTCTTTCACCCTTTTGACAAATGGAAACTTAGAGTAGTAACAGGCTACTCGGTGAACAAGTCTGCTCCCACTGTGTGCCATGGCCTGGCAGGTACTTCTGTGGAAATCATTTCCTCTTTTTGTTGTGTGTGTCTGTACTTTTGGCATATTTGACATATAGCCACCATATTTTCAATGTCTTTGTATATACCAGCGCAGTACATGGCTGACTTCGCTCTGAGTTTACATTTTTCCATTCCCATGTGACCTTCATGTATTTTCTGGACAATCTCTTTCTGCGTTACTTCAGGTATAATCAGTCTTGATTATACACCATCCTCCAACGATATGTCATCTCTGATAGACCATTATTGACGTATTGAAGGCTGTATCTGCTTTATCCTCTCTGACCATCCTTGTATTACTTGTTGAGAAAGCATTTGCAACACATCGTCCTTGCTAGTTTTTTTTCTCAAATCTGGCTTAATTTATTACTGGTCATATTGACGAGATGATGTATCTTGATCCCTATGACTTCCATTTCATATTTTTCATCCGGGGAAAGTCACGACAAGGTATCAGCAAGCACCATCTCTTTGCCTGTTATGTATTTTAAGTTGAAATTGTAGCATTGTGGTCGTAGAAGTAATCTCTGCAGTCTAACTGGTGCCTTTTTGAGGTGGTTTCTCTGGATGTGTTCCAGTGGGCGATGATCACTTTCCAATATGAATGTTCTTCCATACAGAAACTTGTGAAAATTCTCGCATCTGTATATGACCGACAAGAGTCCTCTCTCAATATTGGCATATCTGGTCTCCGCTGTTCTTAGTGCTTTTGAGACAGAAGCTATTTGTTTTCTGCCTTGTACTAATGCTCACCAAGGTCCCTGTTAGATGCATCTACTTGCAGAATGAGGGCTTTCTCTCTATCATAGCATCTCAACTCCACTTCTCTGCATATTATTTATTTGAGCTGGTCAAAACTTCTCTGATGTGATGGTGACCATTGAAATTCCACGTCTTCCTTCAGCAACTTTCTGATGTTTGCTGTGTAGTCTGACGTATGTGGTATGAAGGAACTCATGTATTGGACCAACCTAAGGAAACTTCTGAGTTCCTTTTTATCCTTTGGGTGCTCCATCTTGGTAATGGCTTTAATCTTCTCTGTGCTAGGCTTTACCCCATCAGGAGTGTATACCATTCTGAAGAATTGGCATTCCTTCTCTTTTATAGTTTATTTGTCTGCATTAAGTTCAATTCCAGCTCCTCTTGTTCTCTCCTTGGCCTCATGTAGATGAAGATCATGAGCTTTTCCATCTCTGCCAAAAACCTGGATATTGTCCTCGATGCCAACAGCACCTTTACCCCCTCTGAAGGTCTCATCGATCTTTAGTCCGAAAGGTAATCGCAGGAACTTGTAACGACCAAATGGAGTATTCAACATTGTCAGTAGTGTTGATTCCTCATCTAGTTTCACATTCAAGTATCCATTCTTAGCATCTAGCTTGCTAAAGATTTTGGATCCTGTTAGTTCTGCTGTGATGTCTTCTGGTTTCGGTGTTGGGTAGTCACTCCTTTTGCTTGATTTAAGTCTTCTGGGTCCAGACATATTCTCAAGCAGTCAGTCACTTTGGCTATGACTTTCCGTGTCCTTTAGTCCTTGCTCCAGGTTCTTCTTAAGTTCTAGTGGTACTTTCCTTGGAACATGGATGACTGGTTTTGCCATTTGGATCTATGGTGATGTGATATTCAAAGTCTCCAAAGCATCCAACTGAATCATCAAAGCATTCCGGGTACATGCTCATGAGGTCAGCCTAGTTTGTGACTGGAAGTCGGTTCTCCAATGGAGTGTCTCTGTTAATCCTTTTGGCTATCTTCCTCATCTGGATCTCATAATTGACAGAGATCAACTGTAACTCCCGGCAGCTATCCAGACCTAGATTTCTGGTCCATCTGCATCTACCATGTAGAACGTACAGAAGATGTTCTTTCCATTATGGCAGCCATTGATCTTACCTCTCCATAACTACTTGATCATGGGTCCACTATAGGTCGTTAATGTGATATTTGTTGTTTCCAATGCACCGTCTTTTGGATACTCCTTTATTATGTTCTCTGGAAACGTCTGGCGGTAGAGTCTGAGTGGAAGGATGTTGCTTTGTGATCCAGTATCCAGCTTCACCTTTAGGTTAAATATTGTAGGCTTGTTCTCGATTGTCCTCTGTATTTAGATTCTTGAGTGCAACCCTCTTCCTTCTTTCATCTCACCTGACATCTCGTGAAGGTGTATGGATTCCATGTCCAGAATCTGGGTGTCAGAGTCATCATTGTTGTTTCCTTTTATGTAGTGGATCTTCTTCTTGTCTTCTTTCTTCACTGGTATAACTGTTTTCTTCATTCGAGACGCACACCTTAGCTCAGTGGTTTGCTTTACCACAGGCTCTACATTCAGAACCGTATGTGGGGCACTTGTTTTCGGGTGTTGCCTGCTACACTTCTTGCAGGTCTTGGGGTTTTGCACTTTTTTGGTTGTGTTCTTTATCAACCCTTCCTTCGCTTTGCTGTGGGTGGGTTTGCAAAGATAGGGATTTCATTTATGTCCTCATGGCTTCGAAGGCTCTGGCTGTGTCTATACCTTCAGCCAGCTTCATGATACCCTTCTCTATAAGAGACTTTTTGCACTTCGGGATGGGCACTCCCCCATATTAGTTGATCAACTAATCTTTCATTGAGATTTTGCAGCCACAATTTTTAGTTTAGTGAGGAAGTTATCAACAGTTTCATTGGTTTCTTGTATCAAGCCTTGAAATTCATAGTGTTTAATTCTCTGATTAGACCTGGGTTCAAAGTGAGAAGCAAATTTTGCAAATATCTGCTCTGCATCATTTTTATCCACCTCTGTAAGCTCCCAGCTATTAAATAAGTCAAGGCCTCACTCCCCTGTCCAGAGAAGTATATAACTGACCTTCTCCTCTGCTGCTGCACTTTAAAATAGCTTTTGAATGTTAAATTGCACTTCTGCTGAAACTTTTTAAACAATTCAATAATGTTTTCAGCCTCCCTGGGTGAACTGCTGTTGCTCCAGCCATTTTTTCTCAGTAATATTTTTTCTCTTCTTCCCCTTCATATTTCAGTGACTTACTATCAATTTTAAGGTTTTATTCTTGTTCTCTTATACCATTGCCACCATTTTATGTCTCTGTGTTAATTGGGAGGCTTCTGAAATAACTTAGAGATGATAGATTCAAATAACAGAATAGACTTTACTTACTGATGTCTTCCACCATCTCAGGAAACTGTTTATCCACATATATACATGTACATTCTCCCCACAGTGGTGCACTACAGTTACTAAAATGAGAAGGGTGCATTCTTATGCGGTTACAAAATAGTTCACATTATTCTGACTATATAACAGCACTGTTATTAAGAATAAATCCACATTACAAACACTTTTTTTACATGCAGATGATAGTCCAGTTGCAAAAGTGAAAGGCCTAGTTAATACATGGCTTGTGCACTGCCAGAAATTGCCACAGAATGGTTCACCCCTGGTTAATAAACCATACTCTGCAAGGTCAGAGGAAGCTTCTTGTGGGCGAAGGACTTTGATAGTTTGGGTCACGTCTACAACTCCCCAATGTCACACTCTGCAGAAATGCCAGTCAAAATTGCCCTGGCCAAGAGATTCATCTGATGACTTCAAAAGTATGCTTCCATAGATTTAAACTTATCACACAGTTCTTTTGGCCACGCAATTTTGGAGTGTCCAGAATCTTTATGGTTTGCAGAAAAATCTTGTAATCAGTCAGGATCATATATGTACCAGGCGAAACTGTCCATCATCCCAGAATCTGTGGCAAGTTTTCAATGAAGCTCCAAGAGCAGGGAAAATTCTGCTTCATTGAGCTACAAGGTCATGATTAAGTTGCCCAGAATCCAATCGCGTCTCAGGTTACTGAAGTTGCACTGAAAGTTCTTCATAAGATTGACATTCACAGGGAATCTGTTTATCATGTAGCATCACTTCAAGGGTCAGGATCTTGTCTGAAGATTAAAAAAAAAGAGCAAATAAAACATAAAAACTGGATGAAAATGCACAGCTTTACAGAGAAATGATACAGGGAAAATTTCTGATTTAGATAAATGTTAATGGAGTTTTTCATTTTCAGATGAATCAATATTTTTTGATCTGATGCTTTCTCTTGTGTGCAGTCATGTCAAGTGTCACAAGTTTTTGGTCTCGGACACTATTTCGTTTTCAAAACAATTTTGCTTGTCACTCACAGAAATGCCACCCTAAGGCCAAGCTGGCTCTGTTCGATTTTGTTCAGCACAACTTTCCAAAATGAATCAAATTATCACAAAAAAATAGGAAGTTTCATGTGCAAGTTAAACCTAGTGAAGATCTGGTTTCATGAACTTCTGAGCTGGTTTAAATAACACTGAGACATCACCAATGTCTTCATTGCCAGTTAATCACTAACAGCGACTTCTACTAATTGAATACATTTATGGTTTTTCAATGGGGCTCATAAAGTTGAGTGTTTTATTTGTGCAAGGACAATGTGAATGGAGACTTTAAAAAGTATTTAGAAGTAAAACACAAAAGTCTGCAGACACCGTGGTTGAAGTAAAAACACAATGCTGGAGAAACTCAGCAGGTCAAATAGCGTCGTTTATTTCTTTTCTTTGGCTTGGCTTCGCGGACGAAGATTTATGGAGGGGCAAATGTCTACGTCAGCTGCAGGCTCGTTTGTGGCTGACAAGTCCGATGCGGGACAGGCAGACACGGTTGCAGCGGTTGCAGGGGAAAATTGGTTGGTTGAGGTTGGGTGTTGGGTTTTTCCTCCTTTGTCTTTTGTCAGTGAGGTGGGCTCTGCGGACTTCTTCAAAGGAGGTTGCTGCCCGCCGAACTGTGAGGCGCCAAGATGCACGGTTTGAGGCGATATCAGCCCACTGGTGGTGGTCAATGTGGCAGGCACCAAGAGATTTCTTTAGGCAGTCCTTGAACCTCTTCTTTGGTGCACCTCTGACACGATGGCCAGTGGAGAGCTCGCCATATAACACGATCTTGGGGAGGCGATGGTCCTCCATTCTAGAGACGTGACCTACCCAGCGCAGTTGGATCTTCAACAGCGTCTTTTATAGAGCAAAGATAAAAATACATAACCAACATTTTGGGCTTGAGCCCTTCATCAATACCTTGTGTTTTTAAGAAGCACTTATATTAGATAAAAACACAAACGCACTGAGTAAAATAATGTATAAATAATTCATTCTCTAATACTATTTTCAGTCAGGTGACTTACGAGACCAGACCACTCTGGTAAAGAGATGCTTTAGACTGGTTTAATATTTTTGACACAAAATATGAAAATAATCACTGACCAACTACCTAGAGCATGGGTATCCAAATCAATTTCAGCAAAAACGAGAAAAAAAGTCATTTGAAGTTTTGACCATTGATGTTCTATTTAATCCAAAGCAGAAACATCTACCATTCTACTCAGAGGTGATCCAGAACTAGCGAATTTCCATATTAGAGCATTGACTCCTGTAATATCCATTTACAACCTGACTGTGATAGTACAGATTCTATCACCAATGTGTATATGTACAGATGGTAGTGTAGGATGACTGTGATTGGCTGAGAGTGTAGCCACACCTACTGGGTGGTCTTAAAGAATTGCTCCTAGCCAGACCAGGTCATTCTGGACTGGCCGACCTACTTGTAATATGCTCCAGTCTTTTAGTCAATAAAAGCCTTGGTTTGGATCAACAAGTCTTTGGTTCTTTCGACGCGCACCACACTGACCTTTGTTTCTTTTGCATCTGTTCCAATGGACCATGCCATAAACTATTTTGAAATTTAAACATAGATTGGTTAAGGTGTATCACTCAGAGGAAGTGAACATGCAAGCAACAGTAAACCTAGCGAAACCAAGCTTCGTGCATTTTGAGCCTATCTACATTTCAGCAAGCCATTCTGCTTGACTGAAACAAAGTCACTTCGGAATCAGAATCATATTTATTGTCAAGAACAGCTCATGAAATGTATTGTTTTGCGGCAGCATCGCAAGAGCAGATATTGCTCTAAATCACATTTAAAAATAAAAGGTGCAAAAAGAAGAAAAAGTGAGCTAGTGTCCGTGCTTCATTGTCACTCGGCCGTTGGATTTCTGAACGGACAATGAATTCTGAATTCTAAACTGCAAGTTTGTTCAAATATGTTGGGTGGGTTGCGGTGAGGGGATGGGTGTGGGAGTTTGTGTGTTCATGAGATGATTTATGGTTGCTTGTGATCTGAGGAGAGGGTCAATGCCAGACAATTTCTATGCAGTGGCATCATTGTAGACTAATCCCATGATCAGTCTGTGCAGCTCAGCTACTTTGGAAACCCACTGAAGAATATTTGATATTTTTTGCATTGACTTAATTTTTTTTGTTGAATCACTCTTTCTAAATCAAATTTCAAACATGTCTTGGTCTCATGTTTCAAGAGAATTCCAGTATTTTCTAATAAGAACGTGTTTACTTTAATTGTATGCTTATCTATGACTAATCTACACGTCTCCAGAATGGAGGACCATCGCCTTCCCAAGATCGTGTTCTATGGCAAGCTCTCCACTGGCCACCGTGACAGAGGTGCACCAAAGAAGAGGTTCAAGGACTGCCTAAAGAAAGTTCTTGGTGCCTGCCACATTGACCACCGCCAGTGGGTTGATCTTGCCTCAAACCGTGCATCTTGGCGCCTCACAGTTCGGCGGGCAGAAGAAGACCGCAGAGCCCACCTCACTGACAAAAGACAAAGGAGGAAAAACCCAACACCCAACCTCAACCAACCAATTTTCCCCTGCAACCGCTGCCTGTCCCGCATCGGACTTGTCAGCCACAATCGAGCCTGCAGCTGACGTGGACATTTACCCCCTCCATAAATCTTCGTCCGCGAAGCCAAGCCAAAGAAGAAGAAAGAATAATTATTTTATTGTTTTGTATGTGTTTGAATATAAGATACACATGTCTTTTGAATTAGCAGTTCATAGCTGTGTGATTTACTTTTTTCCCGAATGGAAACATGGATGAGTGATTCAATCCATTTGAATTCCCTTTAGTGTTTCCTATGTGATTCAGAACACAACAAATTCTGTTGAAAGAACATTTTGGTTAAGTTTATGACAGTCAATTTGAAAGGAGTCATAGACAGATATCTTTACGGTTGGAATAGGGATAATTTACTCAATTAATACTTTGCCTTTTGTTTTTAACTTTGAAAAAGAACTAAGTACAAGTTTCTGAAGTGCACATTTTCCTTTTTAAATTTGATCTGCTTCCAAGTGTTTGCTAGAAGAATTCCAAGTTAGGGATTACTTCCACTGCTCCTGGAAACATAAACAAAACTGACAAACACTGCAACAACTTTTGAGCAGATTAAATATGGGAGATGAGCCATCTGCACATGTTAGAAAAAAAAACGGAAGCCACCACTCTTCCTAAAAATATACATTCTGCAGTTGACCCACACATTAGAGGGATTGCATTCCTAGAAAATCATCCATTCAGTAACTTTCTGCAACAGGAGCCCCTTTTCCACATTTAATCCCATGTTATAAACTATGATGCATTCCTCTGGAATGTTTTTCTCTCATATCAAGCCATTTTATTGGTGGTGATAAAGTGACCAACAACTGTTATTTAACAGCTGAGGTCAATGTTGGATTTGTGGGATTGACAAAGATCATGCGATGAAACTAAATGTGTTGTCATTTTTTTATTTTTAGACATTCAGTAATGTGGGCTAATAAGATCTGAATATGATGATATCATGTCAATTAGCATTTTTCTTAAGCACGTGACAAGGTTTTAGGAAGTGAGGATACCAAAAAAAGGATTGTGATTCCTGGGACAAGGTGGTGTAGAAGAAGTTCAGGGAGGTAAATGCGTGTTAAGGTACACAGACATAGTAGAAGAAAAGACTGAGGGATTAGCCAGTCATCGGTACTGCAGCTCTCCACAGTGCAGTACATCAGAGAAAATGCCTCGCAGCTGGAGCACTGCACTGCACCCTGAGATGTCTGTTCACATGACATCACACCGGAAGCATGTGGCAAAAGGAGAGACTTAACTGTGGCTACCAAACTAATCAACATGGTGATGTCGCATCCAAATCTTAATGCCCCACTGTACTGAGTGTCAAAAATAAAAATTGACAAAAATTGTTGTTTCTTTCACATTTTGTGTTGATTCATTGATTTAGTTCCCATCTAAGTTCAATAAGAGCAATTTAATTTCCTTATTTCAAATTTTTGGGTTGTGATTTGTGAATTTGATGGGCTGAATGGCCTACTCCAGCACCTATTGTCTATTGTCTGATTCTGTAAGGGTGATTTTTCCATAATCTGAATGGTGGTGAACAGCCATTGCCTGCACTGACTTAGATAATTTTTGGGTGATTAGAAAACAAACTCCCTCAGAGATTGAATACATATTTAATCCTAAGATAGAAAAGTGAAGGTTTTGCTTCATTTCAGAACAATATGTTTTACAATACAGGTTTCCAAGGAGGAGAAATGCTTTTGTCTGTAGGAAGATTGTAGATTGTCAGGTCAGTTAGGAAAACCCGAGATGGTGCATTTGGGAAGTGTAACACATTATAGAAAATGTGAATGTGCGAGAGAGGGTGTAAAGTAGGCTTATGAAGATATTGACAGCACTGAAAATTTTTACTCTTGACAAAGATTGAATAAAATAGAATTGTATTTCTTTCGAAGGAGAGCCAGTAAAGGAGATATATAATGAAGTATACAAATATTAAATCCTTGGATAGACAAAATAGGAACGTCTTTCTCCCTTAGCAGAATTCAAAAAGGAAGAGCTCTGGATATGAAGGTGCAACAATAAAAAGAAACATCATATATTTCGATGTCAGGATATTTTGTGACTTGGAGGGGAGCCTTGAGGCAATGGTATCACCATGCTCCAGCTGCTTTTATATTTGAGGTTGTGGTAGAGGTTGCAGGTGATGGGAGGTGCTGTCAAAGTAGCCGAGACAGACATCTGTGGTTAGCAGACGCTACAGCTGTGTTTCACCGATGTGGGGAGTGGGGGAATGGGGTGGATGGTGGGCTGTTGGGTTTGGAGTATGGAAATGAGAATGCTGGACTTCAGAGGCCAAGCAGTAGAGCAGCCTCATGATCAAGGAGGCAAGCAGTTATGCTTAGACAGTGCCACAAACAAACACATAAACAAATTTGCATGTCCATGCTACTATTAATCAAACTGTGTTGCTAACACTTAGAAATATTTTGACTGTTGCACCGAAATGTTTAAAATCGCAACCTCACTATTTTTCTTAGAGATGCAATGGAAATGTCTCATATTCACAAACTCTTACACAGATAGAGGTAAATTTGTTCTGTAGCAACAATGGTATATTGCATTCTCCCTCGAAAATTTATTTCAAGTAAGATAAATTTTTAGACAATGATATTTAGAAAAGCATAAGACAATGGTTATTGGTTTGTTTGCATCCATTTTAAGTAACATTTGCAGCTTTAATGAGTGTTGTGCATGAAACTAATAATGGCTTTCATCCCAAGTTGCTCCTTAACACGTCTCATGAAACTATGCACGAGAGAACAAAATTTATTCTGAAGAAATAAGTATACCAAAGTTATTGATATACTTGATATCATTCTATTTCAAAAGTAATGATGAATGTTGCTGACTGATGCATTCTTGCAATTGCTGTAGAATGAAAAAGAATTACCCAGTGCTCTCAATCCTAGTTGAGAGCTTTTAACCTTTTTATTGAAAGGGTTGGAGAATGTGTTGTAAATGTTTTGTTTTCTTAAAGGTACAATTCAATAAGATCATATGGACAGTTACACATTCTGTTTAACACTAATATACATAAATTGTAAATCACATCCATAATTCATATTCTTTTTTTGAAAACAACTTTAATGATGCAAATAAAAGGAAAGAAGAAAATAGTAAAGGAGAAAAACTCAAACCCATTACCTAACCAGGTTGCCAGATGCTCAAAATGACTGGTATTAAAAGAAAAGCAAAGGTTAAAAAAAATATAAAGAGCGTGGAAAAGATGAAAGTCAGACAATTTAATTACATTGGAGTAAAATTATGAAGGAAGATATGAGTCATAAATGAACCCCATAACTTCTGGAATCCTATATCTGAATTAATAATTAAATAACAAATCTTTTCCATGTTTAAGTCAGACATGATGTCAGGCAACCACTGATCATGAATAGGCAGGGCAGCCTCCTTCCATTTAAGTAAAATCGCACTCCTTTATGTTTCTTTGAAAGCAATCTATTAAAATAGGCAATTAAATCTTACGTTAATAAGACTTGATCTGTAAACTTGGGGGAGGGGGGGTTAATTATGATGGTAGCATGGTTAGTGCAATGGTTAGTGTAACACTGTTACAGCGCCAGTGACTGGGGTTTGAATTTAAATTTAAATTTTGTAAGTTATGGGAATTACCTGATTCAAGTGAATTTTAGATAATTAAGGACTACGATACTGATCTTTTTCATATTACTTTACATTTTGAACTGCTTTTGTCTTCTACGCTGTTTATTCTTAAGGCTGAAGTATTAGTTAGGCATTGGAAGAGTAAGTTTCGAGTAACTGGAAAAATCACATGCCCGGCATCTACCAATCCCCTTGTATGCAGATACCAGGGGTTTTACTATGTCGTGAAAAGTTTTAATTTGCTTTATTAACCCAACTTGGCAGTAAATAAAAGATGCTGATGATGTTGGGTAGCTCTTGGTCCCATTCTGGCTGTGGGCACAGTTTGATTGCAAACAGAGCCTTCAAGCAGGTCCACCAAAGTTGAAATCAATCAGGTCATAAAACAGAAGGCTATAAGAAAAAGCTTGATTAAAAGCAACTTGCAAGAAATTAGCCAGAAGTTATTTTGGTACATTCATATAATTGTAGACCAACAAAAGTAAATGCATCTGAATCTAATTAGTAATTTGTATTTTTATAGCTTGGAACATTGACTTGACTGACCAAACATTTTCTCAATTTGTCTTTGAAGTGTGAAAGTCAGTTATTTCCTGCTTGCATTTTAGTGTTCACTCCAGCTTATATAAGTAATAGTTAAATATCTGGGAGCTATACTGCTACCCATAAATATTAAATGATTGACCTGCAAGAAATTGCACTGTGTAGCCAAGAAATAATTTTGGCAATATCTTAGTTGTTACCTTTGGTTACAATGGGGTAAGAATGGATTGATAAATCAGCCACTTTGGAATACATTTCCCTCTCCAACAACTTTGTTTTTAAAATTGGGCAAAGTTTTCAGACTGGGAGGTTGGGGCCCCAAAGGAGAAACTAAATTGAAAACAGGGGTTGATGCATATATAACAATATATACTTTTTATTTGATATTTTAAGTAAGGTCAAGAATGGCAGAGATGGGGGGGTAAGAAACTGTTAAAGGAGTCACAGGAGACTTCCGGCTGGCAACTGCATAGAGTAGGGTGTAGGAAAGGAGAGGAGGAAGCAGTTCTCTTCAAAGATAATGACCAGAATGATGAAGAAACAGTCTCAAGAAAAAGAACTAGAATTAACAGCTGCGATGAAGGAATGCTACCACAATAATGACGACAAGCTGGAAAAGGTATTAAATACAATTCCAGTCATTGAAGAACGCCTAGATGGGGCAGAGAATGAATTGGTGGCCTTTAATAATTGGATTGCGCACCTTGAAGCTCACTCAGAAGAAATCGTCGCGTGTAATTTGAAGTTAATATCATGAGTGGTCATCCTGGAGGGACGAAGTAGATGCAATAATATTCGAATCTTGGGATTAAAAGAGGACACCAGGGAAGGACAGCCGTCTGATTTTTTTCAAACTACTTATCGAGGTGTTTGGAAAAGAACTTCCTGGCGTGGATCCAAGGCTCAATAGAGCTCATTAATTGCTATTTCCAAAGCAGTCTTCTGAAAGTCATCCAAGGTCGGTGATTCTCAGATTCCATTATTTTCAGGAAAATGAATGGATCATCTTAGAGGCCTGTCATAATAGAGACCTAACTTTCAGGGCCAACACATCAGATTTGTCGAAGATTTCTGCCTGGAGGTGGTGGAGATGCAGAGAAAATATTACCAGGTCATGGCAGAACTTTATAATAAAGGTTTCAAGCCTTTCAAATCATCTTGAAAGAGAGTCGCAAGAAATTTCTAGGCTCCGTGGAAGATGCCCATAAGATTTTGCCCGACCCTCTTCCATCGTCGAGTTCAGCATGAGTTAATTCCATTGTTGGAAGTAGTTACTTTTTTGAATGTCGGGGAGGGGGGGGTGTTCTCTGAGCCTGTCTTGAGTTATTATTTTGTATTGATGGTTTGGACTATATTGAAGGAGGGTTTTTTTTTTTCATTTTTCCCATGTTTGGGAATTTTGACTGGGGAGAGTTCTCTTTCCTTCTCATTGGGTATTGCATTAATGCATTTGAAATGCTAATGCAGTTGCAGAAGATATGGGATTTTTATTGAGTGTTGCTGAAACCAGATTTAAGTATTACTGTGCATGCACTTAGTTCTCTGACGTTTATACCAAGTTTGATAGTATCTCTTTGGATATTTGATTGGGGAGAGATTTCTTTTCCATCTTTTTGTTTCTTGCAAGGTCAAGTATGTTGGTTTATTGAGTGGAAAGAATTACCAAAGTATATGGTTCAATGCATTTATAATGTTAATGCATTGGCACAGGAGGAGGCTTTTTTTTCTCTCTGGGTGGCTGAAACCTGATTTGAGTGTACTGCGCATGCACTTAGGTTGGTGGCTTTTATATCAAGCTCATTATTATCTTTTTTGGTTATTTTTTCCATATAATTCTTTTTAGATGTGGAAAGTTATTAATGATTTAAGGGAATTTTTTTTAAAATGAGGAGCGGTGATAAGATCTACAGAAGTAATTGGGGTTAGATATGTTTTCAAGAGCAGGTTGCAACTTCAATTGGCAACCTTCAGATTAGGGAGGGCTGGAAGAGAGGGTTTTTGTTTGGGTTTCTACGGGACTTTCAAGGTTACTCGTATTTCATGTCTCATTTATTTTGTGTTTCAGCATGGGTCAAAGGTGACGGCCCCTGGAGTGACGGCAGGCACAGCTGGAGTATCTAATTAATACCAAGTAATGCTAATTGATTGCATGATTTCACCTATTAAGATTATATCATGGAATATTAAGGTATGAATGGGGAAATGAAACGTCGGAGGGTATTTGCTCATGTTAGACATTTAAAAGCAGATATTGCCTTTTTTTTCAAGAAACTCACATTAGGAACTCTAATAAAGGTAGGTTAATGTTTAAATGGAAGGGACAATGTTTTTATTCCTCTTCTGATGCTGGAGGAGTTTCCATTTTAATTAATTAAAATATTTCACTTATACAGCACCACATCAGATAAACAAAGTCACTTCATTTTTATTACAGGCAAATTATATAATAAAATGGTTGTAGTGGCAAATGTGCATGCCCTGAACATTGATGAGCTGGGATTTTTTTTGAAAGATTTTTTTCAGCTTTACCTGATTTAAGCCAGTACTCATTGATTTTGGGGGTGAATTCAATTGTTGTCTAAATACTGTACTAGATCATTCTTTCTCTAGTCCGGCTTTTCTTACTAAATCTTACTCATTCCTTTTTATAAAATTTTGGTATATCAGATGTTTGGTGTTTTTTATGCCATAATAATTGAGGATACTCTTTCTTTTCAAATGTGCATCATTCCTATACTAGAATCATCTACTTTTTAATAGATAACCAATTTATTTCAATGACCAAATCATGTAAATATCAAGGAATAGTTATATTAGATCATGCCCTGTTATTTTCACTTTGAATTTTTCTGACATTCCTTCCTCAAAAAGGCATTAGACATTTAATTCCAATTTACTCTCAGATAAGGTTTTTGAATTTATGGAAAATCAAATACAGGTTTTCTTTACTAATAATTCTTCCCAAACTATGTCTAATTTGATAGTATGGGATACAATGAAAGCCTATTTTGAGAGGGCAAATCTAAAAAGGAAAGATTGGAATTAATTAATCAGATCAAACAATTAGACTTACGACATACTCAAGGTAAAAAAATCGGGATTTATTTAAGTCCAAATTAAAACCAAATTTGATATTCTTTCTACTTCCCCTATTGAACAGAAATTGTTGAGAAGTAAGAGCCATTTTTATATTCATGGTGAAAAATCAGTTAAGTTGCTAGCCAGTCAACTGAAAGGAATGTCTGCTAAAAAATAACAAATTAATAAGATTCGGATGGGAGATGGTATGATGACTACTGATTGCACTAAATTAAATGATACTTTTAGGGAATTCTATTCCCACCATTATATTTCTGAATTTAATAAAGATTATGTATCAATGTCAGATCTTGTAAACCATCTAAATTTATCTACGCTTTTTCAAAATAATCATACAAGTCTAGAAGCTCCTATTTCTCAGGAGGAAATATTGTTCGCAATTTCCTCCTTACAATCTGATAAATCTCCAAGACCAGATGGATATCCTGCTGAATTTTATAAATCTTTCTCCAAATAGCTTGTACCTCATCTAAGTTCCTTGACTGATGATTCACGGGGAAGCTTCCATTATCTTTTGATGAGGCTTGTGTATCTCTTATTTTGAAAAGAGGGAAGGGTCCAGCTGAATGTACATCATACAGACCAATTTCTTTACGCAATGTAGACATGAAAATCTTGACTAAAATTTTAGCTCACAATATAGAGTATATATTACCATCAATTATTTACGAGGATTAAACTGGTTTTATTAAGAATCATTATTCTTATTATAACATAAGTCAATTATTGAATATCTTATATTTACCTTCTACTCCTATGGTTGACTGTGTTCTTTCACCAGATGCCGAGAAAGCCTTTGACCAGGTAGGGTGGGAATATCTATTTGCTATTTTAGAAAAGTTTTATTTTGGTCCAGATTTTATAAAATGGATTAAATTATTATATTCATGTTCTACTGCCTCAATCTGTACTAATTTACAGCAATGAAATTTTTTAGGCTTTATCAGAGTACTCGTCAAGGCTGTCCCTTAAGTTCTTTGCTTTTTGATTTGGTTCTAGAACCTCTCGCAATTGCTCTTCAGGTATATAGAGAATTTACAGGAATACATAGGAAAGGAGTTGAACATAGAGTTTCCGTATATACAGATGATCTTTTGCTTTTTATATCCAAACCTGAGACTTCTATTCAATATATTAACCTTATTTGTCTATATCATTAAGTGCTTTGGCTTTAAATTACATCTGCATAAAAGCAAATTATTGCTCTTAAATGGCTCTTTATAAAGATAATCTAATTTACCTTTTAAGATAGTGAAATATAAATTTACTTATTATGGAATTACTATTACCAGGAGTTATAAATATTTATTCAAGTAAAAATTTCTATGTTATTTAATCAGGTCAAAGTATTATTATCGGGGTGGTCACCTCTAGCTATTACTATGATTGGACATATTAATTCGATTAAATTGAATATTTCACCTAAATTTTCCTATTTTTTCCAATCGCTACAAATTTGTATTCCTAAATCTTTCTTTGATTTACTGGATTTGTTTATTTCTTCTTATATAAGGCAAGGAAAACACCCTCATTTAAATGAAGCTCATTTCCAAAGACTAAAATGAATGGTTACTTCCAAATTGTAGATTGTATTATTAGGCGGTCAATATACTTAATTTGCTTCTTTTGTTACATTTTGATAAACTAATTGACTGCCTTCTTGTGTAGAAATGGAATTGAACTTTTCAAAAATTTGATCTATGTTGGCAATTTTAGGGTCTTTTCTCTCCTTTTTATAAATTCACTGACAATCTGACACAGGTTGAGAAAATGGGCAGGATTTAGAAACTTTTTGGGGGTTCAGAGTTTTTCCCTTGCCACCCCTATTATACTTAACCATCTTTTTCAACCTCCTTTGTTAGATACATGTTTTAAGGAATGAAATAGATTAGATATTTTGTTTTAAAGGTATTTTTATTCAAGATAATCCTGCTTCCTTTGAACAATCGGTGGCAAAATTTAATTGATCAAACATTCTTTTTTTTAGATACTTACAAGTCACACATTTTGTTCATTCCAAGTTCTCTGATTTTCCATGAATTTTTGAGACCATTCTGGATTTGTTTTTTGATTTGCAGCTCTCTCATAGCGGCTCAATTTCAAATATCTACAATAATTTGTTGGACATAAGAATAGCTTCGCCTGTTAAGATCAGAAATGACTTGAATTTGTCACTCTCAGATGTGGAATGGGATACTATTCTTAATTTGATTAATGAGACCTCCTGTGAACGACATTGTTTGTTGCAATTCAAGGTGGTGCACAGAGTACATTTATCTTAAGTTAAATTATTGCGTATTTATTCTGACATTGATGCATTATGTGATAAATGTAAAATATTTGAGGCTTCATTGTTTTGGGCTTGCCCTAGTTTAGAAGAATTTTGGAAAAATATTTTTCATAATTTATCAGTGTTTTTTTAAGTTCAATGTTGAACCCTGCATATTAATTGCTCTATTTGGTTTTTCTTAAGAAGATGATATTTCTTGAGAATTAACAGCTGACATTGAGACAGCAGCTCAAAAGTGCATTTTATCTTTTACCTCTTTGGAAAGACAGCACCCCACCAACTCATACTTAATGGTTACAGGATATTATGTCCTACCTAAATCTGGAAAATGCAAAGTCTATTAAAAATGTAAAGTCTAATTTCAATAAAATGTGGGGCCCATTCATGGATTATTTTCATAATCTAAAGAACTAAGATGTTGAGATGCTCCAGTGATGTGCTGTCCGATCTCTGTTTGTCATCACTCGATTCCCTCGCATATTTTTCTTATTGCAGTTAATCGTGTAGAGGTAGGGGTTTGATTAAGGTGGGGGGAGGGCTATTTTAAAATTTTATTTGCTTTTGTTTTGTTTTAAGTTCTATGAGATTTGGAAACATTGATTGTAACATAAAATGTGAATATTTCCTTTTTTTGATTAAGAAAATAAAAATGATTATGATTTAGAATATGATGTCATGCTAACTTTTTATTTTATTTATGTAATGGTTGATATAATTTCCCTATTTGTACCTTTTTGTATACAAATTTTTCATTTTAACCAAGAAAATATTTTAAAAAGAAAGAAGTTGATAGTGTTTTTTAAAATTCTGCAACCGCTGGTTCTCTGCCCAAGATGATGGCGCCTCTGCTGAGCGGTGTACCATAAGGGGTGAAACACAAAAGTCTGCCTAGGCAGTGACTGAAGTAAAAACATAATGCTGGAGAAACTCAGCAGGTCACACATCGTACTTTATGTAGCAGTCATGAGCAACATGTGGGCAGGCACTTGAAAAAAATAGTTTGGGGGAGGGACAGGGGGAGGAGCACAGGACTACTGACCAGAGATAATAGGTGGATAAGGAAGTGAGGGCACAACAGAAAACAGGGAGGGGGATGGCTCTGTGAATGGAGAGGAAAGGGGGTGGAGAGCAGGAGAAAGGAAACAGAGGGATAAGGAAGAGAGGGGGAACAGGGAGTGGTCTAACAAAAACCTGAGAAGTCAATATTAACACCATCCGGTTGGAGAGTGCGCCGACGGAATATTAGATGTTGCTCCTCCAATTTACCGGGCCCAGAGCATGAGGGTCTATGCGGGTGTGGGACACAGAAATTAAATGCTTGGCCACTGGGAGAATCCTGTCACTAATGCGTACAAACAGTGAAGCGATCTCCCAGTCTCTCCAACGAAAAGAAGACAACAATGGGATCACTGGATGCGGCAAATCACTTCCACATGGGGTTGCAGACTCTGGGGGAGTAGCGGAACAGTGCTGGACACCAGAAATGGGGAAAAAATCTCCCACATTGAGAAGGAAAAGCGTAGGAGACGATCAAACAGGACGGTGACCACGGCAATGGACCAACGAAGGGCTCACTGGCTGAAGGACCCACACAGGCTATGGGCTGCTGGTGTCTTGAGATTGAAGGATCAACACGGTGTGGGATGCTGGAGACTGGCTCATGTGAACCACGTATCAGAACCAGGATTCAATAGGGTGATGAGGGCAAGAAGGGCTTCAGATGGGTCTTGGGCGCTGACTCTCTTTTGCTTCTTTTACAGCAGGCAGAAGGCAATTTTGTGTAATATTACATGTTCTGTACTATTACATGATGATAAAGGAATATTGAAACACAAAGATTCACTGTAGATAAGAAACCAGGAATCTCTGGGGTGTGGTGTGTTTCTTTTGTTAATTTATCATGCTTGCATTACACTCTCTTGTCCTCTGGAGACTGAAATAATTTCCCAGCATGTCATTTGGATTTGGATTTTTTAGGTTGTATATTTAAAAGTATGCACAAAAGAAAATATTTGGAATTATAATGAAGTAAAATAATACAGGAACATAAAATATCAGGTTTAACAGTTACAAACACAGGTAGGACAGTTTGTGTACAGTGTTATAAAAGATGCATCTTGTGCGCAATTATATGTGGAAATTGAAAAGTTGCTGTGAGAGGCACTCTACTCCCCTTAAAGATATATCGTAACAGAACATTGCATTGATTTCAAATCCAATTAACAATGGGCGAAGCATAATTACTTCTCACTTGTTATCCATGGGCAACACAGTTATCATAGTGGGTGGCACATGCTATGATAGCTCAGTGGTTAGAGCACTGGTCTTGTTAACCAGGGGTTGCAAGTTTGTTCCTCGTAGGGGGCCTCATTTCTATGAAGGGTGCTGGACAAAGTGGTGATTCTCTGTTTTACTTGCATTAGACAAAGTTAAAGAATTTCATGTATGTTACATTCTCAATGTAATATAACATAACAATAGTAGGACCTTTACCTTCAGTTAGTATAATGTTTTGTGCAATGCTGTTACAGCGCTAGTGACCCCAGTTCAAATCTGGCACTGTCTGTAAGGCTTTTGTAGGTTCTCCCTATGTCTGCGTGGGTTTCTTCCTGGTGCTCTGGTTTCCTCCCACCCTTCAAAAATGTATGGGAGTTGTAGGTGAATTGGTGTATTTGGGCGGCGTGGCCCATGTGCCGGAAGATCCTGTTACAGAGCTGTATGTCTAAAATTTATTAAAATGTACAAAGCATAAAAAACTGGTGGTTCAATAAATGATAATTACTGATAACGAATCTCTGTTCTTGAAATTTTATTAATGAGATGTTCTAATAATAGTGATTTAAAAAGAAATATCAAAAATTAATGGTCCATGCACAGGGCCTGGTGAAGTAATTGATCCACCCGTCTTCATTCTTGTTCCTGCCTTGTCACTATGGATAGTTTAAGTCAGGAGGTGAACTGGATTGAGAGTTAGGAGGCAATTCTATGACACCTGATTGAAGTTTATGAGTCTTAATATTTCAATTTTAGTGTTAATTTCCAATGTAAGATGTTAATTCTTTTCATTTTTAGCATAGAAACCTCTCTCCCAATATGTGCGCAGCAAGCTCCAAAAACTTAAGATGATTATATGCTGATTTGTGGGATACTCTCATTAGAATTTGAAATCCAGATCAATTGCATTTCATTTTAGTTCCTCCAGGAAATGGCTTTGTTTACCATTCCAAGTCTAAATATCATTGAATTGAAACTCCTACTTACTAATGCTCTGCTTGAGATTTTGATCCTCGGTGATGCTTTTGATTGAATGAACATAATTTTTAAAATAAATGCAGACTCTGAATCAAATGTAAAACTGTCCCAAATGAACCGAACATTTGATAATAAAACTTTGAGGGATCTGATAGTATTGGTGATGCAAGACCAATAGCCAACATTGTGGGAAAGCAATTGTACACATAGACAACTTTTCTCTCACCATGCCATTCAAATTATGCCAGACCCTTCTAATATCTCATCTTTGGAACTTATAGCAGAATCAGATTCATAACACTTGGCATTGAAGAGGGAAACCATTACTTTGACCCCACTGGTGTTGGTTCTCCAAACCATCCATTTTCCCCTCATTCCATCTGTTTATCTTCTATTGATACCTTTCCTAAACAGCCACACTGCTATTAACAAGCCTTTACAATTCTTCCTTAACTAACACCATTAAAAAAAATATTTTTATTTAAAATTTTCTCCATACATGTCGGAGTGCAAGATTTGATTAATAATACAAATTCCAAAAAGAAAACAAATTAGAAACTACATACATAAAAGTATATATCCCCCCCAAAGACCTCTCTCCAAACCCCCACTCTCAAAATAATATAAAAGATACAATATAGTTATATAAAATAAAAAAAGGAAACGTTCAGGATTGCACAGAGGGTTGCCATCGAATAAACTGCTTTAATACAAGTCAGAGGAGACTCTCTCCAGGTCCAGAGGCACAGGAAGCACATTACAAATTTATACCTAATATTTGAGTACACGGGCACCAAATTTTAAAAACATGGCATATTTATTTCTCAAATTATATCTAATATTTTTCCAAAGGAATACAGCTTTGAATTTCTGCATTCCATCTTGCCATGCCCAAATGCGTATTTGATTTCTGAGAAACTGCAATACCTTTCCCTGCTATTGCTAATGCAACTTTAACAAATTCCAATGGATATATTGACTGTTTTAATTTAGCTCTTGTTCCTTCACTATTTCTTATAAAAATACATTTGGATTTTGCAGAAATTCAACATTTGCAACTTGTCCCAAAAAATTCCCTAAATCCACCCAAAAAGTTCTTACCTTGGGACAATACCAAGTTGAATGCAAAAAGGTTCCTACATCCTCACCACATCTAAAACATTGATTTGATCAATCTGATTTCAATCTATTCAATTTTTGTGGTGTAAGATATAACTGATGTAAAAATAAGTGCCTTACATTAATAGTGTTAGTCATACAATCTCTGCAAAGACCTACCCATCTTTGCTGATAAGTTGCAATATTCAAATCTAATTCCCACCTATGTCTATATGTATGAACTCCACAGTTAGGAGTTCCTATTTGTAATAAAGAATATATTGTAGAAGTAAACTTCTTAACAATTCCTCTCCTAATAATCATTTCTTCTTCACTACCAGGTAACCAGGTAACAACATGGTTGGTCCTAGATGTCCCTCAAATATGGTCTCCATTGAAAATAGCAAAAAAGAGTATTTTGGATTATTTCCTATTTATTTCTCAATTGTTCAAATGTCATTAATTGACACCTTTCATAAAAATCTTCAAAATTTATAATCTCCTTACTAAACCAAATATCCAAATATTGATTTTGCTTTGAAAAAGATGTAAGAGAATTTTGACTCAAAGGCATTTTGGGTGATATACATCCTCTTGCATCAATTTCATCATTCATTTTATTCAAAATAATAATCAGATGCTTCAACAATGGAGTTTATTTTTCACCAAGCATTACATTTGCAACCCATTTATATATGAATTCTTCTGCTTTTCTCTCTCCTATTTTATTCAATTCCTTTTTAACCCATGTTTGTTTTTCTTTTCTTAAAAAAAAGTAAGATTTCATTTGTGCTGCTCGATAATAGTTTTTGAAATTAGGAAACTGTAAGCCTCCCAATTCATATTTCCTTGTTAACTTTTCCGTAGAAGCTCTTGACATTTTACCTTTCCAGAAGAATTTCCTTACTTGTTTGTTCAATTCCTGAAAAAAAAATTGAGGAAAAAAGAAATAGGCAATGTTTGAAAAAAATATTGTATTTTTGGAAATATGATAATCTTAACTCTTCCCACTAAAGTTATAGGTAAATTGATCCATTAAAAAAAATCTTCCTCAACCTTTATAAGTAATGATAAATAATTCAAATTATATAAATTCTTCAGATTATTATCCGTACAAATCCCTAAATATTTAATACCATCTTTTAGCCATTTAAACTGGGTGTCCCTTTGGCATTGACTATAGTCTCCCTCTGTTAATGGTATAATTTCACTTTTATCGCAATTTATTTTATAAATCAAAATTTTTCCATATTTTTCCAACTTAACATATTGTTTTTGTAAAGAAGTCTCAGGTTCAGTCAAATATAGTAAAACATCATTTGCCAATAAACTAATTTTATGCTCTTCTTGACCAACCCTAAATACATTAATTTCCAAATCTCTCCAAATTGCTTCTGCAAATGGTTCTATTGCTAAACTAAACAAAACTGGAGATAAGGGACATCCTTGTCTACTTGACCTTGGGAACTGAAACAATGCATATATTTGACTGTTAATCTCTACTTTAGCTTTAGGATTATTATATAATGACCAAATCCAGTTTACACAGATCAATCCAAAACCAGATTTTTGCATCACCTTAAACAAAAAGTCCCATTCCAGTCTATCAAATGCTTTTTCTGCTTCTCGAGCCATGGCAACACGCAAATCTTCTCTTTTTTTCTAGCACAAAATAGATTATACTAAGTAATCTAGCCAAATTTTCATCCAACTGTCTCTTTTTTTACAAAACCTGCCTGATTCATATTAATTAATTTAGTCATTCTATTTGTCAAAATTTTTGCATCAATTTTATAATCTACATTTAATTATGAAATAGTTCTATAAGGTGAAGGCTTTAAAGGGTCTCCATCTTTCTGGAAGAGATATAGGTTTCTGAAGCCTGATCTAATACTTCAATTAAAAAAAAGGAATGAATAAATCTTTAAATTCTTTATAAAATTCAGGTGGGAATCCATCACTCCTGGAGATTTATTACTCTATAATGAACTCATAGTCTCCCTCACCTTTAACTGAGTAAAGGTAGCACTCAATTGAATTTGCTCTTCTAAAATTAATCTAGGCAAAGTTATCTGTTTTAAATATCTATCTATTTTATTTTCGTCATTTAAAGATTCTGAGCTATACAATTTTGAATAAAAATTCTTAAAGGATTCATTTATTTATTTATTAGTGTCCTTTTTAATTGCATAAATTGTCCTCAAGATCTGCTCTGTTTTTAATTGCCAAGCAAGTACTTTATGTGCTCTTTCACCTAATTTATAATATCTTTGTTTTGTTCTTGTAATTACATTCTCTGTTCTGTAAATTTGTAATGTGTTATACTGAAGTTTTTTAAAATTAATTAATTGCCTGTGCTTATCTTCTGGACCCTGTTTTTGATGATCCTTTTCCAAAACTGTTATTTATGTTTCTAACTGATCAATCTCTCTCATATCCTTCTTTTTAATTTTAGAAGTAAATTATAATTTGACCTCTTATATATACTTTCAAAGCATCCCATATAATAAACTTATTATTTACCGAGTTCAAATTTATATCACAAATTTCCAAATTTGTGTTCTAACAAACTCATTAAATCTTTTTTTTCAATAATATAGAATTTAATCTCCATTGATAAATTGTTTTCTCCTTATCAGGCATTTCAATCATTATTAATAAAGCTAAATAAAGATCCTCACTTATAATCAGCTTCAAGAATCCTAGTTTGCATTTGTGCTGAAATTAAAAACAAATCAATTCTAGAATAGGAATCATGCCTACTTGAGTAAAATGAATAATCTTTATTTTTAGGATGAATCCTCCTCCATACATCTATTAAATTAAGTTTCTAGTTAATACTAATGTAGCTTTTGCTGCATTATTAAAATATTTCCATGTGCCTCTGCTAAATTAAGAAATGTTTCTTGAATAAATTTCTCATCATCAATATTTAGAGCATACAAATTTTAAAAAGTCCATAATATACTTGACAATGTACCAGCTGACACCAACTTGTGCATTCAATTACTTTGGACCTACATCTTATCACAGTCCCTTTCATTCTCTCCATACATCCCATTCTCTGCAACTTAAAACATATCCCTTTACTAAGTTGTTTTTGTTATTTTACAAGGTAATTGAGCTAATGTTTTACTCTCCACAGAGATAATGTTAGACTAGCTGAGTATTTCTAACATTTCCAATAGTTAGCGTAGAACAGTGTTTCTCAACTTTTTTTATTCCACTCACATACCACTTTAAGTATTCTCTATGCCATAGGTGCTCTGTATTGGTAAAGGATTGCTTAAGGTGGTACGTGGGTGGAAAGAAAAAGTTTGAAAACCATTGTTTTAATCGTACCTCATTGACTCGTTATGTGCATTGTTTCATAATTCCAAAGGCAATGCGCCAATGACAATTTATCTCAAGCAAAATATTTCAGTAACAATTGAGTCTAGAGCAGTGATTCTCAACCTTCCCTTCCCACTCACATCACCACCTTAAGCAATCCCTTACTAATCACAGAGCACAGATGGCATAGGGATTCCTTAAAGTGGTATGTGAATGGAAAGTAAAAGGTTGAGAACCACTGGTGTAGATGTTAGTGCAATGCTATTTCATGGGCTTGAATCCAGTGATGAAAAGTAGATAACAACAGGATCACCGGATACAGTAGATCACTGCCACAACGGGTTTCAGACTCTGGGGGAACAGCAGACCAGTGCAGGGCACCAGAAACAAGGAGAAAAATCCTCCACATTGAGAATGGGAAGCATAGGAGACAACCAAACAAGACAGTAACCATGGCAGCGGACCAACGAGAGGCTCAGCGGCTGAATGACCCACAGAGACTATGTGTTGCTGGTGATGAGATCAAAGAATCAACACAGGATATGGGCAGCTGGAGAGTGGCTCATGGAAACCAGGTATCAGAACTGGGATTTGAGAGGGTGCTGAGGGCAAGAAGAACTCACATAGGGCCTCGGGTGCAGAGGGCTTCCTGATCATGTCGGAGGTTTGGGTCTGGACCTCGGGTTGCCAATGGATCGAACAGGAGTTTGTGTGGCTGCAGAGGCTGTGGGAGCGCTGGAGGTGAATCCACAGACACTCAGTGTCCCTGAAGGGACTCTCTTTTGCTTGTCTTTCTCTCTTACTGCAAGGGTTGCCGGAAAATGGCAACTCTTTGTCTTCCTTATGGGAGGCAGAAGGCAATTTTGCATAATATTAGATATTCTGTACTATTACATGACAATAAAGGAATGTTGAATCTTGAAAGTTTTGCTCTTTCTATGATTGCAGTCAGAAGTGCCTAAGTGGCTGGAAGGGTGGGTGGGGAGGGAAGAATAGACCAGGGAGTCTCAGAGAGACTGATCCCTGTAAAAAACAGTGGGTGGGGAGAGGATGATGAGATGGTGAGATTGCGCTGAGGTTGCCAGTGAATAATGTACCGGATGTGGAGGATGGTTGGGTGGATAGTGAGGACCAGAGGGACTCTATTCTTGTTCTGCCTGGAGACAGATGGGGTGAGAGCAGAAATGTAAGAAATGAAGAATATAAGGGTTTTTCTAATAGATCTGTCAGCAACCCAGTTTCATTGAGTTCATTGCTTGGTTTCCAACTCCAAACATAAGTTACCAATTTGCTTCTTTAATCCACCATATTACTCCATTTCTTTTACTAACCATGGAAAGATTAGTTTAATTGATGAAATGAGTCACCCCTTTGTGACGATCCACCTTATAATATTGATACCAATTACTGATCTAATGCAAACAAAAAAGAACAGTATATCCATCCACTATTTTCTGGAATTGGAAACCATAATACAGGGAAATAAAAAGTTTGTTGTATCTGACTAAAACAGTGTAGTTTAGTTCAATAATGGTTCACAGCTTAGCCTCTGTATCTCCAAAAAAAAAACCTGCCTAAATATTCAATTCTTTTTCAGAGTGATTTGTATTAGCTTTAGGCAAGTTTAAATTTGATCCAGATTTGAATTCTGGAAACAGCCAGTTGCAGTAAAATTAGAGGAAGTATAGCATATACTGGTGGATCACTCTTTACTGCATGTACAATGGTGATGTTTATAACCAGTGTTGTTTTGATGCCTGATATGCTTTTATTGTACTGAGGATCTCTTATCCACAGCATCTCATATAATCAAGCTTCATGGTTTTTATTTTGTGTTCTTTGGATTCTTGCATTGCAGGCAGTGTATTATGATCAATTATGAATTACATATCTTTTAAAGGTGTTGGCCAGGGTACTATGTTTTCCCATTCCTAATTATGATAGAACAAAGTACCATTATGTTTAACTGTAGATTCAAATCACTGGCTATTTAAAAGGGCTGTAGCTTATCTGCATTTGTTGCATTAATGCAAAATGTAATTTCCTATGATTTGTCCACTAGAAAGGCTTCTATTCATCAATGGAATGTACAGTAATGCAAGACATAACTAACTTTTAATTGAGTAATTTTGATACATTTCCGGTGTACATTCACATTGACATTCTGTGCCTGTTTGAGAAATGACCTTGTAGCAGAGGAAAATTGCCGCCGAATTTCTTTCTCTGCAATATGGATGAGAAAAGAAAGTGAGAAAAAGAGGGAAATGGAAATAATTGTACTGGGAACCTCATACTCACCAGGGGAATTAAAAGGGGTGTGCATTTTCTTTATAGCTGCTTTTACAAATGTTTAACAAAATGAAGTGTTAATGTAATTTTTATGTTACTGCTCTGCAGGTGCTATAAGCTAGTAGCATTCCTAAAAATTAACACGATCATAGCAATACTGTATCAAGAATGATGTTAATATCCCTTTCTTCTTCTTCTGTGATCAACTGATGTCAGTACTCCAGTGGCTTTAGAAAGCACCACAATGCAAAGGCTGGGACTCTGAAATAATAACAGAAAGTGCTTGAAATATTCAGTAGGTCAGGCAGTATCTGCAGAAAGAAAAACAGTTAACCTTTCAGTTCAATAACCTTTCATCAGAACTGCATTTGTTATTATTTAGTTTTCGATCAGAAGTTACTAAATTCTTTCCGCCACCATCACTAAGCCCTGTTGCAACCTAATGCAGAACCAATGGGGATGTTAGCAATGGATAATGAAGATAAAAGGAAGTGTCCGGTAATATTGTTTTGTAATGGCTTTAACTCAAAATTAAAAATACAAACATTGAAAGCTGAAATATAGGGCTTAGAATTTTGTTTTTAAATGTTAAAAATTTAAAAGAAAAATATAACGTTCTGTTTCTCTCCTGAACAGCATTGTCTGGTCTCCAAGTGTCGTCCTTTGTTTCCAATTTTTAATAGATATGCAAGTTTGCCTTGTTTAGAGGGAGGGGTTTAATTAATGTTTTTTTTTCTTTTTCCTTTTTTGTTTTCCTTTTTAATATTTTGATATAATGGATTGGATTTGAAAGGGTGCACACAATTTATACAATGTATAATCAAGGTTTTATTTGAAATGTACACTTGACTTTTGTTATATTCCAGCATATGTATTGGATCTATATGTGTATAATTTTTTAAAATTTAACTCATAAAGATATTTAAAAAAAGAAAGATTATCACTGCCAACCAGAATTTTAACTGGACCAACCATTAATAGATGTGGCTATCAGAGCTGATCAGAGTCTGGGTGTGTTTTCACAAAGATCTACCTCCTGGCTCTTAAAAACCCTTTCATCACCTACAAGCAGGACGGATGAATGCCCTTCATTTACCTGGATTCGTGTCATTTGAATAACATTCAAAGAGCTCAAGGGAGCAGGACAAAGCGCTCTATTGGGTTGGCAGTCTTCAAACATTCACTTCCTTCCTCACAGCACAGATGTTTACCATCTGCTGATGTGCTCCAGCATTTTATTTTGTGACTTCTTCAATGTTACCTGGCAAAACAGTGACCTCTAGTACCTGGGCAACTGGAAAATCACCATTGCAAAGTTCTTCTCCAAATTCACAACAAGCCTTTATTGTTTTTGGACAAAATCCTGGAATAGTCCATCTGATAACATCATCTCATCAACATTTATGGATGGGAAATGGATGTTAGTTCTTCCATCCAATCCACATTCAAAATATTAACACATTTTGGGATTGCTATAGTTGTTACAACAATAACAATGTGTGTGTGTGCTTTTTTTTAATTTTGTGCATAATGCTCACTTCTGAGATGATTAGAGATGATTATTTAGACAATTTACCTCATTTAGGCTACAATGCCATTTTTACCTTGGATGACATTTATGGGTTCTGAATTGGTTTGACCATATTTTGAATGGCATTTAGACTACATGGTCAACTGAGTGAAGCATGGAAGTCAACAGGCACTGTGATTGTAGTCAAAACATGCAGTAAATGCTTGAGGAACTCACCATGTCCATAAGAGGTAAAGATATATTACTAAAGGTTTGGATCTGAGCCCAAAAGGTATGAGCCCAAAGCAAGCAGGCATCTCAATCCAGACTGGGAAAGGTGGAAGAATGGGAGAGGGAGGAGTCCAGACCAACAAACAAAAGGTGTTAATTGGATATTATAAAAGGTAAGAATTGACTTTAGCTCTGTGAAAATAGACAATAGGTGCTGGAGTAGGCCAATTGGAGTCGAGTCAGCACCGCCATGTATCGGATCATGGCTGATCTTTCTCTTTCAATAACCAATCCCAGCCTTATCCCCATAACTCTTAACTCCCCTGCCCACAAGAAACAAAAAGAGAGGGGAGGAGACGGGGGACATGGGGGGGGGGGGGCTGGAGATTTACTTTCTAAGGACTTTGTGAGACTGGTTAAGTTCCTGCAGCATTTACTGTGCATGGTCAACACAATGCATCAAATGATTTTGTACCGAGAGACTTTCACATGCAATTTTGGGTACTATAGTTGTCTGTCTGTCGATTTACCTGAAGACGAATGTTTGTAAGCTGACAGGGTCTCTTGGAGGAAAACAGGTTTTGCAACTTTATGTAGCATGTGGTTTCAAAATAAGCTCTGAGGTCATCAGAATTTACAAGTTCAAACATATAAGCATGTGATAACTGGGGAGGTTATCAACTTGGTCTTTGCTTCATTTTCTGTGTGTAATTTACTGTAGCTCATTTTGACTTTAGGCTAAAATGTAAAATTAACATTGATTTATTCACTCACAGTACATCTCACTTTCCTTTCCATTGACGTCAACAGAAATGAAAATCAGATATATAATGGAAGACAAAATCGATACCCATTCTTTCTCACAACTCCCAATTGAACTGCATGGACTTACTTTAATTCAGTATTTAGTTTTAATTCCTACTGGTAGGTAGAGGGAGGGGCTTGATAAATGTAGACAAGTTAATGAGATTGGTAGCTTGCTTGCAGAAACATGTTCATGTCTTCACCATCTGACAGCAGAGACCACTGGGATGATTTTACCATATTGACTGGCTTGAAAATTATGGGATCAGATTAATTGCCTTTTGCACAGAAATCCAATATTGCTTTCCATTGACTTCAATATAAAGAAAGATTGTATAGGTTAGGTTGAAATCACCCCAAATCTTTTTTTAATTTGTTTTTGTGAAGTTGGTATTCATTGGTCATCCTTAGATTCTGGGAGTATGGGGTGACAACCATATAGAATGGAGCCACAGGTGGGGATCAAGTCACTTCCAGGGACTCCATGGACTATTATGATCATGATCTTGGTGCATTGCGTTTGGGACAAATTCTTTAGGGCAGGGACATAATCCTGAGGTTTGTCACGTTCCACACCCCAGCAATTTCTGCATCTTGTAAAGTTTGATGCAAAACATTGATGGGAACTTCTAAAATTCCAAGTCTAGTCTACTGAACACTTTTGGAAAACATCGGAAAAAGAAGCAGTTTGGGTACATGCTGTTCTCTCAGGTGTTCAACAGAACTTCTTATTGAAATTAGATTGTTTCATGTTCCAGCAATAGACAGACTGCGAATAATTCTAGGTCCCTCCCAATGTTTTCATTGGAAGTCAATGTCATGCTGACCATATTTCACAGCTACCTGCTTGCATACCCCTAAAAATGTGCCCTATAATAATCAAGGGGACCATCTTTGGGTTGGATAATAACTTCTGGCATATCTTTCCAGTTCCACCAAAAACTGAAAAGCTACTTGATAAAAAAAATAGAAAATGACCAAGGGTTTGAAAGGCTCCACTGTAGTAAGTGGAATGTATTTTTTGGCAAGTCAGTGTTGCCAATTTTTTTTTCTTTGTGAAATTTGTGAGTTGTGAAGTAGTGGATGCAACACAGCTCATGACCTTGACACGCCACTCTCCGAGGACTCTGCAACCACCTCTAATTTCTATTGCTCTTAGAGAGATTTAACATATTGGCTGGTCAACCTCCATCTTGCGTTACTTCCATTTTGTTCTCTGAGGAGTAAGAGTTCGTGAATAGATATTTTGGAGGTCTTGTTTATTGTGCCGTGACTAAAAATGAGAAACAGCAAATGTATTTGGAATGGGGAGGTGTGGAGGAAAATGCATGAGTGCACTGGATCCATGAGAAAAGTTAGTCATTCTACAAAGATTATCACGTGAGAAGTCAATGAAGTTAGTGACTGTGCAAAGGGAACAAAGAAAATGTGAATATGTGTTGAGAATTTAAAAAAAATTATCTCTGTGCCAAGCAATGAAGAATGGAATTCCACTGGTGAGATACACACCAGAGGATGAGTTAAGAGTGAGATGAGAGACGGATAGGGGGAACATTAAGGGAATTTCTTCACATGGTAAGTGGTGGGAGGGTGGAACAAGCTGCCAGATGAAGTGGTGAATGTGGGCTCAATTTTCACATTTAAGAAAAATTTGGACATGCATGGAGGGATATGGACTGGGTGCAGGTAAATGGGGCTTAATAGTAGTTCGGCACAGACCAGAGGGCCAAAGGGCCTGTTTCTGTTCTGTAATGTTCTATGGGATGGATGAGTAGCGTGGATGGACTGAGAGCAGGAGGAACTGTTGAGGCTGGCGAATGATTATGTGGAAGAGCATGAGAGAATTATTAAGAACCAAGTAGTGATAGGGTGATGTTAAACTTGTTTTGTAGGGACTGAGGTAAGGAATTGCTCATTAAACATCACAGTTAGCACAGACGCATTGGGTGAAGGGCCCATCTCTTGTGTTGCACAGTATTATGACTTTGGCAATCCTAGGAAAGAATATCAATAAAGTTGAGCCCAAATATAGTTTCCTGCCCATTAAAGAGCAAAACATGACTAATTGATGTTTTGCGTACTTTTCCTCTATTAATGTACTGGAATTTATTATTTTTAAAGTGCACCATTAAACGATGCAGCCAGGCAAGTTCTGGAACATATTCAACACAGATGATGTCATCTATAATCATGGTGATTGTTTTTAAAATCACCCCTTTAGCGATGGCATACAGTGGAGATGTTAACACAAAAAAATGTTGGAATTATTTAACTGGCCAGGCAAAAACTGTGGGGAAAGAAATCATGGTTTCTGGATGAAGGTTCATCGACTTGAAACATCTCTCTCCACAGAAACTGCTCAGCATGGTAAGTATTTCCAGCATTTTCTGTTTTATTTCAGAGCTCCCATATATTTGCCATATATTGCTTTGGTATTATCATGGTGAGACGTCACATTAAAAAAAATGACATTTGTGCTTTAAGTCGTTTTAGAGCAACAGGCTCTATTGGAATATCTATTTAAACATCCTGCTAATTTACTTAAACAACAATATACGTCCAATACACTAAACAGATCAGACTGCATTTAAGGAAAGAAAAGCAAATGTCATCAGTGTCTTTGATCTGAAATGTTATATTTTATGTGTTTTACTTAGAACTTATGTGATTTTTCCGTTCTGAAGTGTCTCGCTACCTTCTGGGAGTGGCCATTCACACAGGAATGACAAAAACTCCAAATATCCGTATCCCACCACGAGTTTAGACAGAATACCTGAAGTGCGGCATTTAAAGAGGCTGGACATCCTATTCATTACCCCATTGTTCACAGATTTCCTGCAGTTCAGGCATGCTGAGAAATTTACTAGGGGTCTAGGAGGTAAAATATCAGAATGGGAAGGGCATCTTCATTCCCGTTCCAACCTTTTAACACAGCATGCGTTCCAGGAAAATGGCTATAATTTTCTGGAACGTAGTTGTGTAAAAGACGAATTTGTTTCTCTTCTCATTGATGCTACCTGACCTGCTGACAGTTTCCAACATTTTCTGTTTTTATGTCCGATATTCATTTTTTGATTTTTGTACACAAGGCCCTAAGATATAGGAGCAGAAGTAGGCCAATTTATGATAAACTAATACTAATTTATTAATTTGAGATGATTTAGATAAAATAATTTTAACCAATCATTAAACTTATCTCTTACATATAAACCTTGCAACAAATTACAATTTGAATGTGACTTAAGAAGAAGACAAATTAAAATTCAGTATTTCTATCCTACTGGTAGTTTTCAATGAGTGCTCCATATATTTTATAATTATGTAGGAACAAATGTGGCAATATTTCATCATCAATTTAAAAAAAAATAATGCTAAAGGTTGTTAGTTTCTTAACTGTCCTGGGATTCTACAGAGACTAACCCACAGCCCACCAGAATATGCACTTTTGGACCACATAATTGATTGCAGGATTCTACATGGGCTCTAAGGGGAAGTGAATGGTGGAAACCTTCCATATTTCCAAGGAGAAATTACAACGCAGAGAACTGTGCATTCTTCCTTCACTGGCCTTGAGTCATACCCTGTCTATTTATATTAGGGCACCGAATACAAATTCAGCAATGGATGGTGGGTCAAATCTTGCAAGGATAACAGTTATCAGCAGTTTGGGGGAATTAAAGCCTCAGCAGCAGCTTTACTGTGTGAGGTGTCTGAGGAGATTTGGATGTCACTGAAAACTCTCGTAAACTTCTACAGGTGGACTGTGGAGACCATTCTGGCTGGTTGCTTCTCTGCCTGGTGTTGAGGCACCAACTCTCAGGACAAGAATAAACTCCAGAGAGTTGTTAACTCGGCCTGCGACATCACAGACACCAGACCTCACTCCATCCGGGACATGTACATAATAAAGCAGCTCCTCCACCCAGGTCTTGCCCTCTTCACTCTGCTACCATCGGGGAAAAAGGTGCAGGAGCCTAAAGACCAGCACTCAGTGGCACAAGGACAGCTTCTTCCCCGCTGCCATCAGATTCCTGACTAATCCACGAACCACTCTGCCTTACTTTTCGTGCACTTTTTTTACATCCGGTACCGCACGGATGGCAGTCTCTTCAATCTGAGGCGCCTGCAAGCTCACACCAAGACACAAGAGAAACTTGTCCGTGAACTACTCTTTGCAGATGATGCCGCTTTAGTTGCCCATTCAGAGCCAGCTCTTCAGCGCTTGATGTCCTGCTTTGCGGAAACTGCCAAAATGTTTGGCCTGGAAGTCAGCCTGAAGAAAACTGAGGTCCTCCATCAGCCAGCTCCCCACCATGACTACCAGCCCCCCCACATCTCCATCGGGCACACAAAACTCAAAACGGTCAACCAGTTTACCTATCTCGGCTGCACCATTTCATCAGATGCAAGGATCGACAATGAGATAGACAACAGACTCGCCAAGGCAAATAGCGCCTTTGGAAGACTACACAAAAGAGTCTGGAAAAACAACCAACTGAAAAACCTCACAAAGATAAGCGTATACAGAGCCGTTGTCATACCCACACTCCTGTTCGGCTCCGAATCATGGGTCCTCTACCGGCACCACCTACGGCTCCTAGAACGCTTCCACCAGCGTTGTCTCCGCTCCATCCTCAACATCCATTGGAGCGCTCACACCCCTAACGTCGAGGTACTCGAGATGGCAGAGGTCGACAGCATCGAGTCCACGCTGCTGAAGATCCAGCTGCGCTGGATGGGTCACGTCTCCAGAATGGAGGACCATCGCCTTCCCAAGATCGTATTATATGGCGAGCTCTCCACTGGCCACCGTGACAGAGGTGCACCAAAGAAAAGGTACAAGGACTGCCTAAAGAAATCTCTTGGTGCCTGCCACATTGACCACCGCCAGTGGGCTGATAACGCCTCAAACCGTGCATCTTGGCGCCTCACAGTTTGGCGGGCAGCAGCCTCCTTTGAAGAAGACCGCAGAGCCCACCTCACTGACAAAAGGCAAAGGAGGAAAAACCCAACACCCAACCCCAACCAACCAATTTTCCCTTGCAACCGCTGCAATCGTGTCTGCCTGTCCCGCATCGGACTGGTCAGCCACAAACGAGCCTGCAGCTGACGTGGACTTTTTTACCCCCTCCATAAATCTTCGTCCGCGAAGCCAAGCCAAAGAAAGAAGACTGTTGTAAGACGGTTATAATATAAATGATGCTGTCGCAAAACATGACTTGTTCATCATATTTCTGATTGCATCGTTTACCCCCCCCCCCCAATCTTCATATTAAGAATTTGGCATGTTAATCTACTTTTGATTTGAACCAAAATCAAGACTGCAGAACCTTCACCTCCAAGCAGGGAATACCTGGTGTGCAAAAGTGCAACCAACTGCTGAGAACTAAATAAAGTGGAATGCATGAGACTGGAGTCGTCAGAGTCAGTTTTTTCAAAAACTCAGGAACATGCGTGGCTTTGGGTCGTTAACATTTAAAACCTATGCCGACCCGCCCACTTCCAGCAACGGAGACAGGGCAGGGAATGGTTGGGCGATCAACTCCCAGGAGACGGGGCTGCCAGCAGAATCCGAGGAGTCTATGTGAGTGAGTCCACTCTTGCAGGGGCTTCCCCCACCTCCCCAAACTGTTTCGGCTGGGTGACTCGGGGGAGGCAGCAGGTAAAAGGAGACGGACAGGGTCGGTTCCATCATGTAAGTGCAGTTCCAGCGAACCGGGGAAGAGAAGGACTTGAGGCGCCGCGGGCTCCTCTCCGCTTCGCGATCCCTCTCCCACCGCCGCCTTCCTCCCGCCCCCTGTGGAAGCAGCAGGGCTCTCCTTCACCACGTCCCCCCCTCCCCTCCAACCTCAGTCCTTAATATCGCTGTAGACCATTCTCTCCCCCCCCCCCCCCCCCACCCAGTACCCTGACCCCCTCCCACGGTCCGCACGCCAGCTCTTCCTCTCCCCGGCTGCCGAGTCCGGGCGCTGCAGACTTCCGACACTGACAGGCAGATAACCTGTCCATCAAGCCGTCAGTCCCGGCTCATGCAAACTTACGGGTTAGTTTTGGACGAGGGAATTCCTCCCTGTAAACGTGCAAACATTGACGTCTTGCAATCGCACAGTCCACGGCTTCACTTTTTCTTTAAAATCAAAGTTGCTTACAAATGTAGAATTTCTGTAGAACAACTTTGTACCCAAGGATAGCAACATTTCATCTCACATTTTCTAAAACACAGCAAAGTATTTGTGCTTACACGAATGTATAAGATGTATTCACTTAAAACAACTTTCAATATGAAGTCTTATGCAAAGGCAATCAATAACAAAGAATGCAAGTTTCTAATTTATAGCCAATAACCATCTTTTTTTGTTTGAATGCAAGTTTCTAATTTTGAGCCAAGAACCATCTTTTGTTTGTCTTTGGATGCAGACAGGATATTTTTCAGAGTTAAAGCAAAAAGAAGGTAAAAGCAGTTACCAGCAAAATAGGAAACAGGATTCTCTAATCATCTCATTCGCTGAGTTATTTCATTTCTTGACTATGTGTATTGTTTGTCTGTTGCAACAAACTCCGAAGTTGCATTCATTTATCAGTAGTTTTTGGAAAGTGTATTGGACATGGCGCTTGAGATGTTCAAATCAGTTAAAATTCAGTTTTGCCTGGTCTTGAGAACCAGTGAGGGTCTAAAACGGCTATGGACTGGCTAAAAGATCTATTATGCAAGAGGAAAGGAAATCTACAAATGTTAGGTTTGAGTAAATTAAGTCATGATAACTGCTTGAATATCAGGCTATATATAATTTTATTGATTAAGTACAGAGACCAGTGAGCATAACTGAGTTTTGCATGACACAATAACGCCATTGTATTTTTTTTTGTGCAATTACTTTTTTAAGAGCACACAATTCCAATTAATTCCAAGATTTATAGATATACTTTGAAGAAGTATATAAGAACGTGCAATGCAATTTGATCACAACATTTGGGGATTTAACAGAGATAGTTAAATTAAAATTGAACTTCGTTGGGCAGCAATTTGAGGACCCACCAATAGATCTTGAACAAAGTACAAGAGTGCACAAAAGATTGGTAAAGATGTTACCATATTAAAAGAATATGACTGCCAGATAATTTGTAAAATACAGGTGTAACCCATTTTACAAATACAGTAGAACCCTGTTATAGTGCGATGGTTCGGGTCCAAAAAAATCAGTTCGGGAGAAAATCGGGGTCATGAAAAATAGCAGTTTCAAAAATAAAATCAAGAACACTTGTACAATACCTGTATATGCAATTATCTTTTTAAAAATTTCTTACAATCATTTTATTTATTAAAAAAGCGATCGAGTGTTCGTTGCCTGAATGCAGCAGGTCGCTGGCGGAGAGCGAAATCCAAAATGCCTCTGAGCTGGAGGATTTTTACCTGGCCCACATCCCGGGTCTCCAGCCAACGTAGGCTGGCCTCGAGGTACTCAATGGCTTCGGACACTTTCGGGGGTGGAGGTAGAGGCTCCTCATTATCATCCTCCTGTGGTTCGGGAACTGGTGCTAGAGTAAAGTTTCGGACGATCTTGGAGTCTGTCAGGTGCTCATATGTTGGGCATTAGTCATCGTCAGAGTACTGGTGAAAATCCTCTTTGCACCTTACCCATATGAGCCATAGAATTTTTGCTTATTTTTATCTTCCTTGGAGGATTTTTGGCTGGCCCCAGACCCTTCTCGCATTTTCCCACACGAGGATCTGACTGCTGCCCAGCCCTTCCCACCTAAGTGAAAAACTTCTTTAACGTTCATGCTTTTCAGATACTCTTCAAGCATTGTTGATTCATCTACAATTCTACAACATAATTCATGCCTGTAATTCTGTTTGAGCACAGAGATAATCCCTAGATCTAGTGGCTCGATCGTAGATGTAGTGTTGTTTGAGTCGTAAGAAACTCTGATCTTTCCATCATGGTTTAATAGGTTGGCAGGAGAGTTGCCGACCAAAAGAAGAGGTTTGGGTTCTAGCATTTGGTTATGCAAATGAGTGCAGACAGCAGGGACAAAAGTTTTGCAAAGCCAATCCTCAAACATAACACTTGTCATCCAAGCATTGCTGCTATGCGTGTTCTCGAATGGTAACGACTTCATGTTGACATGGTGGAAACAGTGGGGTGAGTGAAGATTGCCAATCATGAGCAGTTTTAACGTGTTCCAGTCTTATTAACACAAAACAACAATATCACGTGATCTTTGCTTTGTTCAATGCCCTCATGTCGATGGGCGTTATCTTTGCTAGACATCGTGGGGTCTAGGATAATCTTCTAGCAGAGGCCTCTTTTGTCATGGTTGTATGCTTATTCTTCAACATAGCAACCTTCTAAGAGAGTTTTTAGTTCTGATGCTGATGGCGTCACTGTTCGCTAAGCAAATTTCTCCAGACGCTAACAATTGAGAAATCCTGTGACGGCATTTAAACCAGTCTAGCTATCCATTGCTAGCTTTGAACTGTGAGAAATTGGAAATTGGAAGATGCTTGAACGAACCACTCATTCAGGGAGTCATCGAGACTGACATATTTGGCTGTCTTCATGCATTTGGCCTTTAGCCCCACCTCTTCCTCGACGTTCCAGAGCGACGCGCGTAACTTATCTTCCTGAGATTTCCAGCCACAAAGTGTTGCTTCAGGTCTGCCAAGGTTGCGTGCAACTTGGGTTTGACTTTTATTCTTGATCGCGCCAAGTGCGTGAAGCTTATCTTTCACGGCCAGTAAAGATAACGGAAATAGGACTTGATGCAGATGATGTGCCTATCCTTTTCTTCTCAGGTCCTTAGTTTTCTTATTCTTTTGAGTTTCTTTCTTTTCTTTTTAGTGTTTTCCTTGAATGCTGTTGTCACTGTGATTTCTTTTCATTACAGGTCTTGATAGGGGTCGTGTACCCCATGATTGAGTTTTTGGAATGTATTCGCTGTGGCAGGTGGGGTGGGTGGAGTTGGGGAAAATACAGACTTTGGGGAGGTATATGTACATGAATGGCTTTGTTAATGGGGTTAAATCGGGGTTCCTCTGTACTCACTTTATGAAAATTTGCTTTTATGAAGAAACCTGTGTTCGCTTTTACAAAGGATTTGAATGGGTTTTCGCTTTTACAAAAGTAGCCTCCAATAGAAGTGAATGAGTCTTTGCTTGATGCCATTTTGGCTTAATGAAAGATTTCATAGGAACGTTCTAGTTTCATAAAGCAGGGCATACCTGTAATTCCTTTGGAAAGAAGTGATCAGTACACTTCCAGTTAAACAGGAAAGTCTCCAGATGCTGTGATTGTAGTGCATTACACAAAAGTGCTGGAAAAGCTTAAACCATAGGAAGTAAAGGTGTATAACAATATTTTGGGCCTGAGTCCTTTGCAGAAAGCAGACAGGCTCTGGAATAAAACTCTGGAAGGGGAGGAGGGAAGAAGTGGCAGGGGGAGGAGCACAGGCCAATAGCCAAGAGGTCATAGGTGGACATGGATATGGGCCCCTTCTTCCCCCCCCCCCACCTTTCTATTCAGGCCCCTGCCTCCTTTTCGTTTGTACCTCAACGAAGGGCTCAGGCCGGATATATTGGTTTATATGCCTTTACTTTCTAGAGATTCTGTGTGACTCACCGAGTCTTTCCACTGCTTTAGTGTATTACACTACATATCCTGCTCCAAATATATTGAGCCCTAAATTTCACCCCTGTCCTGCAACTTAATAGTTCCTTTTCCATTGTGAAGCAAATGTAGGTTGCAGTATAATTGTTCAATAGGATTTAAAACAAACTCATTGGAAGATAATAATGTTTTAGTTTCAGTTGGAGTCCAACTCTGGTGCCTTGTGTAATAAAAATAGAAAGTAAACTAAAATGTTTCCGGCAACTGACCTGTCACCAAGCAGAACGAGCAGGCGTTAGAGACGTAATGATGTTTACTGAGGCAGAGAATGGGAAATGAGTGAAATTTAAAAAATGTAAGGGACAGAGTGAAATACGGGAGAGAGTGAATGATGCTAAAAAAACAAGATGATCACGGAAGATGTAAATGAAAAAAATAGCCGTGGATTCTTGGAATTGGTTAGAATTGAAGGATCCCTCTCCAGAAGATGTCAGGCTCTGGCAACGATTTTGAAAATCACAAACATCCCTTTTAAATTCCTTTTGCATTTGCAATTTCAAATTGTGCAATAGAAGGGACAGAGTGAAGGAGTTCATGCAGAAAAAGGCAGTGATACTTTCTTTCGAATGTTCTTGATGACTGAGGAAAGTGTGGGCAATACAGTCAGTAGGGCTGTGACTAACGGCATGAATGGGTCTGATTAAATCCTCAGTGTGTTCTGTTTAATGATCAGAAGTAAACAGCATATTAATATATGTAAAGTTTTATTATATGTACTTTTATATCTTTTGTTTTTTGTAGAAAATTGAAGATGGGAGGCTTTAGTAAATGGAAGAAGAGCTGAAGGAAGAGAACTTTGAGAAAGAGATAATGAGCTCAAACCCCACTGCCAGACGAGGGGAAGGGGCGCGGACCCCGAAAGTTCAACCGCCTCCATCTCGACAACTGCAGTTGGGTCAGAGCAACCAGTCTGAGAAGATACTGGCCACTGATTCATCAGTTCATAATTTTCAAGTCCCATCTCCATCTCCTTTACCACAGCAACTGACCAAGCATGTGGATGTGCCCAGTGACTGGGACAACATTGAAGGATTGTATCACCGGGAGTTGGAAGAAGTTCGGGCTAGAGCTGCTCAGATGGAAAAGACTATGCGCTGGTGGTCAGACTGCACTGCCAACTGGCGAGAGAAATGGAGCAAGGTGAGGGCAGAAAGAAATAAGGCCCGTGAGGAGGTACGGCAGATGCGCCAGAAATTGGAGGTGGTCACAAAGGAGCTAGCTGCTTTGAAAAGAGAGAAACAGGAACTGTTAAATGAAACTGAGCAACTGCGAAAGGAAGCCAAGCCAATAGAAACACAGTTGATGGCTTTGGACAAACTTGAGGAATATGAACTCAATGTGCTGGAACAAGAACCCGTCAAAGATGTCAAAAATAATAAAACCCCGCCATCTCTAAACAAATTCAATGGTTCACCAAAGAAGGTAAGGAAGATAAAAGCTTTGGTTGTTAAACAGCAGCAACAGAATAGTGTAGAAAAATGACAGTAATTAATTCTACATATAATGGAATGCTTTGCATTGCCCACCACCGTCGCCCCCATCCTATTTCCTCCCTTATTTTTCTTGAGCATCTTGGTACTTGTGTCCACCAACACAATCCTCTCTGGCTGAGAGCAATGACTAATTATTTGATGTGGGCAAATTTTCAACCGAGATGCCTTTCCCAGCAAAATCACTTAATTTCTTTTTTTTTTTTAAAAGGCCAGTAACAGGGTCTGATTTTGGAATTTCTAGCCCAAGGAATTATAGCAGCTTTGCATCTGCTTACTGAGCACAGATCTGTAATTGTACCTTAGACCTATGTAACCTAGTCAATCACAGCCTGAACACCTAAACTTAACCTTCAGTAACCAGTGACACAGCTTCTGCGACACACCAGTTAATAGTTAATAAAAATAACCTATTTCAAACTTCAACAAGGAATTATAGAGCAAACTATATTATTTTTGTGATGTTCCTAGGGAAATAGTAGCTCTTCTATTATTACTGAGAAGGACGATACAAATTTGTATTTATGTATAGATCCTGTAATAAGTACATGTGAGTAAGGAATAGCTTTTTATTAAATAAATTTTTCATTAAAGACATGGTGTTTTACAGCACAGAAATGGACCATTTAGTCTTTACATCCATGCTGTCCTTTTTGCCCACTCTCTTCTCTTTGGCTTGGCTTCGCGGACGAAGATTTATGGAGGGGTAAATGTCCACGTCAGCTGCAGGCTCATTTGTGGCTGACAAGTCCGATGCGGGACAGGCAGACACGGTTGCAGCATTTGCAGGGGAAAATTGGTTGGTTGGGGTTGGATGTTGGGTTTTTCCTCCTTTGTCTTTTGTCAGTGAAGTGGGCCACTACACCCATTAAATCTGCCTGCATTAGGTGTGTATCCTTCCATGTTGTACCTACTTAAGTGCCTGTCTAAATACGGTAAAACCCCTGTTATCTAGAATTCAAACAACCAGCAGCCTCAAGCAACTGGCAAAAAAAAAGCTGAAAATAAAGAGGTAAAAAATACTGAAGTTTAAAACTGGCACGCCTCGCCATTAGTTCACCAGTCATGCAGCATGCAATCTCAAGTAACTGGAACATACACTTCTCTGGCATCTACCAATCCCCAGAGGTGCTAGATACCAGGGGATCAAATATGATTGCATCTGACTCCACCATCTCCCCTGGTAGACAGTTCCAGATGTCAGCTACTTTCTGTTTAAAAAAAAAAAATACAAGCTTTACCCTCAAATCCACTTTAAAACTCTTTCCTCTCACTATAAATCCATGTGCTCTTGTTTTAGACACTATTACCATTGGGAAAAAGATTCTTTCTGTCAATCCTATCTAATTTAATATACCTTTATCAGGTCACTCCTCACCCTTATACATTCAAGGCCAACCTGTTCAATCTCTCCCCATACCTAAAATCCTCCAATCCAGGCAGCATCCTTGTGAATCTCTTCTGCAATCACACCATTCCTTTATGACCAGAACTGCAAACCATATTCCAAGTACCATCTAACCAGCGTTTTGTAAAATTGCATCATAAGTTTGCAACTTTTACATTCCTTGCCTGTCTTGTGAAGGCCTGAATGCCATTTGCTTTCTATACTAGCACTTTTAGGGAACTATGGATCTGAATCCCATGATTCAACAACATTCATCAGTGCCTTATCATTTACTGTACATGTCCTACCCCTATCAGGTTTGCATTCCAACCGCCAATGCTCTTCACAATTTTTCACCTGACCGATATCTTGCTGCGTTTTACACAATGTTCCTCACCATCTATAACACCTATGTTCCGATCCAAGTATTGATCATGTATCATAAACAATAGGGGTCCGAGCATTGTTCTCTGTGGTCACAGACTTTGAACGAGAAGGTATCCTTCCACCACTACTCTCTACTCTCTGCTTTCAATCACCAAGCTAATTTTGGATTTACTTAGTTTGTTCACTCTTATTCCATATGCTTTCATCTTTTCGCCCAGCCCACCATGAGGGATTGTCAAATGCTTTACTGAAGTTCATGTAGAAAACATCTGCTGTCTTGCCTTCTCAAAAAAATGTAATCAGATCAGTGAGTTGTAATTTCCCTTGCACAGAGCAATGCTGACTATTCCTGGCTTTCTCAACCTACACTAAGGAGAGAGGCCTTGGTGAATGTGGGGTCAATGTGGAATAGGCTAATGTGCTGGAACATGTCAAAGTTAAGGAAGAGGAAGTGCCTCTTAAAAATATTCGTTCGGATAATTCCCTAGGACCACATGGGCTATACCCCAGATTATTACAGGAAAATAAAGGGTTATGGGTGTGAGTGGGGAAAAATTAAAATATTTGTAGTAGGTTTACACAGGTTGGCGTACATCATGGGTTGAAAGGTCTTCTACTGTTCTATAATGTTCCATGTTCTATGTACATAAATAAGATTTTCTCTAGTAATTACTCTGCTACTAACTCAGGGCTCATTGGGCTGTGCCCCTGCTTAAATAAAAGAACAAATGAGCAAAATTAGATATCCTCCTGGTGCACCTATGGCTGACAAAGATGTCTGGGCCCCAGTTATCTCCTCCTTGCTTCTCAAAGCAAACTACAATAGAACTCCCACGACCAGAGGAATTTATCAATCTATGGTTCCCATAGCGTCTAACACTGCCTCCTTCTTAATACTGACCTTCTCCAGATTATCCATGTCTTTCATGTTCTTTTTAAATTTAGACTTACAGCACAGCAACAGGTTCTTGAACGTTCTGTTCACCTCAGCCTCAGAGACTGGGAGCACAGAGTCACTGGAGGCTTTGGGGATTCACGAGGGTTCTCCATTGTTTTCTTTTTCACAGTGAGCTCATCTGGAAGACGTATCGTAATTGGTGATACTGCTTTATAGGATGTAATGACCAGCAAGCCCTGCTATAATTGTCAGAGTCTCCAATTTGGTCCAGGCTTATCTCTTTGTGTTGATGGTCTTCTGTAAGTTGTATGTGGACTGTTACCAGCCCAGAGGACCCCAAAACCCAGCAGCAATAGATATTCACCAAGACAAATGGTTACTTAAACAAAGGTTGCTTTTAATTATCTTTAAACATTAATATAGAATAAAACTTCAACTTATTATTACCTTACTTAACCTGACTTAACCCCCTTCTAATTCTAAGCGCGTGTATGTAATGTGTGTGTAAGTTCAGAAAAGTTCTTTGGTTCACTGTGCAATCTCACTTCTCATTCCTCCTAGTTCACTGGCTGCAGGCAATTTTTATACTGTGCACAGAATTTAACATTTATAAAGTTCATCAGGCTTTGGTGCTTGAAAGAGAAATGATTACCACTCAGGAAGGTTCTTGTCCATTTTCAGAGAGAGATTTGTTGTTCCAGGTCATCCACAACTGATGTACTTCCATCAGTCACTTCAGTATCTTGCTGACGAAACTTGCCCCTTCAAGGTTCTCCAGATGATGACCTCTTTCAGATCATTACAGAGTTCCTTTTTGTTTTCACTTATTCCAAGTGAAACATTATACAGCCAGTCCACTCCTCTTGCATGAACCACAAGGGCTTTGACCAGGCTGTCTTCCAAATGGGCTTTCCATAAGTTTACCAGCTTGTCCTGTTCCAGTCCCAGCTGTCTCTGCTGACTGTAACAGTGTACAAGTGATCTGTGTGCGTGTGTGTGTGTCTCTCTCTCTCTCTGACTCTCTGAGAGAAAGTCTGTTTGACTCTCTCTGCTTGCAAAACCACATGACCCTCTCAGAACAGCAAATTCTCTTCCAGACATTTTGCGGCTCCAACAAGCTCTTTCATCTCTTGCCTTTTGTCAATAACAATCTATTAGAGAAGTCTCTTGAGCACTCTTCAAAGTTCTTGCAAAGGCTGTGGGGCTGATATGTCTAGCATGGGGCAGAGCTCCAGTATTTTCAATAAGATCTGTTTTAAAGTGTTTGTTTGTAACCTACTCTATCAAACAAATTTATCTCACAAAAATATTTCTATATACTCTGTCACAGGACATTCTATAATGCTTCCAAATCTCCAGTCCGAAACGCCACGGATCTGGTCTTCAGCAGTTTGCAGATCCCTTGATTCATCCATAACTTGTGATTTGGATACATCTGGATAGTCTCAGTAGGAATACACTTGTCCATCCTGACATGCAGGTAGAACCAGTATATTCCCCAGACAATTCCCAGCCACAGTGAAGTATGTGAACGAAATGGATAATATGGATACATTTCAGGTGAGCTGATGAGGAAGAAGCAAAGAGGGTTGAACAGCTAGATTTAGATGAAGAAAGACAGGTCAATCACAATTTCTGGCAAGGAATAGTTGCATTGAATGGTATTTTCCTATGTTGTATTTATTTTAAAAAATCTAGTATGATGCTATCTTGTCGAGAAAACCATTTCTAGTTGGTAGCACGAAATATATTAGATTGTTCTGTCATAATAATGTACTCTGGCTCTCAAATTCATTCCAGTGAAACTATTGGAATATAATTTGGTTACAGAATACAAGGTGCTGGTGAGACTAGGTGGGCCGTTTAGTGCAGTCAACCAGATGGGAATTTCTAGGCAGATATCATTATTCATGTTGATTATAATTAAAATTAAAAGCAGATGAAAGCTTTAAAATAGAAAAGATTTGCCAATTCAAGTTTTGTATTCTTTTCCAAAAATATGCTGGAATTTTTGACTGGAAATTACATTGCCCTCATCTTTGGCATGCTAACCACCAAATTTGCAGTTCAACAAAAAATCAAAAAGTTGAGCTTGCATATCAAATGACTGAACTGTAGTTATCAGTTCACAGAGTCTCGATCTGTGTTGAGAATTGCTGGCAGGGAATTTAAATGAATTGAAAAAAATTACAATGAATGCTTTTCTCATGCATCAAAATGATATTCTATGAGGAGCTACTTTAAATCATACATAGTTCACTAAATTCTAGCATGACGTGCTGCTCAATGAATTGTGAGCTAATAATGAAGGTTGTAAATCATGATCTTTTGATCCAATGAGCACCAAATTGATTAGAGATACCACCCGGAGTATATGACGAGAAAATTACAGTGGAGAATTATTATAGCAGTTGCTGTTGAGTGAGTCTTCAAAGTGAAATGGCAACAAAATACTTCAAAAATAAATAACTTTTATGTTCCTTTTTACACATTAAAAAGGGGTGTGAATAGGTCACTCTTCGCGGCATCTCATTTAATCCACTTTTTAAAATATTTAATTTAAATGTAATTTTTAAAATATTTAGACATGCAGCATGGTAACAAGGCCCTTCCAGCCCTTGAGACCATGGTACCCCAATTGACCTACAGCCGCTGTACTATTTGAAGGGTGGGAATAAACTGGAAACCCACGCAGACACTGGGAGAATGTACAAACTCCTCAGAGATGGCACCGGATTCAAACCCGGGTCACTGGCGCTGCAATAGCGTTGCGCTAACTTTTTCTGCCCGGTTCTGTTGAATTGCAATTAAAAAGTTAATTTTATTTTCATTAACTTGTGCATAATATTCTGCCATTTAAAAGGAATTGGTCACAATACAGATTGACATTGAATTGGTTTACACTTCGTGTCATACAGCTCTGCAAAGGTGGGACTGTGAATAAAGTTTAAAAATTCTGTAAGACCCGACAACAGCCATTAGAATTACAATGGGTATAGATACAGGTGAAATTCTTGCAATATTTCAACCCCCTGAATCTAAATGAGTTACAAATGCTTAAGGAGATCAGAAGTATAGTTTCCAAGGTGTGTATTTATTTGGGAACACCTCAGGAGAGGCAAGATCTGTGGTGAGAGAAAGTGTGTCCAAGCTTCAAGAGCGTGCCCCTCTTTGGAACTAGGAAAGCAAGAAAAAAAATGCGATTTAAGTTTAGATGGGAGAGGGAATGCCTGTGATAGGACGCAGAGCAAGATTACCTAGGCAATGCCATTGATTTTGTGTACCAGTACATGAAAAGAGAAGGAAGACAAGAACCTCTTGGGGATGACAGATAGCACAGCAGGAAATCCGAAATAAAAGAGAATGGTGGAAACGCCCAACACATCTGGTCACCTCCATGACAAGAAGAAAAGCTGAATTATTGCTAAAGGTAGGGTAACCTTGCATCCAAACAGGTTTCTTGAAATTGTTGAATTCAAAAATGAATTCTGAGGGCTGCTGGGCTTGCCTGTATTGAGGATCTCTGGGAAGTATTTTGTTTTGAAGAATTTAAAGAAGACTGGTCGGGAAACACCAAATGAAAGAAATATGGCTGCAGATGGTAATGTGTGGGCATGAAGTATCTATATTTTATGAAGAGTTGGATGGTTAGGTTTGGGTCTAATTATCTTTTCTATTCTATTGGCATTATAATGGAGAGTTTTATTTATTTTATTACTTTGCTGACGATGATAATTGAGAGGATTGCTCCCTTAACCATTAGATCATGAACAAAACTTGCTGCATACAGCAATTTTATTCACCCAACAAGTTTAAAGTTCAGTACCTGCTCACCCTCCAATGCGGCTATTATCCTTGTTAAAACGTGAAGGGATCCACTTCAGTTCTCACCTGATATCATCTGAATTTCAATTAGAACTATATGCTAGCAATCAGCATATTTACTCCTGCTTATTTTCTCTAACTTACTGAAGGAACTCTGAATGCTTGTGGTCTTCAATACATTCCCCAGCTCTTTACAACAGAACGAACACTAGGCATTGAGTTTAATACTATGAAGCAAACGTGTTACGGAGCTGTAATTTTACAGTTTGGTAAAACTTAAAAAAAAAAAATAGCAAATTTATTGACATTCAATTTCAAATGACAAGCTGTTAAGTTCTTCAGTTACATTACATTGAAAAAGGGATGATTTTGTCTTTTTTTTTTAAAAACTGGAAAGTATTTGGTGAAAATGTGGATCTTTTCATCGTCTGCTTTCTTGATTGTGTTGCTGCGCCTTGAACAGTTTAGAAAATCCGAGCTGTTTGCTGATGAGATCATTAGGAGACAGTGGTAAACTGAATTATTTTCCTAGACTATCAAGAGAAATTCATTTGGAGACTTTCTGGAGCAGAGAATTTGAGGCTGAGTTTGTAGGAACAGCTGAAACAGTACTTATTAGCCTTTTTGCTTGAAGGCTAGTACTCCAGATGAGAAGTACAGCTGAGGTGGAGTGCCTGCTGTTTGATTTGTTGCATGCCGGTAATTCTACAACTGCGTTGTGAAGCCGATCTCCTTGTTGAGCCAAAGGTGACATTGCAGTCATGCACCTTGGTGCTGTTTCTGAATCTTTCTCAGATCCAATCTGCCTGTGTCTTGCTGATTTGTTACATCCAGAGAGGGGTGAGGCAAGTAAATGCCCTGGTCTCCCGATATATATCAACTACATGCAGAATCTCAATGGAGATCAAGTCCTGAGCATCTGCATCAGTAGCCCCTTTTATACTGCAAAGCTGCGGTATTCTCGTAGACATGACCTGTCTCAGGAAGCCGGCTTGCGAGTTCACACAGAACCGAGAAAAGACTACTCGGTGAGGCAAATACACTCCACCGCTGAGACTACCTATCTAGGTGGATCGAAGATGGGTAAATCTAAACCACCCCCCACCATCCACCTTACGATTCTTTCACACAGAGCTCAAATGATGGATAAAAGCCAGCTTTCAAGCTCTGTGTAAAAGGGGCTGGTGAGTCACACATGCCTATAACCCTGCCCCTGACAGTTCCTGATTAGCATTCTTAGTAAAAACACAATGCTGGAAAAACTCAGCTGGTCAAACAGTGTACATAGAAAAGATATATAACCAATGTTACGGGCTTGAGCCCTTCATCAAGCTATGAAAAAAATGTTGGCAGGCGCCCAAACAAAATAGTTGGGGTGGGGCAGAGGAGGAGCACAGTCCCACAGGCAGGAGGTAATAGGTTGATGAGGGAGGGCACTGCAGCCAGCTGGGGGAGGAATGGCTCTGTGAATGGAGAGGGAAGAGGGTAAAGAGCTGGAGGAAAGAAGACAAAGGGAAAAAGAATGGAGGGAGAATGGAGAGTAGGTTAGCAGGTCGACGTTGATGCCTTCCATTTGGAGAGGGCCCAGATGGAAAATCAAGCATCGTGCCTCTGATTTACAGGTGGTCTTGGTGGGATAGTACATGAGGCCATGGACAGACATGTGAGCATGAGAGTGGGGTGTGGAATTGTGTTTGGCTACTGGTGTGGGCAGAATGATGGGTTCAAGGAGGCGTTCTCTCAGTCTGCACCCAGTCTCTCTGATGTAGAGAAGATCTCAAAGGGAGCACTGGACGCAGTAGATAACTCCCGCGGAAACACTTGAAACCACAGGGGAAGGTGCGGGGGTGGGGGGGGGGGTTGATTGGTGGGGAAGAATGAGTGGGTGAGGGAGTGACGGAGAGAGCAGTTCCAACAAAATTTCCTCCATCTCTTCAATGAGTTCCAATTTCCTGAACTTAACTGCCTCATTTTCACTATGACGCCCTGTCCCTTTACTACTCCATCCCCCTTACACAAGGTCCAAAGCCCTTTGTTTCCTTTTTGACGTGACCCAACCAGTCACCCTCCACCATCACCCTCCCCCATCTGGCAGAATTTGGCCTCACCTTTAACAACTTCTCCTTTGACTCATCCCACTTTCCCCAAATAAAAGGAGTAGCCATGGGTCCCAGCTACACCTGCCTGTTTGTGTGGAGCAATCCATGCTGCAATCCTACACAGGCAAGGCTCCTCAACTCTTACACCCTTCAAAACTATACTGAAGGTCATTTGGGTGTAATTGGGCAGCATGGGGTTGTTGGCTAAAAGGGCCTGAACCTGTGCTGAATGTCTAAAAAAAATTACTTCATGATTTTTTTTTAATAGCACTGTTTCTTGTTTGTGTTTCTTGTTTCTCTTTTCTAACCTCCCTCCATCTTTCATTATCACTCAAAATGTTGCTCCTGTCCCAGCATTACATCACTAGATTAATACACGGGCTACGGGCTACTCGTTTATCGAATGAATCCTAAGCCAAAGGATTAGCCTGTATACACATTGAAGGAGGCTACAAACAAATTACTGCTTGTTTATGTAAAAACAGCCATTGAGGAAAAATGTTGACATTGATGGTAACCAGCTGAGAGCATGGAATGTCTGCAGCCTAGTCATGAAGTCTGCAGACATGGTAATTTTTTAATGACATGTGGTGAAACATGGTTGATTCTGTGACTGGGTTTCAGCAGCCAAACTTAATCCACCTACAACCTCAGAGATGTTTTGACTTGAGGGCTGTCCAAGCTTAAAAATATAGCAGCACCTATGGTTGCAGCGGCCGTTCCAGCTCCAAACAAAGATGTAATCTCTCATTCTGTTCGTCTTGTTTACGATTCAAGTTCAAACTCAAGTTTATTGTCATCTGTTTGTACATATACAGCCCAACGAAACAGTGCATCTTCGGACGAAGGTGCACACACAGACACAGACAGTACAATCGACACACAAACGACATAGCAATCCAAAATAAATATACAGTAAAACCCGTTATCGGAAATTCAAGCAACCGACAGTCTCAAGCAACCGGCAAAAAAAAAGCAGAAAATAAATAAGTAAAAATTACAGAAGTTTAAAATTGGCACGTCTCGACGTTAGAACACCAATCACGCAACACACAATTTTAAGGAACCAGAAAATTCGCTTATCCGGCATCTACCAATCCCCATAGGTGTCGAATAAAAGGGGTTTTAGTGTACTGTATATAAAAATAATTTACAGGTTTCTAGGGTTGTTCAACAATCTCACCACCTGCTGAAAGGAACTGTTGGTCAGCCTGGCAATGCTGGTTTTTAATACTCCCGTACCTCTTCCTTGAAGATACTGCAGGCTGGATGGTAAGGGTCCTCAATGATTCTCTGAGGCTTCTTTAAGCTCTGTTCCCTGTCGATGTCGTCAATAGAAGGAATGGAGAACGCAGTAATGTTCTAAGCTGTTTTCCTCACCCTCCATACTGACGCCCAATCTGATCCTTTGCGGCTATTATACCACCTACTAAGATGCAGTCAGCCAGGACACTCTTTATTGTGCTCCATGCAGCGTAGATAAAGCTCACACTTGATTGGAGGGAGAGCTACGCTTTTATTAGCTTACAAATAGGTAGGGTTCATGAACAGTCTTCAGAGGGGTTCTGGGTTTAGGCGGAAAACCAGAGTTTTATATGGGCTCTCGGGGGAGGGCCCAGGAAGCGGGACCAGTCATCAGTTCTACTGAATCCCATTTCACTACATTCACCCCTTCCTTCAGAATTAAGGGTCTGTGGATGAAGAAAACAAGGATCAGAAGCCGGTAATTGACACAGAAGAGATATTTACAATACTATTTACAGATTCAAGTGGTCCAGGGCTCTGAGATCCTGGTGGACCGCCATAGCACGGGGGGGTCTTGGGCTTCTTGAGTCTCCTGGCCTACCTGTGATGGAAGGGTAGTGGGCTGGGGCTCCGGCTCAATGATAGAGGTGGGGGTTCACTCTCCTCCTGAACTGGGTCCCCTGAGGCCCTGATCAGGGATGGGAAGAAAAAGCTCGGTAGCTCGTGGGGCACCTGAGGCAACAGATCCACTGTTCCAGTGGGTGCCAGGTCCCTGATGGAGATGGTATCCTCCCTCCCATCTGGGTACTCCATGTAGGCGTGCGTGGGGGTAGTATGGAACAATTTCACTTTTTCCATCAGGGGGTCGGTCTTACTTCTCCTCACATGCTTCTTGTGAAGGACCGGACCAGGACTAGTGAGCCAGGCTGGGAGTGTGGTCCCTGATGCCGACTTTCTGTTGAATGTAAACATGAGTTCATGAGGAAGAACATTGGTCGCAGTGCAGAGTAGCAATCGAGTTGAGTGGAATGTGATGGGGAGGACATCCTGCCAATGCGAATCTGGAAGGCCTTTTTGCTTCAGGGCAAGTTTGACAGCCTTCCAGATCATGGTGTTCTCTTTTTCAACCTGTCCATTCCCCCGGGGTTTGTAGATGGTTGTCCTACTGGATGCGATGCCCCTCACCAGCAGGTACTGATGCAGATCGTGTCTCATGAAGGCTGAGCTCCATTCATTATGAATATAGCCGGGATACCTGAACAGGGTGAAAATAGAGTCTAGGGCCTTCATAACGGATGAGGTGGACGTGTCTGGGGATGGGATGGAGAATGGGAAGCGGGAGTACTCATCAATGACCAAGAGAAAGTAGGTGTTCCCATTTGTGGAGGGGAGAGGTCCCTAAAAATCGATGCTGAGCCATTCTAAGGGCCTGGATGCTTTCGTGAAGTGATAAAGTATGGTTTGAACTCAGCACAGACGTGGCATGACCTGGTCATTTCCCTGACGTCTTCTATTGAGTAGGGCAAATTGCGGGACTTGACAAAATGAGCCATGCGGGTGATCTCTCTCTAGATGGTATGTGTATGGTCCGCAGATGACCTGTGTGTGTGGAGGCACAGCATCCATTGGACAAGGCATCTGGAAGGTCATCAAGGGCCTCTTGTTGGTAGGCGATGTCAAAACTGTAGGTGGAGAGTTTGATCCTCCACTTAGCAATTTTGTTATTCTTGATTTTGCTCCTCTTGGCGATGCTGTACATAAATGCAAAAGTGCACTTCTCTGTGAGGGAGCGTAAATCTACCAGCTAGCCAGGCAGTGCCTCTAGTGCTTTACAGCTTCTACAATGGCCTGAGCCTCCTTTTCCATGGACGGATTCCAGAGCTCGTGGCCTTGAAGTGTCCATGAGAAAAAGGCAACCAACTTGCCTGTCTGATTGAGAGTAGCAGCCACGGCTACGTCCGAAGCGTCACTTTCCACTTGGAAAGGTACATTCTTATCCACTGCAAGCATGGCATCTTTCGCAATGTAACTTTGGAGGTAATGAAAAGCTATCTGGGCTTCGGCTGAAAGGAGGAAAGTTGTGTCTTTAAGAGGGGATGAACCTTGTCAGTGTATTGAGGGACCCACTGGGCATAATATGAAAAAAACCCCAAGCATCTCCTCAAAGCCTTTGTGGTTCTGGGGAGGAGAAGCTCTAACAGGGGGTGCATCCTATTAGGGTCAGGGCTAATGACGCCATTCTCTACCAAGTAGCCAAGGATAGCCGGTCGTGTAGTCCTGAATACACATTTGTTAGAATTGTAGGTGAGATTCGGAGCTCTCACCGCATGCAGAAAACTCTGGAGATTGGCATCATGGTCTTCCATGTGTGGCCACAGATGGTGACATTATCGAGGTAGGGGAAGGTAGCCTTCAACCCATACTCATCCACCATCCTGTCCATCTGCCACTGGAAAATATAGACCTCATTGGTAATACCGAAGGGACCCTCCGGAACTGATGAGTCGACTGTTAGCCTCAAATGCCATGTATGTGCGATCCTCGGAATGGTTTGGCAGCTGGTGATAGCCAACTTTCAGGTCCATGGTTGAATATTCCTGATACTATGCGATATCATTCACCATATCAGAAATGCAAAGGAGGGTTATGTGCATCCAGGAGTGTGTATCTGTTAATTGTTTGGCTATAGTCAATCACTAACCTGGACTTGTTTTCCCTCTTTACTACTACCACTTGTGCTCTCCATGGACTGCTGCTGGGTTCAATGATTCCCCTCCTCCAGCAGGCCCTGGGTCTCAGTCTGTATAAACTCCCTGTCTGCCGTGCCGTACCTCCTGCTCTTGGTGGCGATGGGCTTACAGTCGGCAGACAGGTTTGGGAAGAGAGGTGGGGGGGGGTGGGGGGGGGTTGATGTTCAGTGTGGAGAGGCTGCAAATGGGTTCTGGTTTTGAGGGCCCTCCGTTCTGAACCGTTACCAGGGGAAGGGGACCAAAAAACTCCAAGGTCACACTTCTAAGGTGACACAGGAAGTCCAGACCCAACAGTGCTGAAGCACTCAATTCATCTAAAATGTACATGCAAAATCTACAAAATTCCCCCCCCCTTCAAATGACAGATGAACTATACAATGTTCCTTCTGTACATGCGTTGAATGGGACTGGGATGCTAGGAAGATTAGGTAATTAGACACTTGGTTGAATGTCTGTTTGCCTTCAACGTCACCATCGAGTTGCTGAGCTGGTGAGGTCTATTCTGGTCGAGGACCAGCGATGCCAGGTTGCTGGAGGCGCCGTGCTTTTCCCTCAAGTGGCCTCCTCCGTCCTGAGTTCACAAGTGCAGGTAAGATGGTGTTGACCTTGTGGTGCGGCAAGATGGCCGCCCTCCTTTTTCCTCTGACGATGATGATGGTGCTGAATTCAAAATCGGGCCGCTGCAAGGTGGCTGCCGGTTCTGTAGGTACCGTTTGCACCATTTCTGTAGACCGGCGGGTTGCGCAGCAGGAAATCTTAGGCGAGTCCAGCGCAGACAACGTGGCTGGAATTGGATCCAGGAGTGGTACAGGCCATGGACTTCCCCGAACCTCCCTTTGCGCGCAGACTCTTGCCCAATGTCCCTCTTCCCACAGCCGGAGCACGCTGAGTCTTTGGCCAGGCAGCGAGCAAGTTCCTTGCTGTAGATAAAGCATTCCCGGGCTTGGGAAGCAGCAGTCGATAGAGCAGGGGCATCCGAGAGCACGAGTTCACTGGCCTCCAGATCGTCATTCTTGAGACTGGCCTGTTTCAGTTATTTGGCCAGCTCGACGTGGCTGGCGAGGTCCATCCTTCCCGACTCAGCAGTCGCTTCCTTGAGCGGACCCCAGCGACTAGGGTGCCTCGGATCTGTTCATCTTCCCGGATGCAGCCCAAAGCGGCCTCATACCTGCACTTCTTAGCCAGTGTCCGCAGATCCAGCAGGTAGTCGTCGATCGACTCTCCAGGCCGTTGGTGGCGTAAGGTGAGCCGGTGCCTCGCTAGGTCCTCCTTCGGAGCCTTCATGTAGCGGGTCTTCAGCGCCTCGACGACAACTTCGTATGTCGGGCAGTCTCGGACGACTGTGTACCCCTTTGTGTACCACATCGGGGGACTGGGGGTCTATTAACACCATACTGGGCTTGAGCAACGCCTCCATCGTTGTTTCTAAGCTAATACAATTGTAGCGTAGATAAAAGCTCACACTCAACTGGAGGGAGAACTCGTGCTTTTATTAGCTTAAAACGCAGGTAGGGTTCATGAACAGGCTTCAGAGGGGTTCTGGGTTTAGGCGGGAAACCATGGTTATATACGTGCTCCCAGGGGAGGAGCCAGGAGGCAGGACCAGTCGTCAGTTCAGCACACTTCTAGTGAATCCTAGTTCACTATATTGCTGTAGAATGTTTTTAGGATGGTGGCCGTAGCCTTGCCCTCCTCAACCTCCTTAGGAAGTATAGGTGTTGCTGTAGTGTTGTGGGTCCAGGATAGGTCGTCCTTTAAATGGATGCCAAGAAACTTTGTGCTTTCAACTCTCTCTACAAGCACAGCTATGGAAAACACTGCTAAATGTAAGGAACACTAAAACCTGGAGGTCTTCCAAGCTAGAGGACTAGATTATGAAGACACTGTGCGAATATGACTTCATGAAAGCTGTGAGCCCCTACACCAAGCGGAAGCCTATTACTGATACTTGGGTAAGAGTGGTCGGAAACAGTGGGCAAGGAAGCAGAAGTGCGCTAAGTGTGCCGACATTCACGTAAGTCTCAAACCAAATCCATCCAAGCCTGCGCTCCCAGCTATTGCAAATGCTCAGTCTCTGATAAATAAATTAGATTACCTGTGGTCGCACCTGAACCAGAGGGAAATGAAGGGCTGCTGCACTCTGGTTATAACTGGTAATTACAGAAGAGTGGCTCGAAGACTCACTCCAGATTCACCCATCCAGCTGGCAATGTGTTTGCTCTGACTGTTTTAAGTTATGGTTGTGTGAGGTCTGGAGAGATGCTGTTTCGTCCGGTTGGAGGTGTACAATCAGCTGATGATATTGAACTGTGTTGAATATCTACTTGTTAATGAGCTTTAAATTTACCTTTTCAGTCTTCTTACAACACATATTAACGGCTGATTAGAAAGTTGATGCATTGGCTTTAATTTTTCAAAATTCTTGGGGTTTGGGGTAAGTTCCATTACGGTGGGAGATAATTTATTCAAAAGAGAAACAGCAGGGAAGTATGGAGCTCAACCTCTATCATAGAAAAAAATGTTAGAAACTATAATTAAAGATGATCTCTGAGCAGTTAGGAAAAAAATCAAGCACTGTTCATAGATTTTGAGAGGGCATTTGATAAAGTGCCACATGAAAGGTTATGGTGGAAAATTAAACTTCACGGTGTCAGAGATAACAGGGAAAGAAAACAGGCTGACTATAAGGAAATACTGGGGAGACGATAGGTGGGTTTTTTTGTTGGTTCAGATGTGAAAGATCTACTGGGGCCTCAACCTTTTCGAATTTATAGAAATGATTTGGATCGAGGCACCATTAATGTGCTTGCTCAACTGGTTGGCGAGACAAAGATAGGTCAGAGAGTAAGTTTTGAAGATGAGATAAGGAGGCAAATGGAGAGAAATTTGGGGGAAATATTAATGAGACTTATGCAGGTGGACTTCCCTCTTGATCACAATTGTTCCTTTTGGGAAATTTGGCTGTCAGGAATGTTAACATCCCTAAAAGTAAATGCAAATTTATTAAATCGCTTTGGGAATAATCAGGAAATGTATAGCAGTAACATAGAAATCTGATTCCCTCTTACATATTGATCATTGGAACATGGAAATGCAAAGTTGTATACCCCGGGGAAAATTACTTATATTCTTAGAAATAAATATAACATGTTCATAGATTTTTTTTTCCTTTCTCTTAAGGAATAGAGGGGTGATTTCTCGGCTTAATGTGCATTTTAAGGAGATAATTTTTTTTGTATATTTGTATGTACTTCATTGAGTCCTTGTGTGTGTGTGTGTGTGTGTGTGTGTGTGTGTGTGTGTGTGTGTGTGTGTGTATATAATTTTTTTTAAAAAGGCAAAAGGAGAAGAATGTGGGTAAAAATGAAATGGTCCATTTGGAGTAATCTGGATGTGTCGTGTGGATTGTGGAGAGTCATGTGACCTCACTGGCTGGAGCCTAGTCAAGAGTTAGATCTGCTCACAGGTGAGGCTGATGCACGATTAGTCCTCGCAGGTCAAGTGGATGGATCTTGCATTGAAAGAGCCAAGCATGTGCGGTCTCTGTCCTCGCTCTTTTTGCTTGCTACTGCTGCATGGAGACCATCACTGAATTCCAGACTGCAGGCTATAGGCAGCTCTGGGGGTCCAAATACAATAGGCCTGTCATGGATTCCGGGCTGCAGGCAATGCTGGAGACCAGGTTCATTTTATACACTTGTTAGTTGTAATTAATTTACTGTTTGTTATTGTGCTGTGTCTGCTAGAGATAGAGAGAGTTGATGATACTGTGTGTTTAAAACCCTCACATTCCCAATTGGGAGTTGAGAATGTTTAGTAGTGATTTATTCATACCCGATATGTAATTATTTGTGTATTATTCCGGGTTGGTCTATGAGAGTGTGTACTCTTTTGTGAAATAAAGCCCACTGTTCATTGATAACACATGTCCAGCCTTGATTTTCTTTGAACCCATCGAACCTTATTCTTGAACGCCACAGGGAGTCCTTTTTCAATGGCTGTTACACAGGTCTAGCAAATAATCAGGAAAGCAGAACAGGCTGTACTTGTTGATTACAAGGAATATTGACCATCTAACTTGGGAGGTTATGCTTCATTTACATAGGGATTCCTGAGTTTAAGTGAAATAATTTAAGTAGGATGCAAATGCACTGGAAATGGCTCAGAGAAGATTCACTAGACTGATATCTGTAATGGTCAATTTGTCTTCTGAGGAAAATCTGGAAGGTTAAGTTTACATGAGCTGCAATACAGAAGAATGAGAGAGGACAATTGAAATATATAACGTCTTGAGGGGTTTAGGGTGGGAGAATATGGAGAGGATGTTGTTTCATGTGGGACAATCTGAAAATAAGGTTTAACATAGTTTAGAATGCATTCCAGGACCAAGATCACCCAGCTCAGTAGTCAAACTATAGTATGTAGACCCCATTAACTTTTGTGTGCACCAGGAGGCTGGTTTTATCGTCTGTCTCTTCAGTGAATTACAAGAAGATGAGCCTTACATTTAACATTGGTAAGAGAAAGGTCCCCAATTGCCTCCCACAACCATCAGTGAAGCCTCGAAAGCATGAACTCAGATCTTGGGAGCAACTTTTCAGCAAAGACAGATCTTAATGTTGAAACACCTTCAGCTTTATCAGAGCCTTTGGAGATGCTGTATGGTTAGCGTAGCGGTTATTGCAACACCTTTACAGTGCCAGTGAATGGGACCAGGGTTCGAATCCCACGCTGTCTGGAAGGAGTTTGTACGTTCTCCTCGTGTCGATGTGGGTTTTCCCTGGGGGCTGCAGTTTCCTCCCACCGTTCGAAATGTACTGGGGGTGTAGATTAATTGGGTGTAAATTGGACGGCTCGGGCTTACGGGCTGAAATGGCTTGTTACCGTGCGTATTTCTGTATATATATATATATATATATATATATATAAATATGTAGAAGGAAAATTGTGACCTATCGTGGACACAGAATATCTACTCATTTGTCAGGAAAGCACAATAGCGACTGTACTTCCTGAGAAGATTGAAGCGGACAAGGCTACTGGCCACCATCCTATCAACCTTCTCAAGGAGCTCCATAGGGAGAGCGCCCTGGCTGGCTGCATCACAGTGTGGTATGGTTGTTGCAGAGAAATTGATCGGAGGTCAAGCCACAGGACCACAAGAGTGGCAGAGAAGATCACTGGAATCTTCCTCCCCACCATCGACGTGATCTCCTGGGATCGTTATCTGAAGAGGGTGCTTAAAATTATTGAGGGCCCCTTCCACCCAGCACACAGCATCTTTCAGCTGCTCCCGTCAGGAAAGAGATACAGGTGTATCAGAGCCAGCACCACCAGTTTGAGGAAAAGTTTCTTCCCACGGGCAGTGAGAAGGCTGAACAACCAAAGGATCTGGTCACACCAACCATCCAAAATTATCGTATTTATATATGAATAGTTGACTGTCTGTCTGTATGTATGTGTGTTATGTCTGGTTTTGTGTCTGTGTTTTGCAACGAGGATCAGAGATGGCTGTTTCATCAGATTGTACAATTGGTAACAATAAACTTTACTTGTGTTTGAAAATAAAGACCACATTCCTGGCACTATGCACGTGGAATAGTGGTAATCCTTTGCTTTCCAAGTTTCTGAAACAGAAAATCGAAGGCAACTACTCTGGAAAGATAACACCAATCCTGTAACATCATCTATATCCACTGTTCATGTAAGCAAACTGATAGCAGTGTCTTCACCCAGAACCCCTCACCTCTTTCTGAGCATTGAGGTTGGAATTACATTCCATGCTAACTGTATGGTTGGCAGCTGACCCCAGAAATAGACATTCTATTGTATGCTTTTTCATGGGAAGAGATTATCTGGTGGATGGAGAAAAACCAAGAAAGAAAATCCCAATTCCTGGGAACACCTGCTCTATCAATGGTCAACAGGAGAAGGATATTTGAGGAGGATATATTGCAAATCTCAAGGCCATGTATCAGGTATCACGGCTTCTGTCAGTGGCAGAAGAAGTGAAACCTTTTGATAAGTAATAACCCCACTACCCTGTCAGATACCTACTTTAAATGTGGAAGAGTCTGCAGGTTCCACATTGGCCTCAGCAGTAATCTCAAAACAGGCAGAACTGGATTGGAAGCAAATCCCCCTCAAACCTAAGGGCCTGGCTAACAATTCTCCTGTGAGATGGTGAGGAAATGGAATATTTACATTGGAACTGCAGACAGCATTAGGGCTAAATGGGAGGAATCCTAGATGGCTCATCACCAAAGATTTTATCCACATTGGATTATCAAAGTCTTAGAACATAGAACACGGTTGCACAGTAGACAGGCCCTTAGGCAGGCCCTCAATGTTGTGCCAACCCATACTTTCCTTTAAAAAGTACTAAACCCTCCCTATACCATAACCCTATATTTTCCTTTCATTCATGTGTCTGTCTAAGAATCTCTTAAATGCTCCTAATGTTTCAGCCTCCACCACCATCCCTGGCAAGGCATTTCAGGCACCCACAACTCTCTGTATAAAAAAAAACTTACCCCTGATGTCTCCCCTAACTTTCCCTCCCTTAACTTTGTATATCTGGTGTTTGCTGTTCCTGCCCTGGGGGGAAATAGATGCTGGCTGTTGTAGACCTCTATCAAGTCTCCTCTCATCCCTCTAGGCTCCAAAGAGAAAAGTGCTCACTCTGCTAACCTTGCCTCATAAGACTTGTTTTCCAATCCAGGCAATATCCTGGTAAATCTCCTCTGTACCCTCTTTGTAGCTTCCACATCCTTTCTATAATGAGGTTACCAGAACTGAACACAATACTTGTAGAGCTGCAACATTACCTCTGTACTCCTGAAGTCAACCCCCCATTATTGAAGCCTGGCATCCCATAGGGCATCTTAACTATCCTATCAACCTGTGCGGTGACCTTGAGTGACGTTCATCCACACTCTTAAGTAACCAGCCATTAACCCTGTACGCAGCCTTCTGGTTTGTCCTTCCAAAATGTATCACCTCACATTGAACTCCATCTGCCACTTTTCTGCCCAACTCTGCATCCTGTCTATATCCTCTTGTTACCTTCAACAACCTTCAGCTCCTCCAACCTTCCTGTCATCCACAAACTTTCTGATCCATCCTTCGCCTCTTCCTCCAGGTCATTTATAAAAATCACAAAGAGCAGGGGTCCCAGAACAGATCCTTGCACCACTCCCTAGTCACCGACCACAAGGCAGAATACTTCTCTTCCACTACTGCTCTCTGCTTTCTTCCTATAAGCTAATTCTTTATCCACACAGCAAAGGTTCTACTGATCCCATGCCTCATGATTTTTTGGATGAGTCTCTCGTGGGGCACCTTGCCAAATACCTTGCTAAAATCCACGTAGACCACATCTACCACTCTACCCTGATCAATTTCTTTTGTTACCTCCTCAAAAAACTCAATTAGACTCATGAGGCTCAACCTTCCCTTCACAAAGCCATGCTGACTATCCTTGAGTAGAATGAATTTCTCCAAATGCTCATAGATCCTATCCTTAAGAATCCTCTCCAATAGTTTGCACACCACTGACGTAAGACTCACCGGTCTATAATTCCCAGGATTCTCCCGATTACCTTTTTTAAACAAGGGGACCACATTTGCCATTCTCCAATCCTCTAGTACCTCCCCTGCAGCCAAAGAGGACTCAAAGATGATGGCTACTGCTTCAGCTATTTCTTTTCTCACTTCTCACAGCAACCTGGGTATATCATGTCTGGCCCAATGAACTTGTCAATCTTGATGTTTTTAAGAAGATCTAACATTTCCTCATGTTGCCTTTTTTATCCTTTAGTGGCCCCACCTTTATTCTCGTCATCCTTCTGTTCTTCACATATGCCTAGAACGCCCTGGGGTTCTCCATTATCCTACGTGCCAAGCCCTTCTCATGCCCTCCTTCAAGCTCTCCTAAGTCCTTTCTTAAGCTCTTTCCTATATACTATACTTCTCATGAGCCCTTCCTGTTTCCTGCTTCCTATATCTAACATGTGCTTCCTTCTTCATGACTTGTTTCTTGACCTGTTTCATCAGCTACATTTCCTTTTGCCTACCATCTTTTCCTTGTCCCAGTGGAACAAACCTATCTTGAACCCTGCTGAAGTAGGTCCCTAAACTTCCTCCACATTACTTCTGTTGTTTTACCCTTAAACATCTGTTTCCAATTTACTTTCATTAGTTCCTGTCGCAACCCTTTATAATTAGTCCTTCCTCAGTTAAGCACTTTCCCACTTTGACTATTTATATCCTTTTCCATAGCTATGTTGAAACTAAGAGAGTTGTGGTCACTCTCTCCAAAATGCTTCCCCACCGAGAGGTTTGCCACCTGACCAGGTTCATTCCCCAGTACCAGATCCAGTAGGACCTCTCCTTTCATTGGCCAGTCCATTCACTGTGTCAGGAATCATACCTGACAAATTCAGCCCCATCTATTTCCACTTGCAATCAATAGGTGCCAATCTATATTGGGGAAGTTGAAACCATCCATAACTACAACCCTTTATTTCCCGCATGATTCCAAAATCTGCCTGCTTATCTGCTCCTCGGTGTCCTGAGGGCTATTTGGGGGCCTATAGACTATTTCCACCCACACTAACTCAGTGGACATTCCCTCTGCAGCGTCCTCCCTTCTATAGCCATGAAACTATCCCTGACCAGTAATGCTTTTCCCCACCCCCTCCTTTTCTACCTCCTATCCTATTCCTTTTAAAACACTTAAACCCTGGTCCCTGCATAAGCTAATCCTGCCCTTCCTCCAGACAAATTTCAGAAACAGCCACAGCCTTGAAGTTCCATGGACTGATCCATGCTCTAAGTTCATCCCCTTTATTTCTAATACTCCTAGCATTGAAATCAACATACCTCCAACCTCTAACTGTCTCCCTTTATGTTTTGTCCCCTGCCTGTCCTTCCTCACCAACTCAGAACACATGGCATCATGATTTGGTCCCTCTACCCTAATCTCTGACTAACATTCTGATTCCCACCTCCCTGCAAACTAGTTTAAATCCTCTTCAACAGCTCTAGGAAACCTGCCTGCCAGGATATTGGTCCCCCTCCAGTTCAGGTGCAGGCTGTCCTTTTTGTACAGGTCAGGCCTTCCCCAGAAGAGATCCCAATGATCCAGAAATCTGAACCCCTGCCCCCTGCCCCCTGCACAAACTCTACAGCCACACATTCATCTGCCAGTTTCCTGTTCCTACCCTCTCTGGTGTGTGGCATAGCAATCCTGAGGTTACCACCCTTGAGGACCTGCTTTTCAACTACTTTCTGAAATCTCTATATTCCCTCTTCAGGACGTCATCCCTACTCCTATCTATGTCATTGGCCCCCACGTGGATCATAACATCTGGCTACTCACTCTTCCCCTCCAGAATGGTATGATCCTGATCAGAGATATCCCTGACCCTGGCACCTGGGAGGCAACGTACCATCTGTGAGTTTTGATCTTGTTCACCAAACCTCCTATCTGCTCTACTAATTAATGAGTCCCCAATTACCATAGCTCCCCTCTTCTCCCCCTTCCCTTCTGAGCTGAGGGCCAGCCTCTGCGCCAGAGACGTGACCACCACGACTGGTCCCTGGTAGATCATCCTCCCCAACAGTATCCAAAACAGTATACTGTTGTTTTTTTTAAATTTTTTATTTTTCACACCATAAACCACATTGACCATGATACATACTTTTTCCTTTTCAAATATATACAGTGCCATTTTCTCCCCCCCCTCCCTCCTCCCATCCCACCCTTCCTACCTCCCCCCCGCCGTCCAATTAAAGTACAAAATCTAGGATACATTAAACCAGTCAAACAATGTTGTCATTCAATAAAAATAAACAAGAAATTCCACTGAGTCAATTCTTTTCATTTCCTTCTCCTTTCGTTAATTTAGGTAGTGAATGTCCCCGGTAGGTTTTCTCTATTGTGTTCATGTAAGGCTCCCATATTTGTTCAAATATTTCAATATTCTTTCTTAAACTATATGTTATTTTTTCTAATGGAATACATTTATTCATTTCTATATACCATTGTTGTATTTTCAAATTATCTTCCAATTTCCAGGTTGACATAATACATTTTTTTGCTATGGCTAGAGCTATTTTAACAAATCTTTTTTGTGCACCATCCAAATCAATTCCAAATTCTTTGTTTTTTATGTTACTTAGGAGGAAGATCTCTGGATTTTTTGGTATATTGTTTTCTGTAATTTTATTTAATATTTGGTTTAGATCTTCCCAAAATATTTCTACTTTCTCACATGTCCAGATTGCATGAATTGTTCCCATTTCTTTTTTACATCGAAAACATCTATCAGATATTGTTGGGTCCCATTTATTTAACTTTTGAGGTGTAATGTATAGCCTGTGTATCCAGTTATATTGTATCATACGTAACCTCGTATTTATTGTATTTCTCATCGTTCCAGAACATAACTTCTCCCATGTTTCCTTTTTTATCTTTATATTTAAATCTTGTTCCCATTTTTGTTTAGTTTTACCATTTGTTTCCTCATTCTCCTTTTCTTACAGTTTAATATACATATTTGTTATAAATCTTTTGATTATCATTGTATCTGTAATCACATATTCAAAGTTACTTCCCTCTGGTAGCCTCAGACTGCTTCCTAATTTGTCCTTCAAGTAGGATCTCAATTGGTAATATGCCAGCACTGTATCTTGAGTTATATTGTATTTATCTTTCATTTGTTCAAAGGATAATAATTTATTTCCTGAAAAACAATTTTCTATTCTTTTGATCCCTTTTTTCTTCCATTCTCTAAAGGAAAGGTAAAAGGGAGTAACTTATTTTGTGTCAATATTAGTTTTGGTAATTGATAATTTGTTTTATTCCTTTCTACATGAATCTTTTTCCAAATATTGAGTAGATGATGTAATACTGGAGAACTTCTATGTTGTACCAATTTTTCATCCCATTTATATAATATGTGTTCAGGTATCTTTTCCCCTATTTTATCTAATTCTAATCTAGTCCAATCTGGCTTTTCCCTTGTTTGATAAAAATCTGATAGGTATCTTAATTTTGCGGCTCTATAATAATTTTTAAAGTTTGGCAGTTGTAAGCCTCCTTGTTTATACCATTCTGTTAATTTATCTAGTGCTATCCTCGGTTTCCCCCCTTTCCATAAAAATTTCCTTATTATTTTCTTTAACTCCTTGAAGAATTTCTCTGTCAAGTATATTGGTAATGCCTGAAATAGGTATAATATCCTTGGGAAAATGTTCATTTTAATACAGTTTATCCTTCCTATTAGTGTTAATGGTAAATCTTTCCAATGCTCTAAATCGTCCTCCAATTTTTTCATTAGTGGATAATAATTGAGTTTATATAGATGGCCGAGATTTTTATTTATTTGTATACCTAGGTATCTTATTGCTTGCAATTGCCATCTGAATGGTGATTCCTTTTTAAATTTTGAGAAATCCGCATTATTCATTGGCATTGCTTCACTTTTATTTACGTTAATCTTGTAACCTGACACTTCTCCATATTCCTTCAATTTCTTGTATAATTCTTTTATTGATAGTTCTGGTTCTGTTAAGTATACTATAACATCATCCGCAAATAAACTGATTTTATATTCCTTGTCTTTTATTTTTATCCCTTTTATATTATTTTCTGTTCTTATCAATTCTGCTAGTGGTTCTATAGCTAACGCGAACAATAAGGGTGATAGTGGGCATCCCTGCCGTGTTGACCTGTTTAAGTTAAATTGCTTTGATATATGTCCATTTACTGTCACTTTCGCCAATGGCCCCTTATATAATGCTTTAATCCAATTAATATACTTCTCTGGTAAACTGAATTTTTGCAATACTTTGAATAAATAATTCCATTCTACTCTGTCAAAGGCCTTTTCTGCGTCTAAAGCAACTGCTACTGTTGGCTCTTTACTCCCTTCTACTGCATGAATTAAGTTAATAAATTTACAAATATTGTCTGTTGTGCGTCTTTTTTTAATAAATCCAGTTTGGTCTAGATTTACCATTTTCGGTACATACTCTGCTAATCTGTTTACTAATAGTTTAGCTATTATCTTATAATCTGTGTTAAGTAATGATATTGGTTTATATGACGCTGGTGCGAGTGGATCTTTCCCTTGCTTTAGTATTACTGTAATTATTGCTGTTTTACATGAATCTGGTAAGCTTTGTGTTTTATCAATCTGGTTGATTACTTCCAGGAGGGGAGGAATTAATAAATCTTTAAATGTTTTATAGAATTCTATTGGGAATCCATCCTCTCCTGGTGTTTTATTATTTAGTAATTTTTTAATTATCTCTTGTATTTCTACTATTTCAAATGGTTCTGTTAATTTATTTTGTTCCTCTATTTGTAATCTTGGTAGTTCAATTTTAGTTAAAAATTCATCTATTTTCCCTTCTTTCCCTTCATTTTCAGTTTGGTATAATTGTTCATAGAATTCTCTAAAGTTTTCCTTGATCTCCTTTGGATTATATGTGATTTGTCTTTTTTCCTTGATGCCTACCATTTTCTTAGCTTGTTCTGTCTTAAGCTGCCATGCTAGAATTTTGTGCATTTTTTCCCCTAGTTCATAATATTTCTGTTTTGTCTTCATTATGTTCTTCTCCACCTTATATGTTTGTAGTGTTTCATATTTTATTTTTTTTACCTGCCAATTTTCTTCTTTTAGTTGTATCTTCCTTCATTGCTAATTCTTTTTCTATATTTACTATTTCCCTTTCCAACTGCTCTGTTTCCTGATTATAGTCCTTCTTCATCTTGGTTACATAACTTATTATTTGCCCTCTAATGAACGCTTTCATTGCATCCCATAGTATAAACTTATCTTTCACTGATTCCGTATTTATTTCAAAATACATTTAAATTTGTCTTTCAATGAATTCTCTAAAATCCTGCCTTTTGAGTAGCATGGAGTTTAATCTCCATCTATACATTCTTGGAGGGATGTCCTCTAACTTTATTGTCAATATTAAGGGTGAATGGTCCGATAATATTCTAGCTTTATATTCTGTTTTTCTTACTCTATCTTGCATACGAGCTGATAACAAAAATAAGTCTATTCTTGAGTATGTTTTATGTCTACCCGAGTAATATGAATATTCCTTTTCATTTGGGTGTTGTTTCCTCCATATATCCAAAATTTCTTGCATCGATTTAATTATAAATTTGGTTACTTTGTTCTTTCTGTTAATTTTTTTCCCAGTTTTGTCCATATTTGAATCCAAATTCAGGTTGAAATCCCCTCCTATAAATATGTTCCCTTGCGTATCTACTATCTTCAAAAAAATATCTTGCATAAACTTTTGATCTTCTTCGTTAGGTGAATATACATTGAGTAGATTCCAAAACTCCAAATATATCTGACATTTTATCATTATATATCTCCCTGCTGGATCTATTATTTCCTCTTCTATTTTAATTGGCACATCTTTACTAATTAATATAGCTACTCCTTTTGCTTTTGAATTATACGACGCTGCTGTTATGTGTCCTACCCAATCTCTCTTTAATTTCTTGTGCTCCAATTCAGTTAAATGTGTTTCTTGCACAAATGCTATATCAATTTTTTCTTTTTTCAGTAAATTTAGCAGTTTCTTCCTTTTAATTTGGTTATGTATTCCGTTAATATTTAAAGTCATATTGTTCAGCGTAGCCATTTCATACCTTGTTTATCTTCCCTTTCCATTTCTCCTTCATCACCTTTCCTTCTGCTTTCTTGTTTTGAACACTTTATAAGACAACATTTCTAAAACATCAAACATTTTCCTTATTCTCCTATTTAAAACTTCTTTAACCCCATTCTCCCCTCCCCCTCCTGAGTTGCCCTTTATCCCTTGTCGGACAACCACATCTCCCCTCTCCATTTGGATTTGTGAATTCACTCGCAAACGTCAACTGATTTTGTAGTGACCGTAACTCCTCCCCACCCAGCCCCCCCCAGAAAAGATTTCAATTTTCATATGTAACAAAGGTCACTCTTTTAATTCCCTCCTTATTCCCTCTATTCCATTTCCCTCCCTTATTAATTCTTGTCTATACTCTATATATTTTCCTCTAAATACGGATACATTCATGTATTCTTTGGCTTGGCTTCGCGGACGAAGATTTATGGAGGGGGTAAATGTCCACGTCAGCTGCAGGCTCATTTGTGGCTGACAAGTCTGATGCAGGACAGGCAGACACGGTTGCAGCGGTTGCAGGGGAAAATTGGTTGGTTGGGGTTGGGTGTTGGGTTTTTCCTCCTTTGCCTTTTGTCAGTGAGGTGGGCTCTGCGGTCTTCTTCAAAGGAGGTTGCTGCCCGCCAAACTGTGAGGCGCCAAGATGCACGGTTTGAGGCGATGTCAGCCCACTGGCAGTGGTCAATGTGGCAGGCACCAAGAGATTTCTTTAGGCAGTCCTTGTACCTTTTCTTTGGTGCACCTATGTCACGGTGGCCAGTGGAGAGCTTGCCATATAACACGATCTTGGGAAGGCGATGGTCCTCCATTCTGGAGACGTGACCCACCCAGCGCAGCTGGATCTTCAGCAGCGTGGACTCGATGCTGTCGACCTCTGCCATGTATACACACTATATATATACCCACATATACCCCTTTACACACATACATATAGTTCGTGGTCATTTTTACTCTCATTACATGTCTTCATCTCTCTGCTTGTTTTGTAGTTGTTCTGCAAATTTCCTTGCTTCCTCTGGATCCAAGAATAGTCTGTTTTGTTGCCCTGGAATAACTATTTTAAGTACCGCTGGGTACTTTAACATAAATTTATATCCTTTTTTCCATAAGATCGTTTTTGCTGTATTGAATTCCTTCCTCTTCTTCAGGAGTTCAAAACTTATGCCTGGATAGAAAAAAATTTTTTGACCTTTATATTCCAGTGGCTTTTTGTCCTCTCTTACTTTCTTCATTGCTTTCTACAATATATTTTCTCTTGTTGTATGTCTTAAGAATTTTACTAAAATGGAACTTGGTTTTTGCTGCGGTTGTGGTTTCGGGGCTAAAGTTCTATGTGCCCTCTCTATTTCCATTTCTTCCTGTAATTCTGGTCTTCCTAGGACCCTGGGGATCCAATCTTTTATAAATTCTCTCATATTCTTGCCTTCTTCATCTTCCTTAAGGCCCACTATCTTTATATTATTTCTTCTATTATAGTTTTCTATTATATCTATCTTCTGAGCTAACAGCTCCTGTGCCTCTTTAACTTTTTTATTAGATTCTTCTAATTTCTCTTTAAGTCTTCTACTTCCATTTCTACAATTATTTCTCATTCTTCCATATTTTCCACTCTTTTTCCTATCTTTGATATGGCCATTTCCATTTTATTCATTTTTTTCTTCTGCATTCTTAATTCTTCTTTTTATCTCATTAAATTCTTGTAATTGCCATTCTTTCACTGATTCCATATATTCTTTAAAAAAAGATACATCCATTGTCTTGCCTTTCTCCTCTTCTTCCACTTCTTTCTGTTCTTCTTCTTCTTCTTCCTCTGGATTGACCATCTGTTGTTTCCTTGTTTTCTTTTTACCCTCTTCTTTCTTGTTGTCGTTATTGTCTGTGTTCTGCACCTGCTGCTGTGCTACAGGTGTCTCTCTCAGCTGTGGAGATCGACTCCGCAGCTGTTCCCCCCTCCCGTCAGTGTGTTTTTTTTCATGCGCGGTTGCACACTTTTACTCAGCTCTGCGAGCCATTTTTGTAGTCCCGAGCGCGGGACTTCCACTGACCTGCGGGAGCGGGCTTCTCTCTCCGCGGCGGGCCTCTTCGGACAGGTAAGGCCTTCACCTTCTTCTTCCGACATTCTTTCTTCCTCTTTTCTTCCCGTTGTTTTCGACTTTTCTCTCTTCACTGCCATTTTCTTCTCATCTTTATTTTTACTTTATTATAAGTTTTAATCTTGTACCTTTGTGCTTTGTGTTTTTTTTAAACTTTTCGGGAGAGGGCTGGAATTCCCTGACTGGCCACTACTCCATCACGTGACTCCTCTACAGTATACTGTTGTTGAGGGGAATGGCCACAGGGGTACTCTGCATTGTCTGCCTCTTGCCCTTCCCTCTCCTCTGCCTTTTAGGCGTGACTGTCTCCCTGAATCTCCTCTGCCTCTAGGATGATCTGAAGTTTATCCAGCTCCAGCTCCCTAATTCGGTCTGCCAGGAGCTGCAGCTGGCTGCACGTCTTGCGTGTGTAGTCATAAGGGACAATTGTGCTGTCCCAGAGTCCTCACATCCTGTAATTGGAGCATTCCACGGCTCTCGTTGTTTCCATTAACTCTTCCTACCTTAAAATTAAAGATCTTACCTTATTGGAATCAAGCACATCCTCCGCCTCTGTTCGCTGAATCCTTGTGAACTAAAGCCTCTTAGTCCCACTCCTACACTGGGCCACTCACACACTGGCCACTCCGCTTGAGCGTCCCCTCTTTTTATTGGCTAGAACTAATTGGCCAATGGAGAGATCCAAAAGAGCACTTACCAATCCTGCTGCAGATTTATCTGCTTGGATCCTCCTTATCGAGACTTCTCTCAGGAACAATGTTTACTCTGGTCTTGCTTCACCAAGCTGCCCTGCACTGAGATGTGTGACCTCATGTACTTTACATTCAGGCTCAGAAATGGCCTGCACTGATCTAACAGTATCTCTGCCTGTCAGGAACACCTGACTGAAGCCTTGGAGAGTTCTGTGGCTCCCTTTAAGACACTAAATCTTGCTTCTTGGGGTCTCCAGTGAATGCTTCTATTTCAACTTCAGCCAGTTTTCAAAAGGTTCACCCCTGCACAAGATGCAGCAGTGGTACTTGTTTTTTGTGGGTGTCCCACAAATCTGCATCCTGTAGTTGCAGCTTCACGATTTTGGGGGTGGCAGGGGTTGGGGGGTGGGGGAACTTTCGCAAGGGCTCCTGAAAGGCCTCGGGCACTAAAGATTTTCTGATGGTGTTGGAGGTTTGGATCTGGAGCTGGGGTTGCTGATGGATCTAGCAGGAGTCTTTGTGGCTTCAAAAGTTGTGGGAGCGCTTGAGGTGAATCTACGGATGACCCTGAAGGGACTCTCTTTTGTTCTGTAAGAAACGCCAGGCAACACAAATGGTGACTCTTTGACATATAGAAGGCAGAAGGCAAGTTTGTGAAATATTACATGATCTGTACTGTTACTTGACAATAAAGGAATCTTGAACTAATGTTGAGAACCTAAGTTGGGTTAAATTGTGGTTTTCCACCCCACCTAATTTTATTACTTAATAAAGTAACATTATGAGTAGTCAATGAAGTAATTTAATGGAAATAATAATAATATTATTCTCTCCACATGAGAATACTTTCCATTTAGTTTCTCCATGCACTGCAGTTGTACGATCTTCCCAGAGCTGGAGGATTTGATTCATAAAATGCTTTCCTCTGCCATAGGATCTGAGGACAAAATTAAAGTCCTGACAGTGTAATGTAATCATAACTTACATGTAATGTTTTCTTGAGCAAACAGGTGGCAAAAATAAACAGAAGGGCATGTTGTGCGTTTAAAAACAAATTGGAATTCCTGTTAGTAAAAGGGTACTTATCCTATTATTAATTGAATTTGATTTTTAATCAATTTAATTGACTAATATTGTATTTGTTTGGTCAGCTGGCAATGACTGAGACTAAGCAGAGTCCAGAAGAAGTTGTCACGTTACAGTGAAGTTTCCAGAAATACCACAATGTCTTGAGTCCAATGTAAATGATCAAAGCTGACAATCTAAGTTGGAAAATTTTTAATTGGATTGGGTAAAGCTTTCAGTTCTGACTGACAAAAAGACATCAGGCAACACTCAAATATTTTCTGGCAGTTGACAAAAGGCTAACAAGCCTGAAACATCGGTTATGTATTTTTATATTTGCTCTTTAAAGGACTCTGTTTGACCTGTTGAGTTTCTTCAGCGTCGTGCTTTTACTTCAACCTCGCTGTCTGTAGACTTTTGTATTTTACTTCTAAACCTAATGGGCCATTTGAATGCTGTAATGTTTCTGAGGCTGAAATACTAACAATGTATGAAAATCTGACACACCTAGTGCACCTTCGTAGATTGTTTCTTGATACTAAATACTATTTGACTAATTTTAATATTACGCCCTATACTGTTCCCTATTTGTTTATTTGCCTCTACTTCACTATCTTCTGTGTGAGTTGACTTGCTTGGATAGCACACACAAATTTAACTTTTTAATGTATCTCAAAACACACAATGAACTAAATCAATTTAAATGGAACAGATTTTTGGTAAAACTTCCTTTTTAAAGATTAGTAAAAATCCCAATTAAACTGGATTTTTTAAAAAAAAGGTAGTTATCTAACGCTATAAAGATGTCATGTGGTTTATTTCCAGGATTTTGATATAATTGAAAATATACTAAGGGAAAAGCAAGACGGAGGAGGACAAAGTTTGGAGACTTCTGCCACTTTGAGTTTGTGTAATTCTACCATCTGCTCTGAAAGATCTAAACACCTACTGGAAGAAAAAATGCAATCCTTTGAGGATGACTCCATGAAAACGATAGCTCTACAGTTTCGTCTGGATGAGTCACAGAAAATACTTCAGAAGGAAAGAGAGTAAGTGAAAGCTGATACATTATGATTGATGCTGTTCTGAGCAATAGACGTGTGCCAGGGGCTAGAAGTTGCCCATTATTGTCTTCTGTTTGTCAAGCATTTTTCTTTCTTCTTTGGCTTGGCTTCGCGGACGAAGATTTATGGAGGGGGTAAAAAGTCCACGTCAGCTGCAGGTTCGTTTGTGGCTGACAAGTCTGATGCGGGTCAAGCATACAATCGGACTAAAGCAATGAATAGTGCAGATGTGTAATTTGCAGTCAGGAAGCTTTATGGTTTGCTTTCTTTGTGGGTTTATCTGAGTATTAGTGATTTGCAACTAACCAAAGTGTAAATATGGTTAGAGAATTACCCATCTCTCAGTCCAGTGGCACTTTGTGTGCAGATGGACTGGTATAATATATGTAATATGTATTGGGTAGGTGTATAATTTGGATAAATGATTATGCGTAATGCTGATCCAGAGTTGGGGAGTGGAAGAGTGTATGATAAGTAGCTATTGCAACAAGATTGTTTTGGTGGTGGATCTGGGCCCTTCAGTGGCACCTCAGGCCTCAAGTGTCAGGTATATATGGGCTTCACCCATTCTCTCTGCACACGGAAGCCTTGCGCAGCACAATTAGATGGTGTCTAGAGCCTATGGCTTGGGGGTTGTGGGGGGGTAGAGTACCCATTGGGTTGAGAGTTTGTCACTATGGTGGCTTGGGTTTTTTTCTAGATCAATGACTTTTTTTGACACAGGAGGTCAGAGGTGAATCACAGATTACACTGAGACTCGGGAAGGATTTAGATTGGGGCCAAAGGAGTCTGAGGCCAGGGGTGGGGTTTTGACTCATCTTGGAATCAGAAGCATATTTTTCTAAAAAGCTGCAGGGAAAAGACAGAATATATTGATTGGGGGAGATTTTAATTTCTTTTTAGACCCTATACTGGATAGATCAGCGAGAACAAGGGCTATGATTAGAAAAACTATATTGTCATATCTGAAAGAGTTGAACTTAACTGACATTTGGAGACGACTTAACCCCGTTGAGAGACACTACTCATTTTATTCTAGAGTACATGACTCATATAGAAGAATTGATTTATTCTTACGGTCTTCTACAAAGTAGAATAGTAAAAATGGAGTATTAAGCAAGACTTTTGTCAGACCACTTGCCACTAATGTTAGGATAAATGGAAAAAGAAGAAAGTATGTATAGATGGCATCTCAATGCAGTATTGTTAAAGAGGAAGATTTTTTGTGAATTTATTAAGAGACAGATATCAATATTTTGTGAAAATAAACCTTTCTTCCACATAGAACAGTTTCCTAATATGGGACACATTAAAAGCGTACCTTAGGGGACAAATTATTTTTTATACTAAAAATCTTAAAAGAGAATATGTGAGAGACCTGGAAATGCTACAGAAGGATATAACAAAGTTGGTAGAAGAATATCAAAAAGGAATGCAAGAAAAATGTTGATTTTTGATAATAAAAAAAATTACAATACAACACACTACAAACATACAGAATAAAGAAAATGATAATAACTAAACAAAAATATTACGAATTAGGAGAGAGGCATATAAAGTATTATCTTGGCAGGTCAAAGCAGAAGAATCAACTAGAATGATAAACGCAATAAAAACAGAATTGGATACTGTAATCAAAAATAAATAAATAATATTTTCAGACAATACGATATGAAGTCATACAAGTCAGAATTTGTAGGAGATGAAATGAGATGGAAGAATTTTTAAGGACTGTTGAACTTCCTAAACTAGACGAGACAGAAAAAAAAAATTTGGATGCACCTTTCACAAGGGAAGAAATAGAAAAAGCTCTGGGTACTTACAAATCCCTGGGGAAAGATGGGTTCCTCCTGAGTTCTAGAGACAATTAAAACATTTGTTGATGCCTCTGTTGATGAATGTATTGGGCCAAGCAGTGGAGACTCAGACCCTCCTGGAAATTGTCTTGACTGCTAAGTACAGTTACCAAAAAAAGACCCACTAAAAGCTACATCATATAGACCAATATCACCTTTAAATTCAGAGTATAAAATTCTAGCAAAGGCATTAGCTAATAGATTGGGTGAGTATTTACCAAAATTAATATATCCTGATCAAGTGGGGCTTGTTAAAGAGAGACATTCTTCAAATCGTTTAGTAGATTATTTAACATTATTCACATGGCGAAATCAAAGCTGTATCCAAACAACTATTTCATTAGATGCAGAAAAAGCATTCGATCGACTAGAATGGACTTTTTTAATGTAAAACAGGAAAAATTTGGCATGGGTAGTAATTCTATAAATTGGATAAAAACTCTTTGCCATAAACTGCAAGCTAAAATTATAACTATTAACCAAATGCCGTCTATATTCCCCTTGAGTTGAACGAGCAGTCCGGGATGTCCTCTATCTCCAGCATTATTTATATTAGCTATTAAACCCTTGGCAGAGACTATAAAAAGAGATACAGACATCAAAGGCTTTAAAGAGGGGCAAGAAGAACACAAAATGAGTCTATTTGCTGATTATGTGCTATTGTATATGTCTGACCCAGTTGAATCTTTGATAAGATTACAAATAATATTAGGAAAATATGGCAGAATATTAGGATACAAAATTAATATGGACAAAAGTGAGATAATGCCAATTCAAAATTTCAACTATGAAAGATATCAAAAAGGTAGTAAATTTAAATGGAAGAAAGATGGAATTAAGTATTTGGGGATAATTACGGATAATAACCGACAAAATTTGTATAAATTGAATTATATACCTTTATTAGAAAAGATAGAAAAATATTTACAGAAATGAAAAGATCTACCAATTACATTGATAGGAAGAGTGAATTGTATTAAAAAAAGGTTATGCCATAACTGCTGTATCTTTCAATTGTTGCCTATGGCACTAACAATTTTTTTTTCAAATTGTTAAATAATTAGGTATTATTGCTATAGAATAATAATGTACCAGGAATTGCAATGGAAAAGCTGACATGGGATTATAAATTGGGAGGATTTAGATTCCTGGACTTTAAGAAGTATTACTTATCGGCACAAGCAAAATTTCTATCATCTTTCCTTGAAGTAAAACAACCCTCCTACGTGGATCTGAATGGGACTGAATTCCCTAAAAGAGGAGATAATGAAGTAATTTATATATAAATGGATTGTTACATCTATATAAAATTCCCAGATAATCCTATACTAATACATAAGATTAGAACATGGCAAGACTTAAATGAATGTACAGGGAAGAAGGCAGGTATATCACTGAAGATACCTTTATGTAAAAATGTTCTATTACCCATGAATCTGGGTAATAAAATATTGACTTCATGGTACGATAAAGGAATAACGCATGTCGATGATTGTCTTTTGAACAATTAAAAAAATAAGTATGGAGTAGCTAATGGACCATTCTTTTGTTTTCTCCAGTTAAGATCATTCCTAAGAGAAAGATGAGTACCTGAAATTAATGAGATGGAACGAACAATTTGGCTGGGGAATACATCTAAATTTATATCCAAGATGTACTTTGTTCTCCAAAATGAAAATGCAAAACCAGATTTACAGAGATCAAGAGAGAGATGGGAGTTGGATTTAGGAGTTGCAATAATGGAAAGCTGCTGGTCTATTTGGTGTTTGGATAGCATGATGTCATTTATAAATGCAAAATACAGATTAGCACAATATAATTTTCCACACCAACCATATCTTACACCACAGAAATTGCATAAACCAAAATTGGAAATATCAGAGATGTGCTTTATATGTGGAATATAAATAGGAACGTTTGTGCATGCCACATGGTCGTGTGCGACGGTGAGACCTTTCTGGATAGATATTTATTGAAATATTAGCAAGGATAACAGGGATGGCCTTTGGAGACGACCCAGAGCTTTATCTTTTGGGAAACTTTATTTAAATAAGTAATAAACAAACTAAATTCCAAATTATATTTATAAAAATAGTTCTAGCTGTGACCCAGAAATGTGTTGCGACTCCAGATAACAAGGTGGGGGACAGAGATGAACAGATGCATACCTATGGGAATAAAATCACATATAATCTAAAAAATAAATATGACATATTTATAAAAATATAGCAACAATATTTGGATTACATGGGTCCCTGATTATAAGGAGCTATTAATATAATAATGTGACCTTCCCAATGAAGAGATTTCTTTATTTTAATCCAATAAAAGCCCTGACATTGTATGAAATTATACTTTGAATAAGGGGGGGGGGGGAGAGGGAGGGGCTGTTGTGTTTTGTTTTACAGAAAAATTGTTATATATCTATATTTAGAAAATGGAAAAGTTTGATATGGGTATTTATGGAAAAAAGCAAAAAAAAAAAGCATCTTTTATGGCATATATTTGAAACTATAGTATTTTATTTTGGATAATCTGCCTTGGGACACCATAATGAATTGTCAAGTGCATCTTGTTAACATACTTGCAAACTAAAATTTGATTTAAAATACTTAAGCAGGTAAGCACATCCAAAGTTGTACTGAACATATTAGAATATGTACAGTAATTATTGTTATAGTTCCTTCAACTGTTTATAACAAAAGAAATAGGAGCAGGAGTAGGCCATCTGGCCCATCAAGCCTGCTCTGCTGTTCAATGAGTTCACAATGATGGACTCATCTCCACCTACCTGCCTTTTTCCCATATCCCTTAATTCCCTAACGATATAAAAATCTATCCAACCTTGTCTTAAATATTACCAAGGTAGCCTTCAGTGCTTCAATGGGCAGTGAATTCCACTGAATCTCCACCCTTTGGAAAAAATCAGTTCCTCCTTATCTTCATCCTAAATCTACTACCCTGAATCTTAAGGCTATGACCCCTAGTTCTGGTCTCCCTCACCAATGGAAACAACTTATCTACCTCGATCTTATCATAATTTTATACGTTTCTGTAAGATCCTCTCCCATTCTTCCAAATTCCAGTGAGCACAGTCTCAGACGACTCAATCTCTCCTCACAGGCTAACTCCCTTATCTCCTTAATTAACTTGGCGAACCTCCTCTGCATGGCATCCGAATCTAGTATATTCTTCCTCAATTAAGGAGATCAGAATTATGCGCAATACTCCAGATTTGGCCTCACCAGTACCTTGTACAGTTGCAGCATTAGCTCCCTGCTGCTAAATTCAATCCCCCTCACAATTAAGGTCACCTTCCATTTTAAAGTTTTCTGTCTTCTAGTTTCCTGCTGCTCTTGGCTACTTTGTACACATGAGCTTTTAGTTTAATGTCTTCCTTTATTTTCTTAATTATCCAAGGCTGGCTGTCCCCAACCTTACTGTCCTTGCTTTTAACTGGAATATACTATTGATGAGCACCATGAAGAATCTCTTTGACTTTGAAAGTCTTGCACTATTCCTCAACTGTCCCTCCATATAGTCTGCATTCCCAGTCTACCCTGGCCAACACCCCCCTCATCCCCTTGTAGTTTCTCTTGTTTAGGCAGAACACATTGTATTTAGACTAAATTATTGTACCCTCAGCTTGTATGAGTAACTCAGTCACTCTATGATCATTCTTTTCAAGAGGATCCCCAACTATAAGATCACTTATTTTACCCATCTCATTGCACAGGACCAGATCCAAGATAGCATGTTCCCTTGAGGGTTCAGTAACATGTTGTTCAAGAAAAGCGGCATATATATATTCTATGAAATCCTCCTCAGGATTGCCTCGACCAACGTTATTCACTCAGTTTATATGCATGTTAAAGTCCCCCACCATTACATGCCTCCAATATTTCTTGGTTTATTATCTGTGCCACTGTAATTGGGTGGCCTATGGACAACTCCCACCAATAATATTTTGGCCTTTATTCTCTACCCAAATGGATTCAACATTTTACTCCTTAGATCTTGCATTATCTTTCACTATTGCCCTGATATCATCCATGACTAAGAGCACTACCCCACCTCCCTTACCTTCCTGCCTCTCCTTCCTTATTACCTGATATCCTTGGATATTTAATTCCCCATCCTCTCCACCCTGCAACCACTTTTCTGTAATGGCCACAAAATCATACTCCCTTGTACTGATTTGTTCCACAAGATAAATAAAGATGACGACTTGAAGTTCACTGACCTTATTTCAAATACTACAGGCATTCAGATAAAATGCCCTTATACCCATTGTGCTTTGAAAATCTGATTATCTTTGCCTCTTTTGCATCTAAATTTTATCCCCTCTACTCTTACTTTTTAAAAAACTTTTGCTTTTACTTTGTTCATCCCACTCCAATCTGTTGAACCCACCCCCCTACTAAGCCCTGTCCACAGTCCTAGTTATGCAATTTGCCAGGATGTAGATCCCATCATGATTCAGATGGAGCCTGCCCCCTTTGAACAGTTCCTTCCTTCCCCAATACTGGTGACAATTTCCCATGAATTGGAGCCCACTTCCCCCACACCAGCCCTTGAGCAATGCATTTAACTCTCTAATCTTCTGGACCCTTTGCCAATTTGCAGAGATTACCACCTTTTTAGTTCTTTTTAATTTGGTCCCTAGCTCCTCAAATTATCTTAGCAGAAGCTCTTTCCTAGTTCTACCTACATCATTGGTAAACACATGGACCAGGACATCTGGATCTTTCTCCTCCCACTACAAATTCCTCTGCAGGTCAGATAAGATACTCCAAAGCCAGGCAACACAGCCTTCAGGACATTATTCCTGCAACAGAGAACTCTGTCTATTCCCCAATGAGCACCTAATTCAGTTTCTCTCCTGTCTATTGAATGACTTCCTGAACTATGGTGCCACGGTCAGTTTGCTCATCCTATAGCCCCCACTCTTATCCACAGAAGGAGTAAGAATCTCAGACATGAGACAAGATCAAGAGCTGAGTCTCCCCAGCACAGTCTCTTGGATCTTACTACCTACCTCACTTGCAGTCACACCCTCTTGTCCCTGATCACAGGCCAAATTTTATGCAACTATTCTACTAGGTATAACTGCCCCCTGAAACAGGGTTCAGGTACGTCTCCCCATCCCTGATGCGTTGCAGTGTTTGAAGCTCAGATTCCAGGCCATCAATTTTCTGGCAGAATTCTTTGAACAACCAACATTTGCTGCAGATGTAGTCATCAGGAACCATAACAGGGTCCACCTGCTCCCACATCAGGCAGGTCAACTCAACTCATCACCTGATCCTGCAGGGCTGCTTTATTTAATTACCTCTAATTTGGTGAGTTTATACAACCACTACAAAAGCCTTACTTGCTCTCACCTGTGCCTCTTGACATTGGAAGAAATAAATTAAAGTCATCAAACCATTATTTATAACATTAATAACTTTTGCCTGACATTTACTACTACAGGAAATTCTTTTTTGTTGGTTTTTAACGCCATATCATGGACAGACGATAAAAATCCAGCCCCTGAAGAAATTTTTTTTAAATATTATCGAGCTCAGGAATAAAGTCTGAGGTTGAGCCTCTTCAATAATGCTGATTTTATTTGGTTGAAGACAAGCATTTTGAATTAGGCATCTGTGATATTTTATTTGGCTATTATGCAAGAAATGTGATCTCTCTGCCCTGTGCAGGGAGTAGAGCCATATTAGTGAGCTAATGGAACTTCTTGAGTGTGACCCAAACTAGAGTGAAAGTTTGTGTACAGCATAGTTTTAGGAAAAATCTTGTGGAATTCACTCACAGAGTTTTCTTTTTGGAACGTTTATGGGGAGATTCAGCACCTGTGGATAGATTTTTTGTATTTTACAACACAGAGAAATATAGAAGAAACATATCAATATTAATGCAGTACATATACCAAATATGTTACTTATACTTTATTTTCTCTGTGAGCAGGAGTTCACACATACCAACAGTTAACTGTTACTCAATGCTGTATTACTAGAACCTGACCTCTTCCTGATCCTCCAGGCCAGAAACTGTTTGATAAAGCTTTTCATTGTGAAATTGGAGCTACATTTGGAATGTGGAATGTGATTCTCTGCACAATATCACAAAGTGAATTTGTTTTTTATGTGTGCTCATGCATCATTTTGACATCAAGAAGCTATCCCACACGAGGGAATCACGCAGCATCTGCTAACAGATGTTAGGCCCCTCTGCCCTTCCAACTGCTGATTTCATTTAGTTTTGTTGATGGTGGGTGCAGCGATAGTGATATGTGGGCATTGGTTGGTGAATAAGTGTCTTAACATCCTGAGACATCATGACTTACAAAATATTATGAAACCTCACTTTAAATTATAGAGCCTTAATGATGGGTTATACAGGTTGTACCTTTCTAACCTGGTGCTCTGTGGACCGGCACATTTTGATTCTGCCACCATTAACTTATGTGCCAAATCTGTTTACCCTGCAGCCAAGTGTTTTGGTGAAGCAGTCCTGTTCATTTCTTATATTCGGCTGTATTTTAGCCCTTCAGGATATCCTCCAAGGGACTAAGAGGTGCAGAAGATGGTGCTAGTGTTAATAAATGTTCCCTTAGGGGGTCAATTTCTGTTTTCCAATGTTTTCTGTGGTTTAGCAATGGCCAGGTACCAACGTCACTGGATTAAAGAGATACAACCTGTGTTTGCAATTCACAAATTATGGTATGTAAAAAGGAGCAGCAGGCTCCTCAGGCCAGGTCTGTCAGTCAATTCCACAGTTGATAGAATCTTGGCCTCAGCTCCACATTCCTGTTTGTTTTCTGTAACTCTTGACTTCCTTGTGGATCAAATATTTGTCCATCTTGGCTTTACACCTATTCAGTGACTCATCCTCCATAGCTCTTTGGGGTAAAACTTTAGACCCCCTTTTACACTGCCGATTACGTGTGGGTTGAACTGGATAAGTTAGCGGGTCTGTACCCAGTAATCACGCAGTATGAAATGTCCTAACCTGGGAGGGCAAGTTAAATTCAACCGGACTCTGACTCTTCGTGGGGCAAGGATCAGTGTGCGGCCGTATTCACTCACTAATCGCCTTCTGGTGGAGTGAAAGCACAACTTGCTCTTGCATTGTCACCGCTGGATGCTGGACCCCCGTTTAAAATGCTGGGTTGCCGATTAACCAGGCAAATCATGGTGCCACGGGAAAGGGGTGCAGTGTACTCGATAAGTTTACCCGCTTCCTGGGAGGGTTGGGAGTGTGAAAGGGGCTATCTCACAGTACTGAGAGAATAAATTCCACCTCATCTCTGTTGCGAGGGCTTGACTCTTATTTTGAAAGTATGCAGCTGAGAACCCTCTATCACCTCTAATGGCTCTGATTTTCCAATCATTCCACCAGTTCCTGATGTCAACTCCTAATTATCCAGTTCTGGACCCCTTGTCCAGTATCTGATTGAGTGATCCTGGGATTGAGCAACCTTTCTGAGGGAGGCCAGTCTCCAGTAAAGCTGCCCTCATCCTCGCCTTACTTCTGCCTCAGATTTTTCAAGCACCTTTGCTGATCATTCTCCGTTTCTTCATTTCACTTCCTTCCTGCTGAGCCAAGGCAAAGGCTCTGATTCTCTCCATGTAAGCCCCCAGCCAGGTCTTGATGCAAAACCCATGCCCCGAAGCTTCTGCACCCCGTCAATTCATGCATGATCGGATCCTTCATCTTCCTTCTTCCCTAAATCCAAGCCTTGAGTACTAACACTGGACCAACAATTTTTTCAAAAGGTTTGCTTCCTGAAAAAAAAAGAGGATTATGATAGACAACTTCAAGATGAACATAAAGATAATTTCAGAATTCCTGCATCATGTAGGAAGTTGGAGTAACATTGCACCAAAGAAGAGGTATAAGGACTGCCTAAAGAAATCTCTTGGTGCCTGCCACATTGACCACCGCCAGTGGGCTGATATCGCCTCAAACCGTGCATCTTGGCGCCTCACAGATCGGCGGGCAGCAACCTCCTTTGAAGAAGACCGCAGAGCCCACCTCACTGACAAAAGGCAAAGGAGGAAAAACCCAACACCCAACCCCAACCCACCAATTTTCCCCTGCAACCGTGTCTGCCTGTCCCGCAACGGACTTGTCAGCCACAAACGAGCCTGCAGCTGACGTGGACATTACCCCTCCATTAATCTTCGTCCACGAAGCCAAACCAAAGAAGACATTAAGAGTTTTATCAAATTTGGCCTCATATGTAATCGCATAATGTTGCCGACACATTGCATGAGTCCAACTGACCTAAAAATGTTTTGCTGCTGATTTTTGTTTGTACTCAGCATCTGATGCCTCTTGTGTCAGTGCCCAATGATAGTCGGCCAGCATTGATGGATTCCACTTGCACTGATACTGCTATTCCATGATTGTAATGTCCTGGTGAAACCTTTCACCTTGTTCATTATTGGCTGCACCAAGATCAGCAGGGAAGAAGTCCAAATGTAAATGCAGAAAATGAATTTTCAATGACATGTTGCAATTTATGGTTTTGTATGCTTGAAGCATGTTGTCAATCAGTTGGATTTAGTTTAATGCCAATAAAATTTACAACATCTTTAATGCCTTCTATGCTATTTTCTGAATTGTCAAGAAATTTCTGCTGTATAGAATCTTCCTGAAGATAATAAATGCATTAAGTACACTCAATATACTGAAGAATGTGTGCATCAACATGCGTTCAATCTATATCAATGTAATGCAGAGTATCTGTACATGTGAGCTTTTATAGCCTGCTTGCATCTATCCTGACTGAGCATGCCCAAGCCGAAGACAACATTTGCATAGTACCTTCACTGAGTGCAAACTTGGACTGACCAAAGCAAATTGCTTTTGTGGACAATATACCAGTAGACTTAAAATATGACAGAAAATCTCAAAAATAGGTTACATGTAAAAAAAAAAGGTAGGTGATAGGAATTTTTTAAGATTCTTTCTGTGATCAGCAGGCCAAAATCCACAAAATGCACCCAAAAGTGTTCAGGAAGCAAAATCTTCATTGTCCGGTCTAATTAGTCAATCACCCATACAAGACCCCATCCCACCTCTCTCCGTGTTGGTCTGTGGCATTGGTTCCAAATGTGCTTCTCCCCCACCCTCCTGACAAAACCACTGCACTCAGTTCATCCCCCCCCCCCCCCCCCCCAAAGCCGCAGGATGTAATCAGCTTAGAATGCTCAGCTTTGTCACCTGAATATGCCCTCGGTCCTGAATGGTGTCTTCATCCTTGTTTTGAGTCCTTCAATGTACTAAAACATTTAGGCTTTATCTTCAGTTTTCTACTCTTTTCAATTGTGGAATGGTACCCAGAAGAAATTTATGTGCAATAAAACCTTGGTATCTGGAATTCAAGCAGCCAGCAGCCTCAACCAACCGGCAAAAAAAATCAAGGAAAATAAATTAAGAAATAAGAATAAAATGATAGGTAAAAAAATATCTTTAAAATTATAAAAGTAAATGTTCTCTAAAGTAACACATAAACTTTTGGTGAAAATGGGAGCAAATATTCAGCCAGAGGAAGGCCTTGACCAGGCTTTGCTCGTAGCAGCTGTTTGAATAAAGTTGTGTGGAAAGCAAAGAGCTGGTTGTTGCCACTTGCAGTTGGGGTGATTCTGTTAAAGTGTCTCCTTATCCCTGTTTACTAAGAGTCACATCGGTTAGAGGCTTTATCTGTAAACTTGGTGGGGGGGGGGGGGTAATTATCTATCATGTTATTGTTCATCTTTCGGGTGGCTCCATGGAAGGGGAGGAACCTGCAGATGCAGCGACAGATACGTTTTTTTCAAAGAATGTGACTGAAAATAAAATAAAATGCTTTAAAGTTTATATATTCATGCAAAGGAAGTTTGTTCAGTGTAAGTACAGTATAGTATTTTTGTCTTTTGTCTGTGACGAGCCCAGAGGACCACAAAACCCAGCAGCAATAGAAGTTCACAAAGACAAATGGTTACTCAAACAAAAGTTTCTTTTAATTTTTTTTAAACATTAAAACAGGATCAAACTTTAACTTATTACTATTAACTTAACCTAACTTAACCCCCTTCTAATTTTAAGCACATATTTATGTAATGTGTATAAGTTCAGAAAAGTTCTTCGATTCATAGCCAAATCTCACTTCTCACTGCTCCAAGTTCACCGGTATCAAGCAATTCTAATACTGTGCACAGAATTTAACATTTATGAATCTTCATCAGGCTTTGGTGTTTGAAAGGTAAATGGTTACCGCTCAGGAAAGTTCTTGATGGTTTTCAGAGAGAGATTTATTGCTTGTTTGTCACACACAAACTGATTCCTTCCGATCAGCCATACCAGTGTCTTGCTGAAGAAATTTGCCCCATCGGGGTTTTCTAGATGATAACTTCTTTCTTTCAGGTCACTACAGAGTTCCTCTTTTGTTTCTCTTATCTCAGGCTAAACATTATACAGCCAGCCACTCCTCTTTTATGGACCACAAAGGCTTCGAACAGCATGAACTAAGAATTCACATCCCGTCTTCAAAATTTGGTTTCAAACAAGCTTCCAAAAACCACAGCAGAAAACCAGCAGTTTCTCTCCCTCTCAGGGAAAAACCTTTTTGCTCTCTCTCTCTCTCTCTCTCTCTCTTTCTCTCTGTTTGCAAATCCACATGACCTCTTAGAACAGCAAACTGCATTCAGACAGATTGCAGCTCCGATCCCAATCTTCTGAGTCCGTTCATCTGTTGCTTTCTAAAACAATAATCCATCACTCCACTGCATGTCCAATTAACACCAACTTGTGAAGTCCTTCAGCAAAGCAGTTTCCATTGTCTTTACAAAGGCACTTTGAGCCTGGACTGTCTTGCTTGTGAAATGTTTGTATTTTTTGTGACCTAACTCATCCCATTCCCCCCCCCCCCCCCCACAATTTATCTCCTTTAAACTATAACATAATACTTCACATGTCTTCTAAACAATTTATTCTTAATGCAGGTGTATTGTAAGAGTCAGTCTCAAGCAGCCGGAAAATACACTTATATGGCATCTACCAATCCCCATAGGTATTGGATACTGTACCTCAAATTGAATTTCACTTCAAAGTTTTTTTCAGGAACGTTATGCTCTATTAAAATGTGATGCTTTTGAGAGCCATATAAAATACATAGCGCAATGCAACATTAAATTATATAATCAGACTAGTGAAACATGGTGAATAAAAAATATTTGGGCTTCTCCAGGCTTGAGGGTGATGGGATGGTTAATGATACTAGTGTGAATTTTGCAGATCCTTTGTGTACAGACTGTAGCTGTGTTTTCAATCCACAGCTATGATAATTCTATGAAGCCTGAAGCAATTGATGAACCTGATAACCAGCGATTGATATATATACACACACAATGCTTAGCAGCTGTTAGAAAGCAGCAAACATTTTTCTTTCAGGACGAATGCCCAGACCTTAGGGGAATTGTTCTCATCAATTTTATTACAAACATAATCTTGAACTTCATGGGGTACTCGAAGAATTAAAAAGTTAAGAGAGCATAGTGCTGAACTGTGGGATTTACCACATGTCTACAATCTGCTCCAGTCCTGCGTACATTATTTCTTTGCCCCTGGCTGTTTGTGCATTCCTGTTCGAGCTTCCTGCCATTGGTGACAGTCTTTAACTGCTGAACGAGATGCAAAAATAATCCCTCTGTTACTTTCACAACCTCCTCACTTCCAAAATTCTTTGATTCAACTTTTGGTCACCTCTCTCATTGCCTAATGTCAACACATTATTCTGCAATTCATTTAAAGGTCAAAGATTCCAAATTATTGGCTGTTGCTATTGCTATGCATACCAGTTGTAGAATCTTTTATAGGGCAATGTCAGGATTAAAGGCAAGGTTAGCAGGCATAGAGAACCTTGGTTTTTGAGGGATATTGGGCATCTGGATCGGAAGAGAGAGGTGTATAGCAAGTATAGGCAACATGGAATGAATAAGGTACTTGAAGAGTATAAAAAATGCAAGAAAGAGATCAGGAAGGTTAAAAAAAAAGACGTGCTTGCTTTGACAGACAATGTGAAGGGATATATAGGGCTGCACGGTTGGTGTAACAGAGAGCCCAAAGCCTTCGCTGCGCTAGTGATCGGGACTGCTGTTCGAATCCCGCACTATCTGTAAAGAGTTTGTACGTGTCTACTCATGTCTGCACGGGTTTTCCCTGGGATCTCCAATTTCCTCCTGCCGTTCAAAACATACTGGGGTTTAGGTTAATTGGGTGTAAATTGGGCAGCACAGACTTGTGGGCCAAAATGACCTGTTGCCAGGCTGTATGTTTAAATTTAAAATTTAAATTTAAATTCCTAAGGGTTTCTACAGGTATATTAAAAACAAAAAGATAGTAAGGGACAAAATTGGTTCACTTGAAGATCAGAGTGGTTGGCTTTGTATGGAGTCAAAAGAGATGGGGGAGATCTTTAATTTTTTTTTCATCAGTATTCACTTGGGAAACAAGCATAGAGACATGGGAAGTAAGGAAAACAAGCTGTGAAGTCATGGAACCGAGAATAAAGAGGGGGAGGTGCTTGCTGTCTTAAAGCAAATAAGGGTGGATTAATCCACACGGCCTGACAAGAATTTCCCTCAGCCCTTGAGTGTAGAAATTGCAGTGGCTCTGACAGAAATATTTAAAATGTCCTTAGCCTCGCATGTGGTACTGGAGAATTGGAGGGCAGCTCACGTTGTTCAGTTGTATAAAAAAAGGCTCCAAAATTAACCCTGGAAATTATAGACCAGAGAGCCTGACATCAGTAGAAGGTAAATTATTGGAAGATGTTTTAAGAGATTGGATATAAAATTATTTGGGTAGTCAACATGACTTTGTGCATGGTAGGTTATAGAGTTTTTCAAGGAGATTACCAGGAAAGTGGATGTTGTCTACATGGACTTTAGTAAGGCCTTTGACAAGGTCCCACATGGGAGGTTACTCAGGAAGGTTCATTCGCTATTCATGGTAAAGTAGTAAACTGGATTCAACAATGGCAAGACAGGAGAAGCCAGAGAGTAGTTGTAGATGATTGCTTTTCAGATTGGAGGCCTGTGATGAGTGATGTCCCTCAGGGATCGGTGCTGGGTCCATTGTTGTTTGCCATCTATATCAATGATCTGTGTGGTAAATTGGATCAGTACATTTGCAGATGACACTAAGATTGAGGTGTTGTGGACAGCGAAGAAGGCTTTCAAAGTTTGCAGAAGGATCTGGACCAGCTGGAAAAATGGGATGAAAAATGGCAGATGGAATTTAATGCAGACAAGTGTGAGGTGTTGCGTTTTGGAAAGACAAACCAAGAAAGGACATAGACAGTGAATAGTAGGGCACTGAGGAGTGTAGTAGAACAGAGGGATCTAGGAATACAGATACTTAATTTCCTGAAAGTGGCGTCACAGGTGGACAGGGTTGTAAAGAGAGCATATTGGCCTTCATAAATCAAAGTATTGAGTATAGGAGCTGAGATGTTATGGTAAAGTTGTAAAAGACATTGATGAGGCCAAATTTGCAGGATTGTGTCCAGTTTTGGTCACCCAACCACAGGAAAGATATCAATAAGATAGATTTAATTGGATGCTGCTTGGACTTAAGGAACTGAGTTACAAGGAAAGGTTAAACAGGTTAGGACTTTATTCCTTGAAATGTAGAAGAATGAGGGGGATAAGCAGAGTAAATGTAGATAGGCTTTTTCCATTGAGGATAGGTGGGATTGGTTTGATTGAGAACATGGGTTAAGGGTGAAAAGAGAACAGTGGGAGAACATGAGGGGAAACTTCCCCAGAGAGGAGTGGGAGTGTAGAATGAACTGCCAGCTGAAGTGGTTAATGTGAGCTCACTTTTAATAGGTACATGGATGGGAGAGGTATGGATGGCGATGGACTGGATATAGGTCATTGGGACAAGGCAAAAAAATGGTTTTGCACAGACTAGAAGGGCCTTTGTGCTGTAATGCACTATGGTTCTATAGATGTCACTGTTACTGTTCAAACAAAAAGGCTAGATTATTCACTCTCATTCATTCTTTTTTTTCAATTTAAAAAAATTTTTCACACTATGAACCATACTGATCAAAATATACACAAACATTTCCCTCTTGAATATACAAGTGTCATTTCCTCCCCTTTTTCCCCCTCCCTTCCCTCCCTCCTTCACCCTCCCACCCACTCAACATTCAACCTATATGATACATTAAACCCATTAAACAATGTCATCACACAATGAATATAAACAAGAAATTTGTGTCGTCTACTTTTACATACTGGGTCAGTTCATTTCGTCTTCTCCTTCTGTCATTTTAGGCGGTGGAGGTCCGTGATAGGACTTCTCTGTTGTGTTCCATGTACGGTTCCCAAATTTGTTCGAATACTGTGATGTTATTTCTTAAATTATATGTTATTTTTTTCAATGGAATACATTTATTCATTTCTATGTACCATTGTTGTATTCTCAGACTATCTTCTAATTTCCAGGTGGACATAATACATTTTTTTGCTACAGCTAAGGCTACCATGATAAATCTTTTTTGTGCTCCATCCAAATCGAGTCCAAGTTCTTTACTTCTTATATTACTTAGAAGAAATATCTCTGGATTTTTTGGTATGTTGCTTTTTGTGATTTTATTTAATACCTGATTTAGATCTTCCCAAAACTTTTCCACTTTCTCACATGCCCAAATTGCATGTACTATTGTTCCCGTTTCCTTCTTACAGCGAAAACATCTGTCTGATACTGTTGGGTCCCATTTATTTAACTTTTGGGGCATGGTGTATAGCCTGTGTAACCAATTATATTGTATCGAGTGTAACCTCATGTTACACTGCCACATTGACCACCGCCAGTGGGCTGATAACGCCTCAAACCGTGCATCTTGGCGCCTCACAGTTTGGCGGGCAGCAACCTCCTTTGAAGAAGACCGCAGAGCCCACCTCACTGACAAAAGGCAAAGGAGGAAAAACCCAACACCCAACCCCAACCAACAAATTTTCCCTTGCAACCGCTGCAATCGTGTCTGCCTGTCCCGCATCGGACTTGTCAGCCACAAACGAGCCTGCAGCTGACGTGGACTTTTTACCCCCTGCATAAATCTTCGTCCGCGAAGCCAAGCCAAAAAGAAAAGAAAAGTTCCCGAGCATAGCTTTCCCCATGTTTCATTCTTTATCTTTATGTTTAGATCTTGTTCCCATTTTTGTTTGGGTTTACAGCTTGTTTCCTTGTTCTCTTTCTCTTGCAGTTTGATGTACATGTTTGTTATAAATCTTTTAATTATCATTGTGTCTGTAATCACATATTCAAAATTGCTTCCTTCTGGTAACCTCAGCCTGCTTCCCAATTTGTCCTTCAAGTAGGTTTTCAGTTGGTGATATGCAAACATTGTACCATGAGTTATACCATATTTGTCCTTCATTTGTTCAAAAGATAATAATTTATTTCCCGAAAAACAATTTTCTATTCTTTTGATCCCTTTTCTCTCCCATTCTTTAAAGGAAAGGTTATCTATTGTGAAAGGGATTAGTTGATTTTGCGTCAATATTAGTTTTGGTAGTTGATCATTTGTTTTATTTTTTCTACGTGAATCTTCTTCCAAATGTTGAGCAGATGGTGCAGTACTGGTAAATTCCTATGTTGCATCAGCTTTTCATCCCACTTATATAGTATATGTTCAGGTACCTTCTCCCCTATTTTATCTAGCTCTAATCTGATCCAATCTGGTTTTTCCCTTGTTTGATAAAAATCTGATAGGTATCATAATTGTGCTGCTCTATAATAATTCTTAAAGTTTGGTAGCTGAAAGCCTCCTTGTTTGTACCATTCTGTTCATTTATCTAGCACTATCCTCAGTTTCCCCCCCTTTCCATAAGAATTTCCTTATTATTTTCTTTAGCTCCTTGAAGAATTTCTCTGTTAGGTAACGATTGAAATAGGTGTTGTATCCTTGGGAAGATATTCATTTTAATACAATTTACCCTTCCTATCAGTGTTAGTGGTCAGTCTTTCCAATATTCTAAGTCGTCTTGTAATTTCTTCATTAATGGCTGATAATTTAATTTGTATAGATGGCCTAGATTGTTATCTAGTTGAATACCTAGGTATCAGATTGCTTGTGTTTGCCATCTAAATGGTGATTCTTTCTTAAACTTTGTGAAATCCGCATTATTCATTGGCATTGCTTTACTTTTATTTGTGTTGATCTTGTACCCTGAAACTTCTCCATATTCCTTCAATTTCTTATGTAATTCTTTTATTGATATTTCTGGTTCTGTTAAGTATACTATGATGTCATCTGCAAATAGACTGATTTTATATTCCTTCTCTTATTTTTATCCCTCTTATTTTATTTTTTGTTCTTATCAGTTCTGCCAGTGGTTCTAAAGCTAACGCGAACAGTGAGGGAGATAGTGGACATCCCTGCCTAATTGATCTGCTTAATTTAAATTGGTTCGATATATATCCATTTACTGTCACCTTTGCCATTGGACCCTTATAACCATAAAACCATATAACCATTTACGGAGCGGAAACAGGCCATCTTGGCCTTTCGAGTCTACACCGGTTCACTGATTTTGTGCGCCCTCTTCAGGCATTGGTGATTTTAAGTGTAGTGTATCTTTGAGAACTTTAACATCTATCCATAGGTACTCTGTACTTTGGATGTGAAATCTCATATTAAAATATTCAAAAACATTGGCTGTGTGGGAGAAGCCAGTGAGTGGCCATGGACTTATATAATGCTTTAATCCAATTAATATATTTCTTTGGTAGGTTGAACCTCTGTAGTACTTTGAATAAATAATTCCATTCTTCTCTGTCAAAGGCTTTCTCTGCATCTACTGTTGGCGACTTGTTTCCTTGTACTGCATGGATTCAGTTCATTAACTCTCATTCATTCTTGATGTTACATTGAATAGATGATTTCCTTTGGACATTCTGAAAGAAGTGATTTTCAAAAATGATTGTTTTGCAGATGAGGCAGAAGATGATGTAATATTGTTGGATTTCGTAGATGTTACTAGAGGACGTGAATTATCTCTCAGATTTTGATCTAGCTGATCATAAATTGTAATTTTAGAGACAACTACAGATTGTGAATTAAAATTCATAAATGTAAATTAATTTTAGACGTACAGCACAGTAATGTCCTTCCAGCCCATGAGCCATTGCTGGCCAAATAACCCTATTAATCTATAACCCCCGTATGTTTTGAAAGGTGCGAGGAAACCCACACAGACATGGGGAGAACAGACAAAGTCCTTACAGACAGTGGCACATTCGAACTGGGGTCTCTGGCACTAACTGTGTCACCTTTTAGACTAAGCTTCACATCCACAGGTTACAATTAATTTTCTATTGTGGTTGTGGATGCATAAAAGGCATTTAACCTGCAAGGAGGATCATTGAGCTACTTTAAGACTGAATTGATGACCACTTGGTCTGTAACATCATCAAGCAATTTAGACATACGGTGGGAAAATGGAGTGTCTGTTGATGGTCAGCCATGATCTTTTTTAATGACAGGGCAAGCTCGAGGGGTCATATGGACCCCTGCTGATTCCTTATGGATCCCATAGGTATTGCAGTACTGGGTTTCTTTTCACTTGCACGTATTATAGATTCATGCACGATTGGTCCAACAAATCCTGCAGCAGAGATCATATTATACATTCACACCACTGGCATGATTTCAAGTTTATTGTCATCTGATTGTCCATGTACAACCCGATGAAATAGCACGTCACCAGATGTTTGTCCACAAGCACAGTACGCCCAACACAAAAATGATATACATACATCGTGATCCAATGTAAGCATGCATATAAATATAATTTATGAGTTTCTCGGGCTGGATAACTCATCTTTGCAGGAAGAAGCTGTTTCCCAGCCTGGCATTCCTGGTTTTTATGCTCCTGTACCTCTTCCTTGAAGGTGGTGTCTCAAAAATACTGCGGGCTGGATGGTCAGGGTCCTCAATGATTCTCTGTCCTCTTTAAATACCGCTCCCTGGAGATATGGATGGAAGGAAAGAGAGAACCCAATGATCTTCTTTGCAGTTTTAATCACCCTCTGTACTGACCTCTGATCCAATGCTTTGCAGCTACCATTTAACACACTGATGCAGCTAGCCAGGACATTAGGACAGTAGTCCCTCATCAACCTCCTAGGGGAATGTAGCCACTGCTGCGTCTTCCTAACTAATGAGGAGATGCAGTTGTGAAAAGCACTTATTTAGCATTAAATTATATTAATTTTCATAGCACTTGTAATCCTCATTGGGAAGGGCTATTTAAAGATGTTGTGGTGGCCCACTACCGCAGAGATCGAGCCGGCACATAACACACTGTAACACGCCCCTTAACACAGTGAACCAGTGCGGCTGAAAGCTGGAGCAGTATCCCTAAAATGGTACTGGGCAAGCTGCCCAGCTAACAGATCAATAACAGGCTGGGGAAGAAGAATTTACATGCAAGAATGTTCTCACCCGCTATTGTTATTCATGTGGCTGATGTCACCAATGAAACAAACAGCGGGGACTCCAACTGTATAAAAGGAGCCTTTCCAGCCTCAATAAATCTCAGAGCTCAACCTTCCACACTGCGAATGCATGTGTTTCTTTGTAGCAGTTGGCTACGATGTTGTAAATCTATTGTGATCAGCTCTCTCTTGAGGTTGAATGAACCGCAAATAAAATAACTGTGTTTGTTCCACATATACTCAGTGGCCAGGATCACAGTGAGGCCTTGGCTTGGGTAGACAACTTGGTCATCGGGAACAAGCTGAACTGTATATGACTCAAAGCCCCTCAATTCAGGGGGAAAACCAATAAGACAAGGATGAATACAAAAACAATGCAGGTGGAAAACAAATTGATCAGTCAGCAGAATGGGGCATGAATCCATTCAAGTAGAGGAACATTTAACTACATCTGTTCTGCCATTCAATTAGATTGTGGCTGATAAATCTCTTAACTGCATATCCATTTTGGCTGGCTGTTGAGCAGTTTTGTTTCATTGTTTCTCTTTCATGTTGGGAATGGATCAGACACAGCTGAGGAAAAGTGTAAAGGTAACTTCATATATTAAATATGTTTTTTTTTAATTCTGAGAAGCTTCTGTAAAAGCTTTACACATGCTACCAAATATTTGAATATATGGAGATCTTAGACTGATTTTCTTCACAAATGTTTTGTTAAAAAGCAGGAACTATGCAAATTTAGTGAAAAGTGTAGATGGTGTGATTGTAGTAAGCATGCAGAAATGCTGGAGGAGCTCAGCAGATATTGTGTTGCTCGTAGGAGGTAAAGATTCATAACTAATGTTTTGGGGTTGAGCCCTTCTTCAAGGTATGAGCAAAAAGCAAGGAGGGGCCTAAATAAAAAAGGGTAGGGGGAGGAGCACTGTGGCCACATTTTTCATGTTTCCTCTCCAGCCCTCCTATCCATGTCCATTTATGGCTTTATGATTGTCGGCCTGTGTTCGTCACCGTGCATTTTCTTCCCTCCTCCCCCAGCCTTTTAATTCAGGTGCCTGCCTGCCTTCTGCTCAGGCCAGAAATGGCGATTATGTATTGTAATCTCCTATGGATGCTGCAAGACCTGCTGAGCCCCTCCAGGGATTTTGTGCTTTCACTGTGTCAACTTAGACTTTTTGAGCTATATATTAGTACAGAAGCTTGACGTAAGATATATTTTTTTCTACAGCTTAATCTTCTTTGTTTTAAACCAAGAAAAATAGCGTAATTATTCTTTGTAAGCCAAACTCGAGCAATGCATTTTACAATGATTGCAATTAGGTGAGATTTTAACAGTGCCACCACTGATAATGCCGGGTGTATGTTGTAAATGAATGGTCAGTTATCGAGGAAATGGATCACTCAAGAATTGCCAGCTATTATTTCAAATTTTAATTATGAACTGATTTTGGTGAAAGAGACTGACGACCACAATATTTCAAATGTAGACATACAGCTGATAACAGGTCTTTCCAGCCCATCAGCTCATGTCACCCAAATACACCATACTCAGTACATTTTGAAGGGTGGGAGAAAACCAGAGCACCTGGAAGAACCCCATGCAGATGCAGGGTGATCATACAAACTCCTAATAGACAGCGCTGCATTCGAAACCCAAGTTGCTGGTGCTGCAATAGCATTGCGCGAACTGATATCTCCTTAGTAGAAAGGAAGAACTAACTACCAGCTTGGTGATGGTACTAATCATACTTTGAAGAAGGGCTCAGGCCTGAAACATTGGTTTTATATCTTTATCTGCTGTGGATGTGCTGTTCCTCCAGCATTTTTTGTGCTTTTGCTAATTTTTATGCCATTTTGTGTAACTGCGTTTAAATAGTCAGGAAAGGTCTAAGTGCTGAGTGTAGAGTGACTTCCTGCCTGGTCAAAGTTAATCAAATTGAATCTTGCACATGTGACCTTAGAAATAAAAGCATTTTTTTTGAGAGCCACTTAAGTGGTGAAAGAAGCATTTTTTTAAAAATTCTTTCAAAGGTGTATTGTTTTTAGATTTCATATTTATTGTTAGAGCACATACTTGCTGCATACAATCCTGAAATTCTTTTTCCTGCGGGCAAGGCAGAATGACCACTTATTGGTAGTGCAAAAAAAATGTACTCAATGTACACACGGTAAACAAAGAAATGTAAACAAACTGAGCAATGCAGAGAAGAAAAAAGTCAATAAAGTTCAAAAGTAAGCATGTGGACTTGAGTAAATTGAATGGACTGAAGGCCATTAAGTCCCAAGGGCCTGATGGACTGCTTCTCAGGGGGCCTAGGGAGGTTGCTCTTGAAATTGTGGATGCATTGGTAAACATTTTCCAATATTCTATAGATTAAGGAGAGGTGCCTGTGGATTGGAGGGTGGCTGATGTGTCACTTTTTAAGAAGGGAGGGAGGGAGAAAATGGGTAATTACAGACGGTTAGCCTGACATCAGTGGTGGGGTAGATATTAGAATATATTATAAAAGAAGAAATAAGAGGATGGTTTCAGTGGATTCCTGCCTTTTTTGAGAATCGCTGTCATAATGGATTATGGAAGGATATATGCCTCAATTGCCTGGTCTACCACCTCCAGAAAAAGAGATATCAATAAATCCTTAAATTCCTTGTAGAACTCAGGTGGGAACCCATCTTCCCCCAGAGATCTGTTAGTCTGTAGTCAACTCAATGCCTTTCCTATCCCTTCCTCTGTGAAGGGGAAATCTAAAATCTAAGCCTTCCTGTTCTTCTAGGTCTAAATTTAGTAGTTCCAATTTTGACAGGAACTCGTTGATTTTTATCTGGCTCCCCTGCCAATTCTGTTTTGTATAGATTTTCATAAAATTGCCTAACAGTCTCATTAATTTCTTTTGACTTGTACGAGATCCAGTCATTCCCAGTTTGTATCGCATTGATCATCCTTGAGGCCTGTTTTGCCCTCAACTGCCAGGAGAGGACTTTAATGGGTTCTCTCCCCCCAATTTGTAATATTTTTGTTTTGACCTCATTATGGCCTTTTCTATATGATACATTTGAAATGTTTTGTATTTCAGATTTTTTTGGTTGTTAGAGCTCTATATGGTTCTTCAGAGCCAGATTTTTGAAAGTCATTCTCTAAACAAGTAATCTTCTGTTTTGATTCTTCTACCTCCCTCATGTATTCTTTTTGCTTGCTTTAGTGTATCCAATTATTTGACCTCTCAAATACGCTTGAAGGTGTCTCAGAGTAGAAATTTATCGAATAAAGCTAAAGTTGGTCTCATTGAACATGTCTATCAGTGCTCTTACAAAGCTACAAAACTCTAGCTTTTTTGACAGCAACATATTAAGGCGCTATCTATACACCATCTCTTGGTTATCCAGCATTTCTATGATTAATGTCAAAGGTGAATGGTCTGACAGAAGCTTTCTTGTGTACTCGGTCTCTATGATACTACTCTCTGTGATCTGAAGCCAGAAATAAATCTATCCTAGAGTAGGAATCAGTTTCCCTCGAGTAGAAGGAGTAATCCCTCTCCCTTGGCTGTTTTTACCTCCATACATCTATCAAATTCAGCTCCTTCATAAAATCAGTGGGAGCCTTTGCTGTCTTTGTCTTTGCAATTTTTTTCGTGGACTTGACAGGAGTCAGACAAAAGTTTGTTCTCCCCCAACCGGAATATTTTCTCTTCCCTCTGCCATTTTAAAGTAGGTTTCTTGTATGAATTTTTAATCATCTGGGTTGGGGGGCATATACATTCATTAGGGTCCAGGACTCTGAATATATCAGACAGTGCACCATTACCAATCTCTCTGTTCTGTCTGTGACCACTCTTTCCACTCTCACAGGAACACTTTTTCCTATCAAGTTTGTCATACCCCTTGCCTTAGAACCAAACGAGGAGGCTATTACCTGGCCTACCCATCTCCTTTTTAACTTTTGATGTTCCTGCTCTATTAAATGTGTTTCCTGGAGGAAGGCCAGATACGACCCCATTTTCTTTGTGTGCTGAAACTTTTTTCCTCTTCACTATGCCATTCAGACTGTTTGTTAAAGCGTGTATATTTGATATTATTGGCCATTGTCCCAGAGACTCTTCCCAGGTCTGTGTTTTCCCCCCTGTCCAATCTTTTTCCTTCAACCAGGCTTTCCAGTCCACACAGAATCTGCAACAAATTCTGGAAAGGAAATATAATAAGAGGCAAAAAGAACCACATAAAATACAAAAACAAACCATAAGATTCACATGTATCCCCCATCCTCTCTCTTTCCCCCCCCCTCCCCTCCCCTGCAGAAGCTTCACCAGTATCAAGCATGGTCTTTGACTAGGGCTTAGGTGTGGGAGGAAGGACTTATGGACCCTCTCTACCTCAACTGATTCTCCCAGTTTCTCCCTTCCCAAAACCTCTGGTAGCTAGCATTGAAAGAACACCCTTATGTGCCTTCCTCCAACCTCACAATTTTTAACATGTTCCTCTGGCTATGATTCTCCAGATTATCAATTCTCTGCTAGAGGCTTACCCTTTCTGCCCGCCCCCCCCCCCCCCCCCCCCCCCATGCAGTAACTTCTCTCTCCAATTTATTTATTCTGTCTTCATTATACCCAGTTCTTTCCTCCACTTCAGTCATCTTTCCTGTCAGTCCAATTAGGGTATTTTCCCATCTGTCCATTTTATTATAAAGTTCCTCTTTTTTTGGTTAAATCTCTGGCCAATCTCTCCTTTATCCTTCCCATGGCCTATAGGATGTGTAGTGAGGGCTCCGATCGCACTCTCTCTCTTGCCAACTCCATCTTGCTTACCTCGTGACGCCTGAGTTTTCCCTTTTCTCTTCTGCTGCTGCCTCTGACCCTCCTTGTCACTTCCCTCTTCGCTGGATTTGCTGCTGGAGCTGTCTGTATTCGTGGGGGTCGAGGTCTCCTGTGTCCTCCCACAAGCTGCTCCTACTTCCGGGCACTCTCCTTGCTGTCCTTGGGGCGGGGCGGGGGGTGGAGGTGGGGAAAGAGGGGTGTGACACACCCTCCCCAAGGCCCAGACCCCTCTTCCTGGGCTCCTTGCCTCCTGACAACCAGTTGGAAACTGCGTTGCCTCTCCTCCCTGAGTCGGTTTCACCTTTTGCTCCCCCCCCCCCGGGTGAGCACTGGCTACATTCTGTGGGTTGTGTCTTCATCGTCGGGATCCCCACCCCGGACTTCAGGCCTGGAATCGACATCACCATCTTGGGCTCCACAAAGCGGGCTGAATTGGATGCCAGCAGTCGTTCCTACTTCATTGGCTTTTAAAAAATTTGACTGGCGTTTTTCTCACCATTTTGTTTTTGTCAGGAAGGAACTTTTATTTATCTATTTTTGCTATTTTTAGTGTTTGTATTTTTTTTTAAAACTGTTTTTGTTCTGGGAGGTCTAAGGGTCGACGCCCTACTGTTCCCTCCTCATCACATGACTGACCCGTGACAATACATTCTTTTTCATCCTTTTTAAAGCCTAAACGTCCTTCCTGTAGTGGGGTGTCCAGAAGTTCACACTCTGCTCCCAGTGAGGTGTGATGTGGCACGTTGTGAGTTGGAGTCCCACTGGAACATATATGGATGCTTCTGGGCTGATTTCCATTACATCCTGAAAGTGAGCAGTTTTGATTGATATCCTTTGCTCTTTATAACAATATATTAAACTGATCTCTATGCAGTGCACAAAAGTTCTGGAGAAACTCAGCAGGTCATGCAGCATCCATAGGAAGCAAAAGGTGCTCAACGTTTTGGGCCTGAGCCCTTCTTCGGGCTTGTTTCTGTGGTCCAGGCGAGCATGATAGATTCCATGTTATTTGAAGAAGCAAAGATCGAATTAAGAATGATCCCAGTTTTCAGGACAACATTAGATTTTTAAACCATGTTCCTGCAATAGATTAATCATTCATTCACCTCACTGGTGTTTGTAGGATATTGCCTTGCAAACATTTGATTGAGGGGAGATGGTGCTGTTTTAAAATAATTTGAAGTATTTTTGAGATCGATCTAAGATCTCAATCTTGATTAAGAAATGAATATTTTGTTTTAAACGGCCATCTGGTAATATTAAATCGACTGCTTATTGAGGATTTTGATCTTGGGTACCGTCATGCTTCCATGTTGATTTTACTGGCTTTTTTTTTTCGGCAGTGGTGATGGTCTTAGGAGGGATAAATGTCTCAAATTGTTTTGGAGAATCCTTCAAAAATCACAGATGGTAAAGTCATTCATGATTTGAGTTCAATCATAATGGTAGATCACGGTCTCTTAATCTTCCTCTGACTGTAATGTGAATTTAAATCCTGCATGCAGGTCGGTTTATGAGTTGTGAACAAAGTGAGCTATTTTTCAGAGCAGTATCACACAAGTTGAGCAAATAATGCTGGAGAGAGTTCCTCAAGCATCTGATTGTTTGCTCAGGATTCCAACATCCGCAACTTTTGTGCTTCTCTAACACAAAACAATATTCATACAAAACCAGGATCTTTGTGAAACTTCCTTTTCCTTTACAGGGCTACTTTAGATCAGCTCACTTGCCTTTCCATTAAAACTGCAAGGTGTTTGCATATTCTTTAACAGTGGAACAAACATATTTAATAAGATTGACATTGAAAATGCATGGACTATCATTACTTAAAAACCTCTTAACGTCTGTCCCGAAAGTGGTTTGTGCTTTCAGGAATAATCTCTAATGATTTATTCTTGAATCATTTTTTTTTAATGATTTCCTCAAAGCCAGAGTGTCGAGTGTAAATGCAAACACACCAAAATGCTGCAGGAACTCGGCTGGTCTTTTCAGCATCTATAAGGAGACAAAGATGACATTTTGGGCCTGAGCCCTTCTTCAAGGGAAAAAAATCAGGAAAGGCAGAAGCAGGATGTATCAGAAAGTCTCAGAATTCAAACAATGGGGGAGGAATCCAGACCAACAGAAGGTGTTAATTGGATATGATAAGGGACAAGGTGAGAATTTGCCATGTCTGTGCGAAAGATGACAGGGAAGGGAGAGATGACTGGAAAAGGGTATGGTTTCTTTTTAAACAAAAGCTCGAAGTCGATATTAATGCCATCCAGTTGACGAGTGCCCGGTCATAAGATGAGGTCTTATTCCTCCTATTTATGGGTGGCGTCAGTCTGGCAGTACATGAGACCATGGATGGTCATGTCAGCAAGGGTATGGAATGGAGAATTGAAATGGGAGATCAAAGCTATTGCATCAGACAGCTGAGGTGCTCAACAAAGTGATCTCCCAATCTGCATCCAGTCTCTCCAATGTAGAGGAGACCAGAGCAGGAGCACCAGATGCAATAGGTGACCCCTGCAGATTCACAAGTGAAATGTTGCTTCACTTGGAAGGACTGTTTGGGGCCCCAAATGGTGCTGAGGGAGGAGGTGTTGGTGCAAGTGAAACATCTGTGGTCACAGGGGAAGCTCTGAGGGGGACGATTTGTGGGGAGGGAGGAGTGGACAAGGGAGTCAAGGAGGGAGCGGTCCCTGCGGAAGAATGAGAGGAGAATTTATCTAGTGATGGGATCATGTAGTAAGTGATGGAAACGACGGATGAGGATGTGTTGGATGCAGAGGCTGGTGGGGAGGTGTCGGACTCTGGCTTTACCTTACTCTTAATTTAGTCTATGTGTGGTCTGAGTCCAGCGTGTTCTTTGAATGAAGTGATAGGAGAAGGTATTCGGTTCAACAGTCAGTTTATTACACAGCACAAGAATAAAACTTAACAGAGCTCTGGGTCAGTCGTTAGTTCATAGGTCACCTGCACAGTGAGCTATTCCCCAAGACTGACCCCTATTGTCCAGTTGGCTCAGTTTATATAGATCAACCTTATCATACAGAACAAAAGTTGTCTTCCTTTGCTAGATCTTTTTGCATAAGGGTTATCGCAAGTCATCTCCTGTTTTGCGGATATCTGGGGTGTAGCACTCCCATCTTAATCCTCCAAGCCAGACTATCCTGTTGATTGGATCAGAAATTAATTCATCCCCAGATATCTCTAATCACCATTCTGTCCCTGTCTGGCCAATTTCTGCTGTTCTCTTTAACACCTCCTCATGCCTTAATCTTCCTCCTAGACTGGTTATCCATTCCCTTTGTTTCTTGCAGGCCATTCTTTGTTCTGGTCTGGCCTGTGACTCCTGTGCTACTCACCACCTCCTTCAGTTTGAGCATTCCTCCTAAATTGCTTTATGCATTTCCTCTCCCTGTATTTGGGAGCAGACAATTTTGCTCAGCCAACTTTGCTCCATGCTGTGATTGCCACTTAATCACATTCCTCTTTTTCCCTGACTCATGCCGTACATATAAACTTATTAATTAATCATTTCTTCCATAATGTTTTAACCCCTAGATTCCAACAGAGGTAGGTAAGGACAAGAGGAATCCTGTCCTTGTTGCACGTGGGGGCATATGTGCGGATATTGGAGGATGTGCGGGTGAGGGCCGAGTTGATGGTGGTAGAGGAAAAAGCCATCTTATTTGAAGGAGGACATCTCTGATGATCTGGCATGGAAGTCTTCATCCTGATGGAGGAATTGAGTGAATGGAATGGAATCTTTACATGGGGACAGGATGGGAAGAGGTGTAGTCGAGGTATCTGAGGGAGTTGGTGGGTTTATAGAAGATGTGTGTTGAGAGTTTGTCTCCTGAGAAAGAGGCAGATCGAGGAAAGGCAGAGGGTTGTTCGAGATGAAACAAGCAAATTTGAGGTTGGGGTCGAAGTTGGCAGTAAAATGGATCAACTCGATGAGCTTATCATGAGTGCAGGAGGCAGCATCAAAGTCTAAATAGTCCAAGTAAGGTCCATCCAGAATCCACTTTTACCAGTTGGCCATTGTATTGGGAAAGGTTGTGGCAGTCATGTGACAGCACTGCCCACCACCTAATTTGAGGACACACCAGCTGCCAATAAAGGCTTGTGGTTCCATCCCACCCATTAGTGCACACCTTTCTCAGCCATGTAAATTACCTGGACTGCATACTCCAGCCTGCCTTTATTTCGCCTTGGGCCATTGGCTATTGTAATTGGATTAACCATCCTGGCACCGAGCAATTGGAATCCTGTAGATGATCTGGGCTTGTCCCTCCAGCACTATAAAGGTGCCATGTGCTCTTTGCTCTCTTTTTGCCAGCTTGGGACCACCCTGCTTCACTCCAGGCCTAGAAATGTGGTAGGGTGCTAGAAAAATTGTTGGTAAGATGTGCACTGTGAAAAGGGTTGGGAGTGTTTAATTAGTGCCCCTTGCAGCATAGAACCATGCCTGCACTGAGTCAAGGGGTGTTGGGGCATTGTAGTGATTTTTTTTCCTTGATCATTGTATGTACCAGTTCATTGTATGTGGAGTGTATTTTGTTCCCATGCTATTTCCCCCATGTTCATTATAAATTGTCTGCTATTTCTTTCCCACGGCTGCTGTAAAATGTCTGTGCGTCTGTCTGTGCTGTATCAGTTGCCATTTCCCACACTTGCCTTCTGTAAATAAAATACTTCCCCATCAAAACTGTGTTTAGAGTCCTTGCCTTTGAGACCTCCCAAACCTGTTTCCTCACTCTCAACAGCCATTTTAAGTTGTATGTTAATTTGTGGATTATAATCAAATTGAATATAAGATACTGTATATGTTGGTGTATAAAATGGTATTTGAACCTTAAAAATTATCACCCCAAAACCATGGGTATAAACCAAGTATAAAATCCGAACCTTAATATCCTGTGGTTTAGAGTGCCCCCATGGCGATGGAGAACAGCATAAAACACTCACGTAACTCCTATGGTCCTTCCTCTGAATATTTTTCTTCCAAAACTTGCATTTGGGTAGCTGGATTAATAGTAATGTAATATTAAAACAATAAAAATGCACTGTAAACTTGTCCAACGTACCTTAAAATAACAGCCCGGGATACACCAGTTGCCTTTTGCAGCAGTTGACGAATAGCAAAGTGTCAGGCTCCCCTGTGGGGTCCATCACCCAGATCGACCACTGTCAGCACTCTACAAACTCTAAACGGCTGTTAAAGGAGCTGATGGTGGTTTATTTTAAAGTATGCTCATAAAATGTAAAATTTCACTGGGTAATTTGCTTTTAAAATATTGTGACAGCATCACTTCACTGGTCAGTGGGATGGTTGGTAAAGGACTATTGGGGCAGTAAACACTCGGCAGTAAGTGCCAGACTTTGGGGGATAGACCTTTACAGCGAGTAAAGCTCGAAACCTACATTTTAAATGGAAATTCTGGGGTTGTCTTTTACATTGACATAAACAGTATTTGTAATTTACACCATCTATTGGAAAATAAGAAATCTCCAATTAATCAATCAGGGGTTTGTATATGTTAATAATAGATTAGCACAGGGTCTCCAAAGTGGTCAATATTGACCCCTGGGGGGTTGATGTGACTATACAGAGGGTTGGGGGTTGATTGAACTTTTGTGGTGGAAAGCAGGGACGAATCAATGGAAAATAGCATCTTTAGCAATGGTAGTCAACCTGTTGTGAGAGCTGGGCCTTAGTGGCTGCTGTGTGGCATTTGGCTTCGTCCTTTGAGTAAGGTGAGAGCGAATGGGAGGATGGACTGCATAGAGGACTATTGTGTTCTTGGTACGTTTGGTAGCACAGCCAACCCCCAGCCTGTCCAGCTCCGTGATTCCATGCCCAGGAGTCGATGAGGGATCAAGTATTCCATGAAGGGGTGGATGGTCTAAAATGTTTGAGGACCCCTAGATTACCACATCTAATAAATGACACCAAACTTGACCAGTTTAAAGCTGAAGGAAATTGGGAAAAAAAATGCTATTCTTCTGCAGGCCATTAGGGGATGGGAACTAAGTGATTGTCTGCAAGGAGCTTTGCATCCTGTGAGTAATTAATAAATTAGATTAGTCCAGCTTGGTATAGGCAGTTCATGAAATAAATTCACCTGAAGCTATTTCACTAACTTCATTTTGTGCTGCTGTGTCTTCCAAAAAAAACGGAAAAATGAACCTGTGGTGAAAGCAATGATGCAGCCGTGTGTTAATTTTATTCCATATAGAGCATCTCTCCAAGATTTACTGCCTCAGTTTTCCTCTGTCATTAAGTGCTATTTGATGGCCTGCAGAAGGAAGCTGGCCACTGCTGTATAAACAAATTTCTGACTTGGGGTGGGCGGGGGGTGGTCCCAAACACACAAGGGAGGTGAAAGGGAATGCCAGGAGAAGCAAGAGATGAAAGCCTTCTTGTGTTGTTTGCCAAAGTTTTTTTCGCAAAGGAAATGTAAGCATACTTTGGATATCAAATTGTTACCATGAGGTGGGTGATACATTGAGTTCTTGGGTTCATTCAATTGGTTTTAAATGTATTTCGAGTGATTATATTGGCCATATGAGAAAATCACAAGTTCATATGCATTATTTGATACCCAAGAACCACAGTGAATTTGCTGATGAATGCACAACAAAAAACACAGGAGGAAAAAAGACGATCCCAGGCCCAGTTAAATCAATACTTTGTGATGTCATGTCCCTCATCCAACAAACAGATGTCATTAGTGATCATATACATTTATCAAGTAGCTGCAAGAATTAGCGTGATCAGAGGACATGTCTCAGGTATTTTATCAATAAAGTAATAGCTGAGGTGATTTGAAGCATTGCAGACAGATTAGATTTCAAATTCTGTTATAGACAGGACATAATGGAGCCAACATTCAGACACACGGTAGTTCCGAGTCCATGGATACTGACACACCTGGGAGTGGGGGAGAGTCGGTGGAGAGGAACCTACAAAGCACAATGATAAAATAGCTATATTTTCTCACCGGCATCGTCCAGTGTAATTTTGATTCCTTTTGCTACCATTCTGTACTTTGAAGATGTTGTACATGTTACTAGTATTACCATAAATTTGTTGCTTATTCATATTGCTGCTGTTGATCCGCAACTTTAAGGAGTCCTCTTTGGTGTTAAATGCTGTTAAACATTGAATTCAGAAATTATTGTTTGTTATTTTTGAATAGTCAGGAAAATCCCTGGTATCTGGCACCTGGTTGATGTCAGATAAGTGTATGGTTGGTTGAGACAGACTCTTACAATGCCTCATTAATACACCTGTGTTTATATATTTTTTAAAAAGTTTAAAAAGACAAAAATACTGTACTTGCATTGAACAAACTTCACTTGTATGAATTATATGGTATTAGCCTTCAAGCATTTTACTTCTTTCGGTCACATTCTTTGAAAACATTTAATTGGTGCTGCATCTGCAGGTTCTTCCCCCTCCATGCAGTCTCCCAAAAGATTAATAATAACCTCTTAGATAATGAACTCCTCCCCCCACCCCCCCCCCCCCCCCAAGTTTAGAGAAAAATTCCTTGACTGGGGTGACTCTTAGTAAACAGGCATAAGCAGACACTTTAAGAGACTCACCCCCAACACTGAGTGACATCAACCAGCTCTTAAAATTTTAAACTTACATATTTTTATTTCTTATTTTATTCTTAATTATATTAGTCTTTTAAAATTTATTTTCCTCAATTTTTTTGCAATTGGCTTGAGGCTGCCAGTTGCTTGAATTCCAGATACTTGGAGTTTTGCTCTATTTTATGTTAACTTGCAGTTGTGGCATCAAGAATTAATGTTGTTCATTTGAGAAATGGCAGGAAAAAATTAGTTACTACCTGTTTTGAATGACCAGCCCCCTGCGCAGAAGTCTGGACTAAATCCAGGGACACACACTTATTGCCATGACAGTTGTGGAATTTGCATTTCTGTCCAATCACTGGACAATATTCGAAACGCTTTGGCTCCTGATTTAATTTCAAACTGAACGCAAAGATAGTTGCAGAAACATTAAATTATCTTTCATTTAATTTAACTGCATGTTCAACTGACCTAAAAATGTTTTCCCACTGACTTTCGTTTGCATTCGCCATCTGGTGCCTCTCGTGTCAGTGTTCAACAATAGTCAGCCAGCATTGATGGATTCCAGATGCAATATCCTGGTGAAACCTTTCACTATGTTTGTCACTGACCACACCAAGATCAGCAGGGGAAAAAGTCCAAGTGAGAATGCAGAAAATAAATTTTCAATGACATGTTGCAGTTTATGGTTTTGTATGCTTGAAGCATATTAAAAATAGGTAAAGGTTCCATTAGTATCACATGACATTTAGAATGCAGCATTCATGAAATTCTTTAACATTTGTCTACTGTTGGGCAGAGGCCGCCACAGTTCACCCTGTGCCTGGACTGGGGCCACCGCCTCCCACTCCCTGCCCGGACCGGGGCCTCCGCCTGCCTCACTCGACCGAGGCCGGGGCCGCCGTCTCCCCCTTGCTCCTGCCCGTATCGGGGCCGCCGCCGTCTACTCTTCGCCCGGACCGGGGCCGGGGCCGCTGCTGCTCTCCCTGTGCCTGGACTGGGGCCGCCACCTCCCACTCCCTGTCCGGACCGGGGCCTCCGCCTGCCTCACTCGACCGAGGCCGGGGCCGCCGTCTCCCCCTTGCTCCTGCCCGTATCGGGGCCGCCGCCGTTGCTCTCCATTGCAGGCAAAATCTTCGCTAGGATTCTACTAAATAGAATAATACCTAGTGTCGCCGAGAATATTCTCCCAGAATCACAGTGCGGCTTTCGCGCAAACAGAGGAACCACTGACATGGTCTTTGCCCTCAGACAGCTCCAAGAAAAGTGCAGAGAACAAAACAAAGGACTCTACATCACCTTTGTTGACCTCACCAAAGCCTTCGACACCGTGAGCAGGAAAGGGCTTTGGCAAATACTAGAGCGCATCGGATGTCCCCCAAAGTTCCTCAACATGATTATCCAACTGCACGAAAACCAACAAGGTCGGGTCAGATACAGCAATGAGCTCTCTGAACCCTTCTCCATTAACAATGGCGTGAAGCAAGTCTGTGTTCTCGCACCAACCCTCTTTTCAATCTTCTTCAGCATGATGCTGAACCAAGCCATGAAAGACCCCAACAATGAAGACGCTGTTTACATCCGGTACCGCACGGATGGCAGTCTCTTCAATCTGAGGCGCCTGCAAGCTCACACCAAGACACAAGAGAAACTTGTCCGTGAACTACTCTTTGCAGATGATGCCGCTTTAGTTGCCCATTCAGAGCCAGCTCTTCAGCGCTTGACGTCCTGCTTTGCGGAAACTGCCAAAATGTTTGGCCTGGAAGTCAGCCTGAAGAAAACTGAGGTCCTCCATCAGCCAGCTCCCCACCATGACTACCAGCCCCCCCACATCTCCATCGGGCACACAAAACTCAAAACGGTCAACCAGTTTACCTATCTCGGCTGCACCATTTCATCAGATGCAAGGATCGACAATGAGATAGACAACAGACTCGCCAAGGCAAATAGCGCCTTTGGAAGACTACACAAAAGAGTCTGGAAAAACAACCAACTGAAAAACCTCACAAAGATAAGCGTATACAGAGCCGTTGTCATACCCACACTCCTGTTCGGCTCCGAATCATGGGTCCTTTACCGACACCACCTACGGCTCCTAGAACGCTTCCACCAGCGTTGTCTCCGCTCCATCCTCAACATCCATTGGAGCGCTCACACCCCTAACGTCGAGGTACTCGAGATGGCAGAGGTCGACAGCATCGAGTCCACGCTGCTGAAGATCCAGCTGCGCTGGATGGGTCACGTCTCCAGAATGGAGGACCATCGCCTTCCCAAGATCGTATTATATGGCGAGCTCTCCACTGGCCACCGTGACAGAGGTGCACCAAAGAAAAGGTACAAGGACTGCCTAAAGAAATCTCTTGGTGCCTGCCACATTGACCACCGCCAGTGGGCTGATAACGCCTCAAACCGTGCATCTTGGCGCCTCACAGTTTGGCGGGCAGCAGCCTCCTTTGAAGAAGACCGCAGAGCCCACCTCACTGACAAAAGGCAAAGGAGGAAAAACCCAACACCCAACCCCAACCAACCAATTTTCCCTTGCAACCGCTGCAATCGTGTCTGCCTGTCCCGCATCGGACTGGTCAGCCACAAACGAGCCTGCAGCTGACGTGGACTTTTTACCCCCTCCATAAATCTTCGTCCGCGAAGCCAAGCCAAAGAAAAAAAACTGTTGGGCAGACAGAGTTGCCACTTTCTCCAGTGCCTCTCACAGAAACCTACAGCACCTGATGTTCCTAGGCAGTCTCTCCAGGTAATGACCAGCCCTGACCCTGCTTAACTTCCGAGATCAGACAATCTCAGGCGTATTCAGGAAATCACAAAAAAGGTTGTATCTTTTTTTTAAAAAAAGTATGTGATCGGAAAATTTTAAGGTGATTCTTGTGATCAGTAGCCCAAAATCTGTAAAATGCATCCAAAAGTATCAGGAAGCAAAATCTTCGTGGTCCAGATGGTTTCTTTTTAATGACTACAATACTAGTGGATTGTGATACTAACCCATTTGCTTTGTTAAAGTCCTTTAGGGAGGCAATCTCCCATCCTTACCTGGTCTGACCAGCCTATAACTCCAGGTGGATAGGCATGTAGTCGACAATTATATGTCCTATGCAGCGATCCATCATGCAACTCCATTTAATAAAGAATGAGAATAAAATCAGACAACCTCTGCCACCAAATTAAACACCGTAAAATAATTAGTAAAAAACAGAATGCCGGAGAAAAAGTAAAAACACACTGAAATGCTGGAGGAATTCGGCCAGTCTTTTCAGTGTCTATGAGAGGCAAACACATATTGCCGATGTTTCAGATCTGAGCTCTTCTTCAAGCAATAAACAAAATAAGCCAGAAGCAGGAAATTTCAAAGTCGCAGTATTCAAGCAATGGGGGAAGGAAGCTAGACCAACCCAAGATGTTAATTGGATTTGATAGGGTCTATGTTAGAACATTGCAGCATAGCACAGCCTCTTCAGCCTTCAATGTTGTGCCGACCTATATATTCCTAGAAAAAAAACTAGACCCTTCATACTTCACATCCCTCTATTTTACTTTCAACCATAGGGCTGTCTAAGAGACTCTTAAATGCCCCTAATGTTTCAGCCCCCACCACTACCACCACCCATGACAATGCATTCCAGGCACCCACAACTCTCTGTGTGGTTTTAAAAGAAATTATCCCTGATGTCGCTCCTGAACTTTCCTCCCCTCGCTTTGAAGAGATGTCCCCTGGTGTTTGCTATTCCTGAGAGGCTCTGGCTGTCCACCTTATTCATGTCTCTTAGAATTTTATAGACCTCTATTAAATCTCCTCACATCCTTCTGCATTCCAAAGTCCCTGTCTGTGTAAATCCCTTCCCATAATACCCCTCCTGTCTCTGCAAGCCCTCACTGGCATCTCCACCCCTTCCTGTCTCTGTAACCCACCCTCCAGTTCTCTCAAAACCTTCCTATCTCATTTACCCCCTACTCTGGTCTTGCTACACCCCTCTTAGTCTGTAAACCATCTCTGGTCCCCTATGCTCATTCCTGTCTCTGTCACCTTCTCTGGTCTACTATGCCTTCCTTGTCTCGGTAACCTGCTCCAGTCCCATACACCCCTTACTGTCTCTGTTACCCCTTTCAGTCCCCTACACTCCTCCCTGTCTCTTCAACCCCCTCCAAATCCCTGGGCCTCTCCCTGTCTCTAACCCCATGAGCTCCCCTACTCCACTCCCTGTCTCTGTACCCAATGTGGTCCCCTATGCCCCTCCCAGTCTCTGTTAACCCCTTTAGTACTCCACACCCCTCTCTGATTCTGAACCCCCCCTCCCCCTCTGGTTCCCCACACACCTCTGTCTCTGTAACCCTCTCCAGTCCCTTAGACCATTCCTTGTTTCTGTACTCCTCCCACTTACCCCTCCCCCCCACCCTTGGCTCTCAACACACCTCCCTGTCTATGTAACTCTATCTGATCCCAATATCACTCTCTGTTTCTGTAACCACCACCTCCCCCTTGTCCTCCACACCCCTCTGTCTGTAACCCACTCCAGACCACTGGGAGGTCCACATTGTGGTGGTCAGAGCCAAGCTGCTCAACATTGTGATCTCCTAGTCTTGTCATGCCTCTGTCTCCCAGTGGCCACCCATTTCAATTATCCACCCCATTCCCTTGCTGATATGTCTGTCCATGGTCTTGTGCTCTGCCAGACTAAGACCATCCGTAAATTGGAGGAGCAACACCTCATCTACTGTCTTGGTACCGTCCAACTGGATAGCATTAATGTAGACTTCTTAGGCTTTTTTTTTAAAAAGTTTTTCATACTTGTTGTAATCAAATTCACCCCATCTCAAGACCCCCTTCTACCAAATTCCCTCATATATAAAACTCGAGTATATATAAAAAAATTTTTTTGAATTGCAGATAGAGGTATTGTCCCCCACTTATCTCCAAATTTTTCATAAATACTTAGAGGAGAATTTTCAGGTTTAGAGGCACAAGGAAGATATCATTACAAATTTAATCCCATTATTTGGGTGTAGAGGCGCAACATTTGCAAAAATGTACTGTACCTGTTCCTCAAATTATATGTAATTTTTTCCAAAGGGATGCAACTTTGAATTTCTGCATGCCACCTTGGCATATCCAAAGATATGTCAGACTTTTAAGTAACTGCAATGCATTTCCTTGCTACTTTTAGTTTGGGTCTTTTGCCTTCAATATTTTCTAATAAAAATAAATCGGGACTTTGCGGAAAGACAATTCCTATAACTTGTTCTTAAAAAATTCCATAGATCTGCCCAAAAGGGCTTTACATTGGAATAAGACCAAATTGAATGTTAAGAAAAATCCTACATCTTTGCCATACCTCAAACATTGATCTGATAAATCTGATTTCAATCTATTTCAACTGTAAGATATAAGCTGATGTAATAAAAATCTATATGTTATATTAATAATATTAGTCATATAATCCCTGCATAAATCTTCCCATATTTATTCATCAATTGTAATATTTAAATCTGTTTCCCATCTCTGTCTAGATTGATGAAATCCTTGTTTGGGAGTTCCTGCTTGTAGTGATGAATATATCATAGAAGTAAATTTTTTTTAACAATTCCTTTCCGATAAGTTCTATCTCAGTACAACAAGATAAAAAAAACATAATTGGTCCAAGCTTATCTCTCAAATATGCTCTTAATTGAAAATAACAAAAAAAGAATATTATGTGGTATAGCATATTTATTCCTCAATTGCTCAAATGACATTAAATAGACCCTTTCCATAACAATTGTCAATGTTTCCAATCCCTTATGAAACCAAATATTCAAAAACTGATTATCTCTTGAAAAAGTTGTAAGGGGATTTGGGATCATTGGCACTTTAGGTGATATAGATCTTCTTGCACTAATATCATTTATTTTATTCCAGATATTGAGCACATGTTTCAATAATGGTGTCTCCTTGTCAGCAACCATCAATTTTAGGACCCACATTAATAAATTCTTCTGCTTTCCTCTCTTCTATTTTATTCAGTTCTATATCACTCTCTTCTCTCTCTCTCTCTCTCTCTCTCTCTTTCTCTCTCTCTCTCAAAGAGGCAAGAAATCTTACTTTAGCTGCTCGGTAATAATTTCTAAAATTAGGAAGCTATAGACCTCCCGGTTCATATTTCCATGTAAATTTTTCTATAGAAACTCTTGACATTTTACTTGTACAAAGGAACCACCTTACATATTTATTCAATTCTTGAAAAAAATTTGAGGTATTAAAATAGGTAATGTTTGGAAAAGATAATATGTTCTTAGAAATATATTCATATTTATACAATTAACCTTTTGAACTAAATTTATAGGTAAATTGATCCATTTTTCAAATCTTCTTAAGTAATGATAAATAATTCAATTTATACAAATTCTTCAAATTACTATCTGTACATGTACCTAAATATTTACTACCCTCTTTTGGCCATTTAAACTGAGTGCCCCTTTGACATTGATCACTTTCCATTAATGGCATGATTTCACTTTTATCCTAATTTATTTTATAACCTGAAAAATTTCCATATTTTTCCATTTGAAGTATAGTTTTCATAAAGATGTCTCGGGGTTAGTCAAATATATTAGACCATCATCTGCAAATAAACTAATTTTATGTTCTTCTTGACCTACCCTGAATCCCTTAATTTGTAAATCAGACTGAATTACCTGGCCAAGTGGTTCTATAGCTAAAATAAATAAAGCTGGGGATAAAGGACATCCTTGTATCCTTCTCTACTAGGTCTCATCATTTTAAACAGTTTGGACACTTGTCCATTAGTTACTACTTTGGCTTTAGGATTATTAGATAATGCTCTAATCCAATTTTAAAAATTCAATCCAAATTTTTCTAATGCCTTAAACAAAGTCCCATTCTAATCTGTCAAATGCTTTTTCTACATCTAAGGGCACTGCAACACTTGAGTCTTCTTTTAGTGCTAAATAAATTATACAAAGTAATCGAGCTACATTTTCTGATGATTGTCTCTTTTTAACCAAACCTGTCTGATCCATATTTGTAAATTGAGATCGCAATTTATTCAATCTATTTGCCAACATTTTTGCAACAACTTTATAATCTGCATTTAATAATAGATCTATGAGATGAAGCTTTTAAAGGGTCCCTTTTTTTTTAGGAATCACAGTAATTATTGCCATCAAAAATTATTCTGGAAGAGTGTGTTTCCGAAGCCTTGCATAAATATAGGAATTAGTAGATGATTTATCTGGTTTTCATTAAATCTCCCTCACTCTTTCCCTAGCGCTGTCTCCCGCCCCCCCCCTCCTATTCTGTCTTCTTTCACACGAACATGATAAATTCTTACCTTGTCCCTTATCATATCTAATTAACACCTCTTGTTGGCTTTTAATTTTTAATTTGGATGTACAGCATGGCAACAGGTCATTTTGATCCATGAGTCCATGCCACCCAATTAACCTTTTTACTTCAACCACGGTGTCTGCAGACTTTTGTGTTTTACTTTGGCACTGACATTTTTACTTTGTTCATAATTTTATCTACTGTCCTGTGTTAGCTGTGAATGAGGAGTTCATCCATGATGAACAACATTTTCAGGAAGCACTGGTTGTAGAAAGAATGTACTCTGAGTAGCAAACTTTGATGTCCATCCCAAGAATGTTACAATTGCACTATGATTGACTGAGCTGGGCGAATCCTGAAGGAAACAGCTGCCTGACGGGGGCTGTAACATGTAAAGGGCAAACAAGCATGAGTGATATGCTTCCATGAACTTGCCTTCAACAATCTACCTATGGCTGGTGCGCCTGTCCATGAGAACAGTTAATGGACAGCCTTTGGAAATGAAGATATCCTTCACTGCTTGGCTCAATAAAATTCTTTGGAGCATAAATAATGTAGATCAGTGGTTTTCAAGCTGCCCACCTAAACTCTCATTCCACCTTAAGCAATCCTTATGCCATAATATGCTCTGTGATTAGTGAGGGATTGCTTAAGGTGGTATGTGAATGGAAAGAAACAGTTTGAAAACCACTGTTTTAATCATACCTCATTGACTTATGTGCACAGTTTCATAACTCCAAAGGAAATGGGCAAATGATTTTTTTCCAAAACCAAAATATTTCAGTAACAATTGGATCTAGAGCAGTGGTTCTCAATTTTTCCTTCCCACTCACATACCACCTTAAGCAATCCCTCACTAATCAGAGCACCAATGGCATAGAGATTCCATCAAGTGGTATGTCAATTTAAGGGGCAATTTGAAAACCACTGATGAACATGGTCATAGGGATTGACTGGCCTGAATTAGGAGGAGAGGTTGGATTGGGTGGGAATTTTCTCCCTGGAATGTGAAGCTAAGGGGAAGACCTGACAAAGGTTTATAAAATCATGAGAGACACAGGAAAGGTCAATGGCCTGTCTTTTTTGTAGAGCAGGTGAATTCAAAACTAGAGGGAATATCTTTAAGGTAAGAGGCAAATTAAAGGGGTCCTCAGAGGTAAGTTTTTCAGAGGGTAGTGGGTATTTGGAATGAGCTTTCAGAGGAAGTGATCAAAGTGGTACAATTACAGAATTTGGACAGGTACATGGGAAGGAAAGGTTTAGAGCAGGGTTGGGCAACTTTTTTTTAAAAAAGCCCTCACATTCCACATTAAGCAATCCCTTGCCAATCACAGAGCACTTATGGATAGTGAATATTTAAGGTGGAATGTGAGTTTAAAAAAAAAAGTTGCCCTCCCCTGGTTTAGAGAGAGCCCATTTGGTCCATATCACTCTAAATCTTTCCCATCATGCCTGTCCAAATTCTGTAACCTTAACACTACCACTTTCCTATGAAAGTTCATTCCGGATACCCAAACACTTTGGGCAGCAAAGCTGAGTTGGGCTGCAGTACCTGTTCCTATGCTGTGTATCTCTTTGATTCTATACCTACAATCATGTAACGTGGAAAAGACTGAACAGATCTGAGATAAGTAGTGGGAATCCTCAAGACTGTGAACCATCGGTAACAGCAGAAAGATTCGGCATTTATTAAAAAAAAAGTCTAGTGTTCCAGTATATCTCTTACAGTCAAGCCAGGGAATCAACCTTGCTTTCATGTGGAGTGCAGAAGGACAGGTTGGAAGCAACACTAGGAATTGCTAATTGTGAGCAGCTGGTGAAGCTGTAATGACAGGACTAAAAAGCAATAGCAGCTGGTGTAAGTGATCTGAAATTCAATGGATGAAACTGACCAGCAAACTCCAAGATCTGGGATTCAACACTCCACTGTGTAATTGGATCATGGATTACCTCACCTTTAAGCCACAATCAGTGAAAATTGGTAAGAACATCTCCACAATCTCCATCAGAGCCACAGGTCTGCATGATTTGTCTCCTGTTTGTTTCCTGTTCTACTCACTTTATACTTACGACTGTGTAGCTCGGTACGACAATAATACCATCTACAAATTTGCCGATGAAACCATGGTAGTGGGTTGCATAAAGAAAGGTGATGAGTCAACATACTGGAGGAAGATTGGAAACTTGGCTGAATAGTGCACCAATACAACCTTCCACTCAATGTCACCAAAACCAAGGAGCTGATTGTTAACTTCAGGAAAGGAAAGACAGAGGAATACAATCCAGTGATCATTGGGGAATCAGAGGTGGAGAGGGTGAGCAAATTAAAATCACTATTTCAGACAATCTTTCCTGCACCCAACACATTAATAGCATCAAGAATAGAGCATATCATTACTTTTACTTCCTCAGGAGTTTGTGGAGGTTTGATAACCCTGGCAAATTTTTAAACAGGTGTGGTGGAAAGAGTGCTGACTGGGCTGCATCACAGTCTGGTATGGGGACACAAATACCCTTGAGCATTAAGCCCTGCAAAAAGTAGTGGCCACAGTCCATAACCTCAAAGGCAAAGCCAACCCCACCATCCAGAACATCTACGGGGAAGGGTGCAATCATCAAGGATTGCCGTGGTGAGAGAGTGGGGGCCGTGGGTTCACTGTGGGGACTGACACGGGGGCCACGGGGAGCGATTGGGGACCGTGGGATTGCTGTGTGGACTGACAAGTTGGCAGTGTGTACAAATAATACTGACTGGTTTAATTTGCATCTCAATTCCTCATGGAAGACCAACAAAAAATCTCCCAGAAATAATGGAGAATGAAGTTCAGTGCAAATGAGAAACTAAAAGGAATGTGTTTGTAAAGAAATACAGGCAGTCCAGGTTTCCATTCATAATTCTTCATAAGCCAATTTTTCTTTACATCAGGAATGTCCATTTCTATGATAATCTATACACATACACGTGCAATAATTCTTTCATTTGATTGAATAATCACCCTAACATTACCCTAATTAAACCATTGGAATCTATACTCCATCTTGTCATTATTGTATATGGGGCAACATTTATTTTTATTACCAGCTTAAAATGCTTTAAAAATGTATGGGAGAATTGGTGTAAAATTATACTTCCAAGAGTCAGGCCATTTGGGGAGCTACTGTCAAGTTAAAGGACCTTAAGTTTGATGAATCAGTAGCACCTGATGATGCAAATCCCAGAGTTTTGAAGGAAGTGACTTGTAGAATGATGGATGCCCTGGCTCTGTCTAAAATTCTATTGATTCTGAACTGGTTCCTGCCAATGGGAGGGTAGGAACCATACAAGAAACATGGGAGGGAGAAAGCCTGTTAGCCTGAAAATTGTAGAGGGGAGAAATGCTGGAATCTGTCAAGAAACGATGTCAGGTGGACCTGTCCTTTTGGTGGAAAATGGTGGATCCAGGAATTGTGATGGAGGAATCAGGCATGTTTGCAGACTACGAGTCTGTAAATAGCGTAACAGTATATGCTTGACATCCTGCTTTGCGGAAACTGCCAAAATGTTTGGCCTGGAAGTCAGCCTGAAGAAAACTGAAGAAAACTGAGGTCCTCCATCAGCCAGCTCCCCACCATGACTACCAGCCCCCCCACATCTCCATCGGGCACACAAAACTCAAAACGGTCAACCAGTTTACCTATCTCGGCTGCACCATTTCATCAGATGTAAGGATCGACAATGAGATAGACAACAGACTCGCCAAGGCAAATAGTGCCTTTGGAAGACTACACAAAAGAGTCTGGAAAAACAACCAACTGAAAAACCTCACAAAGATAAGCGTATACAGAGCCGTTGTCATACCCACACTCCTGTTCGGCTCCGAATCATGGGTCCTCTACCGGCATCACCTACGGCTCCTAGAACGCTTCCACCAGCGTTGTCTCCGCTCCATCCTCAACATCCATTGGAGCGCTTTCATCCCTAACGTCGAAGTACTCGAGATGGCAGAGGTCGACAGCATCGAGTCCACGCTGCTGAAGATCCAGCTGCGCTGGATGGGTCACGTCTCCAGAATGGAGGACCATCGCCTTCCCAAGATCGTGTTATATGGCGAGCTCTCCACTGGCCACCGTGACAGAGGTGCACCAAAGAAAAGGTACAAGGACTGCCTAAAGAAATCTCTTGGTGCCTGCCACATTGACCACCGCCAGTGGGCTGATATCGCCTCAAACCGTGCATCTTGGCGCCTCACAGTTTGGCGGGCAGCAACCTCCTTTGAAGAAGACCGCAGAGCCCACCTCACTGACAAAAGGCAAAGGAGGAAAAACCCAACACCCAACCCCAACCAACCAATTTTCCCCTGCAGCCGCTGCAACCGTGCCTGCCTGTCCCGCATCGGACTTGTCAGCCACAAACGAGCCTGCAGCTGATGTGGACTTTTACCCCCTCCATAAATCTTTGTCTGCGAAGCCAAGCCAAAGAGGAAAGAGATATGCTTGACTAATGTGGGACAGATTACCAAATTTTGATTCTACTGAATCTGCTGATTTAAAAAAAAATTCTTCACTGTTTCACTGCAATACCATTGATTTAACTGAATGATCTTTGCAGAGGGTATTTAAGAATTCATATTTCATGTGGACATGTGAGACTAATAAATATAATCTATTCTACATTTATTCATGTTGCTGTGGATCTGGATTCACATGCACTTTGAAGTCAGGATGCATCCTCAGAAATGAGGATGCAAGAGAAATCAGTGCACAAAGGGGCAACTGTTGCTACCGTCAACACAAAAATCTGGTGGAGGAACTCAGCAGGCCAAGTAGCATCATTGGGGGAAGAAACAAAATGTCGCCGCTTTGGTCGGAAACTTTTATCAAGTCTGAGAGTGGAAAGGGAGAGGTAGCCAGTATTGTGAGGGCAGGTTTGGAGGGGTATAACAAGGAGAAGTGGTGAACCAGGGAAGGGTGGAAGATGATGGACAGGTAGGGAGGCAGTAGGAGTTGATTGGTACGTGCCAGGAAAAAGAGAGACAAAGGTTAGGGTTTAAAACAGGATCAGGTTGAAGGAAGACAAGTGACACGGTGGAATTAAAGGCTGTTGTGGGGGTGCTAAATGGAAGAGACAAAGACCAACAGTGATGGGATCTGATAAATAAGAGGTGGTGACATTGATGATAGAATAGGCCCTATTAGGGGAATGGTGAAGGATAGATGGAACTAAAGTGGAAGGAGAACATTTGGGGGGGGGGGGTAAGAGTATGGATCGGTGGGAAAGCAGACGAAAATGGGGCCCAATGAAGGGGGAACAACAGAAGTGAATTGGAAGAAGAGGAGGGTATTTATTACCTGAAATTGGTTGACTGCTCAGAATATGAGATGCTATTTTCTACTTTGGGCCTCACTCTGGCAGTGAAGACTGCCAAGGATAGAGAGGTTGGTGAGGGGATGGGAAGGAAAGTTAAAATGCCAGGCATCCTGGGAGCTTGGAGGGGATGCTTGGCGAAATGCTCTGCATAGCTGCATTTCCAGGAGTTGTGTGTTCCTTCAATCTTTTCAGCTTACCTTTGGAGATGAGGCTTGTTTTTTCTTGCTTTGCCTCAGTGTATGAGGGGTGGATAATCCCATTTGTTTGAGTTTCTGTAAGGGATTGAGAGGGGAGATATTGAGAAGCTGCTTCCTCTCACTGGAGTATCCAGAACAGGGGAAACAGTCTGAGGACAAGAGGTCAGCCATTTGGAACACAAGAATGTAGGAGCTGGAGTAAATTTAAAATGTAGATATACGACACAGTAACCGGCCCTTTCAGCCCATGGACCCATGCCATCCAAGTACACTCAATTGACCTACAGACCTCGGTATGTTTTGAATGGTGGGAGGAAACTGGAGCCCCCGAGGAAAACCCATGCAGATATGGGGCAAAATTCAAACCTTTGACCTGATTGCTAGCCCTGTAAAGGTGTTGTGCTAATTGCTACGCTCACCATGCTGCCCCTTGAGGGGCACCTGATTTCTCAAGCCTGTCCCACCATTCAATATCCTCATGGCTGAACTGCCAGAGGGCTCGACTTTTCTTTGGTGAGAGTTTCATGGAGTGCTTAATTCGCAGTTATTTAAAAAAATGTACTAACATGCTTCATCTCGCTTGCTCAACCCTTCGTCATGGAGAATTCCAAAGATTCTCTACTCTCTCCGAAAAATTCCTGCACACCTTGATCTTAAATGACTGCCCCCATTCTTGTAGCTCTATCCCCTCAATCAGGACATTTCCACTTGTGAAATCGTCTGCCCTATCATGACCCCTTCATATACATTTAACTAAGATCACTTCTCATTCTTCTAAACTACAAAAATATCAGACAACATCTATAGCTGTTTGCATTAGGGGAAAACCCTTCCTCCTTACAAAAGATAAACAGCAGAGAGAAATAGTGTATGAATGTCTCCAATCCTTTCATAAATATGTGGACAAAAACTATACACGGTATTCCAATTGTGACTTCACCCTTTACAATTCCAGTAATACTACTTCATTGCTAAACTCCAACCTTTTTGTGATAAAGGTTATTACTTGCTGTATCTGCATGCTAAGTCTGCAGACACATGATTGAAATAAAAACACAATGCTGGAGAAACTCAGGAGGTCAAACAGTGTCCTTCATGGAGCAAAGATACAAAACCAATGTTTTGAGGTTGAGCCCTTCATTAAGGTACGAGCAGATCTGTTGGTTATGCTCCATGATGACATTAATTTGACCTACTGAGTTTCTCCAGTATTGTGATTTTTGCAAAGTTGTTGTGTTCTATATGCCAGAACATCCAGATCCCTCTGTACTCATTTGTATCTGTTCCCTGTTCAGATAATGTTTGGCTTGAACTGAGGGATATTTCTTTATTCAGAAGATTGTATTCTTCAGAGGGCATTATACCTATGCCATCTCTTTGAAATAACTTAATTGAATGTGAAGTGCTTTAGAGCTCTTGAAAATAAGGAAAGGACCCGATAAACGAGAGATTTTTATTCAGCTCTTCTGAATGAACTGTTACAAGCACATTGAGTATTTGATACCTTGGTAGATACTGATCATTTCTCAATGACAACCAACAACCCAATGTTGAAAGAACTCATCAGTTCAAACAGCATCTGTGGAATGAAAAAGTATCAGTTTCCAGTCACAGATGCTGCTTGACCCACTAAGTTCTTCCAACATTTGATTTATTCTTCCAGGTTCCAGCATCTGCAGTCTCTTGTGACCTAATTTCACACTAGCATACTCAAACTAATGTAGAGCAGGGGAATGTATTGAAATGCTTTTGAGTGTTCATGTTGCATAATTATTGTTGGTTACTTTCATTACTGAACTGTAAAATTATTTCTAAACACAGGGACAAAACCACGCTTGGAAGGCAGATTGAAAAACTAGAAGCAGATTTATCTCAGTGGAAGATCAAATATGAAGACCTGAGCAAATCGAAGCAGGAAGTCCTCAAACAGGTGAGATACTTTAAAAGTTCTGGAAATGCCAACTTCGACCATATTTTTCTTGGTTTCTTCAACTTTCTATGAATCTGGTTAGACTTTTTACAAGAAATTGTGTGGCAAAAGTTGTATAAAAAGGCATTTGATTTCTGTCAAATATATAGTGCCCCCATAATGTTTGGGACAAAAGCATTTTTATTTGCCCCCGTGCGACACAATTTTAAATTTATAATCAAACAATTCACGTGATTGAAGTGCAAATTCCATAATATATTTGTATACATTTTTGTTTGACCATGTAGAAATGACAGCACTTTCTATACATAGTCCCCTCATGTCCCTCATTTGGGACATAGCAAAGGTATATATATTAAAGTCGTCATGTTTAGCACTTTGTTACATATCCCTTGCAGGCAATGACTGCTTGAAGTCTGTGATTCATAGACATCACCAGGTGTTGAGAATCTTCACTGGTGATGCTCTGCCAGGCCTCTACTGCACCCATCTTCAGCTCCTGCCTGTTTTGGGGACTTGTCCTCTAAGTTTTCTATTCAGCATATGGAAGGCATGCTCAATTGGATTTGGATCGGGTGACTGACGATCATTCAAGAATGTTCCAGTATTTAACTTTGAAAAACTCCTTTGCTGTTTTAACAGTATGTTTGGGATCATTGCCTTTCTGTAGGATGGAGCTCTATCCAATGAATTTGGAGGCATTTGCTTGAACTCGAGCAGTTAAGATGTTTCTATACACCTCAGAATTCATGTTGTTACTTCCCTCAACAGTTACAACATCAATGAAGATATGAGCACCAGTACCTGTGGCAGCCATACATAACCAGGGCATAACAACCCCACCACCATGTCTCACAGATGAGGTGCTCTGGAACTTGGGCAGTTCCTTTCCACCTCCACACTTTGCTCTTGCTATCACTGATACAGGTTCATCTTGGACTTATCTGTCCACATTACCATTTTGCAGACACTTAAATACTTCTTGGCAAAATATAATCTGGCCATCCTGTTTTTGTAGCTAACTAGTGATTTGAATCTTGCAGTGCAGCCTCTGTATTTCTGTTCATGAAGTCTCTGAAGACGGTGGTCATTGACACATCTGCCTCCTGAAGAGTGTTTCTGATCTTTCAGACAGACATTTAGGGGGTTTTTCTTCATTATAATGAGAATTTTTCTGTCACCAGCAGTGGACGTCTTCCTTTGCATACCTGTCCCTTTGTAATTACTGAGCTCACCTGTATGCTCTTTCTTCTTGGAGTTTCCAAACTGCTGATTTTGGTCATCCTAAATTTTGGACAATGTCTCTTACTGCTTTATTCTTGTTTATCAGCCTCATAATGGCTTCCATTGGCACAACTCTGGCCCTCATTTTGAAAAATGGCAACTACAGACTCCAAAGGTGATCGAAAGCTTAGAAGCAACCCGCATCAGTGAAGCAATTAAACATGTTTGAGCAATCACAAACACTTGTGAAGCTAAATATGGTCCCATGAAATGACGGGACTATGTATAAAAAGTGCTGTAATATCTACATGGTCAAATCAAAATGTATACAAATAACCTTGAATAAAATCTGGAATGTGCACTTTAATCACATTGAATTGTTTGATTAAAAATTTAAAACTGTGGAGCACAGGGGTAAATAAAGGAAAAAATTGTCTTTGTCCTAAACATTATGGAGGGCACTGTATGTGGTGGGGGGGGGGGGGGGGGGCGGAAACATTGTTGTCCTTTGTTTAAAAAGAGGTGGTGATGCCTTACAACTGGTTAATTGAGCTACTGGACTGTGCCAAGTTTTATTACAGTTCTAGCCTTGCCAGCCTTTAATTGCATCATAGGCTGCAGCAATGTACCTTTTCTAACTTCAAACCTGTAGCTTCAGGATCAGCTTGGTTAGTGTATGCAATAATCTACTAATGCATTTTTTCAAGCACTACTACATAAAAGACTGACATTTGCAGTGATTAATCATGCATTTGCACATCATTGACCTCATCAAGTGAGGCAACTTCACATGGAGGCTATGTTATGTAAGCATTTGGTGAAACCCTGTTTTTTTAATTTTTAATTTTTCACACTATGAACCATAGTAATCAAATTACACACAAACATTTCCCTCTTGAATATACAGTGTCATTTTCTCCCCTTTTTCCTCCCTCCTTCCCTCCCTTCCTCCCACCCCCCTCCAAACCCATTAAATGTTCAATACAATAAACCCATTAAACAATGTCATCACACAATGAAAATAAATAAGAAAGTTGTGTCATCTACTTTTACACACTGGGCCAGTTCATTTTGTCGTCTTCTCATTCTATCATTTTAGGGCGTCAGTTCATTTAGTTGTCATCTCATTTTATAATTTTACGGGGTGGAGGTCCGCGGTAGGCCGTCTCTGTTGTGTTCCATGTACGGTTCTCAAATTTGTTCAAATAACATGACTTTATTTTTTAAATTGTATGTTATTTTTTCCAATGGAATACATTTATTCATTTTTATGTACCATTGCTGTACTCTCAGGCTCTTTTCTGATTTTCAAGTTGACATTAATCATTTTTTTGCTACCGCTAAGGCTATCATAATAAATCTTTTTTGCGCTTCATCCAGTTTAAGGCCTAATTCTTTACTACTTATATTCTTCTTCTTTCTTTGGCTTGGCTTCGCGGACGAAGATTTATGGAGGGGGTAAAAAGTCCACGTCAGCTGCAGGCTCGTTTGTGGCTGACCAGTCCGATGCGGGACAGGCAGACACGATTGCAGCGGTTGCAAGGGAAAATTGGTTGGTTGGGGTTGGGTGTTGGGTTTTTCCTCCTTTGCCTTTTGTCAGTGAGAAGAAAAATCTCTGGATTTTTTTGGTATGTTGCTATTTGTGATTTTATTTAATATCTGATTTTGATCTTCCCAAAATTTTTTCACTTTCTCACAAGCCCAAATCGCATGTACTGTTATTCCTGTTTCCTTCTTACAGCGAAAACATCTATCTGATATTGTTGGATCCCATTTATTTAACTTTTGGGGTGTGTGTAACCAATGTGTAACCAATTATATTGTATCATGCGTAACCTTGTATTTATTATATTTATTATATTTCTCATAGTTCCAGAGCATAGCTTTTCCCATATTTCATTTTTTATCTTTGTTTAGATCTTGTTCCCATTTTTGTTTGGATTTATAGCTTACATCATCATTTTCTTTCTCTTGCAGCTTGATGTATATGTTCGTTATAAATCTTTTAATTATCATTGTGACTTTAACCATATATTCAAAGCTGTTTCCTTCTGGTAATCTCAGTCTGCTTCCCAATTTGTCTTTTAAGTAGGTTTTCAGTTGGTGGTATGTAAACATTGTACCGTGAATTATTCCATATTTGTACTTCATTTGTTCAAAGGATAATAAATTATTTCCCAAAAAATAATTTTCTATTCTTTTAATCCCTTTTTCTCTCCTATTCTCTAAAGGAAATTTTATCTTTTGTGAAAGGGATGAGTTGATTTTTGCATCAATAATAATTTTGGTAGTTGGTAATTTGTTTTTTCCTTTCTACGTGAATCTTCTTCCAAATGTTGAGCAGATGGTGCCGTACTGGTGAACTATATTGCATCAGTTTTTCATCCCACTTATAAAGGTGAAACCATGTTAAGTACAAAAGTGTTTTAGGCCTTTGCCATTGTGATCCACGTTACATCATCCAAGTATCTCCGTGGTGATGGAAGTGCTCCTCATGACACGTCATTGTGCAATTCATGTTTCAACATCTTTCAATGTGAACTGAAGCTCTCAGATTAAGCAGTTGAATTGTTTCTGAATTAAGTTTAAAATGGACAATGAAGGAGATTAGTGTTGAACAAGAAAGTTTGCAGATACTGTGATTATAGTTTACTCAAAAAATTATGGAGAAACTTAGCATGTTATGCAGTGTTTCATACGTGAAGGAGATTTTAAGATTACAGCTGGATATATCATATTTTTGTGCATAATAATGCATGTGCAATTTTAAAAATCAGGTACACCCCGCGCATTATATGCTTATGTGCTATACAAGAATATTTTTACATGTTGAAAGAATGCACACAATTTATAGCAGCCGTGGGAATGTGGAACCAGCAATTTATAGCGAGCATGGGAAGTTATAGCGGGCATAGGAATATAATAACGGTATTGAAAGAACGCACACAATTTATGGCAGCTGTGGGAAAGATGCTCCGGCAATTTATAGTGAGCATGGGAACATTATAGTGAGCATGAGAATGTAATTGCAGCAATGAAAGGACACACACAGTTTATAGTGGGTATGGGAAATTTTGATCTTGGGAATATCTCTGTACTGAATGCCATGATATTGCTATAAACAGGACATTCTGGCAGGGCACTGCACCTTATCAATGTTAATTGCCCAGACCAGTCCCTGAGGGAGGAGATTAACATGCCAAATGCCTCTGATTTGAGACATTAGAATTAAAATCCTGCTTAATTCTGAATGTGGTCTTCGATCTATTTAATTGATTCCTCTCCAGAACTTACTAATATGTTGCAGCAAGATATCATCTATATATGGATGATTGGCACCTCTTGGGGTCATTGGTTGAGTGTTAATTGTGGGAGATTAACTATGGCAGATACATGTATGTTTTGACTCGTGTCCCATTTAAATGCAAATTGATTTTTCCAGATGGAATTTAGAATACGACACCTGCATGGTACATGCGTGTGCGTGTTGTACGAAAATATTTTTACACAATTTATGATTTTCTGTGTGTTATATTGCATGTGCACATTATATGAGTGAAAATGTAATGGAAATAGGAAAGTTGTTGAAGGAATGGCAGATGGAATTTAAATTGGACAAGTACAAAGTGTTGCAGGACTTGAGTGGTAAATGGAGAGTTTTGTAGAACAAAGGGTTACAGGTATATAGTTCTATGGAAATTATGCCACATGTAGATAGGGTGGTGGAGAAGGTATTTGGCATGCTTGCCCTCATTGGTCAGGGAGTTGAATACAGGTGCTGGGATGTCATGTTTCAATTGTACAATATTGGAAGGATGTATCCACTGTACTTGACCTTCGTGAAGATGATTAAACTGACCTTGGTGAGGCTATTTTCCATAAGATATAGGAGCAGAAGTAGGCCATTCAGCCTGACGGGTATGCTCCACCTTTCCACCATGAGCTGATCCATTTTGCCACTCCCTTGCCTTCTCCTCATAACCTTTGGTACCTTGACTATTCATATACCTATGAATTTCTGCCTTAAACACACCCAACGATCTGGCCTCCACAGCCATCTGTGGTAGCAGATTCCAGAGGTTCAGCACTCTCTGGCTAAAGAAATTCTTCCGTATCATTTTTTTAAATGGGTGCCCTTCAGTCCTGAATTTGTCATCTTGTCCTAGACTCCTCTACCATGGGAAACAACTTTGCCATACCTACTCTGTCCAGGCTTTTCAACATTCAAAATACTTCTTTGATGTCCCCCTTCATTCTCTCCAATCCAAGGAGTTCAGTCGAACAGCGGTCAAATATTCCTCATATGATAATCCCTTAATTACCGGTATTATTCTCGTGATTCTTCTCTGAACCCTCTTCAATGTTACCACATCCTTCCTTAAATAAGGAACCCAAATCTCCAAACAAGGTCTCACCAGTGTCTTATAATCCCTGAACATCACATTCCTGCTCTTCTATCCTAAGTACATGACCATACACTTTCCAACATTGTATTTCACTTGCCACTTCATTGCTAATTCTCCTAATCTATCTGTCTCTCTGCAACCTCTCTGTTTCCTCCACACTAACTGCTTCTTCAACTATCTTTGTAATATCTGCAAACTTGGCCTCAAAACCATTTATACTGCATCCAAATCAGTAATGTACAATGTAAAAAGAAGTGGTTGCAACACTGACCCTTGTGAAACGAGACAGGTAACCAGGAGCCAAACCAGAATAGGATTCCTTTATTCTCATTCTCTGTTTCCTGTCGATCAGCCAATGCTCTACCCGTGCTAGTATCTTTCCATAGACATAGGATCAGAAATGGGTTATTCAGCTCATCAGGTCTGCCCTTTATTCGATGTTTTTAAAATATTTTTGGTTTTCAAACACATCACTTATACATTCTGAGGACAGATCACAAATTTACAGCAGCAGTATTACACTTGTGCACCATAAAGTTCTTCAAGAATGTACAGTTTTTGTTTCTTAAATTATTAATGTTTTCCATAGGAATACAACTCCTTTTCTGATTTCCCTTTCTTCAGAGAAATCGTTGTATCTGATTTCCACGTGGTGGCAACTCATTTCTTAGCTTTTGCCAATGCAATCATAGTAAATGAGATTTGGAACTGAGTTAAATGATTACTAATTCTGGATTGCTGGGGAAGTTGACTCCTGTAATCATAGATAACACTTCTGACACTTGCTAGAAAACATTTACTTACACACAGGACCAAACTGAAAGGAAAAATGTTCCTCCTTCTATTTCACCTTGGAAACATTTGTCGGATATTTCAGGCTTTGGTTCGTCCCATCTTTGGGAGTCAAATATAATTGAAGAAAATTGTATTGCGCCAAACCACACATTAATAATCGATGTTACCCCTTCTTTACACCAATCAGCCCAAGAATGTTCTGATATGTTCACTGCTAAATCTGCTTCCCAGCTTTCCCTGGATCCATGAATTCTGAGCTTTTTCCCATCCGTCTGGAGGGTAAAATAAATTTGAGTAATAAAGCTTAGTTATATTACCCACCCATAAAATGCGTTCCAATTGACTTGACCCCGGAGAAGTTGTATTGTTCCCCAACTTTCTCTTTTTAAAAAAAAACTCAATTGCAGGTAGCAAAGAAAGGTGCAATTCAGGACATCATATATTTGCTTCATTTGTTTGAATGACATTAAAATTCCTTCCTTATAACAATCAACAATATACCTAATCCCCTTATGGGACCAAATATTTAAAATCCTATTCCCCATGATCATAGGCAGAAACGGAAAGTTACACATGAAGCCCTTATAGAAATTCCAGTCTTCCTTCCTATTATGTCTTGGCATATTTTAATTGAATGAATCAATGTTGGATTAGTCGACTTAATTATTTCAGGTTCCACCTATAAATAAAATCTTTGGGTGATGCCTCCTCCAACCTGTGTAGCGCCTTATGTACCCAATTCGATTATTCCGATTTCCCCAAAAAATGCCAAAAACCTCAACTGTGAGGCCAGATGGTGTTTCTTAAAATCCCGGAATCCTCAAAGCCCCTGATTTGTAGTCCCACATCAATTTGTCAATAATATCCTCGGCACTTTATTGTTCTATAAACATTGCCTAACCATACCATTTATTTAAAAAAAAAATTATTTGATAAATATATTGGCATTGATCGGAACAAATATTGGACTTTTTGGCATGATCTTCATTTTAGTAGTTAACCCTTCCTATTAAGGTCCGAGGCAGGTCCTTCAACTTGTGCAAATCTTTTTCTATTTTAGCTAATATAACAATTTATATAGATTGTTATCAAGCATGATTCCAAAATATTTAATCCCATAATTTTTCCATTCAAGTATACTGTTTACTTTCAAGTGCTCATAATTTTGGTTTGTTATTGGTAAAATTTCACTATTTTCCATATTTATTTGAGGATAGAGGGTGCATTTTTAAGACACTGCCTCATGTAGATGTCCTCGATGGAGTGAAGTCTGGTACCCGTGATGTTGCAGGCCAAGTTAACAACCCTCTGGGGTTCATTCTTGGCCTGAGATACCGGACAGTGATGCAGCCAGCCAGTCTGCTTTCCATGGTACACTAGCAGAAGTTTACAAGAGTCTTTGGTGACAAACATCTGTTGTTTGTGATTTATGTAAATGATTTGTACAAAAATGACTGATTAATAAATTTGCAAACATCATGGGAATTCGTGGTGTTCTGGATAATAAAGAGGCTTGTTAAAGTACACAGCAGTATTTAGATCAGTTGGATGTATGGGCAGAGATGTTGTAACTTTATCCAGATGTGTGAGATGTTGCACTTTGTGAGGTCAAATGTAAGAGGAAAGTTTAACATGAAATGGCAGGATCCTTAGGAATATTCATGTATAGGGGGATCTTTGGATTCAAGTCCCTAATGTGGAAACACATGTAGATAAGGTGGTGAAAAAGGCATTTAAATATAGGCATACAGCACAGAAACAGGCCATTTCGGACCACAAGTCCATGTCGCTCAATTTGCATCCTGTTTCGAGCCCAAAGGACCCTAAAACCCAGCAGCAATAGATATTCAACTCAACAAATGGTTACTTAAACAAAAGATGCTTTTAATTATCTTTAAACATGAAATAGAATCACACTTTAACTTATCTCTATTTTTAAATTATTTAACTTAACCCAACTTAACCCCCTTTTAAATCTAAACGCATATATATATATATATATATATATTGTGTGTATAAATATAGGAAAGTTCTTTGGTTCACAGTCCAATCTCACTTCTCATTTTTCCAAGTTCACTGGTTGCAGGCAATTCTTATACTGTGCACAGAATTTAACATGTATAAAGTTCACCAGGCTTTGGCGCTCGAAATGTAAATGGTTACCACTCAGGAAGGTTCTTGTTGGTTTTGCAGAGAGAGATGTGTTGTTCCAGGATTTCCACAACTGATGTTCCACCATTAGTCAACTCAGTGTCTTGCTGATGAAACTTGCCCCATCAGGGTTTTCCAGATGGCAACCTCTTTCTTTCAGGTTACTACAGAGTTCCTTTCTGTTTCTCTTATTCCAAGTGAAACATCTTAGATAGGCAGCTGTATAGCCAACTTGCACTCTGGAGCTTCCGTTTCAGTTCCAACAGCTTCTGCTTCAGTTTCAACAAGCTTCTCTCTGTCTCTCTCACACTCTGAGTCCACTTGTGCGCTCTCTCTCTCTCTCTCTCTGTGCCAACTTTCTTGACTGAAACCCCCCCACCTCCATGCTTGCAAAACAACACCATCTTCAGCAAACAATAAAATCCGTCTTCTGGTGCATCTGTTGTTTTTAGGTTAACAAGAACCCATAAATGACCTTTCTGTGCAAAAGCCTTGCCAAAAGGTTTCAAGAGACGGTATGTCTCTTGTTGTTGCTTTAAAGACAATAGTCTATTCATTCCATAACCTCAATTCAATTAACACCAACTTGTGAACTCTCCATAGGGATTCTTCACAACTTCTGCAAAGTCACTCTGGATATGAATTCTCCAGTATATCACATAAGATCTGTTTTAAATGTGTATGTATGTAACCTAATGTGTATGTGTGTCCCAAAAACATTTCTATACTGTCACCCCCGCCCCCCGGTATGTTTCGAATGGTGGGAGGAAACCGGACCCCCAGGGAAATCCCATGCAGACGTACAAACTCCTCACAGACAGGCTGGGATTTGTCATCTTTTCATGACTCGGGGCACTGACCCAGTGGAGATACTGAACACTTCCCTGCTAGCAAGGATGGGCTTCATACTTCAGATATGGCAGGTTGGCGCTGAACATGCTCCTTTCTCATTGCCTTGGCTCTCATGATTTGTATAACTACTTTATTTTTCTATATTTTTGTCATTTTTTGAGAAAATAATATAGATACACATGATATAAAGTTCAGGTAAAAGTAAATTAAAATTACATCTTACTAAAACAAGATGTGTCTGATCCAGGTTGTCAATTTTTTTTAAATGTAGGAAAGGAAAAAACTCTTAACTAATGTAATTTAGAACTCCAACCTATTATCTGAGCGATTACAAACAAAACCAGCACTAATAGTTCAAAAAGTTGAGAAAAAGAGGGAGAAAAAGATTTTTAATAAAGAATAAAAAATAATTGAAAAAATAACCCCAAATAGGGAACAACATCTTTCCGCTGCAGGAGCCTCCTGGCAACTAGGGAAATCCATTTTAGGTCCATTGGTCCACTCATTCTAAAAATAGCAATATATGGGCTCAGAGAGAGATTTATGTCAAGAATTAAAGACCGTGTAGTAAATACCTCTTTCCAGTCGTTACGAAGGAGGAACTGTGGTCGCACTAGGCATGCAGCAAGTGAAAGAACCAGAGTCGAAAATGAGTTGAACCAACTAACTTTAATGGAAATCTCCCACACATTTAAATCCCTTGGAACCTGATAATTCTTGTGACTCCTGGGACCTTTATGACCTCAGCTGCCAGGCTGTGAGGTTGCCCTGCATCCTGAGCTCTCAGTCAGAATTGCCATGGACTTGCCTTCGATTCTGGAGCCAGTGCACCTGTTGCGTGGGTGAGCTGCCACAGGACATAACCAGAACATATGATTATAAAGAACCCTCCAGAATTGTGCACTTATCACATTTAGAGGTTATATTGGGGTAAAATTTAGTTTATTGAACTTTGGGATAGTGGGCCCTATGGTCTTCAAATTCTAATAAGGAATGTCTAACACAGAGAGGATGAATGTACATTTTTCAAAATAGACTCCTATGTATCTTCAGCAAACAATGGTTGAAAGTCCTGTTCCCAAATTGTCTTAAGGTTAGATAAAGAACTAATGCTAAATGTAAAAAGTAGTTCATAAAGGGCTGAAGGCAGGCCTTTTTGATGAGGTCTAAAATTATGTACTTCTGAGATGAGATTAAAATCTAAATCTTGGGGAAGCCTCCACATTAAGGAGTTTAATAAACTCCTAATCTGTAAATAGTGAAAGAAATAATGATTAGATAATTTAAATTTGGAAGATACCAGATATCTGGCAAGGTTTTTGTCGATGCAAGTCCAAGAAAGATTGAATACGTAACTTAAATGATTGAGTATATCCAATACCTTGAACAGAGGGTAAAAATAAAGGAATTACTGTATGTAAAATTGGGCTAATTAATAAAATCTATGATAACCAAAATGTTTTCTAAATTGGAGCCAAATACACAAAGTATGTCTCACTACCAAATGATTAGTTAGTTTGGAGAATGAAAAAAGCATATGTGCTCCCAGTATTGAGATAAGAGAGTGTCTTTTAATTGGATTTAATCTCTAAATCGATCCATCCTGAGGCACCTGAATATTCATTATGATGTATCCACAACATTTGCTGCCAAGCAATAAAGTCTCACAGTAGGTAATGCCAAGCCCCCATTTCTTATAGCATTTTGAAGGAACATTTTTTCCAAAATGTTTTTTCCATATAAAAGAGGAAATAATTGAGTCTAATGAATCAAAAATGGATTTGGGACCAAATATTGGGGCAGCTTAAAAAACATACAAGAACCTAGGCAGGCTAGTCATCTTAATAATATTAACCCTCCCTATTAATGTCATCAAAAGAGGAGACCATTGAGATGAGGATTTAACATCAGTCAATCAAGTAAGAAAATTTTCCTTAAACAAGTAATTGATTTTTAGCAATTTTTAAAGGGATTGAGGAATCAAAAGAGCAGGAAGAATCCAAAGGGAATAATTCACTCTTCTGCAAATTCAATTTGTAACCTGATGATTGGCCAAATTGTGTAACTACTGAAATGCGTTTTATTGTGAATACTAATTTTTTTTAATGCTCCAGCATTGAAGTGCCAGCTTGAGTCATGTGCAGAATTCACCTGCATCCTTGCATTCCACAGAGCCTGCATTGGCCTGATCTGGTGGTCACTGACCCAGTTGTGAGGATCGCAGTATAGCCATGGGACATGTTGATATCTGAGCTGATAACCAGAAATGTTACATTTCTTCTGGATCTTGCACGATTATCTGGCTAGAATACAGTTCTTACCGTAGAATCAGAATTTATCATGATCAAGTCACGAAATTCATTGTTTTGTGGCAGCATCGGGTGCCAACATTCAAATAAACCATCTTATAAAAATAGTGCACGAAAAGTCGGTCAGGTTCATTGATCATTCAGGAATCTGATGGCCGCAGGGAGGAAGCTGTTCTTGTGCTGCTGGGTGTTCGTGTTTAAGCTCCTGTACCTTTTCCAGATGGTAGCAGAGTGAAGAGGGCTTGGCCTGGGTGGTGGGGGTCTTTGAGGATAGAGGCTCCTTTTTTTAAGACTCTCAATGGAGTGAAATCTGATACAGCACAGAAACCGGCCTTTGACCTTTCTAGTCTTGTCCCACTTACCTATACCGATTCTATAGCCCTCTATACCCTTCCCATCCATGTAACTGTCGAAATTTTTCTTAAAGTAAAATTTAAAATGCTGGAGAAGCTCAGCAGGCCAAACTGTTGTTTATGTAGCAAAGACAAAGATACATCACGGACGTTTTGGGCTTAAGCCCTTCATCGAGGTATGAGAAAATGCTGCCAAGCGTCAGAACTAAAGATTCGGGTGGGGGAGTGGCAAAGGCATGAGTTGATAGGTGGAGAAAGGATGGAGGAGACAGAGTCAATGAGGGGAGGGGATTGGCAGGGCTAGGTGGGTGGAAGAGCTGGAAAGACAGGAAAGGGGAGGGGGAAAGAAAAGGCAAGCCGGTTTAATGGAAAGCAGGAAAGTCGATGTTCATCCCATGTGGCTGGAGAGTGGGTATTGTTCCTCCAATCTGCGGGTGGTCAGGGTGGGACAGTACACAAGGGCATGGATAGACATGTGAGTCCATGAGTGTGACCCAGAATTGAAATGGTTGGCCACTGGGAAATCACTGTGGTTGCAAACAAAGAGGAGGTCCTGAGTGAAACGATCTCCCAGTCTGTGACCGCTTTTTCCGATGTAGAGAAGGCCACAAAGGGTGCACCGGATGCAGTAGATAAGTTCTCTGGATGTCTTTCTTAAATGTGAAAATTAAGCCCGCATTTACCAATTCAGCTGACAACTCGTTCCACACTCCCACCCCTAATGTTCCCCCTAAACTTTTCTCCTTTCACCTCAAAGTCTTGCCCTTTGGTTTGCATCTCACCTAACCTCAGTGGTAAGAAACCACTTGCATTTACTCGTGCCTCTCATGATTTTGTATATCACTGGAAAAATAAACTCTCAAATCTAAATTTTTAGTGAGTGGAGGGGAGGGAGGTGAAATTAAAGAGATGTATATTGATAGGGTAGCATGGTTAATCTAGTGGTTCGAGCAATGCTGCGACAGCACCAGCGATCAGGACTGGAGTTCAAATCCCGTGCTGTCAGTATGGAGTTGGTGAATTCTCCCCATGTCTATGTGGGTTTTCTTTGGGACTCCAGTTTCCTCCCTCTGTTCAAAACGTACCAGGAATTGTAGGTTAGTTGGGTGCCACGGGTTCATGTGGCATGTTAAAATTTACATTATCTGCCACATGCGTATTTCAGTAGACCAGATTATGGAAACAGGGGCTCTGTGAAAATTGAACGGGAGTGAGGATACTCTTGTATGCATTGGCCATTGTCTCCTGCCTCATAAGTGGCCTCTTCAGTTATTTACAGCACAGAGGGAAGGTGTGGGGAGTGCGAAGGGGTGGGGGTGGTGAAGCTAGCTAGCCTTGTTCTGTCACGATGGCCTTCAGCTCTCCATGGATAGATCAGTTGCCATCTTCTCTGCATCTCCTTCACCAGGAGGTGAGCGGCATGATGTCATGGGCTGGAAGGGCGTGTTAACTCTTTTTTAAATTTAAAAAGCAGTACACTTAACTTTGAATATGCCAATCATTATCGATATTGGCACCTTGCTAAATGCACATCATTATTTCATGCTGAACTGATTCTATAATTTTAATCAATCAAAGCAGAATGAACTCCGTGCACCTACTCCGATCAAATGTGCAATAGCTTAAAATTGCACACTGATGTTGAAATTGTTTTGTTTAAAACAAAACTTTATGCTGAGTCTTTATGTATTTTAGGCTGGGAATAAAAAAAAAATATGGTTTTCAGTTGCAGAAACAATTCAACTCTAGCCAAATTATTCCAACATAGTTGGAACACTAGCTTATTGAGATCAAGATTCCTTTTAGTGTCATGTAATAATACAAAAATTGCAATATGCACAAAATTCACTTTTGCTTGTTGTAAGGCAAACAAAGGGTTGCCATGGACATTGCCTGGTGCCCCAACAATAAGAGAAAGGGAAGTAAAAGAGTACCCCTTCAGAGACGCTGAAGTACCCCTCTGGCACTCCTGCAGCTGCACAGACCCCGGTTCAATCCATTGGCAGCCCAAGCTCCAGATCACCTCAGGCACAACTTGAGAAGCTTTCAACGCCCGAGGCTCTTTGAGAGCCCTTTTTACCCTCGAGTCTTGGGTCTGAGACCTGGTTGCCAGAAGCCAATCTCCAGCAGCCCACAGCCTGTGTGGGTCCTTTGATTGCAAGTAATCAGCAGTATACGTTTAGTCTTTCGACCGTTGGTTAACAGCTGCCCGCAGCCTGTGTGGATCTGTCAGCCACTGAGCCCCTCGCTGGTCTGCTACCATGGTCGCCTTCCTGTTGGGTCATCTCCCAGGCTTATCCTTCCCAACGAGGGTCAGTTCTCCAGTTTCTGGTGTCCTGTGCCCTTGGAGTCTGAAACCCCTCATGGTCTGCTGCCCAGCACAGGTGCCACCTTCTGTGGTTACAGGATTTTAACAAAAAATGGAGACATTGTGGAAATTTGTCCCATATGCAAAACCCAGGACAAGTGCAATCTAGCTGACTACTGTCTACTCTCATACATCAACAAAGTGATAGATTGCAATGAAGTAGCACTGACTCAGTAACCTGCTCATCAGTACTCATGATACAGTTTTGCCTTGAATACCCAACTCCAGTCCCTTTTCAGCCTTCGTCCAAATAACCATCAAAGGCCTGATTTCCAGAGGTGATCTACGACTGATTTCCCTTCATGTCAGATCAGCATGTAACCAAGTGTGGCATCAGGGGGCCCTGGCAAAACGGAAGTCTATGGGGATCAAGCAGAGAATACTCCCAATGTATGGATTCCTATCCCACACAAAGGAAGATGGCTATGGAGGTTTGAGGTCAATCTCTAGATATCACTGCAGGGGATTGTCAGGGCAAAGGCACAGGGTTAACCATCTTCAGCTGCTTCGTGAATAATCTCTGACCATCCAACATGGTGTACCAAGTGGGAATGTTTGTTATTGATTCCTTAATCCCTTTTACGTTCCATTTAGTGTCACCTCTTCGTGTGACTTTAAAGATCAATCAAAGGATAGCAAATTTTGTATGCTTTGTGTTAATGCTGAACCTCGAACTCAGTTAAGGAGTTCTTGTACAGGATGATGACCACGGCAGCAGACCAGTGAGGATTTCAGTGGCTGAAAGATCCACACAGACTGCGGGCTGTTGCCGACTTGTGGGTGAAGGACCAATACAGGCTGGAGTCTGGTTTATGGGAACCAGGTATTTGAACTGGGATTCAAGAGGGTGCTATGGGCAAGAAGGGCTCCTGAAGGGCCTCTGGCACCGAAGACTTGGATCTGGAGCTCGGGTTGCCAATGGTTTGAACTGGAGTCTTTGCGGTTGCGGGCCCACTGGAAGCAAATCCACAGAGACTCAAAGTCTCTCTTGCTTCTCTTTCTCTTATTGTTAGGAAATGCTCTTAGTGACTCTTTGTTTGCTTTATGGCAGACCAGTTGAAGTATATAATAAACATGTGATACTAAAATGAACCAGTATACAGCAAAATCTATATCTGGGCTGATAACATTCACAACTCCAAACTATCAGGCAATGATCTCTTACAAGAGAGAGAGAGAGAGTAGCTACCAAGGTTTGATGTTCAATGGCATTACCATTACTGAGTCCCCACCTTCAACAACTTGGATGTCACCATTGACCAGAAAAATGGGCTAAATAATTTTTTTTTTAAATGCTGGAAATGCTCAGGTCAGACCACATCTGTGAGAAGAGAAACCGAGCTTTCATTTCAGGTTGAAGACCCTTCATCGGAATTTTGATAAATATGGAGGCAGGGGATCCTTTCAGTGAGTGAATGACTTCAGGATATGCAAAAGTGTCATTCAGAAGGTCATTTGCCTGTACGAGCGCAGCTCTAAGAGCACTCAAGAAGGTTGATAGCATGCAGTGCAGAGCAGAGTGTGGAATTGGCATCCTATCCACTACCATAAAAGTTCATTCCATCCACCTTGACACACAATGTCTGCAATATATACTATTGGGCCAGTCTAACCGGACCTCCCAGACCTGTCCCCTCCACTACCAAAATGGATAAGGGCAGCATGGGTTCTGCTCCATGACATCCACCAGGCTGTCTTGGGAAATATTGCTGGTCCTTTGTCGTCACTGGGTAAAAATCCTGGAACTACCTGATCTTTACAAGAAAAAACTCTAACCATTCAAGGGAGTGACCTCCCACTATCTTCTCAAGGGCTGTTAGGGATGGATAACAAATGCTGGTCTTGCCAGCAATGTGTATATATAGATTCTGAGATGATCCACGGGACAGTGACCATGATGGCGGACTAGTAAGGGTTTCTGAGGCTGAAGAACACACGGGCAGCGGGCGGACTGTTGGTGATTCGAGGCGAGGCACCCACGTAGGCTGCTGGCCGCTGTGGTCAATGGGCTTGCACCAGGCTGCAGACCGCTAGAGATCTGGCTTGAGACTGGCTGAAGGGGTATCAGGTATCGGAACCTGGATGCGAGAGGGTGCTGAGGGCTTCCTGACCATGTCCGAGGTATGGATCTAGAGCTCAGATTGCTAATGGTTTGGACTGAAACCTGCGGGAGCACTGGAGGAAAATCCATGGACACTTGGTGACTCTGGGGGGACTCTTTTGCTTCTCTTTCTTGGACTGTAAGGGGTGCTGGGCAATTCCTGCTGATGGGGAATCTTTGAGTTATGGATAAGTCTACCTTATGGTAGACTAAAGAAAATTTCATATATTTTTGCATTTTCTGTTTCTGACAAAGAACAGAATCTTAAAATGAATAGATACTTGACTTAAATGGAACTGAATTTAGGAATGAAACTACTGTGGCTTATTGCTACAATATTCCTTGTTCAGCACATACATGCAGAAACAACTATCTGTAACGGCCCTCTATCTGCATGGTTTGAGAAACTACCCAATTTTAAAATCACTACAATGAGATTTTCCTGTTTGATTCTTAAATTTGATCTCTTCTACCCACATTTGGAAAAAACAATTACTTTATTTTTCTGTAACAATAGATGGCAGACTGTCAATGGCTCAGGTATAATGTCTGTGGAGAATTACAGAAATTTTTAAATTCCACTTGGGTAAATCATTGTGGAGTTCCATTTTGACATGAGCCAACTGGAGAAGTATAATTGGGCATCACGCTTAAAGGTTGTAATGCATATTGCAATCCTCTTGGGCATGCAGCAGTGTTATCTTGCTTGCATTGGAAAAGGTTTATTTGAACAAAAAGACCTGTAAGCTGCCACAAAAACTAATCAATTTGCACAGTGCTTCCACCTAAAAGCCGGTCAGTGTAACCTTGCTCTGCTCTTCGCTTTTTGTATGTTACAAAATCAACCTTTTTTTTCCAATCTAAATATATTGTCCATTTATCTTTTCAAAGTTGCTTTAAAAAATGTTTACAATATTAACGCCACCAGGGGTAAATGGATTTCACAAAAATACAGAGCTTCAGTTTGCCAGTGAGCTGTTTAACTTTATTTTGTGACTTTGTCCAGGGTAATGTGATTTGACATTTTGCTATGTTATTTTGCTGCTGTTGGCTCTTGAAAAAAAGGTCTTATTCTGGAAAAAAAAACACTTCAATTTTTCAACTCTGTTACAAGGCTTCTGCATGTTGGATGGAGCCTTTTCAGCATTCAAGGCAACCGTGACATGTCCCGCATCATTTATCTTAGTGTTTCACTGATGGGTCCTTCCTTATTTGACAATTTTTGCTCATATTTTCTCATTCAGACATTCAGTTTTTCCTGATCCGATTAACGATTGAATTGTTTTTTGTTTATCTGATTCCCAGTCAAACAAAATGGCTGCAGGAACCAAAAGTTGGATTTGGCGGAAGGAGAAGGAGGTATAAATGCCAGCACATTAGATTTTGTATTCTTCCTGTATTGTAACAGTTAAGTACTGGTGCTGAAATATAAAAGTTTGCAGATGCCTGATTGTAGTAAAAACACACCGAAATGTTGAAGGAACTCGGCTGGTCTTTTTAGCATAATAAAAAGCAAAGATATATATTGCCGATGTTTCGGGCCTGAGCCCTTCAAGGAATAAGCAAAATGATTCAGAAGCATGAAATCCCAGAATTCAAACAAAGGGGGAGGAATCCAGTACAACAAAAGGTTTTAATTGGATTTGATATCATTGAAAATTGTGGCCTAACTCCATACTGACAGCACGGGATATGAACCCCAGTCCTGATCGCTGGTGCTATAGCAGCATTGCTTGAACCACTAGGTACCTAGCGGTACTTTTATTTAAAATCCCACGACCGCGGGTTCTGTGCCAAAGCTGGTGGCACCTATGATCGGCAGCAGCCACAAGGGGTTGCAGACTCCAGGGAGTGGAGGACTGATACAGGGCACCAGAAAACGGGGAGACCATCCCCTGTCTGAGAAGGAGAAACAGAGGAGATGACCCACGGGGTGGTGACAACGGCAGCAGACCAGTGAGGGGACTATGCGGCTGAAAGATCAAATGCTTGCTGCAGGCTGCTGACAACACGCGGCAAAGAACCCACGGAGCCTGTGGGGTGCTGGAAACTGCTGCCAGGGGGCTCACGCCAGGCTGCGGACTGCTGGAGACTGGCTCAAAACTGACAGGAGGGGTACCAGGTATCGGAACTGGGATGCGAGGGGGTGCTGAAGGGTGGCTGACCCTTCGAATCTGGAGCTCGGTTTGCCAATGGTTTGGCCTGGACCCTGTGGCTGCGGAGGCTGCAAAAGCGTTGGAGGCGAATCTACAGACATTCGGTGACTCTCAGAGTCTCTCTTTTCCTTCTCTTTCTTTGACTGTAAGAGGCACTTCAAGCAATTTCTGACGATGGAGAATCTGTCTGCTTTACAGCAGGAAAGAGCAATTTCATGTAATATGACACTGTTTTATTACAATGACAATCAAATGAATCTTGATAAGGGACTCGATATTATCACATTTGTCCAAAAAGAGACAGAGAGTAACAATATCCTGTTGGTGCTGATCATTTAGAATTGTAATACAAGGTGATCTAACGTGGTGCACGGTCCTCTTGACCTGTCTTCCGAGACAAGGGTGTGAATCAGTTTCAGGTCATATCTAAAGCTGCAAGTCCACATTGATTTTCTCTTTACTGTCTTAAAAACCACGACCTTAAAGTCCCCTTCGCTGTAAAGATCAGATGGATCTTTGTGTAAGATAAAGACAGTTAAGTTTTTAGGTCTCCCTCCTTTGCTTACTTGTTCCCTTCAGATTGTCAGATCCAGTGGACACCAGTTACAAATCCTGGAGCTTTTCTGACGATAATTTTAATTTATATAGCGTGGTAGCAGGGCGTGCTACCGAATTACACCCAATTGACCTATAATCCCTGTACATTTTGGAACGTGGGAGGAAACCAGAGAACCCGGAGGAAACTCATGGGGAGAGCGTACAAACTTGTTACAGACAGCGCCAGTTTCAAACCCGGGCCACTGGTGTTGTAACAACATTGCACTAACCGCTGCACTTAACCATGCCACCCCAGTGCTGATGTTAGCACTTCCAGTTGGATAATAGGCATAAAATGTGCGCATTTTGAAGGGTGGGAGGAAACCTACGCAACCACAGGGAGACTGTACAAGCTCCTTGTAGGGAGCATCGGATTTGAAACTGGGTCACTAGCACTGTAGTAGCGTTGTGCTAACTACGCTGCCCTGATTCTCTTCTCTTTGCTCCAGCGCACACATGTGCACGAGCATGGCTTTTATGTGGGTAGGCCAAAGAAAGCAATCCAATGCTTGTTCTCAGCGACGCATGTCAATGTTGAAACTTTTGGGATATTCTAAAAGAGTGCTGCAATCTCTTTTTCTGACCACTTCATTATTGTTTACCCTCTGTCAGCTCTTCATTATGTAGCTGCTTTGGTGTTCTGTCATCTGACATCCTTCTAACATGCCCTGCCCTCTGATCTATGACTCTTTTAGCAGTGTATACATTCTGGAGCAGTTTGGGACAAAAGTGTGTATCTGGAAGCTTGTCATGTTACCTGATGTGAAGTACTCCCATTGAAGTGGGTGGCTGCCATGTTTGCTGTTGACTGCCCTTGTCCCACAAGCATAGAATCAGGTGGCTTGACAACAGCATGATATGCCCTCAGCTTAGTCTTGAGGCCGATTCTTCTTCCATCTCATACATCACAGTCATCCTAGAGCAGGCTAGATTTTGCTATCCTGTTGTGATGGTGCCATCAATGTTGAGTGATCTTGAGAGAGTGCTCAAGTTCCTTGACATTCTCTTAACCAGTAAACTATCATGGACATCCAACATCTCCTCACTTGTCAGGAAGGGGCAACAGCAACTGCACTTCCAGTGAAGACTGAAGCCGGGAAAGGTCACTGGCCACAATCATGTCACCTTCTACGGGAACTCTATCAAGAATGTCCTGGCCAGATGCATCATCGTGTGGTACAGATGCTGCAGAGGTCAATCCACAAGTCCTTAAGAGTGGCAGAAAGGATTAATGGAGTCTCCCTCCACACCCACCCCCCCCCCCCCCCCGCCCTAATCAACTTGATCTACTGGGATTGTTGTCTGAAGAGGGCACACAAACTCATTGAGGTCCTCTTCCACCCTGCACACAGCATGTTTCAGCTGCCCCTGTCAGGAAAGAGGTACATCAGAGCCAGCACCACCAGGCTGAGGAACAGCTTCTTTCCATGGACAAGGAGAATGCTGAATGACCAAAGGAACTGCTCACACTAATGTTCCAAACAAACTGACTCCCATTAGTACTAATGCAGGAACAGCACTGGAAGATTTGCCAGTTCTCAGTCTAAACTTACTAAACTCGAAGCTTAACCTGACTATGCACAAATGTAAATGTGTCTGTCTATTAAAGTCCAAACCATTTCAGTTTAAATTTGAGTCTGAAAAATTAGTTTTAAGCCCAGTATTTTAAAATTTTGTTGAACTTGAAAATATTAAATTGCAGTTCAGAAGTGATTATGAAACATCAAGTTCTTTTAAATGGTTGCTTAAGGCAAGTTAACACTAACTTAGTCCTTGGTCTGTTCAAACTCCCAAATCTTGAGCTATTTCCCCAGGAAGAGATTTCTTTTTTAACTCACACCGGTGGTCTTCAACTCCCTCTTAGCTTAAGAGTTCTTGTCCATGACGAGGCTGTCTTCTAATAACAAAAAGTGACAGTCAGAAGTGGTCTGGCTTACTTTAAAGTCACTTTGAATAGCACCTCCTCCTTCTCCAGAGAATAATGTCAATTTTCCTTTCCTTCTGGTTTCTTCTGGCCTGAAGGTGCCTCTGCCTTTGGGATAGATGTGTGGGGGAGTAATTATGTATGTATATGTGTGTGGGGGAGTAATGTATGTATGTGTATGGGGGAGTTATGTATGTGTGTGGGGGAATTATGTATGTGTGTGTGGGGGAGTTTATGTATGTGTGTGGGGGAATTATGTATGTGTGTGTGGGGGAGTTTATGTGTGTGTGTGGGGGAATTATGTATGTGTGTGTGGGGGAGTTTATGTGTGTGTGTGAGGGAGTTATGTATGTGTGTGGGGGAATTATGTATGTGTGTGTGGGGGAGTTTATGTGTGTGTGTGGGGGAGTTATGTATGTGTGTGGGGGAGTTTATGTGTGTGTGTGGGGGAGTTATGAATGTGTGTGGGGGAATTATGTATGTGTGTGTGGGGGAGTTTATGTATGTGTGTGGGGGAGTTTATGTATGTGTGTGGGGGAGTTTATGTATGTGTGTGGGGGAGTTTTGTATGTGTGTGGGGGAGTTATGTATGTGTGTGGGGGAATTATGTGTGTGTGGGGGAGTTTATGTGTGTGTGTGGGGGAGTTATGTATGTGTATGGGGGAGTTATGTATGTGTGTGGGGGAGTTATGTATGTGTGTGGGGGAGTTATGTATGTGTGTGGGGGAATTATGTATGTGTGTGTGGGGGAGTTTATGTGTGTGTGTGGGGGAGTTTATGTATGTGTGTGGGGGAGTTATGTATGTGTGTGGGGGAATTATGTGTGTGTGGGGGAGTTTATGTGTGTGTGTGGGGGAGTTATGTATGTGTATGGGGGAGTTATGTACGTGTGTGGGGGAGTTATGTATGTGTGTGGGGGAGTTATGTATGTGTGTGGGGGAGTTATGTATGTGTGTGTGGGGGAGTTTATGTGTGTGTGTGGGGGGAGTTTATGTGTGTATGTGGGGGTGGTTATGTATGTGTGTGTGGGGGAGGAAGGTATGTGTGTGTGTGGGAGGTATATATGTGTGTGTGTGTGTGTGTGTGGGGGGGGGGGAGTTATGTATGTATGTGTGTGTGGGTAATACATACATACACCCTTAAACTCATATGAAATGAATCACCAATGAGGTTAGTCTTCATTCCTAGAAAACATGTGATTTTCATATCTCTGGTTTGTAGACAACACATCTCCAAAATGTTACCTCAGTTCTGTTTCAAAGGCTTAAGTATATCATTCACATGGCTCTGAGTTACATTTCTCTTGTTCAAGAGGCCTGAAGTGGTTTAGTTTAAAAACAGATGGCTTCCTTCAGCAATTCTTATTGAGTACTTAGATACTTCAGTTTTTAATAAAGCAAACACTCCATTGTTCTTGAATAATTAAGACCCACTTCAGATCCATTAGCTCTGTCTTTCCAAGACACGTCGACTCTGAAAATAAAACCTCTCAGTTGAATGGAGTATCTGTAAATTTGCTGACCTATGTGTGACCTTGTACCAGCCCACACCTAACTTAATTAAGACATATTTATAAGGAATATAACTTAACCTTATCCTAAATATTACGATGAACACAGATCCATCATACTAACCATCCGAGACACTCATATGCATGAAATGGCAGAAGTTATAGTTGATACATTGGTGGTCATATACCAAAATTCCTTGGATTCTGGGCAGGTTCCGGCACACTGGAAGACAGCAAATGTCACGCCACTTTTTAAGAAGGGATGTAGGCAGAAGACTGGAAATTATCGGCCAATTAGCTTGACGTCTGTAGTTGGAAAAATGCTTGAAGCCTTCATTAAAGATGAAATAATGAAACTTTTGGAACGTAAGGGTTCAGTCAGGCAGACGCAGCATGGTTTTAGAAAGGGAATATCTTGTTTGACAAACTTGTTAGGACTCTTTGAGGATATAATGAGTGCGGTGGATAGAGGGGAACAGGTTGATGTTGTATATTTGGATTTCCAGAAAGCGTTTGATAAGGTGCCACACAAGAGACTTATTAGTAAGTTACAGGAAAGTGGAGTCCGGGGAAGTATATTGGCCTGGATTGAAAATTGGTTGTCTGACAGGAGGCAGAGAGTTGGGATGAATGGGAGTTTTTCAGGTTGGCAGAGAGTGGTAAGTACGGTGCCGCAGGGGTCAGTGTTAGGCCCACAACTGTTCATCATTTACATTGATGACTTGGAGGAGGGGACAAAATGTGGTGTAGCCAAGTTTGCGGATGACACCAAATTGAGTGGAAGAACAAATTGTAATGAGGATGCGGAGAGTCTGCAGAGGGATATAGTTAAGCTGGATGAGTGGGCAAAGGTCTGGCAGATGGAGTACAATGTTAGTAAGTGTGAGGTTATCCACTTTGGCAAGAAAAATAAAAGAGCTGAATATTATTTAAAGGGTGAAAAACTACAGCATGCTGTTGTGCAGAGGGACTTGGGAGTGCTTGTGCATGAATCGCAAAAAGTTAGGTTGCAGGTGCAGCAGGTTATTAAGAAGGCAAATGGAATGTTGGCCTTCATTGCTAGAGGAATTGAATTCAGGAGTAGGGAGGTAATGTTGCAACAGTATAAGGTACTGGTAAGACCGCACCTGGAGTACTGTGTCCAGTTCTGGTCTCCATAACTGAGGAAGGATATACTGGCTTTGGAGACAGTCCAGAGGAGGTTTACTAGGTTGATCCCTGGGATGAAGTGGTTGACTTATGATGAAAGATTAAATCGTCTAGGATTGTATTCGCTCGAGTTCAGAAGAATGAGAGGAGATCTTATAGAAACATATAGGATTATGAAGGGTATGGATAGGCTAGATGTAGGAAGGTTTTTTGAGCTGGCCGGGGAAACTAAAACGAGAGGACACAGTCTCAAGATTCGGGAGAGTAGATTTAGGACAGAGATGAGGAAAAATAGTTATTCCCAGAGAGTAGTGAATGTTTGGAATTCTCTAACCAGGGAAGTGGTTGAGGCTGTCTCATTAAACATATTTAAAATTCGGTTAGATAAATTTTTACATGATAGAGGAATTAGGGGATATGGGGAGAAGGCAGGTAGGTGGAGTTAGGCCATAAATTAGATCAGCCATGATGGTATTGAATGGCGGAGCAGGCTCGATGGGCCATTTTTGGCCTACTCTTGCTCCTACTTCCTATGTTCCTATGTAAATTATATTTCTTTATTTATTTGTATATATTAATACTTGGCCTGCATATGTATTGTCTGTATGTGTGCTATATCTGGTTGTGTGTCTGCAAGCTTTGCACTGAGGATCATAGAACGTTGTTTCGTCGATTGTATTTGTGTAATCAGATGACAATAAACTTGGACTTGTCCACTCCTTCAGGCGTTTCAGAAGCATGTTTGGTTCTCTTTATTAGGTGTTTGGGACAAGTTGATGCAAAATTTGCTTATTTTGTGCTGTGAATTCAAAGTTGCCACTAGCAATAGCAAATTTGTCCAAGCTCTCCAGCATGTTAGATTCCAAGCTTGCACAGAGTGCACCATCATCAGTGAAGGGGAAGTCCCTTAAAGCAGTTTTGTTCAGACAGCATTGTAAGTCCTGTATTCAAGTCAAGTTTATTTTATTGTCATTTGATTGCACTATAACAACCTGACAAAGCAGTGTTCTCCGGTCCTCGGTGGAAAACATGCAAACACAACCAGATATATAAAACTCTCTCTCGCACTCTCTCACACATATGCAAAATAAATAAATATTGTTTTGTAAATATGAGAGTCTCGGATGGTTAGGGCGAGTAGTTCCTGTGGTTGTTCACTGCCCACGGGAAGAAGCTGTTCATCAACCTGGTGCTTCTGGCTCTGATACTCCTTTATTTCTTATGGGAGCAGCTGACAGATGCTATGTGAGGGAGGAAGGGTCCACAACGATTTTGCATGCCCACTCTTCAAGCAATGATTCCATTAGATCAAGTTAATGTGTGTGGAGGAGGGGAGGGAAACTCCAGTGATCTTCTCTGCCACTCTTATGGTCCTGTGGATTGACCTCCAATCCATTTCTCTGCAGCAACCATAACTGTGAAGCAACTGGCCAGGATGCTCTCGATCGACCTCCTGTAGAGGATTGAAATGAAGGTGGCTGATGACCTTATCAGAATAGGCACTGGAAAATATTGCAGAGACTGAACAGTGTGGGGACAAGCACACAGCTTTGATTTGCAACATTGGTGACTGGAAATGGGTCTGAAAACTCTGTCATCTCTGTGATCAGCAATAAACAGCGTCAAAAGGATTAGTGAGCTTGATAAAGGTGGTGAACAGGCTGCAGCTTTATCCTTGGCAGTTTTCTTGGAGCTGTCTTGCTGTGAAAATTGTGTCTATTATTCCACATCCTTCACGGAAACAGTATTGGCTGCCTGGAAGTGAGCCTCCTTCAATATGAATGATTAGTCTGTTTAAATCGGATTCGAGCAATAATTTTATCATCAGTCAAATGTAAAGATGTTCCTCTGTGATTATTGCAGACTTGACTATTCCCCTTATCCTGGTAGAGGCATGTTATTAAGGCATCTGGGGTGCCTTCTCCCTGTTCAATTTGGTTTAAGTCACTCTGTCAGTTTTTCCATCAACAGTGAGGCCTCTTCTTTGATAACTCCTGCGGATCAGGTTTAAGCTTTGAGAGCATTACACATGAAAATCATGTCACTGACTTTCGAACTTCCACCCGGAACTGGGGGGTGGGTTTCAACCAGTGCGAAGTTTGAGGGTAAAAATATTTGTTGTCCCAAAATGTGCAACTCCTCAGTCCTCAGGTATTCATCTGGAACATTTAAACGCAGCTCCAGGGGGACTGATTTAACTTGCCCTTTTTTCCTACTTCATGATTGAAGGGTATTGGTAAAATCCTGCCTTAAAGGTCTATGCCTGTCACCGTCAGTTCTGCTTCAAAGGGAAGCAATTGAAATTTTAGACAGATTTTATTTATGTCTGCTTGTCAATCCATTTATGGAAAGAAAACTGAGTAATTGAAAAATATCCTACAGTTTTTCTTCTGTTTTATTTTGGGGGGTGGAATTTATGCAGTACTTTTAGCTATTTATTTTCTCCTTTCAAGTATGTTTGTTAGTTTCCTTGTTCATTTCCTTCATGTTCTTTCAAAGACTATGTTGAATCTAGTTCAATCAGAATTTATTGTCACAAACAAGTCACAAAATCCATTGTTTTGCAGCAGCATCTTAGAGCGAACGTTCATCTAAACCACCTTACAAAAAAAATTAAAATAGTGCACGGAAAGACAAAGTGAGGCAGTGTCTTTGGTTCACTGATTATTCAGGAATCTGATGGCAGCGGGGAAGAAGCTGTCCTGGTGCCGTTGTGTGCCCGTCTTTAGGCTCCTGTACCTTTTTCTCGATGGTAGCAGAGTGAAGAGGGCGAGACCTGGATGGTGGGGGTCTTTGAGGATAGAGGCTGCTTTCTTAAGACACCTTGATGGAGTGAGGTCTGATGTCCACGTGCTGCACTATCAACAACTCCAAAGACTAGAAGTTACCTGACTGATGTGCCTTCTGTTTATGGTAATAAATGCCTGCCTCATGTTGCTGACCCAAGACCCAAGCTTGTTCTGGGGGAGGGGTTATAGCATTGCTGTCTTTCTTAAGGAAAGCAAGGGGAGGACCCAGGGATATTATCAGCAAGGGGTGGGCCAGCCATACACATACAAACAGTAATACAGTGGTTCCACCATATTAACCCCCTCTTTTTAAAAGAAGTCTGGCGGGGTGAAATGGGTTCTATTTCCAGCACAAATTCAGTCCCTCTGGTGGTCTTCTGCGCCATTGTGACTGTTGTAGCTCCAGCCGTGGCTCAGCTGTTGAATCCTGGACGGTCTGGTCGTTGTCGGTGGGTGGGGTGTCTGGTGACTGACATGAGACAATGGGTGGCATGGTATGTTGTAGGTGGTGGATGTATTGGTCGGTCAGCTGGAGTCCTGGGGTCTCCCGTGCACGCCAGGTCCTGACGTGCCCATCTGGGTTGGCATTGGGGAGGTGGACCCTCTCAACCAGTGGGTCAGACTTGTGGTTTCTCACATGTTTCTGGTGCAGTACTGGTCTAGGAACATTAACCAGGATGGCAGCATGGTCCCCAGCTCGGACTTGCTGGAGAAGGGAAACAACCTTTTGTGTGGCGTGGTATTGGTGGTGGTGCACAGGAGGGATCTGATTGGGTGGAACGTGCTGGGGAGGACCTCTTGCCAGTGGGAGACAAGCAGGCCTTTTGACCTCAGGGCTAGGAGGACAGCCTTCCAGATGATGGTGTTCCCTCGGGGGTTGTAGCTGGTGATCCTGTTCGTGGTGATGCCTCTGGCCAGCAGATATTAGTACAGCCCATCACTCATGAAGGAGGAGCCATATTTGCTATGAATATAGCAGGGGCATCTGAACAGGAAGAAGACCTTGCACAAGGCTTTAATGATGGTGGCAGCAGTCATGTCCGGGCAGGGAATGGCAAAAGAGAAACGTGAGTACTCAATGATATTAAGGAAGTATATGTTGCGGTTCAAAGAGGGCAAATACTCCTTTGAATCCATGCTGAAGCATTCAAAGTGGAAGGTGGCCTTAATCAGGTGCAAGCTTTCTGCTTGGTATAAGTGTGGTTTGCACTCCCACAGATCTGGTCATTGCCCTGATGTCCTCAAACGAATGGGGGGTGGGGTGGGTGGGGAGAATGGGGCCCATCATATTCCATGGTGATGCTCTTAAGGTGGCACTGTAAATCCAACCCCAGTCGTATGGGCGCGCAGAGCTGTGGCATCATAAGGAAATTTAAACTTTTGTACTCTAATCCACACATGGTCAGCGTCACTATGCAGCTGTCAGGGATCTCTGCCGAATGGGACTTAGAGGCCATGGAGACTCTGGAGCTCACTGGTATCATCGAGAGGAAGTAATGCTGCACCGTGTCGGGATAGATAAAGTTCTCTGTGCTCTGCCTATCAAACAGACAGCTCATCTTGCGCCCATTTACCTCTATGTCCATCACTGACCTGGCCAGCTGATGAGGGCTGCTTTGTTTGAGTGTGACTGAAGCCAGAGTAGCATCGCTGTCTGGTAAGATGGCAGCATCCAAGATGGCGGCTCCCTTTGCGCGAATGCCGCGCTGTTGTTCGTCACAAGTGGCAGCGGTGGCCCCCACTGCCTGCATTCGGTGCTGCTTGGGTTAGAAGGTTGCTTGGATTTGCATACCATCGCAGAGTGTCCCTTCTTCCCACAGCCAGAACAGACCATGTCCTTCGATTGACAGCACTTCATGGGGTGCTTTTGCTAGCCACAGAAGTAGTAGTTTGGATGCTCACCAGCGGCGGACGTAGTCAGGTCAGGATGTGGGGCGGCTTGCAATTCCACATCTCAAGATGGTGGTGCCTGCATTCCTCACGTGATGGCCTCGTTCAGTCAATAAAGAGTTCACGTTGCAGAGGGCTACTTTCAGAGCTTTAGCTAGTTTGATGGCTTTCTGCAGCTTCAACTCACCCTGTTCTAGCAGTCGCTGGTGAACATAATTCAATCTGATGCTACTACACAGGCATCTCGGATCAGCTCCTTCATGTACTCTTCCGCTGATATGGCATTGCAGTTGCAGGCCCGTCCGAGGTCTCGCAGGACCCAAGGGTAATCATTGATCAACTCCCTGGGTTGCTGCTTTCGCGTGGCTAGGATGTTCCTGGCATAGACTCCGTTCACTTGGGCCAGGTACTGATCTTTCAGAAAATGTCCATTGCTTCGGTGAATATCTCGCAGGCTCTTACCATCGGGTAAACGTGGTTCCCAACCATTTAGAACAAAAGGTGCAGCTTGTCTGCGTTGGATTTAAACTTGTCGGATGCTTCTGGTGACTGCAGGTTGATTTCCAGCCCCTCTGGTCTCAGCAACCTGCCCATTCCAAAAAAAATATTGATAAAAATAAAGTTGATCCACGATCAATAACTCCAAAGACTAGAAGTTACCTGACTGATCAGCTTTTATTACGATAAACAGAAGGCATGTCTCATGTTGCTGACCCGAGCTTGTTCTGGGGGAGGGGTTATGGCCTTGCCGCCTTTATTATGGGAATCAAGGGGGAGGAGCCACAGGTACAATCAGCAAGGGGCAGGCCAGCCACACCTATACAAACAGTATTAAGAGTGGTTCCACCTCATCATGATGTCGCAGGCCGAGTTAAGAACCCTCTGGAATGTTCTCTTGTCCTGAGTGTTGGTACCTCTGTACCAGGCAGTGATGCAATCAGCCAGAATGCTTTCCATGGTTCACCCATAGAAGTTTTTGAGAGTCTTCGGGACACACCAAATCTCCTCAAGCACCTCACAAAGTAAAGCCGCTGGCTAGTCTCTTTGTGATTGCTTCTACATGGAGGCTCCAGGACAGATCCTCAAAGATGTTGACACCCAGGAATTTGGTTCTTGACCTCCTCCTCTACTGAGCCCTCGATGAGGACTGGGACGTGTTCTCCTAACTTCCTCTTGAAGTCCACAATCATCTCCTTGGTTTTGCTGACGTTGAGCGCAAGGTTGTTGTCGTTACACCATTCAACGAGCTGATCCATCTCCCTCCTGTACATTTCCTCCTTGCCATTTGTGATTCTGCCGACAACTCTGGTTTCATTGGCAAACTTGTAGATGGCATTGGAATTGGGCCTGGCCACACAGTCATGGGTGTATAATGAGTAGAGCAGTGGGCTAAGCACACATCCTTTGGAACGACACAAGAACTGTAGATGCTGAAATCATGAGCAAATGATAAGGGAGCTGAAAGGTCGCAAAAGGTTTAAGTTCAAGTTTATTTGTCATTCAATTGTGTCAATCTTTCTTCTCTCTTTGGCTTGGCTTCGCGGACGAAGATTTATGGAGGGGGTAAATGTCTACGTCAGCTGCAGGCTCGTTTGTGGCTGACAAGTCCGATGCGGGATAGGCAGACACGGTTGCAGCGGTTGCAGGGGAAAATTGGTTGGTTGGGGTTGGGTGTTGGGTTTTTCCTCCTTTGCCTTTTGTAAGTGAGGTGTGCTCTGCGGTCTTCATCAAAGGAGGTTGCTGCCCGCCGAACTGTGAGGCGCCAAGATGCATGGTTTGAGGCGATATCAGCCCACTGGCGGTGGTCAATGTGGCAGGCACCAAGAGATTTCTTTAGGCAGTCCTTGTACCTTTTCTTTGGTGCACCTCTGTCACAGCGGCCAGTGGAATGCTCGCCATATAACACGATCTTGGGAAGGTGATGGTCCTCCATTCTGGAGACGTGACCCACCCAGCGCAGCTGGATCTTCAGCAGCGTGGACTCGATGCTGTCGACCTCTGACATCTCGAGTACTTCGACGTTAGGGATGAAAGCGCTCCAATGAATGTTGAGGATGGAGCGGAGACAACGCTGGTGGAAGCGTTCTAGGAGCTGTAGGTGATGCCGGTAGAGGACCCATGATTCGGAGCTGAACAGGAGTGTGGGTATGACAATGGCTCTGTATACGCTTATCTTTGTGAGGTTTTTCAGTTCTGTTTTCTGGTCCATGGTGCAGAACAGTGCGAAACACCTATGGACAAAACACATGTACTGATTATCGATGCATATACACAGTACATTTATTAATAAATAGTAAATAAATTTCTATTTATTCAGGACTCAGGCGGTCAGGCAGCATCCGTAGACAGAGGGACAGTCAGTGTTTCGGGTTGGGATCCTGCCTTGAGATTTGAAAGGTTGATCGTACATTTCTCTCCATGGATGCTGCATGGTCTCCTGAGTCTCTCTAACTCTTCTGTGTTTGCTTGCTGTTCCCATCTGCCACCTAGTCTTCCTTTCTTCCTTCTGTGCTCTGCCGTTCCTGGTTATTAGTTTTTTAAATCACTTTTGTTTTGCTCACACACCCATGCTTGCTTTATTATTTCTTCCTTTGCAACATCCTTGCTTTTCTCCCTCTTCCCTCTGACTCTGCCTTTGTGGACTCATTGACTTCCCAGTCACGTTCCTCTGTGTGTTTCTCTGGATCTCAGTCCTTCCTACTTGCTGCCTTTTTATAAAAAAATTCTTTCTTTCTTGGATTCTGTTCAAAATCCACGACTGCCAACATTGCAAGATTCTATCGAGACGGCTCCTTCACCTATGTCTCCACTGTAGAAACAAAAAATTTTCACCCACATCAGTTTTCATATCAACCACCACAATCTCTGAATTTGAACCAAAGCTGCAGGACGTGTAAAACATTTCACGTACGAGGACGATTTCTAGTAAACCTGAATCGACTGAAAACCTGCATGAGGGTTAATATTAAATATCTCAGTGATGAGGTTAATGAGGAACATACCTCCAATCCACCAGATAGGTTCCCATTGCTACATATTCTGTGCAAACTGTGAGGTTCAAAACTTCCTAATTTCTTGACTTACAAAAGGGATGCAATCTTGAAAATGTTTTGTTAACCATAGAACATTACAGCACAGTTCAGGCCCTTTGGCCGACGATGTTGTGCTGACCTGCATAAATCTACTCAAAAATCTAAACCTTCCCTCCCTCTATTTTTTCTTTCATCCATGTTCCTGTTTAAGAGCCTTTTAAATGACCCTATTTTGCCACCATCCACTAGCACACCTAGCGATACATTCCAGGCATCCACTAAAGTTTATATTTATTGTCAGAGTATTTACATGAGATTCCCTGGGTCCAGGAAAGGGTCCTCCAAGATGGTGACTTGCAGGAATTTAAATTCACTCACCCTCTCCACCTCTGATTGTTGACCTCTGGTTTTCCCTTCCTTAAGTCTACAATCAGTTCCTTTGGTTTGAAATGTTGAGTACGAGGTTGCTGGTCAGTGCACCATTCAGCCAAGCTTTCGATCTCCCTCCTGTCTGCTGACTCTTTGCCCCCTTTCATACAACCCACCACTGTGGTATTGCCAGCAGATTTGTAAATGGTGTTGCTGTTGTCCTGAACCACGTTGTCGTCAGTGTAAAGTGAGTAGAGCAGGGGCCTAACATTGCAGCCTTGTCGTGCTCCAAGAGATTGTGGAGGAGATGTTCTGATTGTGGTCTGGAGATGAGGAAATCCAGGATCTAGTTACATAGGGTATTCTGCTCTCTTGTGTCATAATTTTGCCCAGGTTGCACTGCTGCCCCAAGGGAATTTGTACCCCTTCCATAACCAACAACAGAAGCAGGTCCTTCTGTTTAACCATGACATTTCAATGATCTTGGCCCATCTGCATGAATATCACAATAATCTTCTATTTCTCAGTGCTTTTTCCAGTTTTCCCTTCAATACCAATGTGTGGTTACATTCATGGTAATGTGAATCCCAGAATCTCAAAAATCTCTAGATGCAGAAAAAAAAGATTTGAATTTACTTTTTGATTACTTGGTGACTGACTTGAATTGATGTCCTTGAATTATCATCTTTGTATTGCAATATATTACAGATATCATTTCAATGTTGCTTGGTTGAAATCACCATTGCTAGTTGTCCAAGATGTGTGATGTATCTTTTTTTCACAAGATTCTTTTAAAATGTTATGTTCAATTCTGCGTGTTCCAGGATAATTATCTTGTGAATAAAACTATCACAGCAAAGTGTTAACCATTGTAAAATGTGGAAAACTGATCCAAATGCAAATAGTACATTTCTTGTGTATAATTTTAATACTGCTCTATTGACCTGCAGAGGGCAGTACAGACACACTGTTACTTCATCTGACCAGTATGTTCCAAGAAAAAACCTGCTGCAATTTTAAAAGATTGATTTTCTTTTCAGAATATTGTTGCACTTAATATGAATTAATGAATCTGCATTTTGCAGATAAGTGCCGAGAATGTGTCATTTCTCTGTAATTTTACCATCTTAGGCACCCACTCTCAGTCTGGCAGTTTTGACTATGAAGTGGTGGCAGAAAGAATGGCTTGGGAAATAAAGTCTCCTCTGGTCTGACTTGGACTGGAATCAGAGTATCGTCACCACCAGCCTCCAAGATTTGGCATTTAGTTGTAAGATATGGTTAGTGCCATTTTTTTCTGGTGCTACCCTCACGGGTGTGTGTTTAAAAAAAAAGAAAATGCATCTTCAGGTACACTTTTGATGTGCTTTTTACAGTGTGGATGTAAAGGTATTTTTGGGCCTTGCTTGGAGGAACAAAGAGCAAGAGTGTTTCATGTCTTCAATCAAGTGTCCTGTTTTCTGTCCATTAATATAAATTGAACAAATACAAAGGAAGGTACCATGTGCCGACAAAACTTGCTGCCCGAAGCCCGCTGCGCAGCTCAGACGGCAAAGTCCTCCTCAGCGACAAGATCTCCATCCTCAACCGATGGTCAGAACACTTCCAATCTCTTTTCAGTGCCAACCGCTCAGTCCAAGATTCCGCCCTGCTCCAGCTCCCTCAACAGCCCCTAAGGCTAGAGCTGGATGAGGTTCCCACCCTGGATGAGACATATAAGGCAATCGAACAACTGAAAAGTGGCAAAGCAGCAGGTATGGATGGAATCCCCCCAGAAGTCTGGAAGGCTGGCGGCAAAACTCTGCATGCCAAACTGAATGAGTTTTTCAAGCTTTGTTGGGACCAAGGTAAACTGCCTCAGGATCTTCGTGATTCCACCATCATCACCCTGTACAAAAACAAAGGCGAGAAATCAGACTGCTCAAACTACAGGGGAATCACGTTGCTCTCCATTGCAGGCAAAATCTTCGCTAGGATTCTACTAAATAGAATAATACCTAGTGTCGCCGAGAATATTCTCCCAGAATCACAGTGCGGCTTTCGCGCAAACAGAGGAACTACTGACATGGTCTTTGCCCTCAGACAGCTCCAAGAAAAATGCAGAGAACAAAACAAAGGACTCTACATCACCTTTGTTGACCTCACCAAAGCCTTCGACACCGTGAGCAGGAAAGGGCTTTGGCAAATACTAGAGCGCATCGGATGTCCCCCAAAGTTCCTCAACATGATTATCCAACTGCACGAAAACCAACAAGGTCGGGTCAGATACAGCAATGAGCTCTCTGAACCCTTCTCCATTAACAATGGCGTGAAGCAAGGCTGTGTTCTGGCACCAACCCTCTTTTCAATCTTCTTCAGCATGATGCTGAACCAAGCCATGAAAGACCCCAACAATGAAGACGCTGTTTACATCCGGTACCGCACGGATGGCAGTCTCTTCAATCTGAGGCGCCTGCAAGCTCACACCAAGACACAAGAGAAACTTGTGCGTGAACTACTCTTTGCAGACGATGCCGCTTTAGTTGCCCATTCAGAGCCAGCTCTTCAGCGCTTGACGTCCTGCTTTGCGGAAACTGCCAAAATGTTTGGCCTGGAAGTCAGCCTGAAGAAAACTGAGGTCCTCCATCAGCCAGCTCCCCACCATGATTACCAGCCCCCCCACATCTCCATCGGGCACACAAAACTCAAAACGGTCAACCAGTTTACCTATCTCGGCTGCACCATTTCATCAGATGCAAGGATCGACAATGAGATAGACAACAGACTCGCCAAGGCAAATAGCGCCTTTGGAAGACTACACAAAAGAGTCTGGAAAAACAACCAACTGAAAAACCTCACAAAGATAAGCGTATACAGAGCCGTTGTTATACCCACACTCCTGTTCGGCTCCGAATCATGGGTCCTCTACCGGCACCACCTACGGCTCCTAGAACGCTTCCACCAGCGTTGTCTCCGCTCCATCCTCAACATCCATTGGAGCGCTTACATCCCTAACGTCGAAGTACTCGAGATGGCAGAGGTCGACAGCATCGAGTCCACGCTGCTGAAGATCCAGCTGCGCTGGATGGGTCACGTCTCCAGAATGGAGGACCATCGCCTTCCCAAGATCGTGTTATATGGCGAGCTCTCCACTGGCCACCGTGACAGAGGTGCACCAAAGAAAAGGTACAAGGACTGCCTAAAGAAATCTCTTGGTGCCTGCCACATTGACCACCGCCAGTGGGCTGATATCGCCTCAAACCGTGCATCTTGGCGCCTCACAGTTTGGCGGGCAGCAACCTCCTTTGAAGAAGACCGCAGAGCCTACCTCACTGGCAAAAGGCAAAGGAGGAAAAACCCAACACCCAACCCCAACCCACCAATTTTCCCCTGCAACCGCTGCAATCGTGTCTGCCTGTCCCGCATCGGACTTGTCAGCCACAAACGAGCCTGCAGCTGACGTGGACTTTTTACCCCCTCCATAAATCTTCGTCCGCGAAGCCAAGCCAAAGAAGAAAGAAGAGAAGGTAAAGTACTCGAAAACAAAGTAGAAGAAAGTATTGTGCCAGAGTGGGCAGAATAACAATTACCTCATCTTCCAGAGAACCAAAGAAGGTCATATTGTTCTTTCCTTTGTCTAATTTTAGTAAAAATGCAAACATTGGTGTGCAGCCAACTGGAAAGGAAAACCTGGGAAGAGCATTACCTTGAGGATCGAATCCATCCAAAAAAGCTTCATAGAAATTAATATAAATTGAAAACAAGTTGGGGGGTGGGGGGGGGGTAAAGGTTATGTTAAATCTAGCATGAAATATTCGTGCATAAATTAAGTCAACGTAATGTTTTTTTTTGGCCCAGAGAGTGGGCAAAGCAGCGGCTGTTGTTTTGGCAACCAAAGGGATTCAGTTGCCTTTGTAATGACATTTTCCCCTTAGTGATTTCTACATTGTGGAATATCACCTTTCATCCTTGCGAGTGGTGAAGTGACCAGGTTAACAACAGCGCATGTGGAGGCTCAGGCCAAATCTAATTAGGTCTGTCCTCTTGACGTTCACCTTAAAACTACAAAGTACATGCTCATCGAAGAGGTGTGGCCGAAGCTGGTGTAAACCCGGGAGAATGGGGAGTATGCAGGGTTCAGCCATCCAGTCCAAATGCCGGCGGCTCGGAAAAGGCTTTAAACAGCTCATTAAAGGAGCCCACAATGTTTGTAATTAAAATCCTGCAACTGTGGCATCTGTACCCAAGATGGCGGGACCAAGGGGCTGTAGACTCTGGGGGAGCAGTGGACTGGTGCAGGGCCCCAGAATGGGGAGAACACTCCCCGCTGAGAAGCAAAAGCAGGGGAGATGAACCGACAGGGCAGTGAACCATGGCAGTGGGCCAGCAAGGGGATCAACGGCTGAAGGAACTTACAGTACGGTGACCATGGCTACAAATCGACGAGAGACTCAGCAGCTGAAGGTCTCTCACAGACCGCGGGTGGTCAACGATTTGTGGTCGAGAGATTCACGCAGGATGCAAGCTGCTGGCGACTGGCTCTTGGGAGGCAGGTATTGGGACCCGGGTTTGAGAGGGTGTTGAGGGCAAGAAGGGATCCAGACGCTGGAAGCATTTTGATTGTGTCAGAGGTTTGGATCTGGGGTTCAGGTTGCAAATAGATCAGACAGGAATTTGTGCAGCTGAAGAGGCTGTGGGAGCACTGGAGGTGAATCCACCGACACTTAACGTCTCTCAAGGATCTCCCTTTTATTTTCTCTCTTACTGTAAGGGTCACCAGGCAATACTAATGGTGACTCTTTGTCTGCCCAAAAGAAAATTTTGTGCAATGTTACATTTTCTGTATTATTAAATGTCTAAGGAATCTTGAATCCAAGTTTAACATGCATAGATATGATACTTTTCATTATAATCATGTTGGGGAAAAAAATAGCTATGATTATTGTGACTGTTGAGCAAAATCGTAACAAGTTGCGCTGGGCAGCCAACCAAATGTTACCCTTCACTTTGGTCAATACTAGGTACTGTGCTTCTCTCTGGCTGTTGGCACTCAATCCAGGTCGCTAATTTCCACAATCTGTGCTCTCCCCGGAACCCTGAAATTTGCCCTAATTCACAGATGATTGGTACTGGTCAATATCGCAATGACAAAGCCACATGCAGAATAACATAAATATACAACACTCAAATAGTGTGAAATGAGGAAGTATGCAGATGCTGTCATTGTAGTGAATGTGGTAAAACCCCTGGTATCCAGCACTTATGGGGATTTTCCCATATTTTCCTGTTATTCTTACAATGCCTAACTAATACACCTGCATTAAGATTAAAGAGTTTTAAAGACAAAAAATACTCTACTTATACTGAACAAACTTCACTTGCATGAATATATAAACATGAAAGCATTTTACTTTATTTTAAGTCACATTCTTGAAAAAACGTTTAACCATCGCTGCATCTGCAGGTTCCTCCCCCTCCATGGAGTCACCTGAAAGATGAACAATACCATTATAGATAATTGACCACCCCCTCCCGCAAGTTTACAGATAAAGCCTCTAATCTGGGCAACAATTACTAAGCAGGGATAAGGAGACACTTTAAGAGAGTCCCCCCGTTTGTGAGTGGCATCAACCAGCTCTTCATCCTGGGTGACGCCATTGCTGTTTCACACAACTTTATTCAAACAGCTGCTACGAGCAAATGCTGAATATTTGCTTCCATCTTCACCAAAGGTTTCTGAGTTACTTCAGAGAATGTTTACTTTAACAATTTTAAACTTGCATATGTTTATCTGTTATTTTATTATTTATTTTCATTTTTCAAATTTATTTTTCTTACTCCTTTTGCTGGTTGTTTGAGGCTGCCAGTTGTTTAAATTCTGGATACCAGGGATTTTGCTGGAGGAATTCAGCAGCTCCCACGGTGTCCATAGCAGTCAAAGATATGTAACCAACAGTTCTGGCTTGAGGCCTTCATTAAGGTATGAGCCTTCAAAAAGGTAGGGGGAGAAGAGGTAGGGTAGGGGAGGGGCCAATAGGCCATTAGATGCACATGGATTTTGGAGGGTAGAAGAGAAAAGCTGAGAATTGATCAAGGGAGGGAGTCACCTGTGAATGCAGAACTGGAGGAAAGGAGATAGTGGGATAGGGAAAGAAAGGGGCAGAGCACGAGTCTAACAGAAATTTTTATTGGAGGGTGCCTGGACAGGTGGTGGTCTTTCAATTTGCAGGCGATCTCAGTCTGGCAGTATACGAGACCCCATGGACAATGGGGCGGTGAATTGAAGTGGGCTGCCACTGGGAGATCACTGTTATAACAGCAGACAAAGCTAAGGTGTTCAATGAAGCGATCTCCCAGTCTGTGCCCAGTCTCACTGATGTGGAGGAAGCTACAAATGGGAGACAGTAGATGACCCTTGAAAATTTACAAGTGAAGTGTCGCTTCACTTGGAAGAGATGTCTGTGGCCCCGAGGGAGGAGATGTGGGCACAAGGGTACCATTTTCTGTGGTCACGGGGTAGGTACCAAGGGGGCAATTAGTTGATGAGAGAGTCACAAGGGAGTGTTCCGTGAGAGAGAGGGGAAGATGGGTCTGGTGGTGGGATCATGTTGTAGATTGCAGAGGATGAAATGTTGGATGCGGCGACAAGTGGGGTGATTGTTGTGTTTGGGGTCAGAGGGTGTTGGGCAAATGTACAGGAAAAAGAAGGGTATGCATGCGAGGGCTGAGCTGATGGTAATGGAGTGAAAGCCATATTTTATTTTTGAAGAAGGAGAATCTCAGATGATCACACATGGATGACTTTGCCCTGGGAGTAGATGCAAAGGAGATGGAAGAATTGTGAGTAAGGAATAGTGTGTGAAGAGGTTTAGTCGAGGTAACTGTGGGGGTTGATGGATTTGTAGCAAATGTCTATCAAGAGTTTGTCTCCCGAGATGGAGACAGATAAATTGAGAAAGAGGAGTGTGCTGCTGGAGATGGACCAAGTGAATTTGAGGTCAGGGTGGATGTTGGCAACAAAGTGATTAAGCTGATCATGGGTGCATGAGGCAAGACCAATGGAGTCTTCATTAGAGTGGAGGAAAAGCTCAAGAGCCTTGCCAATGTAGACTTGTAGTATGGATTGGTGCACCTAGTCAATGAAAAAGCAGGCATAGCTGGGACCCATGTGGGATCCATGAATATCCTTTTGACTTGGAGAAAGTGGGATGAGTCAAAGAAGTTATTGATGGTGACCACAAGTTCTGCCAGCTGGAAGAGGCTGATAGTGGAAGGGCAGAGGTTGGATCTGCTGTTGAGGAAGAAACAATGGATTTTGAGGGCTTCGGAATGAGGGATAGAGGTATACAGAGATTGGCTGTCCATGGTGAAGATGAGGTGGTCGAGTTCAGGGAACTGGAGGCTGTTGAAGTGGTGGAAGGCATGTGAGGTTTATTGTGGATATAGGTGGGGAGGGAGAACAGAACAGAGTGGAGGTAAACAGATAAGAGTTTGGCGGGGCAGGAGCACGCAGAAACAATAGTTCTACTGTGACAATTGGATATGTGGATCTTGGGTAGGAGGTAGAATCGGGCGGTGTGGGGTTGTGAAACTATAGGAGGAGCACCCTACATATTCTATCTGGGCACCCTCCAACTGGGCTACCCCCCTTCCCCGATCAATTCTCAGCTTTTATCTCCTCCCTACCCCTATCTATGTCCTCCTTGGCTGTTGGCCTATGCTCTTCCCCTTTCTTCCCTCCTCTCCACCTTTTCATTAAGGCTGTGTGTTTCTTGCTTGACGAAGAGTTCAGGCCCAAAAACGTGGGCTATATATCTTTACGTCGTCTGGACTCTGGGATTTGCTGAGCTTCTCCAGCACTTTTGTCCATCGTGAGCAACACTCAGTTCTTTCCCTTCTTGGGGATTCAACGAAAGTCCAAGATCCGAGAGTTCTTACACCTAAATATTTAAATATGCCGGGGAGAAAATGGCAAATTATTTAACCAGCATTCTTCAAAATCCTCTTGATTCAATAAGTCAACCCTTAATTTGGAAAATTGCCAGGGCCACTCAATTATTTGAGTAGGTAAAAAGGAGCAATCAGGAAATTATAAATCAATTAGTCCAGCATCTGTTCTGAGGGAGTAACTAGAATCTGTCATGAGGGAGAGAATAACTAAACACTAAGATAAATATGAACTAACAGAGAGAGCAAATACAGGTTTTAAATGAGCATGTCTTGTCTAAGTTATTTAAATGGCCTCAAGAAGACATTTGATAATGAACAGACAAGAGACTTGGCAAAGCTGGAATTGAAGACACTATTTGTTATTGGAAGGGATCATTCAGGTGTAGGAGATGGGGATTGGGTAATGGATATGTATTCAAATTGTGATTTACATTTGTCCCCAATGTCTTCAGGAGTTTGCAGAGGTTCAGAATGACATCTGAAACCTTGGCAAAGTGCCTCAAATCTGTGCTTGAAAGTGTGCTGACCAGCTAAGTCCCGACCCAGTACTGGGGCACCAATACCTCTGAGTGTAAAGCCCTGAAAATGTCATTAGATACAGCCCAGTCCATCACCAGCAGAACTCTCCCCACCATCGAGATCTACATAGAATGCTGATGTCTTCACACCATCCAGGACATGCTTTGTTCTCGCTGCTACCATATATGGTTGTATGCTACCATCTGGAAAGACTTGTACCACTGGACTTGTAACGCTAGTCCCCTCCAGCATCACACTCCTAAGCAACAAACTCAGACTCATTTACTTGTCAACTTTATTTATTACTGGTGTTATGTACACAACAGCAGTGATTATAAAAAAAAATTAGCCCAGACAGTGTTATATTTAAAATAATATTTTTAATTATTAATCATCAATTATATAACACCTACTCTAATTTAACTAACATCTAAACTTTATATACAATTATTTAACTCTAACTATATGCAAATATATTGGTGCATGTAGAATACCCCAAGCTGCTACGGCTCGAGGCTTAATTCTCGGAAGGAGGTTCAAAGTTCAGTTTCAGAAATTCAGTGATGACACGTGGGCTTGAAGTTGATGTGACACACAGGCTTTAGATGATTGAGACACATAGGCCTTAGTTGAATGGGACACGCAGGCTTTAAGATGGGTGAGGCACACAGACTTTAAGTGGATGAAGTTAACAGTTCCTGAAGTGGATGAAAGAGTCTGGCGGGTGACAGAACGTTGATCACTCATGAGACACACCCTTGTTGAGGTGCTTCAGAGAAATGTCCTTTTTAGGCAAGTGCCTTCTTCTTAGAACCCTTTTCGTGGGTCAGTCGAGTAGAGTGCAGTATTTCTTCTGAAACTTTAAAACCCTTTTCTTGGATCAGTCAAAGTGGCCTCTCATTCCTCCAAAGGAGGAAATCTGACATTCTGTCTATAACCACACAATGAGGCCAATTAGGTTCCTCATTCCCACAAAGGAGGTTGAAGAGTTGTGTACTGTTGTGCTGCCTTCTTAAAATGGCCTCTTGGGCAAAAGGTGTACTGTCTTTTTAAGAAGCTGGTCACATGGTCTCTGCCCCTGGCTTTTCCAGCGCTTCAATCTGCAAATGTACCAACATTTTGGTGTGTGCTGTATTCGAAGCCTGCTGCTAGTTCACAGTTGCTTTGCAGAGCCTGCTGGCTTTTGCTAAATCTTTTCTCTTAACAGGACAGTCCAACATGATAAAATGAACTGGAAAAAAAAGGGAGAACATTACACATTTGTTTACATTTCTCTTTTTTAATACAGTTATCTTTTTCTTGAGTACTTGTTTGCACTACCACTAAGTAGAAATTCTGCCTGTCCTGAAGGATAAAATAATCTCAGGGTTGTACGTGTTGTCGTGCCTGTACTCTGACAATAAATCTGAACAATGAATTGTATGGGAAATACAGATTATCATGACTTTAAGAGAAGAATAGAGGGCCATGTTTCTAAGTGTTCCAATGACCTCATTAGGTGACTTGAGTAAGTAATCTCAACAGGGACGGCAAGTTGCATGGAGACATTGATAGAGACAGTGAGCAATCAGGTTTGTATCAGATGGAATTCAGCATGAGGAAGCCCCAAATGTGTGGAGGAGGTGGGCCTGCACATTTCTTATGGAACCCCGAGATGTACTCATCCTCCTCTTGGACCATTGAAAAGCAAGTAAAATCTTACCTTTCTGGTACTCTAAGTCCAGGGTCTTTCCTAACATGCTTCAGTCAGGTGGGAAATCTGCATTAACTTTGCTACTCAAGCCTGAGTTAGAATGTTGTTCGGGTCATTTTGTCCCAAATGGTCAATTGTGCTACCCCATCCTGTTTATTGGTAAAGATATTCAGTATTAAATTCGCTATGGCTGATTAGGGAAACCTGCTGTTCACTTAAATCATTCTTCAGCCTTGATAAAGAGTGCCAAAGGGCTGAGATGACTTGCATGACTTTGCAAAAGCTCTGAATATCCTTGCTACTTCATTATGACATTTACTTATAGACGTAGCAATTTATCTACTTAGTGCCCAAAAGAATGGGCATACAGCAGATAAACCATGAATTAACATGGTTTTAATCAATTTTGTTCATGCTTCTGTCGTTAATAAGGTATGGAGTTTCTTGTTCGAGAGCTTAATTTATCTAGTGTAACCATTTTCTGGTGCCTCACTGATATTAGTCATCATGCAATACCCAAAGTTGGAGGACGATGTGCTCAAAAAGGGCCAGCACTCTGCCAAGGTGGTGTCTGGAAAGGCACGAATGACAACACTTTTGGGAGGCCTGTGCTGCACCAAAACAAGTTCTTTGTATATGAATTGTTTGTCTAGATGTATGTTATGCCTGTATGTGTGTTTGCCCTGTTTTGCACTGTGGTTTGAAGAATGCTGATTCGTTGGGTTGCACTGACACAATCAGGTGATGAATGAACTTGAATCTTACAGTGGCGAGTGCAATGGTTGCATTTATCAAATGCCTTAGATTTTTCACATTGAAGGAAGAGTTCTCTTGTAGCAGTGAGCAGCAGTGCACTTTCTGGTAAACCTCAGCAAAGACGACCTGCATGGATTCTGAGGTAAGGTTTCTGAGAGTGACATTGACTTAAGAGTAACATTAGCAGTTTTTGGTTGGTAGATGAGCCTCAATAGTGTGATGGATAATTGCATGTATCTAACTGATAATACGTAATACAATGAGTTCCCGTTTTAGTAAAATGGGATTATCTCTTATCAAGGATATTATAGACAGGAGGGACCGAATGGTCACAGTTAATATTTAATATTTCACATAAGCACAAGTCACAGCCTAGTGACAATTCGATACGTTGGAAGAACTGAGGGAAGGTTTGCCACAGTATGTTCCAGATTCAATACATTTGCAAAGACATTGTGATTTTGTAAGGGGAGAACCACGCTGACGGCTGAAGAAGAAACCGCTCTTGTGGCCAGCCTTTTTTGTGGAATTCAGGCTGGGCCTTTTTGGAGGATTCACCTGTGCCAGGAGAGTCTTTTGGGAAGCAAAATGCTTCATTTTGATTGTGACTAACAGTGAAGGTTTCCTGGAGAGACTGCTTCATTTTAAGTGTGACTAGTGGTGAAGTAACGTGGAGATATGGTGCCAGGGTCATGGAAGCTTCGTGGAGGCTGCCCAGTTCGAGTCTTGCCCACAAAAGGACCAGGAATGTTGTGACCACAGCTGGTGTGGATGGACATTTCTTCAAAGGTAATGCAAGAAGCATTTGTGAATCTGTAGCAGCCACAACTCCAGTCTTCCTATCAGTTCATGGTTAATTTTGGGGATCAAATTTCAAAGGCCTCTGCTTCAACACTGAATTTAAAAGACTGAACTTTGAAGTAACTTTCTAGATTTTGGTTTGGGTATATCGCACGGGCATGCGCATGCACTAGTGTGCACACACCTGTACATAGTTGGGGATAGATTTAGTGCAGTGGTTCTCAACCTCTTTCTTTCCACTCACATACCACTTTAAGTATTCCCTATGCCATCAGTGCTCTGTGATTAGTAAGGGATTGCTTAAGGTAGTATGTGGGTGGAAAGAAAAAGGTTGAGAACCATTGATTTATTGTTAAGGATAGTTTGAGTTATGACGATAGTTTAAAAGTTGGAAATAAAATTCAACTGTTTGGTTCATTGACTATTGCTGCTCATTGCGTGCATTTCCTAACAGTTAAAATATGCAAGTTTAAAATTCGAAATGTTCTCTGAAATGAACTGTAAATCTTTGGTGAATGTGGGAGCTAATATTCAGCCAGTGGAGGGCCTTGGTCGTGGTTTACTTTTATCAGCAGTTTGATTAAAATTGTCTGTATCAGCAATGGCGTCACCCAGGATGAAGAGCTGGTTGATGCTGTTCGACATTGGGGTGTCTTCTTATCTCTGCATAGTAAGTGTTGCCCTTGTTAGAGGCTTTATCTGTAAATTTGGGAGGGGGGTTAATTATCTGTAATATTATTGTTCGCCTTTCTGGCGGCACTGTGGAGGTGGGGAGGAACATGCAGATGCAACGACGGTTAAATGTTTTCAAAGAATGTGACGGAAAATAAAGTAAAATGGTTTAAACTTTATATGTTCATGCAAATGAAGTTTGTTCAGTGCAAGTACAGTATAGTATTGTTTATATTTTTCTTTAAAACTGTTTCTTCTTAATTCAGGTGCATTAGGGCATTGTAAGAGTAAGTCTCAAGCAACTGGAAAATGCACTTAATTGGCATCTACCAATCTACATGTGTGCCGGATTCCAGGGATTTTACTGTACATGTCAATGAACCTCTTCTGGTAGTGTATTCAAGATTGTGATGCTTGAATTCTCGCTTTGACTACAGTGGCTCTCTCTGATTTTGGAGATTTTTTCTGAGTGCTGGCATGTTTCCTAACAAAACATCACTTGGCACTGATCCCTTGCTGTACCAAAATCTCTTGCCCAGAATGAGATTCTTTGATCCGCACCCCACCCTGCCTCTCTAGTTGGGCCATTATTGAATGCCTTGATTGAAAGGGCACTGGTATACCTGACAGCCATTGCATAGCTTTGTGAGGAGTCTGAGGAGATTCGGTATGTCACCAAAGGCTCTCAAAAACCTCTGCAGGTGTACCGTGGAGAGCTTTCTGGCTGATTGCCTCTGGTATGGAGGCACTAATTAAAAAAATAGGATATACAGCATGGTAAAAGGCCATTTCAGCCCATGTAGCCCAATTATATCCGATTAATCATCAATCCCCAGTACATTTCAATGCTCAGGACAGGAAAAAAAACTCTCTGTTAACTCAGCCGGTGACATCACTGGGACCAACCAGACCACTCCATCAAGGCAGAGTCTTAAGAAAGCAGCCACTAAGACCCCCTCATCACACAGGCCATGCCCTCTTCACTCTGCTACCATAGGGGAAAAGTTATAGGAGCTTGAAGATGAGTGCTTAGCGGCACAAGGACAGCTTAGTCCCATCAGCCATCAGATTTTGAATGAATAATGATTCACAGACACTACTTTTGTCTTTTTCTTGCTTTGAAATGACGTTTATAGAAATGTTTGCATTTGATGCCTCGATAAAACAAAGAATTTTGTGACATGTTCATGACAATAAATTTTGATTCATAGCTGGAACATTTCAAGAGTCATATAACAAACTGTTAAAGGAACCCATTTGGTCGACCAGCATCAATGGGAGAAAAACATTTCATCCTGGAAACCTTCATCCATCTCTCTTGGTTCCAGCATCTGAAGCATCTGGTGTGTTTTAAGAGAGTCAAGTGGCTTCAGATATTTCAGGATCTCAGCTGATCTTGCAGTGTCCATAGGAAGTAAAGATATGACTGATGTTTCAGACCTGTTTTAGCATCAGAATAAAGACTGAAGACTGGCAGAGGGAGGAATCCAGACCTACAAAAGGTGTTAATTGGATATGATGAGGAGAGAATTGATTTTTGCTCTTTGGAAGGAGACAGTTGGTCTGGAACAATTAATACCTTTTGTTGGTCTGGACTGCTCCCATCTCCCATTCTTCAGGCTTCCTTTCCTTTGCTACTACATTGAAGAAGTGCTCAGGCCAAAAATGTCGGTATTATATCCTTACCTCCTCTGGATGCTGCGAGACCGGCTGAGCTCCTCCAGCCTGTCTGTGTGTTTTTCCTACAATCACAGTGTCTGCAAGCATTTGTGTTTCACTCAGATATTTCCGGCTTTTGTTGATTGTTTCTGGCGATTCATATTATCGGGCTCTTGCTCAGTTGTACAGCTACTGAACACTGTAGCTTGAGCTGGGTGCATGCAACAATGAGGCAGGTGAGTATCAGTATAAAGTTGGTGTGCAGCCGTCAAGTAGAGCAAGGGCATGGGGACTATCCTTGTTGGTCTACTGTCTGCTTCTTGGGCAATCCAGTTTTCACCTCATGAATTCTGCATAGCAATCTTGTCTCCGAGTCAAAGTTGTAGGTTCAAGCTCCAACCCAAAGCTTGAGCATGGCAACCTGGTCTGACAACCATTCACAATGCAGACAGTGTGCTGCCTTGTTGGATATGTTTTCCTCTGAAGGAGACATTGAGTCTGTTTTGTTCTCTGGCATTGTTTTAAAGAAGTGCGGGTATAATTTGCCCTGGTTTCACCAGATCATTAATGTATATTATGTGGGGATTTGCTGCTGTGCTTTCCATATTACAACAGTGAATACACAGCTACAGAAAGGACTTTAGGACATTCTGAAGCTGTGAAAGGTGCTGAAAATTTAGACTGGCATTTTAGTGGAATATTGAAGGAGATCACTGCCAGAGATGCAATTTTAAACTGAGGTCTCTTCTGTTCTGAAAGGCACGGACTAACCTTTTTTTGATAGATGGTCCCAGTGAATATTACCCTCTTGTTTGGGCAAGAAAATTTGCTTGATGAGGGCATAGCAGTAGACATTGTCTTCATGGACTTTAGCAAGGCTTTTGACCAGATCCCGCAAGGTAGACTGAATTGGAAGGTTGGATCACACGGGATCCAGGGTGAGTTAGCCAATTAGATGCAAATTGACTTGATGGTAGGAGGCAGAGGATGGTGCTGGAGATTTTGTTTTCAGGTTCCAAGGCTGTGATATGATTAGTAAATTTGCATATGACACAAAATTGATGCGAGAGGACAGGAGAGGGTTTTGAAGATTACAACAGGATCTAGATCTGGGAAAGTCAGCAAAACAATAGCAAACGGAATTAAACTCAGACAAGAATGAATTTGGGAAGTTAAACCAGGGCAGGGCATGCGAAATTGTGAAGGGTGCTATATACAATATTAAATGCTAACCTGCTTTGGTTCATTAAGAATAAGAGACTCCAAGGATGCGATGGAAGTTGGAGTTAAGGTGGAAGATCAGCCTGGATAATGGAATGTGCTGGAGAAACTCAGCAGGTCACACAACGTAAAAGGTTTTCAGGCCTGAGCCCTTGGTCAGGTATGAGGGAAAAAAAAACAAGCAGACACCTGGATGAAAAGTTGGTGGGGGAGTGGTGGAGAGGAGGAAGGGGAAGGGGCAACAGATAATAGTTTCTCCAGCACATTTGTGCATTGAACTCAACCCCAGCCTCTGCAAACTTCATTGTTTAATCCTATTCAGGGTTTGCTAATGGAACAGTGTTAAAGACCCATTGGCTTAATGCTGATCTTTTATTGTTTTTTAGATCTTTATCTGAACTTTTTTTTAACCTCCTTGCTCTGCTTGGCAGCCTCCTTGAATGAGACAAAGTAGTTTAGCACAGATTGAAGATTTATTGGCTGTGAGACACAAGCTATTGACAGATTAAAACGCAATAATCCAAAAATTCTACAATTGTGTATTGCAAATTTAATATGAAGAGGTAAGGTGTTCCATTATATTTGTCCTAAACACTGCAGAGAATTCATCAACAAAACTTTCTGATGCCATGTGCATTTGGTACAAGTTGCCTATTATAAAACCTCAAGGTACAGGCAATTAATATTTAGATGTTTTGGCTCTTTGCTAACTGAAATATCAGTTGATGAAATGAAGAGGATGAAAGCTTGTTGAATTTGGTTCAGATCTTGCAGAAATGGACCTTTGAGAGTTGAATTTGAATTGAAAATATTAATGATTTATTCTCCAGTTCAAAAGTAAACTCTTGCAAATTTAGTAGTGGCAATTAGTTGTTTAATTTGCTAGATTGCATTTTGCACGGATGTTTATAATCTAATATTCTTTAGCAGAATACACTAATCTTTTTTCAGGATTATCCCAGTCTTTCAAATAGCCAGAACCAGGTTCACTCTTTTTTAAAAAAAAATCTATCTCCAAATAATACATGAGATATGCATCTATCTGCTAGAATTGCTCTCTCTGACATTTTATGCGTGTACATATGTGGCCAGATGTATCATATCGGAAGTAAACTACAATATATTAACTTGGCACCTTAAGCACAAGAAGTGAAAAAAGATCCCACTCTCATATATCATCTTAAGCAATCCCTTACTAATCACAGAGCATCTATGGCATAGGGATTACTTAAAGTGGTATGTGAGTGGAAAGAAAAAGGTTGAGAACCATTGGTCTAAGATGTTGTTTTGACCTAACCCTTCGCAACCTGCCATCAACCAAAACCTTCGCAACCTCACAGGCCATAACCCTATATTTTTCTGACTTCTGGGGGTTTGTTCCACATACTCACAATTCTCATTGTGGATAAACAATGTTGCCCCCTCAAGTCCCCTTTAACTCATTCCCCCTCATCTAAAAGCTTTGCTATCCAGATTTCAATACCCTGAGACAAAAACTGTTACCATTCATCTTGTGTGCATCTCATAATTTTATAGGGTCACCCATCAACTTCCAATGCTCCAGGAAAAACAGTCTCAACCTACCCAGTCTCTCCTTTTATTTTATGAATTCCAGTCCTGGTGATATCCTTGTGAATCTTTTCTGTTCCCTCTTCATCTTATTTTCATCCTTCCCATAGCATGGCAAATAGAACTGTGTGGAAACTGCTAAATCTTGCTGCAAAAATGAAGGGTAAAATGAGATTAAGCACAAGAAGTCACATTGTGTCTTTATTTTACTCTATTCCATTCAAGCCTCCCACTCCACTCTAATCCTGCCCTGCGCTGACCCATTCGCTGCTTCCCACAAGTGTCTCTGATGCTCTCTTGCCTTGTCGACCAGCGCAGGTGGGTTTGGACTTCCGAGCCTTGCCTCCGGCGAGTTACCTACGCAAAACACCCATGGGAATGCAGCCACGACAACTGAGCACATTTTCAGGATGGGCTTAAGCTGGGGCTAGGCCAGCAAAGGATGCCAGGTGAAAAACAGCTGTGTTAAAGGGTGAGCACCCAATGTTGTGCCCACCACATGGAAACACACCTGATTGAACTGTTTTCTTTTACACCACCTGTGCAACACCCCTTACATATGAAGATCCTTTTCTGATGAAGAGAAGAGTCACATGTTCACAAGCTGTTGGAGTTGGACTTGAACTCACAACTACCCAAGTAAGATTGTTGCCCATGCATTAAAATTTGCACCATGACCATTTCTGCATGATTAATATAGGATTTTATCCTCCATCTTGTGTATGTTTCTAGCCTCTCTCCAAAATCCCCTTGGATTCTCAGTGCACAAAGTCTAGCAATCTCAGCCTTGAACATATCACCTCTCCTTCCCAGGAGGCTGCCTTTTACAGAACAAACTTTTGGGTAGAATATTATCACACGTTCAAAGTTCAAATTTATTGTGAGGGTACATGCAAGACATCACATACAACCCTGAGATTCTTTTTCCTGTGGGTGAGGGAGAATTATCACTTATTGGTAATACAAAAAAAAAGCTATTCAGAATACACATGAAAATAAATAAATAAATGTAAACAGACTGTGCCACACACAGAGAGAATTTTAAAAAAAATGCAAAAGTAAGAGCCTTAAATGAGTCCCTAATTGAGTTTGTTGTTGAGGAGTCTGATAGTGGAGGGGCAGCAGCTATTCCCGAACCTGGTGACACCTATACCTCTTCCGTCGGGAAACTAGATTTTCTCTGGTTTATTCCCACATCCTAAGTAGGTTAATTGGCCACCAGGAGGGCTTCTTACTGTACTGAATGCCTAATTTATTTTTGAAAAAGGGTAACAGAAATCTTGGTGATCAGCCTATCATTGGTTTTGTAAAACTTCTGATGGAGTTGTCTGCCACTTTCAGGGTGGTAAAGGTAGGTTCCAAGCGATACATAAAGCCCTCTTTGAATTTGATGCTGGATTCTCCTGTCTTTTCGACAGGCCAGCCACTGCACCAGGTTCTTCATTTGCCTTCATCAACTTTTATGCTGCAGGCTACCGCAATAGTCTCTTCAAAGACTTCTGCACCAGAACTCGTGTACTCTCACCCTCTGAAAGGGCTGGTACCTGTCCAAAATGAGCTGAACTACAAACCTTTGTTTAGTTGGTGCATTTAGAAGCTTGTTGTTAACTGATTTGCAATCAGTTTTCAAGATATTTTAACAACCGATCCATAAAGACATTAACTCAAAGAATTTGACTTTTGACCTGTCCATTTTCTGATGACAAACTTTGAACTGAAGTTCACCATGCAGGAAATTAAAATCACAAATTAATTGACGTGGCGAAGGCTTCAAATGCAATATGATAGACGAGTTAGCTGCTTTCCTCATTATCTGAACTATTGGCTGGAAGTAATGAATTAAGCAATCTTTAGTTTGCTCACATTTTCATCCTTGCTGGGGCTCTCATGCATTTGAAAGGCATAAGGAAAAGCTGGTAGTGAAGGGGAGAATGGGGACGGGGGGTTCAGGGAGTAAGTAGTCTTGTTTCCATCTTACAAATCAGAAGTTGTGGGATGAGGTTTAAGTGGCGAGAAGGAATATGGGAGGTAAGAGGACACCATCATCAATAATAATTTTGGCTCAACACTGACTACAGACGCTAGTCTTCTTTGCTGTTGACTGCGCCCTGTATGCTGGCTCAGACCCAGAGATACTTGTGTCAACTTTGGACTCACCATCAACATTAAAAAGACTGAAGTCATGTAGTAGTCTGCTCCTCATGCTCTGTACACAGAACCCAAAATCACAACCAAAGGGCAGAAACTACAGGCAGTGGCCTAGTTCACTTACCTTAGCAGCACCCTCTCCCAAGCATTGACTGTTGATACTGAAGTTAACTGCAGAATAGCAAAAGCGAATTCTGCTTTCGCAAGGCTGCGTTCCACTGTATGGGAACGTCAAGGAATCTGTCCTGCAAACTGAAGGTCTACAGAGCTGTGGTACTCACTGTCCTCCTGTATGGCTGTGAAACGTGGACTGTGTATTGAAGACGTGCAAGGCAGCTCAACCATTTTCACATGACTTTTCTTTGCATAATATTAGGCATCAGATGGCAAGACAAAGTACCAGACACTGAGGTTCTCTCTAGAGCAAGTCTATCATCAGTCCGCACAGATCCGGTGGGCAGGTCACGTCATCAGTATGCTGGATGAGCAGCTTCTTTTTGGGAAACCCTCTGCTGGAAAACTAACTGCAGACCACATACCCTGATGGACTGATCATCATCACTGGGGATTTCAATCAGGCAAACCTCTGGGCTACTGAAATACCACCAGTATGTGAACTTTGCTACAAGAGGGGCGAACACGTTAGACCTTGAATACATGAACATTTCCAACGCATATCGAGTGGAGCCCCAAACTTCACCTTGGGTACTCCAACCATATTTATGTAATGCTAACCCCATCTTACAGATCGCTCATTAGACACTCCTGAATGAGATTAAAACCTGGCCAGCGGGGGGCTATTCATGCACTTCAAGACTGCTTTGAGCTCACTGACTGGCACATGTTCAAGGAAGCAGCAACCATTGGTGACTGCATCAATCTGGAGGATTATACAGCATCAGTGACAAGCTACATTAATAAGTGTTCTGATGATGTCACTGTGCCCAAGTCCATCACTACTCGCTCCAATCAGAAGCCATGGATGACTGCGGAGGTGCGTGTGCTGCTCAGGAACTGAGATGCAGCCTTCAGAACAGGCAACAAGGCAGCCTTGGCTATTACAAGAGCCAAGCCGTCTAAGGCCATCAGGGAAGCAAAGCGTGCACATGCCCAGCACATTCACAGTCACTTCCTGGACAGCAAGGACACGCGACTCATGAATCCAAGACATCACCAACCACAGGACTACATGATCTGCCTGTACTGGTGATGCCTCCCTCCCAGATGCACTGAACAAGTTCTATGCCTGTATTGAGGCAAAAAAATGATGTGGCGGTGAAGAAGACCACCCCTCCTCCAAATGCCCAGATACTGTGTCTTAGTGGTCCTTGTGAAGCTAGATTTAAGCAAGGTCAACCTACGGAAAGCTGCTGGACCGGATAACATTCCCAACAGAGTGCTCATGGGTTGTGTAGCTCAGCTAGCAGATGTTCTCACTGACATCTTTAACATCTCCCTGAGTAACGTTGTGGCCTCAACGTGCTTCACACCTTCCACCATTATCCCCATGGTGAAGAAGTGGACTGTGTCCTGCCTCGATGACAACTACTCTGTCGCACTCACATCCATCATCATGACATGCATAGAAAGGCTCATCATGGGGCACATGAAGCACCTGCTGGCCCCCTCACCGGACGCCCTGCATTTCACATATAGATCCAACCACAGACAATGCTATCACCACTGCCATTCATCTAGCCTTCACCCACCTGGAAACTAAAGACTTGTTTGCTCGAATGCTGTTTTTTGACTTCAGTTTGACATTCCACATGATCATACCCCAGTACCTGATAAGAAAGTTGGGCCTGCTAGGAATAAACACTTCCCTTTGCAATTGGATTCTTGACTTCTTGACGAGGAGACCTCAAGCAGTCCAGATCAGGAACAGCACCCTCAAGATTATCACACTGAGCACAGGGGTCCCCCAGGGCTGTGTGCTTAGTCCACTGCTGTTTACTCTGCTGACCCCCGATTGTGCAGTCAAACACAGCTCAAACCACATCATCAAGTTCACTGATGACACGACAGAGATGGGCCTTATCAGTAAGAAGGAGGTGTCAGCGTAAAGAGACGAACTGGTGCAGGGCAAACAACCTGTATCTGAAACATTCAAAAACAAAAGAGATGAGATGGTTGTCGACTTCAGGAGGGTCTGGGGAGATCACACTTTGCTGACCATTGACAGCTTGACCGTTGAGTTCGTCAAGAGTATCAAGTTCCTCGGGGTGCACCTGGAGGAGAATCTCAACTGGTCCAGTAACACCAGCTCCATAGCCAAGAAAGCCCAGCAGTGCCTCTACTTCCTGCGAAGGCTGAGGAAAGTTCATCTCCTCCCACCCCCCCCCTCCCCCCGCCCCCATCCTCACTACATTCTACAGAGGATGTATCAAGACCATCCTGTACAACTGTATCACCGCCTAGTTTGGAAGCTGTACCTCCTCAGACTGCAAGACCCTGCAGAGGATAGTGAAGTCAACAGAAAAGATAATTTGGGACATTTTCTACACTCGATGCTGGCGGAAAGCAATAAACATTGTGAAAGACTCCACACATCCCACATGTAAACTGTTCTCCCTTCTTCTATCTGGCAGGAGGTAATGAAGTACTTGGGTCCTCAAGTCCAGAATCATCAGACTCCTGAACAGATAGTGCGCTGTGTATTTCCAATGTATAAATCTTAATACCTTAATATTTTGATGTGTTAACTGCTTTCCTAACTTATAGCTATGTAAATATGCTCTATGACCAGGACAAACACCATCTCGTCCTACCATGCCACCATGGTATGAATGATAAATAAAGTTGACCTGACTTGGTAGACACCTGCATGGAGGACATAGGATGTGTTAGAAAGACACACTAAAGGCTTCCCTGAAGTCGCTTGACATAGTCACAACCACCTGGGAAGCTCTGGCACAAAACCGCCCTACCTGGTGTGGCCTTATCCACGTGGGCTGTCATGCTCACTAAGCCAACATTAGTGTGAGCTGCACATGTCCAGAGCCACCAGCGCAACAACTGCAGTGCCTGCATGTGTCTGCCCAACATTTTCCAGGACATGGCTTGACCAGTCATCTTAAGGCACACCGCATCTGATCTTAAAGTGACCAATGGGTCAAGGTCTTCATTGACGACGATGGACGAATGATATATATAGTGATTACTGGGGTATACGAATCCTGATTGAAACAGATAGTTGAGGACGGAGTGTGAAGTTGAATGGAACAGTTAGTGAGTCGGGTGGTGCGGTTGGTGACATTTACTTTTGAAGAAGCTTTTTCAAAGTTTATAACATGTTTGAGATTGATCAAATATTCATGGCTTGAATCCTGGCATTGAAAGGAGTGCATGTGCATCTCTGTTCTCTGGTTTCCATAAACCACCCCACCCCCCCCCCCCCATCTTTCCCCATATCTCCTTTCCTCTTGGTCTGTCTCTCCCCTTTTTTTCCCCTCTGTGTCCTTTCCCCCCGAGGTTCCACCGAGCCCCAAACAACCCCCCTCCCCCAACCCCAGTCAATTCTCACCTTTCTTCTCTCCTGTATCCTATCCATATTCAATTAATGCCTTTTTTTCTGTTGGTGTGTAATCTTCCCCCTGCCCTTTCTTCCCTCCCCAGCCTTTTAATTCAGGCACCTGCCAGCTTTTTCATCATACCTTGAGGAAGGCCTCAGGTCTGAAAAAAAAAAGATCTTTACCTCCTATTGGATGTTGTGAGACCTGCCGAGTGCCTGCAGCATTTCTGTGTTTTTGCTGCTGGCATTGAAAGCCAACTCTCACACGGCTTTCTAAGTGGGTACCTGGCATTCTGCTCGCTCTGTGTAAAGTAACGCCTTTCCACGTCCAACCTCTTGGACCAAGACCTCCAAAGTAGCATCAGAAAGAACATAAAGCTGCCTCTCTCTAATGTTGTCCTATTAAGACTTTGACATGGGGCTGCCCTCTTCACTGCATTCTGGCACCACACTGCACCTCCACTTTAATGAACGTAGCCCACCTTAACTTATGATGACTTATGGGATTGAATCATTCAACGATTATGGATAGTGCAAGCTAGACATAGTTATCACAGCAAATTTGATGTCATTTCTGAGTTGTTCTGATTGCGTTCAACAGCATTTATTACTTGTTGTCCAGTGATCCCAGTGAGTGGCATTGGGACAATATATTTAGCCTCTTCTGCTTTCTTGATTATAGCAGCAACTGGCATTTGCTCAAAGCAAGTGATTTAAGTTATAAAGAGCAATTACATTTTACAGCTCTTTTTCTTGCATTATGATGCATCGTCTTGATGGTTATCCATGCAATTTAATATCTAAAAACAATTGCCAGCAAAGTCTGGAAGTGTTGCAGTTAGTTTTGGATCTACATTTTTTGATCCATTGGTCTTGCAGCACCAGATGGTTACAACAACTAGATTAATGATAATAGTGATTTTATGAATATCCATAATTCACGAGACATTAATCTATCTTAAAATGTTGAATTGTTCCTATTCCTGCCCCTTCTGAACCTTCTTGTTAACTGATTTGCAGTCAGCTTTCAAGATATTTTAGTAATCAATCCATAATGACATTAAGGAAAACCTGTCCATTTTCCGTTGACAAATTTTGAACTGTAATTCACCATGCAGGGAGTTAAAATCACAAATTAATTGATGTGGTGAAAGCTTTACATTCAATGTGGTAGACGAGTTAGCTTTCCTCGTCCCACTACACCCATGATGCCATTGAGGTCAGGATGAATAATTGTTATAGTTCCACGAGAAAATCTGGATTTATGGAAATCTTCTAATTATCCCGGGATGTAGTAATGCTGAATTGGTGTCTAATTCGAATCCTGAAAAATTAAAGAGATATAATTTAATTTTTGTTCAGATTTATGTTTTAGATGTCAGAAAGAAATAGGTTATTTTTTTACATTCTACTTGGATACATGAAAAGGTAAAACCTTTCTGGATGAGGTTTTTTAAAATAAACTGCTACAAGATATTTTAAAAGTTAAATTTTCAATGGATCCATCAATATTTTTGCTAAGTGATTTTAAAAACATATGTCTGGAATTAAGATTAACTAAATTGCAAATTGCCTTTTTGAGATTAGCATTAGCTGTAATGAGAAAATGTATTGCGATTACTTGGAAAAATGATATTGATTTGAATTTACAAAGATGGCATTTGGAATTGAGATCTCATATACCATTGCAAAAAATAACAAAATTAACGTGATAATTTAGACATTATCGGTTTAAAATTTTTAATCCTTCAGGTATGTTGTGGTGGAATTGCTTCATTCCATGGTAATTAATTATGTTATTGTAGTTTATATCTTTTTTCTTTTTTTGGGGGTAGATTAGATGGTTAGGTAGGGGGATGGGATGTGGAGGGAGGGTTGTATTAGTAGGGTGGGTTAGAGGGTATTTTGGTTATACCATGTATTCTTTATTGATATAATATCTTGTGTATTATTTGCTTTATATATTGTATGTATCATGGTTTTAAAACTTTAAATAAAATATTTAAAAAAAAATTGGTGTCCAATTCTCTTCAACCTTCCAAAGGGTAGTCGTATGTTTCCTATATGGCTGTTACCAGACTCAATTTATATTAGGTAGTTTTCGAAGAATACATCTTTATTTTTTGAAAGTTCCATCTGTGGTTTTACACACAGGAATATGCTTTCTTTCATCTTCTGCCAAGAGCTCAGAAATGCTTGTATTCTATTTAGCTTTTCATTCTGTGTTCATCTAGCACTGCACATATTAATCCTCCTTGGGTGGTTTAATGTTATTATTTAAAATATAATTTAACTTGTGCTGTCGATTGTTCCACTGACTGAAGGTCTAAAGCAGCCATTCTCAATGGGGGCCAGACTTCCCCCTCCCCACCCCCCGTACCACCTGGGGTGGTGGGGGGCACAGCACATGTAAGTAAGAGCCTTGTTTACTATCACCTCACATAATGTAAATGTTTTTAGTCGGCAGCAAAGAAATATGGAAGAAATCAAAACTTGACTAGTGAAGGGGCAAATAAACTTTGAGCAGAGTCCTGGGGAGGGGACATAACTGAAAAAAAGGTTGAGAATAGATGCTCTAAAGTATCACTAGAATGTTATCATCATTCTAGTGTTATTTTCCAACTTGCTGTCGGTCAATTTGTACAGTTGGAAAATGCAAGGTGTGACAATAGTTTTATTGGAATATTCACTCTAATTTCTTTTTAAAAAGCTAATTAGAATAAATCCTAGGAGATGGATTCTGCGAAAATGGATCTAAAAGTGTTCCCCAATTGGTTATTGCAGTGATGTATGGACATGGATCAGCTTTTTTAATTTAAAAAAAATTAGATATATAGCATGGAAATAGGACCTTTTGGCCATGGCCACCCAATTACAGCCAGTTAACCTACAACCCCCGGTACATTTTGAATGGTGGGAGGAAACCGGAATTCCCGGAGGAAACCCGTGCAGACACTGGGAGAACGTACAAACTCCTTACAGGCAGTGCAGTATTCAAACCCATGTTCCAATCTCTGTAACAGTGTTGCGCTAACAGCTATGCTAATCTTTGCCTGCTGTAAAAATGACTTTCATATTTTAAGGTATGAAAATGTGCCACTTAATGGATAGATATGTCTGGGGATAGGCTATGGGCTTGATAGTGTCTGTGCTGTGATGGTGGAAGAGGGTGCTTCAAGGGTCATGTGATTATGGGAGAAGGATTGAGGAGTGAGAGAGACATTGAGGTAATGAGTGGAAGTAAGACCTGCACCAGGAGCCTTAGCAGATTGGTGTGTCAGATGATTGTGAGATTGGCGTTTGAAATGTTGAGGCTCTCGTGTGTTTGCTGGGAGTGTGTTTGCTGGGAAGTGGAACTCATGGGCTTAGAAAGAGCCATTGAAGATGCTTTGGTAAATTTCTGTAGCGTTGGAGGAAAAGAGGATCTAAGCAGGACATCAAGCTTTTCTTTCCCTGGAAGGCATCGGTGACTTTGTGTGCTCTTGGAGCTGCACTTGTCCTGGAGAAGGGAAAGCTTCAACACATTTTTGATAGAAAGTGAAATGGAGTCATCCACCATGGAATACTCAATTTCTGACCTGTTCTTGCAGTAATAGTATTTATCCCAACAGATCATGTCAATTTGCTGGTCAACTGTGGTTTCAGGTTTCATTCAAGGTAATTCCATTAAATTATAACAGGAGGTAAATAGAAATTGCCAGACATTTTTTGGTCCAATTCCCATTAGAAGCCCAACTATGAATATCATTTAAATCTTACTGTTAGTGGCATAGATTGTTTCATTACATGAAATGGAAATAAACACTGCATTTCCATTGGCAAAGATCCCCACTTTAAACTGCAGGGAAGGTTACGGTTGAAGCAGCTGACAAGGCGACACGGTTAGCATAATGCCATTACAACTCCAACGATCAGGACCATGGTTCTAACCCGTGCTGTCTGTAAGGAGTTTGTATGTTTTTTCCAAGCCTGTGTGGGTTTTTCCCGGAGGCTCTGGCTTCCTTCCACCGGGCTTGTAGGTCAATTACAAATCATTTGGCGCCACAGGCTAGTGAGCCGAACAGGTCTGTTACTATGCTTTATGTCTAAATTTAGGTCTTGACTTGAGACTGCTACACTGCAAAACTTCTGTATTATGCTCTTCACCTGAGGTAATTCATCCCCCAATACCACAATGATTTCCCTTTGTGCTCAAATCCAGGGAGTTTTTATCATAATTCCCATTTGGGCAGCTTGATGACACATCCTATTTTCTGGTTAATGCAGTGGTGTTCAACTTTTTCTTTCTACTCACATCCCACCTTAAGCAATCCCTTGCTAATCACAGAGCACTTATGGCATAGGGAATATTTAAAGTGGTACGTGAGTGGAAAGAAAAAGGTTGAGAACCATTGGGTTAGCTTTTATCCTTCACATCATATCATTAACACACATGGTACTGGACAAGGAACAAGGACAAGGAAAAGTGCTTCCTGAACACTTTTGCGTGTATATTATGGATTTTGGGCTGCTGATCGCGAAAATCAGCTTAAATTTAAAATTTGAATTTCATGTAACATTTATTAAATATAAACTATTTTTGTGATTTCCTGTCACTTTTAAAGTCTACTTCAAGCTTACAAAACAGTGAAATGCAACATGCTATTGGAAATTCATTCTCTGCATTTGCATTTGGACTTCTTCCCTGCTGGTCTTGCTGCAGTCAGAGACAAATATGATAAAAGGTTCTAACAGGACATTGCAAACTTAGAAATGGCAACTGGAATCCATCAATGCTGGCCGACTATTGTTAGACACTGACACGAGAGGCATCAGATGGTTGAACTAATGCAATATGTCAGCATCATTATGTAATTAAACATGCTAAATTCAATAAAAGTTAATATAATGTTTCTTCAACTTGCTACGTGATGACAGCAAATCTTTCTTCCCATCTTGAAGTTGTCTATCATAATCCCTATTTTTATTTTTCAGGAAGCAAACCTTTTGATAAAAATTGTTGTCCAGTGATTGGCCATTTTTGAATGATGCGAAATAGCCACAATGTGCTGCCTCTTTGGTCAGAATTAGAATTTATTGACATGAACCTGCCATGAAATTCATTGTTTTGCAGCAACATTACAGATGCAAATATTGCTGTAAACGACATTTTAAAAAATAAATAAATCAGTTCAAATAGAAGGTATTGGCTGTGATTCATTGTCCATTCAGAATAGGCTGTCTTTATGCTACTGGGTATTTGTGTTCAGTCTCCTGTACCTCTTTCTTGATGGTAACCGAGTGAGGAGGGCATGGCGTGGGTGCTGAGGATCCTTGAGAAAAGAGGCTGCTTTCTTAAGACACCACCTCTTGTAGATGTCCTTGATGGGATAAAGTCTAATACTCATGATGGTGCTGGCTGAGTTCACACCTCCTATAGACTTTTCCTGTCCTGTGCATTGGCACCTCCATACCAGACTGTGATGCAACCATTCAGAATGCTCTCCACGGTGCACCTGTAGAAATTTGCTAGAGGTTTTGGTGACAGACCAAGTCTCAAGCTCCTCATAAAGGATAGCCACTGGTCGGCCTTCTTTGTGATTGCATCAACATGGAGGCCTCAGGACAGATCTTCAGAGATGTGGAAACCCAGGCATTTGAAGTTCTTAATCCTTTCCACTGCTGACCCCTTGATGAGGACTGGTTCGTGTTCTCCTCATTTCCCTCTCCTCCATATTTTGCTTCGTTCAAATATTACAGTAGGACCCTCATTTCATATTGAACATAGCACTTTAAATTTATAAATACAATTTTATCATATTGTGATAATTCTTTCCCAATTATGTTGTGCCATAACTATCACATCATCAAGCAACTATTTCTTATAACCCCCAGTACTGTATTAATTTATCTCCCAAAACCACTGGACCAACTTAGCTTATAGATGAGGGTCTTTGCCCTGAAAGGTATTAGAGAAAACAATCAATGGATAACTTTTAAAGTATTCATGCATAGTTTATAAATTGAATATTATTCCTTTAAGGCAAATAAACCAGCTGCACTGTTTTGTGGGGATTTTGGATTAAGTAAGCATGCTGATAGTATTTGTGAAGTCGGACAAAATCTGGACACAACATAGCCATTCATTAACAATAGGTTCAAGTTGACTTGCAGGCATTTTTAAGCACGTGACCCTGTGGGAGGGTGATGCAAGATCATATCACTGCTGTTATCATTTCTTGGAGGCTAATATTGACAAATTATACCACTGAATGTTGTACATAATTTGATTTCAAATCTAGTCAGATGTGGATAGCTAAGTAGATACAGTGCCCTCCGTAATGTTTTGGACAAAGACACTTTTTTTCTTTATTTGCCCCTGTGCTTCATAGTTTTAATTTTGTAATCCAACAAATCACATGTGATTGAAGTGGACATTCAAGGTTATTTGTATACATTTTGGTTTCACCATGTAGAAATTGCAGCACTTTTTAATCCATATTCCCCTAATTTCAGGACACAATAATATTTGGGTCATAGTAATGGTATGTAGATTAAAGTTGTCCTGTTTAGTACCTCGTTGCATATCCCTTGAGGCAATGACCGCTTGAAGTCTGTGATTCATAGACATCACCAGATGCTGAGTATCTTCTCTGGTGATGCTCTATCAGGCCTCTACTGCAGCCATCTTCAGCTTCTTGGTGTTTTCTGGTTTGTCTCCTTAAGTTTTCTCCAGCATATGGAAGATATGCTCAATTGGATTTAGATCAGGTGATGGACTTGGCCATTCAAAAATTTTCTAGTTTTTAGCTTTGAAAAACCCTTTGTTGCTTTCACATCATCGTCTTTCTGTAGGATGAAGCACCGTCCGATGAGTTTGGAGGCATTTGCTCAAACATAAGCAGATAAGATGTTTCTATTCACCTCAGAATTCATTTTGCTACTGCCATCAGCAGTGACATCATCAATGAAGATAAGTGCCTGTGGCAGCCATACATGTCCAGGCCATAGCAACCCCACCCCCACCATGTTTCACAGATGCTATGCTCTGGATCTTGGGCAGTTTCTTTACACCTCCATACTTTGTTCTTGCCATCACTCTGATACAGTTTAAACTTGGTCTCATCTGTTTGAGACCTTTTTTTTAGAATTTTTGCAGGCTCTTCAATACCTCTTGGCAAACTTTAATCTGGTTATCCTGTTTCTGTGGCTAACTAGTGGTTTGCATCTTGCTGTGTGACCTCTGTCTTTCTCTTCATGAAGTCTTCTGTGGACAGTAGTCATGGACACATCCACACCTGTCTCTCAAAGAGAGTTTCTGATCTGTCAGACATACGTTTGGGAGTTTTTCTTCATGTCATCAGCAGTAGAAGTCTTCCTTGGCCTATCAGTCCCTTTGCGATTACTGAGTATGCACTTTCTTCTTAATGATGCTTCAAACTGTTGATTTTGGTAATCCTAAGGTTTAGTGATGTCACTTCCTGTTTTATTCTTGATTTTCTGACTCCTAATGGCTTCTTTGACTTTCATTGGCACAACCTTGGTCCTCGTGTTGAAAAATAGCAACTGCATGCTGTAAAGGTGATCAAAAGTTTAGAAGCAAGCCTAGCTCTCTTATACCTGCACCAATGAAGCAATTAAATATACCTGAATAATCACTAATACCTGTGAAGTCAAAATGTCCCAAATACACTACTGTAATTTCTAAATGGTCAATCCAAAGTGTACACAAATAACCTTGAATAAAATCTGGAATATCGACTTTAATCACATGCAAATTGTTTGATTACAAATTTATAACTTTGGAGCACAAGGACAAATAAAGGAAAAAATCTGTCTTTGTTCCAAACATGATGGCGGGACTTTAGCTGTTGTCATCTTGTAGAGCGTGTCGAAAGAACCAAAGACTTGTTGATCCAAACCAAGGCTTTTATTAACTAAAAGACTGGAGCATATCACAAGTAGGTCAACCAGTCCAGAATGACCTGTTCTGGCTAGGAGCAATCCTTTAAGACTTGCCAGTAGGTGTGGCTACACTCTCAGCCAATCACAGTCATCCTACACTACAATCTGTACATATACACATTGGTGATAGAATCTGTACTATCACACACCTTTCCCTCTCTCTCGAGATAATTTGCAGAATATTAATTGGCTTTTTCTCTGTATGTTTGAGTGGCCAATCTGATGTTGTTGTTGACCTCTATTGCTTGTCAGAGGCTCACTCTATTTTCTTCTTCTGATACCATGCCCAGCACTGTACTTGGAACAATACCTATAGCTTTTCTATAGTCTAAAGGTGGTTGTCAGTCAAAAAGTTTTATTTAATTATTCTGACAGTTCGATTACATAAATATGAATCAAAGAAAGCACAATCAAGCACTGGGCCTGCATGTTTTCTGAGATTTTTTTTTCTCTGTACCTATCCTAATTCTACTGAGGCCTATGGTCTGCAATAGTCCTCTACCATTATCCAAGGAATGCTGGTTAGCCCTTAAAGCTATTGATTTGCGGCATGTTGTATGATTTGGATTTGGCTATTGACTTTCTTTCCATAGCATTGCTTGTCCAAAGCTTTGAAATTGCCTGACTGAAGAAGTCAGTAATTTCAACAACCACTGTTTGCATTGTGTAATTCTGTGAAGCTCTTCTTTTAAACGTTATGACGTGTCACAAATTCTTCTGACACCTTTTTTTCATTTCCATTCCAAGATTGCTCTGAAGTTCTCATCAAAAGTTACCCATTTTATTTTTTGTGGATTTATTTATCCTTTTCACAAGTCAAGTTTATTGTCATCTCATTATACAAGTACAATCTGATGAGACAGCGTTCTCCATTCCTAGGTATAAACATGTAGAAACAACCAGATATAACACATACAGATAACAATATACATGCAGGACAAGTATTCATGCATACAAATAAATACTGTTTCATTAATGGGAGAGTCTCGGATGGTTAGGGTGAGTGGTTCCTTTGGTCGTTCAGCATTCTCACTGCCCATGGGTAGAAGCTATTTCTCAGCCTGGTGGTGCTGACTCTCATACTCTCATTTTCCGATGGGAGCAGCTGACCTCTTCATACAACAACCCCAGTAGGTCACGTTGATGGAGGGGGAGGGAGACTCCAGTAATCTTCTCTGCCGCTCTTATGGTCCTGTGGATTGACCTCCAATCTATTCTCTGCAGCAACCATACCACACTGTGATACAGCTGGTCAGGACGCTCTTGATAGAGCTCCTGTATATGGTTTCTTGTCCACCATATTGACATTATTGCTTTATGAATTAAATTTACACCTTACAGTCTCTGAACAATCAAGGTGCCTTTATGAAGCTTTATTTTGTAATTCTTCATGTAATTAACAGATTAGCCCAAAGCACTATGTGTATCAATTTTTAATCATCTTTCCAACTTAATTATGTTTGGTGGTGGAAATTCATATTCTTGCAAATGAATATGGTACGTGATCAATATATTGCTGTTTTCACATGTTTCAACGACATCATTATGATACAGTTACAGGCAATGATCATACTGTAATCTTCAAATTAAAACTAATCCTTAATCACCAATATTATACCTAATTTCTTTTTGGTATCATGTGGGTGATTAGAGATTAGTTTTAAATTGGAGATTACAGTGCATCACAGGAAGTAAATTGCAGCAGAATCTTGCGCAGCACATAGGTAATGAGTTAGTCGGATTTCCAGGTCTGTGCATTTCAACTGCTCCTTCAATAAACATTGTGATTAGAGCGTCAGTGAAATGTGTGGATTTTATAGGATGGAAAACCAACGGATACGTAGTAACTGATGGAATATGGGTGGGTATGGGTTATGTTTCCTGCCTCCAATTCTTCTGAGGAACTATGGCTGTCTTCCATTAATTTTGGTGTTTCTTTGGGCTAAGACCTTTTCATCGAATTGTGTATGGCCATTCCCCAGTTCCTGCTGTCCCTGCGCTAAATTTAAAAGTTGCAGTTGGTTCAGTTTATCTTTCAAAACAATTTGCATCCATTGAAAATCAAGAAAAATGATGGTAGTTGCTGCAATATATCTGAAATAAAAGCACGGAACGCTGGAAATACTCAGCAGGCAGGAAGCATATGAGGAGAGAGACTGACAATTACTAACTCAGGTCAACAAAAGGATCTCAGTCTGAAATATCGACGTTTTTTTCTCTCTCCATGGATATTGCCTTGGCTCCTAGTATTTCTCACAACTTCTGGGCTTGTTCTATCCAACAGGTGCATGGATGTATAGGACTGCATTTTTCAGTCATTATTACATATTCTTGTATTTCCCATAAGTATTCTTGGTGTTTTATCATTTAATTTACTAAATAGATATAAAATGATTAATTAGAACAGTTTTTTATGAGCCCAAACAGATTTAATATAATTTTAATTATGTAATGATTTATAACTGGAAATAAAGCATTGATGACAAGGATAATAAATAAAATAATAATTATATTAATTAAAGGCCTTTCTTAAAGCTATTGTCATGTTCAGTTGCTGGTAAAATCTTGTTTAGAGGTATGATATTTCTCCTGTTGGCTGGAGCTTTTGGCTGCAGTGATATGTCTAAGGGGATGAGTGAGGTTCACCAAAAGCTAGCCACAGCCTGCAGCTGGGAGGGGAAAGGAATTCTTTGTATTGTTATTACAAGCTCCTGTTTTAGTAAAATGGGATTATCACTGTAAGGGATAGTATAGACAGGAGGGACTGAATGGTCAGTCAACATTTCACACAAGCACAATACCAATCACAGCCCAGCGATAATTCAATACGTTGGAAGAACTGAGGTCACAGTCTGTTCCAGAATTTGTTACATTTGCAAAGACATTGTGATTTTGCCAGGGAGAACCATGCTGACGGCTGAAGAGAAAACAGCTCTTCGAAGCAGCTCGTGGCCAGCCATTTCTGGGGAGAGCAAAGCAGGCTCTGTGAATGACTGGGCCTTTTCAGTGGATTGACCTGTGCCAGGAAGGTCTATTTTAAGAAGCAAAGTGATTCATTTTGAGTGTGACTAGCAGTGAAGTTACTTGGAGATACGGTACCAGGGACGTGGAAGCTTTGTGGAGGCCGCCCAGTTTGAGTCTTGGCCACAAAAGGAGCAGGAGTGTTATGACCACAGCTGGTGTGGATGGATATTTTTTCAAAGGCAACACAAGAAGAATTTGTGAATCTGTAGCAGCCGCAACTCCAGTCTCCCCATCAGTTCATCGTTAATTCTGACACACACACACACACACACACACACACACACACACACACACACACACACACACACACACACACACACACACACACACACACACACACACACAATTGGGGATAGATTTAGTTGTAAGCATTGTAAGTAGAGTTAAGACTATAGTTTGATTAAGATATAAAATTAAAGTTTAAAAATTTAACACTGGTTCACTGTCCATTGCTACTCGTTACGTTCGGTTCGTAACAAAATCAAACTGCAGATTTAATCTTGAAGTTCCAAACTCTATTGTATTGACTGAACCAGAGGGCTGTTATACTAAAGTCTACCTTCATTTTTAATTTTATTTTTTAATGATTCTATTTGTTTTTAATGTCCATAATTTCCTTATGTTATTGAGCTTTATTATTGCAAAGTCAATTATGAAAAGATTTCAATGATGTTTAATTTTACTAAGAATTAACAAGCCATACTTGGCAAAATTTGGAAGTTAAATATTTTACATAATTGTGTTGGTTTAAAAAAAATCAAAGCAAACAGAAGAATAAATCTGTCATTGGTTTGGGGAATTGAATGATACGTGTTCAGTACATTTTCTTATAGAATGAAATTAATTGAGATAAGCCCTCCATGACTAAATTAAAATATGTCTTGTTCATTCTGCCACTCAGTTGACCCTACTCCGTGATGCTCATCAGAATGAGCTTGGAAGAATCTCTGAAGATCTAGAAGATGAAGTTGGAGCAAGATCTAATATGGACAGGAAATTGGCTGATCTTCGTGCTGAGGTACTGCGAGACCTTTGTTTTAATCCCTGGCTTGATATTTAAAGAAATGTCGCAATGAAATAAGATAGTTTAATATCATAACTATTTTGTCTTGATTTGCAATATTTACACACAAAATCTTTACTATTGACTTGATTCTAAGTTAAGCTTGTCTGTTCATAAATTCTTGTGCCTGCTGTTGTAATGACAACTACTCACTTGAATCTTATCTGAGGATGTTCATCCGCCCACCATTGGCGGGGTTATAATGTGTCACTTTTGTCTTCACAGATCTTCACTTTGCATTGTGGAGATGTATGTTTTTAATAAACATTTTTCTGTATGTTGTGACATTATCTTCATGAGCAATTGCGCTTTAACTTGTCTTAACTTTTGGAAGGAAGACTGCCTGCCATTATAGAAACTGTCCGCATCTCACTATCACTTAGATAAATTTGTAGTAGAGTTACTTTTGAGTAAGAACATTTTTGGACTTGCATGTTAGGTTGCAGATACAATTGGGCAGAGTAGATGTGGAAAGATAGTTTCCCATGGTGGGAGAGTCTTGGACAAGAGGGGACAACTTCAGGATAGAAGGGTGTTCATTTAGAACAGAGAAGAGGAGGAATTTCTTCAGCCAGTTGGTAAATCTGTGGAATTTGTTGCCCCAAGTGTTTTTGGAGGCCAGGTTATGGAGAGAATGCTGGGCAGTGAAGCTGAGTGGGATAATAGATCAGTTCATGATTAAATGCTAATTTAATCAGTGGATGGGCTGAGTAGCCTATTTCTGCTCCTATGTCTTATGGTGTTATGATCTCATATGTGCATTTAACATAACATAACATAACAATTTACAGCACGGAAACAGGCCATTAGGCCCTTCTAGTCCACACCAAACCAAACACCCCTCTCTAGTCCCACCTCCTTGCACAATGCCCATAACCCTCCATCTTCTTCTCATCCATAGACCTGTCCAACCTTTTCTTAAATAATACAATTGACTCCGCCGCCACTATTTCTCCCGGAAGCTCATTCCACACGTCTACCACTCTCTGAGTAAAGAAGTTCCCCCTCATGTTACCTCTAAACCTCTGCCCCTTAATTCTTAACTCATGTCCTCTTGTTTTAATCTTTCCTCCTCTTAACGGAAATAGTCTATCCACATCCACTCTGTCTATCCCTTTCATAATCTTAAATACTTCTATCAAATCCCCTCTCAACCTTCTACGCTCCAAAGAATTTAGAAGTTAAAAGGAAGCCTAAAATAGTAATTGAAGAGTAAACCAAAATTAGGTATTGTTTCTTAAAAGTTTGATTTAATTTGGATTAAAATAAATGATGCAAAGTGACAAAATTTTCCTATCAATATTTAGAGGCTCTGGGATGGAAACTGCAATTGGAATAATTATACTCACAGAATGAAATGCAAACTTCCTTGAATACTTTTAATTTATTGATTTCGTGGCATTTGATTTTTTTTTAAAGAAAGTATTTACTTTTGTCAAAACATGAGTTTTAAACATGATAATTAAGAATACATAAACAAGATCAAAAACTTAAAAAATAAGAACAAAGGACAGATTAGTTGCTTTTTATATGTTCCAACAGTCCGATGATCGCAAGTCGAAAAAAATCAAAGTCGAAAAAGAATATAGATATACCTTGAATAATCACCGACAGCACTGTATCAGTCGTCGCAAAGATCCCACTGCCCCACTCTCTCCCCTTTATCATTCTCAACACTGATTCCGCTGCCACGCTCTCTCCTGACAGTGCTATATCAGTCCTCAGTGAACCCACTGCCACGCTCTCTCCCAACAGCGCTATATCAGTCCTCAGTGATCCCACTGCCACGCTCTCTCCTGACAGCGCTATATCAGTCCTCAGTGATCCCACTGCCTCGCTCTCTTGACAGCGCTCTATCAGTCCCTGCAAGTTTTCCGACTGAACTAAAACAAGTTATTGACCAAGGAGGTGACAAAAAATTCACCTTAGAGGAATTTATTGGAAAAAAAAATCAAAGATGCAAGTGATTACAAGAAAATAATCTTAAGTAGAGGAGCATCTGTACATGCAATAGGCCAGGTGCTCAGTTTTTAAATCATGAAGAAAAAAAATAAGAAATTTAGTTAAGCAAATGATTAAACTAACTTTTTTAAAAAAAAACACAGGTAGCTCAATATTTGATTCATGGCACACTATAGTTGACTCTTTACTACCTTGCAAACAAGGTTTTGTTCAAGGTCAGTTAGGGATAGACAACAATGTTGGTGCAGCCAATGATACTCGTATCTCTTGAAAAAATGTAACCTAGTCAACTAACTAATCCAAACTTGTTCCCTTACTAAAAGTGCTAAAGAACTCAATCCCCACTAAAATGCAAAGACTACTTTAAGTGGTCTGCATTAACCCATCTTGATCATCACTTGAAACTACACTTATAGAAATACTCTGAGGTTAAATGTATTTGAATCAACAATGATGTTTAATATCACGTATGATAAAGTTCAAACTCTATTAAAATGACAATGTCAAACAAAACTTGCTGTGCTACATGTAAGGAGTTTATATACTCTCCCTGTGACCTGCATGGGTCTTCTCCAGGTGCTCTGAGTTACCTCCCACCCTTCACACCAATGGGCTTGTAAGTTAATTGGGTGTAATTATGCAGCACGTGTTTCAATGGCCAGAATCCGCTTCTACCATATTGTAAATAAAATTTAAATTTAAAGAATGCAGGATTGACAAAAACCTTGCAATGGAAACAGCTTGTGTTAATTTTGATTTGCAAAACAACAATATTGTTTGAATGCCACTGTTGGCAACACATTAAAATCATTGTTTCCTATTTAATTCCATTGTACTGCATGTTATTTGCACAGAGCCCTCTCAATTTTACAGATACATTATTCACAATTCATTCCATTTCAAAAAATTGTCACAACAATGGGAAAGCTCTTAATTAGGAAAATCTGATTTAGTTCAATACAAAGAACAGCAAGTCTACTCTTGCCCTTGTGTGACTGCAGCATCAACTCCATTCTGTTTCTGCCATTGATCAACTCCAATTTCACGTCCAATCCCATCAGATTTGGACAAAATGAAACATTGGTTCAATCATCTAAACAGAGCCAGAACAAAATTGCATAATCATAATATTTACAATAAAATTATCAGTGCCCAGTAAATTGCATTAATCCATACTCTGCTTTTTAAAACAACAATATTGCAGCAAGGGGGTTGAGCAGACTAATTAAACTCAAATATAATGCACATGACTATTCACCTTGCAATAAACTACTCAATCACCTTGGTCACAACCACTTCTGCCTGTGATCTTCAGGAAAAAGGTACAGAGCCTGAAGTCCAAAATTTCTTGGTTCAGAACAGTTTCTTTTCAAAGTCTCTCAGGCTCTTGAAGCTCCCTTACCACACAAATCACAACTCTGATCCCATAAAAAAGAACTGTCTGCACTATTGTAATGCCACATTTTTCCTCTTGCACTATGGTAACTGTGAATATTTACTAATTAGTTACAGGAAAGTCTGCAGACACTGTGATTGCAATGCAATAAATAAAAGTACTGGAGAAACCTTGCAGGTCATACAGCATATATAGGAAGTAAAAGGTAACCAATGTTTCAGGCCCAAGCCCTCCTTTAAGGTACAAGCAAAAAGCAGACAGGCACCCGAATTAAAAGGTGGGGGAGGAACCTCACATGTCCTCCATAACTTCAATAACATCCAGTTCCCTGGACTCCACTGCCTTATTTTTCTCCATAGGTGTACAGTTTCAGAACACCACCATCCCCCATACTGAAGCTATTTGTTTTTCTCAAATACCAATCCCCTTGTAATATACATTTTAACTTGATTCTTTTGTCAGCTACAAAATTTAAATTAAAAAGTAAAGGTCTTGTATCCTGTGAAAGATCCAAATATTGAGGGTTTTTTTTTTAATTGTACAAGATCATACCAATAAATTCTCCAGCTGGAATGATTCAATGGTTGAGCTTCCAAATTTGGAAACATACTTGTTTGCATTTAGACACCGATGTCAGCATTTTACCGTAGGAGTGTCAACATTTGCCAGCAAGATTCATTAAACATATCCACAATTGAGTATTCACACATAAGAATCTAAAATGTATTAATGACTATAGTTCCTTTATTTAATTGTAAGAGAGAAAAGCACATTCAAACTGTGTTCTTATGTATGTAAATAAGAACCACATTTCCCAGCAAGCAATGCACACAGTTGGCAGAAACTAGAAGTGACATATGATGGGAGTCTGTTGGAAATTGGTTGAAGCAGCTCAAAGAGAATAAAGTCAGTTAAGTGTTAAACCCACATAAAGTCATTCTTCTTGAAAGATCAAGCATAACATGGTGTCAGACGTGTCTGGGTGAGTAAGAGTAGTTTGTTAAGTCCTCCCACACCGATGCAGTTTACCGACAATCCAGCCAATAATTGGAAACGCTTCAGACAGTGATGCAACTTTTTTCAGAAGCTGGTGGAATGGGAGAGACCAATGGAAAACGGAAAATGTCTATGTTTCTCCACGTGAAAGGTGAAGGTGGCTTGGATATTTATAATAGTTTTCAAAGTGATGAGACAGCTTTCATGTTGAACACTCTGATGACAAAATTTGTGGAGTATTTTGTTCCACGTAAAAATGTCACGTTTGAGAGATTCTTCTCCTGAGACAAGAAACAGAGTATGAGCTTTGACCAATACTTAGCCGAGCTTCACACACTCAGCAAGTCCTGTAAATTTAGAGATTTGAAAAATTTACTTATTAAAGACAGAATCGTTTGTGGAATCCCAGATACTGGACTTGGAGAAAGACTGTTGCGTGAAAAAGATTGACTCTGGAAAAGGCTATGAATATGTGTAGGGCAGCAGAGACCACACAAGCTAAAGAGCTAAACAGGATGGACTCAACAGTGCATGTGATGAAAAGAGATAAGCAGAGCACCAGGAGTTTCTCCAATGCAGCAACAAAATAAAGTGGTAAGCTCAAACAGCAGATGTAGCATGTATGGAGTTAGACATATTCCAAAGATGTGTCCTTCCTATTGGAAAGTCCTGCTATAAATGTGGGAAGAAGAAATATTTTACAAAGTGCTGCAAAGCAGGGGATACCAAGAGAAACGTATGCATGGTGGCCGAAGAAATTGATGAATTGTTTGTGGATTCATGACAGACAGCTGCTGGCAAGATCCTCACCATAAAAAGCAAGATTTATTGTGTGAAATTAAAAGGGACAGGCTATGAATGACAAAATGGAAAATGAGTTGCCCTACTTGCGCCTGTACAGACATGATTATCACCTCACTTCCAGATTCCCGGGATAGATCAGAGCCGATCAGGAAAGCAACAGAGACAAATGAAACAATGAAAGAGCTCAAAGATACAATGATGGCCAGCAGCTAAGAATGACTGTCTGTCCACTTGGTATTCAGGATTACTGTGCATGCAAAGATGAACTGTCGGTTGTAAAAGATAGAGTCTTCAAAAGGAACAGCTTTGTGATTCCAGTGTTGCTACGCAAGGAAGTGCTCCAGAAGATATATGAAGGTAATTTTGGTGAGGAAAAATGCAAATGTAGAGCTCGGGAAGTGATGTACTGACTGCTGTTTAATGTGAAACCAGAACAGCTTACACCACATCATGTACTAGACAGGTTGTACTTCAGAATTGGAGTAGATTTGTTTGACGGAAATGGGAAGAGTCATATAGTAGTAACAGACTATTTTTCCAATTACCCAGTGGTAGAAACATGTGGTAAAGCAGTTATTGCTTTCATGAAAAGTGTTTTTGCAAGGCATGGAGTTCCTTGTGAAGTAGTATCAGACAATGGTCCACAATTTGAGTCCTTTGCCAATACCTGGGAGTTTTGATATGTAACTTCAAGCCCATAACACCCAAAGTCTAATGGCCTAACATGGAGTTCTGTCAAGATGGTAAAAAGCCTCATGAAGAAAGTGCATGATGGATGGATGATTTATAGAAGTACACCACTATAGAATGGCCTTTCTTCAGCCCAGATGCTGATGGGTCGATGCATATGGACTGTCCTTCCATTGTATGAAAATCTGTTGACTCCAGAGGAGCACATTAGGTCAAACAGGCTAAAGTGGAAGAGAAAATAAAAACAGAAACTGTATCATGACGACTGGGAAAAGCCAACCAGTCCTGAAGCCTGGAGTTTCAGTGCGAATCCGAGATCACAATTCTGGAACATGGGCCTTGCCAGGATACCTGCAAGAGAAAATAGATTCACATTCCTACCAGATCCAGACAGAGGGAGGTTCAGCTCTGAGAAGGAACCGCGTGAATTTACGACCACAAGCTCCAACCCATAGTTGTGACCCGTCACCTGTCAGTGAGCAAAAGTGTACAGCCCCAGAAGAAAAGGAACATGTGGTTCAGAGTCCACAGAAAGACATTAAGTATAACGCAGCAAATGCAAGCAAGACACCAGTGGAAACACGGAGCAGACCAAAAAAGCCTGTTAAACCACCTCAGAGACTGATAGAAAGCTGCTGAGTGGAAAGAAACTGGCCCTGGAATGTAGATATTTTTGTTATTTAGACATAGAATTGTGTTTGTGTTACTTTTTTTTAATGTGATGTGTTGGTATGCATGTAAATTAAAAAATGACATTTCCCAGCATGCAGTGCACCCCCTGGTTGGGCGGAAACCGGAAGTGGTATATGCCAGGAGTCGCCGGTGTTGTCGCTGGAAGTCTGTTGAAGCAGCTTAAGGAAATAATGTTGGTTAACTGTTAAACCCACATAAGGTTGTGCTTCTTGAAAGAACAAGCTTAACACCAGGCACCTGTGGAGAAACTGTGGTTCTCTCATTGACCTCATTCGTCACCCCAGAACCCACAGAAATGGAGTGGAAGCAAGTCATCCTCAATGCCCAAGTAATCAACATGTGTTCATTGGTTGAAAAGATAGGTGCAAGTCAGCATGGTTTCCTTCAAGGAAAATCATGCCTGACAAATCTATTGCAATTTTTTGAGGAGATCCCAAGTAGGATAGAGAGGGTGGATGTTGTGTATTTGGACTTCCAAAAGGCCTTCAATGAGGTACCACACATGAAGCTGCTAAACAAGATGAGAGCCCATGGAATTACAGGAAGAATACTAGCGTGGGTAGAGCATTGGCTGATCGGCAGGAAACTGAGATAGGAATAAAGGGATCCTCTTCTGGTTGGCTACTGGTTGCCAGTGGTGTTCGCAAGATCTTTTTACCTTGTATATAAATGATTTGGATTGTGAAATAGATGGCTTTGTACCTAAATTTGCAGATGACACCCAAATAGTCGGTAGGGCGTGTGATGCTGAAGATGCGGAAGGCTGCAGAGAGACTTGGATAGATGAGGAGAAGGGGCAAAGAGGTGGCAGATGGAATACAATGTTGGAAAGTGTACAGTCATGCACTTTGGTAGAAGAAATAGATGGGCAGACTATTATGTAGATAGGGAGAAAATTCAAAATTCCAAGGTGCAAAGGGACCTGGTGGGGGGAACCCAAAATGTTGACCTCCAGGTTAAGTCGGTGGTGAGGAAGGCGAATGCAATGTTAGCATTCATTTCTAGAGAGATAGTATACAAGAGTAGGGATGTAATGTTGAGACTCTTTAGGGCACTGGTGACCCTTCACCTGGAGTATTGTGTACAGTCTTGGGTGCTTTATTTAAGAAAAGACATGCTGGCGTTGGAAAGGGTTCAGAGAAGATTTACTAGAATTATACCAGGAATGAAAGAGTTAGTATATAAGGAACGATTGTCAGCTCTTGGACCGTACTCGTCGATTTAAAACGGGGATGCGGAAAAAATTCTTTAGTCAGAGGTTCATGAATCTGTGGAACTTGCTGCCACAAGCGGCCGTGGAAGCAAGGCTGTTCACTATATTTAAGACAGAGATTAAGACAGAGTATTTGATTCATCAGGGTACCAATGGTTATAGGGAAAAAGCTGGAGAGTGGGGCTGAGTGGGAGGATGGATCAGCTCATAATTAGAATGGCAGGACAGACTTGAGCCAATGGGTCTACTTCTGTTCCTATATCTTATGATCTTTAATCCACTTCTTTGTGATAATAAATAATGAACCAACATGGACAGAGTGGATGTAGAAAGGTTGATTCCCATGGTGGGAGAGTCTAGGATGCTGGTTCTCAACCTTTTTCTTTCTACTCACATAACGCTTTAAGTATTCTCTATGCTGTAGATGCTCTGTGATTAGTAAGGGATTGCTTAAGGTGGGATGTGAGTAGAAAGAAAAAGTTTGAAAACCACTGTTTTAATCGTACCTCATTGACTCATTCTGTGCACAGTTTCATAACTCCAAAGGAAATGGGCCAATGACAATTTTTCTCAAGCAAAATGTTTCAGTAACAATTGGGTCAAGGGCAGTGATTCTCAACCTTCCTTTCCCACTCGCATTTAAGCAATCCCTTACTAATCACAGATTGGCATAGGGAATACTTAAAGTGGAATATGATTGGAAAGAAAAAGGTGGAGAACCACTGGTCTTGGACAATCAGGCCCAACTTCAGGATTGAAGTTGCTATGAACAGAGATGCAGAGAAGTTTTTCAGCCAGAGGGTGGTATATATGTGGAATTTGCTGCTGCAGGTCGTTGTGGAGGCCAGGTCATTGGGTGTATTTACAATTGATAGGTTCTGGATTAGCCTGGGCATCAAAGGTTATGGGGAGAAAGCCAGGCAGTGGGGCTGAGTAGGGAAATGGATCAGCTCATGATTAAATGGTGGTACAGACTCGATGGGTTGAATAGCCTATTTCTGCTCCTATTTTGTATGACTTTTGTTCTGATACTAATAAAAATAGGTATCTCCATTGTCATACCCGAGTAGTGACTTTGCTTGCTCTTGGAGGAAGTGTGAGATGGTGCTTCCATTGACCCTACCTCCAGATCAATCTCTTCATTTTTGCTCATCGTTTGCCAACTATTTCACCTGAAACAATCACTAATTTTAATCTTGGTTTCCACTTACCACAAAACCTGTGGTCTACTTGTTTCCCCCACCTCCATCTTTCCTTACATCTTTTTTAAAAAAAAAAATTGCTTCATTTTCAACTTTTCCCAGTGCTGACGAATGACCATCGATCAAATATGTTAACTTGATTCCTGCCCTGCTGGACATTTTAGGTTTTCGGTCACATCATACCTTTTCGTTTAATGTACGAATATTAAAGTTTCATCTGATTTCACCATCATTCATGCTTATTAGACACAGCAGGTTTAAAAGTTTGCAGTGGGGAAGGTTTTCACTTTTTAGTGTGATTTGTTACTGCAAGCATAACAATGCACTTAAAGGAACAAACTGTACAGAGGGTCTGACTAAAATTCAATTTGAACATCAGCATAATGACATTAAAATATCTAGAAGACGAGTGTTTCCTGATACACCTGACAATCTGATCGCCCGTTGAAAGAAAACCTTGAAATTTTGAGCTTAATTGTATTCCAGGAGTAGAATGTACAGAAATCTGAATGGACAAATGATAAAGAATTTTTACCTCACTAATTTAATAAAGACAAATAATCTAGCAAACTAATCAGATTTTGTATTAAGTATTACAGTAAAACCCCTAGTATCCAGAATTCAAGCAATCAACAGCCTCAAGCAAAAAAAAAGAGGAAAACAAATTAAAAAAAGAATAAAATAATAGGTAAAAAAAACCTAAGTTGAAAATTGTAAAAGTAAATGTTCTCTGAAGAAACACATGAGCCTTTGGTGAAGGTGGGAGCAAATATTTAGCCAGTGGAGGGCTTTGGTCAGAGCAGCTGTTTGAATAAATTTGTGTGAAACCACATTGGTGACACCCAGGATGAAGAGCTGATTGATGCCACTCACCATTGGAGTGACTCTCTTAAAGTGCCTCCTTATTCTTGTTTAGTAAGATTTGCCCCAGTCAGAGGCTTATTCTGTCAACATGGGGGGGGTTAATTATCTATATTATTATTCATCTTTCGGGTGGCTCCGTGGAGGGGGAGGAACCTGCAGATGCAGCGACGGTTAAATGTTTTCAAAGAATTTGAATAAAGTAAAATGTTTTAAAGTTTATATATTAATGCAGTGTAAGTATATTCTTGTATTTTTGTCTTCTAAACTGCTTACACTTAATAACGATGTATTAATGAGGAATTGTAAGAATGAGTCTCAAGCAACCAGAAAATGCACTTATCTGGCATCTATCAATCCCCATGGGTGTTGGATACCAGGTGTTTTATTGTATATGGCAATTTAAAAATAGGTTATTCACATGCACAGTTAAAAATGCTTACTTTTATAAAGATGCCCATTTTCACCTGCATAACTAATATATTCCAGGTTACTCCTTTAAAGTTCCAGGTTCTTTTATTGTCATAATATATAGAATGTAATTCGGCACAAAATTTTCTTTTGCCTGCCGTATGGAGGAGTCGCCAATGGCATTGGCAGATGACCCTCACAGTAAGAGAAAGAAAAGCAAAAGAGAGTCCCTTCAGAGACACCGAGCATCCGTGGATTCACTTCCAGAACTCCCGCAGCCTCTGCAGCCGCACAGACTCCTGTTCGATCCATTGGCAGCCCGAGCTCCAGATCCAAACCTCTGATACTATCACAAGGCCTTTACCACCCAAGGCCCTTTGGGAGCCCTTCTTGCCCTCAGCACCCTCTTAAATCTCAGTTCCTATGAGCTATCTCTAGCAGCCGGCAGCCTGTGTAGGTCTATCGACCCCAAGTGGCCAGCAGTTCGCATGCTGTGTGGGTCCTTCATCCATTGCCGTGGTCACTGGTTGTAGGGTCGTCTTGCAGGCTTCTCCTTCTCATTGTGGGCTGCTGTCCTTGTTTCTGCTGCCCTGCACCAGTCCACTGCTCCCTTGCTGTCAACTTGTGCACAGACCCCACAGTTGCAGGATTTTAAATACAAACACCGTCGGCTCCTTTAACCGGCGTCACTTGGACCAGGAGGTTGGTCCTTTAGGTGGAGCAGGATTATCTCTCTGCTCCCGGGTCCACACCAGTGGCAGTGCCGTCATTACAGCAGCTTGGCAGCATTGCCACTTTTTTAATGTACTGCATTATTTTTAATGCAAGAAGGAATAGAATTGCTATCTCATTCCAATGACTGGCATCTGCTTCCTCTTTGCTACATATTAGCTCAGACAGTTTCAGTTGGCCAGATGAGATTTTTGACTTTTGACACAGGAATCGAGAAGCTTATTAGGTTCGTTGGTTGGGGAGAAGATTAGCAAGAGCTGCCTGCGCACATCAGCACATCAACTTGTGAATCAGAAAGGATTGCTTGATGTGAGGCAAGTTGAACTTGTCATTAAGAATTATTTGTCAGTGTCCCTCATCTCCCAGCTTCTCTCCATCACCTGTACTGATGGCAACTGTTATGGATTGAAAGTAAGGTTTTCTCCTTTGGACCAATTCAGGCACAATTATTCCTCCACCAAACCGCTGTTTTGTCTTTGATCATTTGCCAAGGGGAAAGACAATGTGTCAGCAAGGCTTTGCAATGTGCTTGAGTGATGTGCCTTCCTAAGTTGAAAAGCAGGCAATTGACAGATGTGTATGTTGTTGGCAAAGTTGTGTTGAGTGAAGGGACATGCAGTGGAACAAATAAGTGTCATTTCTGTGTCCTGTTTGATGGGGATTGTTATTAGGTGAATGGATGGGGATGCAGGGCGTGTTGCATATGGGCCAAATTAAATGACCTTTCCCATGTGTGTGAACTATGTAGTGTTCATGTCTTGGTGGAAAACATAGAAGTGCTGGAGAAACTCAGCAGGTCTTGTGAACTGCACCAGACCCCAGCATATGCTGATATTTTTGTTTAACTTCACATCTTGGAGATCGACTCATGATGTGGACCAAAGCCAGTGAACAGAAAGTCCCGCAAAAGGTAGTGGACACAGCTCAGAACATCACGGGCAAAACATCTACAGGGAACGCTGTAGTCGGAAAACGATAGCAATCATCAAAGATCCACACCCCACCACCCAGGATATTCTGTTTTCTTGCTTCTGTCATCAGGAAAGAGGTCCAGGTGCCACAAGACTTTATGATCAGGTTCCTTTTCACTGTCCCCTCATTTATTGTTCACTTCTCCAAGTTCATTGGTATTAGGCAGTTTTCAGTACTGTGCACAGAGTTAAACAGTCATTACATTCAACAGGCTCTGGTGCCCTTAACTTAAGTTGTTTCCAGACAGGAAGGTCTTTGGTGGGTGCAGAGAGATGTTCTTTGTTCGTTGGACACACAAACTGATTTCCTTCAATCAGCAATTGAAGTGTCTTTCTGAAATGTGTCTTCTTTCAGGTTGCCGTAAAGAGTTCTTCTTTTCCCCTATTTCGGGAGAAACACAACAACCAGTCACTACAGAGATTTTGAATAGGCTGAACTCAAAACCTATCTTGAAATGGGGTCTTTAGCAGGCTTTTCATTCTGCAGCCTTGCACTCTGTTGCCTCTCACTCGGCAGCCTTGCACTGACTGCTGGAGCTTTTATCTTTCTCTCTCTCTCTTTCTCTCTCTTGTTTCAGTTTCTGTTCCTGTCTTGCTGTTTCGGCTTCTGAAATGTGATATGTGCTTGTGAAAAGTGACCTAACCTACCTAATCTTATTCCCCTTTTTAAACATGTATTTCATTAATTTATTCTGTTACAGCATCATGTATGTACTCTGACAATAAATATGTTGCTGGTTAGTGGGCAGAGCTTATCTCTGCTCTCCACGTTAGCCCAGAATAGTGCCTGATTACACTGGACAACAAAACTTTTCAAAAGATTTTCATCCTGAGAAAAAAATTGGGATTTTCGTTTGCACTCAACATCTGATGCCTCTGGTATCAATGTCCAACAATAGTCGTCCGGCATTGATGGATTCCAGTTGCCCTGATACTGCTTTCCCATGGTCGCAATGTCCTGGTGAAAACTTTCAGCATGTTCGTCAGTGTTTCCACCAAGATCAGTGGGGAAGAAGAGCAAGGGTGAATGCAAAAAATTAATTTTCAATGACATATTGCACTTCATGTTTTTGTCTGCTTCAAGTAGACTTAAAATATGATAGGAAATCACAAAAATAGGTTATATCTTAAAAAAAAAGAAACCAGAATGTGATAGGAAAATTTTAAGGTGATTTTCGTGATCAGTAGTCCAAAATTCAAAAAGTAAACCCAAAAGTGCTCATGGAGCGAAATTTTTGTTGTCCAGTGTAATTGAAGAGCAGGAACATGTGTGGAGATGTAGGTTTATCATTTTTTTAAAAATTGAGCTCCCATCTGTGAAGTGGTATCGATCAATATTTGCAGACACAAAACAACTTCATATGCAAGACACATGAAGTGAAGTGATATCGATCAATATTTGCAGACACAAAACAACTTTATATGCAAGACACATGAGAGGCTCCAGGTGCTGGAATCTAGAGCAAAAATCATCTGCTGGAGGAACTCAGCAGGTTGCACAGCATCAGCGAGGAAATAATCACATTTCAGCCCTGAGTCTTTTATCAAGTCTTGAGGAAGGGTTCAGTCCCTCAGCATTGACTATTAACTACCTCTGAGCCACTCCAGAAATTAAATAGCTCATGGCAGCTCTTAGACCAGCAAGAGAGCAATTAGCACTAGTTCATTGTTACAATCATGGGCGCGTGATCTGATAGAGTTTCAGGTGTTATCTCTACTGGTTCAAATAAGCAGTTTCCAGGCATAATCAGTTTTCTTTCTATTTGGTTCAGGGACTAAGTTAATCGCAATACCACATCATACATCACATCTTTTTCTGAAGATGTGCTGGTTTGTAAAAATTTTTAAAATTTTTTTTAGGTGAAAACAAATGATGTTTTTGAAATGTTACGTCTCTCCATGTGACAATTTAATCGTTGCATATGTCCTCTAGGATTATATGAATCATTTCGCGGTGAAAGAAACAAACGGTAATTGGGTAATTACAGTGGTTGCATAATCAAACTTTCCCAGCTCAATTTTCTTGCAGTTCATTTTCAAAATGAGCAGTTTAAGACAGACTGCAAATGTGATGTTCTCCCATTTTTTCCAGACTATTTTATTTGAGTGGGGCTGTCCCTTTAAGAAAACAGATTCAACAGCCTTCCTACAGGATTTGAAGTGACTGAAACTAGCAGCAAGCTTTGAGCATCATGTTTCTTTTACTGGATACATTTACAGAATCAACAAAGAAGCCAAGTGCAAAGACCATGTGACCAGCTTCTGGAAAAAATACAGGACACATTTTGCTGGAGAGTCTATTTTAAGGAAGCAGCACAAGAGTCAACAGCTCTCCGACCTCCTTTGTGGGAATGAGAAACTCACTTGGCCTCATTGTGTAGTTATAGATAGATTGTCAGAGTTCATCCTCTTACTTACAGAAGGATGAGAGACCACTTCGACTGACCCACGAAAAGGGTTTTAAAGTTGTAGAAGAAATACTGCACTCGACTCGACTGACCCATGAAAAGGGTTTTAACTGCAGAAGAAGGCACTCATCTAAAAAGGATCTTTCTCTGAAGCACCTCAACAAGGGTGTCATGAGTGATCAACATTCTGTCACCTCAGTCTCTTTCACCCACCAGGAACAGCTATATTAATCTTAAGGCCTGCGTGTCTCACCCATCTTAAGGCCTGCATGTCACATCAGTTTCAACCTCGCATGTTTTCATTGAATTTCTGAAACTGAACTTTGAACCGCCTTCCGAGAATTGAGTCTTGAGCTGTCATGTCTTGGGGTCTTCTACATACACCAATATATTATTCGAGCATAGTTAAAGATAGATAATTGTATATAAATTTAGTTAAGTTTAGATAAGTTAGTTAGATTAGGTGTTATATAATTGTTGATTAATAACGTGTGTGATAGTACAGATCTATCACCAATGTACATAGTGTATATAGTTACTGTATCTAGACTGTGCTTACAGCGATTGGCTGAGAGCTAAGCCACACCTATTGTTTGGGCCTTAAAGGGTTGTGTCCCTAGCCAGGTCGGATCATTCCGGACTGGTCGGCCACCTGTGAAGAGCTCCGGTCTTTTGCTAATAAAAGCCTTGGTTTGGATCAACAAGTCTTTGGTTCTTTCGACGAGCTCTACAATTTTATTAGCAAAAAGAATTTTTTTTGAAAGGGATGGAGCGTTTAACTCGGCCAGAAAAACTTGATATCGACCCACAGTCAGCTACAGCCTTCAAAGCCTTTAAGTTCTGGCTGCTGAACTTTGAAAACTTCCTGAGATTCATTCAGGTAGAGGAGGATAACCAGCGTCTAACAGCATTGCTGTCTATGGTGTCCTTGAGAGTCTACGAGAACATCCAGGATGAGACCACTTACACCGCAGCCATAAAGGTACTGAAGGAACTGTATGATCAACCGGTGAACAGAGTTCATGCCCGGCTCATGCTTGTGTCGAGGAAACAACAGCCCGGCGAGTCCAGCAGGGCATATTTACAAGTATTAAAGGCATTGGGCAAGGACTGTAACTGTGTGGACAAAACTGCTGCCGAGATCACTAGCGACCTGGTCCGGGATGCCTATGTGGCCGGGCTCCGGTCAAACGAAGTGAGGCTGCGTTTGCTCGAACAAGGGGTAGAAAAACTAGAGGACGTGGCCTGGATTGCGATCACAATGGAGGATGCAGCCTTAAAGTCCACCGAGCTCTCTAGGGACTGGACCCCTCGTTCTGATGTGAGTAAAGTGCCCTTCTACCCTACCCCTGACGGCCTGTCGGCTGCTGCTACCCTGCCCCGTGCGAACCCGAAATGTTATTTCTGCGGGAGGGACAAGCACAGCAGATCCCAGTGCCCAGCAAGAAAAGCCAGGTGCCAGAAGTGCCTTAAAAAGGGCCACTTTGCTGCAGTCTGTAGGTCTAAAATGGCCGCCAGCAAACACAGTGCCTCGTGTGAAGCTCAACCGCCACTATCCCATTCAAACTCTTCTTCCCCAGAGCTCTCGTCCAATGAGAGCGAGGGCTCCCCTGCACGGCAACGCCTGACGTCACGGAGACGCCGAACCCGGAAGGGGCAACCCACCGTCGCAACCATGGTGATGGCCTGCCTCTCGCCCCCGTGCGGAACACTTGACAATACCGCCGCTGCTGCCGCCGCCACAGCCACCCCCGGGGCCGACGCTACCGCTGCTGCTGCCGCCGCCACGGACACCCCCGGGGCCGACGCTACCGCCGCTGCTGCCGCCGCCACAGCCACCCCCGGGGCCGACGCTATCGCCGCTGCTGCCGCCGCCGCCACAGACACCCCCGGGGCCGACGCTACCGCCGCTGCTGCCGCCGCCACGGACACCTACGGGGCCGACGCTACAGCCGCTGCTGCCGCCGCCACGGACACCCCCGGGGCCGACGCTACCGCTGCTGCTGCTGCCGCCACAGACACCCCCGGGGCCGACGCTACCGCCGCCGCAGCCACCCCCGCGGCCAACCAGGTGCTCACCCTAGCGTCCATCGCTGACGACCGCCAGGGCCCGACCGCCGATCACGAGCAACTACAAACCCCACTACTTACCATTCACCCGCTACAACAGCACTTCCGGGAGGTTCTCCAACCTGCTCCTCGAGCGTTGACTACGTCATCCCGTTGCGTGACGTCATCCCGTTGCGTGACGTCATCCCGTTGCGTGACGTCATCGCGCAAAACTCGCCTGTCAACTGCTTCAATAACATTAAACCAGCAATGCTCTCATCCCCTCACCAGAGCAATGGAACTGATTAAAGTGCATGGACACTACACCAATTGCTTATTTGACTCTGGGTCAACTGACAGTTTTATCCAGCCAGATCTGGCCCTCCGTTGGGGACTTGACATTATCCCCACTACCCAGAGGATCTCATTAGCGACGAGGTCGCACTCGACTGGGATAAAGGGGTATTGCATCGCCACGCTGGAAGTACAGGGCGTGACGGTCACCCACTTTAAATTATTCGTCCTTCCCCAATTGTGCGCCCCAGTGTTGCTGGGATTAGACTTCCAGTGTCAGTTCCAAACGGTGTCCCTACACTTTGGGGGACCCCACGCCCCCCTCTCGGTCTGCCATCGCCCCACTCCCGAAGCACCCGAGCAACCCGCCCCCGTGCCCCGGGGCCAATCCTGCGACCTTTCCACACTCCGGATTGCCCCGCCAGCACTCTTCGCAAACCTCACCCCTGGCTGGAAGCCTGTGGCCACCAAAAGTCGGCAATATAGTTACGAAAACAGGCAATTCATTAGGAGTGAGGTGCGTAGATTGCTGGATGAGGGCATCATCGAACCCAGTTCAAGCCCCTGGAGAGCCCAGGTGGTGGTTGTCAAGAATGGGGAAAAACTACGGATGGTGGTCGACTATAGCCAGACCATTAACCGCTTCACACTCCTGGATGCGTACCCCCTGCCACGCATCACGGATGTGGTGAACCAGATCGCCCAGTACCGCATTTTCTCCACTATTGACCTACGTTCGGCCTACCACCAGCTCCCGATCCGCTGCGAGGACCGACCATTCACGGCCTTTGAAGCGAATGGGCGGCTATATCAATTTCACAGGGTACCATTCGGGGTCACAAATAGTGTCGCGGTCTTCCAGCGGGAAATGGACAGGATGGTGGACCAGAACGGGCTAACCGCTACCTTCCCGTATCTGGACAATATCACCATCTGCGGCCACGACATGCAGGACCATGACGCCAACCTAGACAAATTTCTTCAAACTGCCCGTCAGCTAAACCTGACTTACAATTTGGACAAGTGTGTTTTCCGGACCACACGACTTGCTATTCTAGGTTGTGTGGTGGAAAACGGGATAGTCATGCCAGATCCTGACCGCATGCGTCCCTTAATGGACTTACCCCCCCCACATACCCAGAAAGCTCTCAAACGCTGCCTGGGCCTTTTCTCTTATTACGCCCAATGGGTTCCAAACTACGCCGACAAGGCACGTCCTCTTATCAAGACTACCTCTTTTCCCCTCTCGACCGAAGCCACAGCGGCTTTCGATCGAATCAAATCTGACATCGCTGCTGCGACGCTGCACGCGATCGATGAGTCTGTCCCGTTTCAAGTCGAGAGCGATGCATCCGACTTCGCCCTGGCAGCCACCTTGAACCAGGCCGGTCGGCCTGTAGCCTTCTTCTCCAGAACCCTCCAGGGTCCGGAGAGTAGACACTCCTCGATCGAGAAGGAGGCCCAGGCCATAGTGAAGCGGTACGTCGTTGGAGACATTACCTCGCTGGGAGGCGCTTTACACTGTTGACTGATCAACGCGCGGTCTCCTTCATGTTCAGCAACACCCAGCGTGGTAAGATAAAAAACGACAAAATCGCCAGATGGAGAATCGAACTCTCCACCTTTAACTATGACATCCTGTACCGGCCTGGTAAGCTCAATGACCCGCCTGACGCGCTCTCCAGGGGGACGTGCGCCAGCATACAGATGGACAGACTACGGAAACTCCATGAGGCGCTCTGTCATCCAGGGGTCACTAGGTTTGCTCACTTTGTCAAGGCGCGCAACTTACCCTACACAGTTGAGGAGATCCGCTCCATGACCCGAGCCTGTTCGGTGTGCGCCGAATGCAAGCCCCACTTCTTCCGTCCGGATAACTCCCACGTCATCAAAGCCACCCGCCCCTTCGAGCGTCTTAGCGTAGACTTTAAGGGACCCCTACCGTCGACCAACCGTAATACCTACATCCTTACGGCCATCGACGAATACTCCCGCTTCCCATTCGCTGTGGCCTGCCCAGACACCACTGCCACCTCAGTGATACAGGCCCTTCACAGTATTTTCACCATCTTCGGGTACCCCAATTCCATCCACAGTGATAGGGGGTCCTCATTCATGAGTGCAGAGCTGCAACAGTACCTTCTGGAGTGTGGTATTGCTTCAAGCAGGACCACGAGCTATAACCCACGCGGTAATGGCCAGGTCGAGAGGGAGAATGCCACCATATGGAGAGCGGTTACACTGGCTCTCCGGTCTAAAGGTCTCCCCACCTCTCACTGGCAGGAGGTTCTCACTAGTGCCTTACACTCCATCCGCTCCCTCCTATGTACTGCAACAAATGCCACCCCCCACGAAAGGATGTTCCTTTTCCCGAGGAATGTACCGGCATGGCTCACCGTCCCTGGCCCCGTCCTTTTGCGACGCCACGTCCGGCACTCAAAGAACGACCCCTTGGTCGACCGAGTGACTCTGCTCCACGCGAACCCACATTACGCATACGTGGAGTTCCCAGACGGGCGGGAGGACACTGTTTCGGTGCGGGACCTAGCTCAGGACGCGGTAGACCCAGCAAACCCCCCAACTCCTTATGCTCCAGGCCCCGTGCCGCAACAGAAGGACCAACAGCACCCCAATGACTCGGGCCACCCTGCCGACAAAACGACTGGGGAATTGAGCGACGGAGCAGTCGCACCCGATGAGCCCGCTGGTGACTCCACTCCAGCGACCCAATCCCGGCACCACGGCGGTCACGCCGGATGGTCAGACCCCCTGACCGCTACAGTCCTTGACCTACCCCTTCCTTTTCATTCTCTCCCTCGTTTTTGCTTTTTTTTTCCCGGGTCAATTCTCCAAGAAGGGGTGAATGTGATAGTACAGATCTATCACCAATGTACATAGTGTATATAGTTACTGTATCTAGACTGTGCTTACAGCGATTGGCTGAGAGCTAAGCCACACCTATTGTTTGGGCCTTAAAGGGTTGTGTCCCTAGCCAGGTCGGATCATTCCGGACTGGTCGGCCACCTGTGAAGAGCTCCGGTCTTTTGCTAATAAAAGCCTTGGTTTGGATCAACAAGTCTTTGGTTCTTTCGACGAGCTCTACAACGTGCAATTCCAATTATTCAAAATTAGATTCTCTGATTTAAATTCTCTATCCAAAATTTTTTTCGGAGCTGAACTGACCTCACAGGTTGAAAAAATAAATTCACCCAGCAGAAAATTAGAACAAGGATTGTCATCGTTTCATGTAACTCCCTCCCCTCTCTCTTTCTATTTCTTTACCTTCCCCTATTCACTTTTTTCTCTCCAACCTCTCAAACTGCGTGCCATGGCCTCCCAGCTGCAAGCAGTTGGAAGAATCCCTTGACCTGGTGTCATCAAGGAAAGCGGCCTCCCTGGCAACAGCAGGGACCTGCGCTCCCATGCGGGAGCGGGACATCTGGCTCAGTGGCGTTCCCTCCCCTCTTATCCCCTTCCCTCACTCCTCGGCATATCCTCCCCTCAGCCTACTTTCCTAGTCTACATGTGTGGTAGGCCGAGGGAAGGATTCAGAGTCGGGACTTGGGCGTCGGGAGCTCCAGTGATTCGCTAGTGAATGTTCCACTGGCCTCGTGTCGGTGATCGGCAGCAGTGGTTAGGTGGTCTTGGTGATCAGCAGTCATGTTGGGTTCATTTTGGTGATTGGTGGTAGCGTTTATGAGAATTAAACATTATTTTAATGCTTAAAAAGCCTTTTCTTGTTTATTGCTGTTTAATTGATACGTGATTTGCTGTTGCTACTAGGCTGTTTAAAAAATAAAATAAAATAACCAGTTCTCCCAAGAAAAACAGTTTATCTGACCATTTCGGATAATCAGAATTGTACTGTAATTAAAAATATTATTTTAAATATAACAACGTCTGGGCTGATTTTTACTGCTGCTGTTTATGTAACAGTGGGTATGTGATGAATTATTTCATTCTGCTGTGGAATTAGTAGGAACTACTCTCCACATGCAAGTCGGAGATGATCTATTACTCAGAGATTTTCTGCTTAATTTCTTTATCCCCTTGACATTTAATTTAATGCTGTCTGAACTCCGTAATTAGTGAAGTATTTTAGTGTATTCAGAATCCTGAAAATAACAGGAACATCCCTCTCTCATTGATGACAACTCGTCTTTCATGTCTGCCTAAATGGATCCATCAACTGTTTTGGGGGGTTGGGGGGGAGTAATAACTTGATAAAGAGAAATTATGAAAATGTTAACTGTAAGAAGGGTAAAATTATGTTGAAATTTAATTTAGAGATACAGCACAGTGACAGGCCCTTCCGACCCATGAGGCTGTGCTGGCCAAATACATCCATGTGACAACTAACATTAACCCTGTACATCTTCATAATGTGGGACGGAACCGGAGGAAACACAGGCAGTCACGGGAAGAACATGCAAACAGGGCAGACAGGGCAGGATTCAAACCCAGGCCGCTGTTGCTTTAATAAAGTAGCACAAACCGCAACACTAACCATGCTGTCTTAAATTGCCAATAGTTTAACCTTAAATAATACTTTTATCAGACCATGTACACTCTGAGCAAGCCGACAGCTGACCATAGAATTTTCATGAGGCTTGAGTAACAAAATGAATGATCCTTTTTACAATGAAGAGGTGGATCTGTGGCTTGTCTGACTGCCACTGTTACAGAAGAAGAAGGTTAGAAAGGACAGACAGAGGACTGGGTTTGGAGGAAATGAGGGGGAATATCGAGGCACCGGAGAAAGTGGAAAGGGCACAGAAATGCTGAGACTTAAGAAGAGCAGGATAGGAGGAGGAGAGGTGGGAATGGATAAACGATTGGGGCAGGGGAATCTGGGGTTGGCTCGAGTGGTACAGATGAGTTGAGGGTGGGTCTGAGAACAATGGACAGGACTGCAGAAGGTGGGGATGAAGAGTCTGGGCAGAATGCGATGAGCTGGAAAAGAAACTTTGGGAATCTGCTATCTTAGAGTTCTCTCCGTGATTCTAAAATTCAGTCCTGATGCGCAACTTCGCAGTTAACATCCACTTTTTTGGTGTGACTCTTTGTCTTTTAGCCTTTGAGCTTTTGAAGCATAAATCAGAAACATTTACAAAGAGAATTGTGCCTAAGCTGTATTCCCCACACACCCAAAAACACACACACACAAATATTTGTGCATAGTTGGGGTAGATTTAAGATGTTATATTATTAGTAATTATTAATGAATATATTGTTTTAAAATAACACTGTATTGGTGAATTTCTATTGCTGCTGGTCTGCGATATAACACTTCCTTGGTAAATATTTTTTACTGAGGTAAAAGCTAGGTATTGAATAATAAGTTTCACTTCAAGAAACCTAAAGGATGAATGATCTCTCTTGACCTTTTCATTAAAATCTCAATTTTCTTCACATTTTGATGGTGGTTTCCATCTCCGTTCTGGCACAGGTTCACTTCACACCACTGTATCCTGGGAAATTTTCTACATTTGCATCCACTCCGAATCCTGGAATCTGCAAGCGCAAGACCATTTGACATCCACTTTCAGCTATGGACTGTACTTCCTGTGAGGCTGCAGCTCGCAGCTGAAAGTGGTTGTCAGCTTGGTTGGCCTTGGATTCTTTGTTTTCTTTCAACAAGCCTTTGAGTAATGAATGCACCCACTTACCTATTTATGAATACTAAATAATCACAAATGTGCTTTAGATCTTGTATCTTGGCTGCAGGTCTTGCAAAAAATCTCTGCCTAATATTAAAAAACATGTTAGATGAGGGAATTTTTTTGATTCTAATAAGAAAATTCATTTGCCTCAGCAGTTGGGAGTCTCTACAAACTGCATCCTTTCAGAGTACAAGCCGAAAAGGCATTACAGCTTGGTTATATCCTTCCCAGTACACGAGATTAATGTTTTACACAAATTAGAACAATTCAGCAATACATATTTCTGAAAATTATGCCACTATTTAAAATAATAGATCTAACTACATGAAATTCTGTATTTAAAAGCTTCAACATTTTGCAATACCTGTCATCAATGAGCTCAGACTTGTTTATGTAACAATTCTGTGCAGGTTAGAAAAATAGCAATTGGGAATTTGTAGCTGCAACCACATCTTGCCGTGATTGTTCATCCCAGACTTGAGTGTTCCTATTTTCCAGTCAATTACTGTAAATAAATATCTTGTGATGTATCATTTATAATGGCATTAAGTACATATGCATGATTAAAGAGTGAGTGTGGTTGAGTTTTGACCTTCTCACCTTGCATCTCAGCCTCGTCTGAGACTTTCAGTCCAATTAAACAGAATTTTGGAGAACATTCCATGTGAAATGGAGCAACAAAACACTGCCTTTAAAGGTGATTGTCTGAGAGTTGGCATTTGATGGTATGTTTCGGGTTAGAGACAATGGAAGATCTTTATTCCTGGAGTCTGGCCATCCTGATTCCCATGTTTACTGCAGAGGAGTGTTATCAAACTCCATTTGACAGCCTTCAAAGGATATTAGGGCAGCTGACCATCAAGCCAGGCAGAGACCTAGGTTTTAGTAACTTAAGGGAGGAAAGAAAGGTTTGGAGTGTAAAAGCTAAAATAGTTGAAGACCAAACTGCCAGTAATAGAGCTATTATTAGCAGAGATGTGCAAGAAATCATAATTAAGCACTAGCGGATATCACATAGGGCTGAAAGAGGTTACCAGAGCTAAGGAGGTCCCACTCCATGCACAATACTTTGACTTCCTACCACACATGAGGAATTTGCAGCAATGCATTTTTGGTCACCTCTGCTGCATTGTACAGAAACTGTGACTTGCGGTCTAAAATGATGGTGTAGTTTTGTGGTGAACTAAACTCACCAGTCATTGAAGTTGAGTTAAAACCCATCTGCTTTACTCAACTTAAAACATCCACCCTCCTGACGGCCTTCACAATGTTCGGGCCAAAAATGATATTATCCTTGACGATTGGGAGCAAGCCCTGTATTTCAGGGCTTCCTGTTCTAGCCGACTCCAACCTCCGTGAGCTAGTTCGTTGAATAGCGTGGTTCAGCCTGCTACAGGACCAACCCCCACATCCCCCCCGCCCAAAGAATCGGTGTTAAGAGCTGATGATCCCATTGTATATACCCCAGTGGCCTGTCTAGGTGGGTGACCTCTCGCGGTGGGCACTACACGTGTGCTGGCTTGAGGTGGTCGATCGTGATTGTCTCTTGCCTGGCTCCACTGTTCAATATACACATTACACCGTTGAGCCGAATCAGACCTTTATAGGGGTGCTGCAGAGGGGTACGATGCATCCCTCGTGGTATGAATACATATTCAGTCCTTGAGGTTCTTCACGATATATGAAGTGGTTGAACCATGCCTTGAGGTAAAAACAGTGCTGACTTTCTCATGCAGCCGTGTTAGGAGTGCTGTGGGTAAATCCGTCTGTCCTCTTGCCACTGGCACAAGGTTCCCTGGTACAGTGAGCAGCATGCCAGTGGAAGAAATGGCCAGATCCTCTTTTGGTGCCATACCAATGCCCACCATCATCCAAGGCAATTCATCCATCCATTCAGGGCCTTTGAGGCACACTATGAGGGCCGACTTCAGATGGCGGTGAAATCTCTCCACAAGGCCATTGGATTGTGGATGGTATGCCGCAGTGTGAGGCAACTGATTGCCGAGTGGCTGGGCTAGTGGCGTCTGTAGTGACTTTGTGAATTATTCCCCCCTGTCTGAGGTCATGTCTACTGGCAACCTGAAATGAGCCACCCAATTTGCGATAAATGCTCTGGCACACAATGTGGTGGAGGTATCTGAGAGTGGGACAGCTTCTGGCCACCTTGTGAACCTATCGACCATTGTCAGAAGGTACCTGTCACCTCACAATGGTGGCAGTGGTCCCATGATGTCTAGATGTGTGTGTCAAAACATTTGTGTATGCAAGGAAAAGATTGGAGCGGCACTTTTACATGCCGCTGTGTTTTTGAGGTCTGACATTGTACACAAGTTCTGGCCCAGTGTCCAACCTGTTTCCATGGGCCGTGCCGTACAAATTTTCCTGCTACTAGCTGTATAGTGGCTTGAATGCAATGGAAGGGTGCACCAGGCCATGAATTGCATCAAATACTTGGTGTCTCCAAGCAACAAGAATAATTGGTCAGGGTTGCCTAGGATAGGTGTTGCATAGGATTGTAGCTGCTAAAGGTCTGAATCTCAATTCCTCCGGCTTAAGACCGGATTTTGCAGCACGGTAGGCTGCTATGTCCTCGTCCTCCTGCTGTGCTACTGTGAGAACTGTATAGTCTAGACCCTGCGTGAACTGAATGGACTGATGTACAGGATAGCGCATCGGCTACCTGATTGCTTTTTTCCGCAATATGCAGAATGGATGTGGTATATTCTGAAACAAATGAGAGATGTCTCTGTTGCCTTGCCAACCATGGGTCCAAAACCTGAACAAAGACGAACGCCAGGGGCTTGTAATCTGTGAATACCACAAGATCTCTTCCTTCAAGAAAAGTACCTGAAATGGTGGATGGCCAGGTAAAGGGCTAGAAGCTCTCTGTCAAATGCACTTCTGCTCGAGAGGTCTTAAGTGCTTGCTGAAAAAGGGCAACGGGTTCCAATTGCCCTCGACCAGTTGTTCCAGCTTGCCTCCGATGGCCGTGCTAGATGCATCAACTGTGAGATTCGTGGGCACATTGGGTTGAGGGTGCACCAACATGGTTGCATTGGGCACCTTGGCTTTGTCGAAAGCAGCTGTCATTTCTTCATTCCAGTTCAGATCTTTGGATTGCCTGGAAAGAAGTTGGAAAAAGGGTTGCATTATTTGGGCCGCTGTTGGTAAAAGCTGATAGTAAAAATTTACCATGCTAATGAACTCTTGCAGTCCTTTCACCATGTTTGGCCTGAAGAAATTTCTTATGGCCTCTTCCTTGACTGGGAACGGCACTGCTCGGTGCCAATTGATCCAGTGGCTCAGGAAATCAATGGAGGACAGGCCAAACTGACATTAAGCTGGATTGATTGTCAAGTCATAGACACAGTTGATGTAAGTGAGTGCCATGCTGTTAAGGAAAGCAGTTGGCGATCAGTATATCGTCGAGATAAGTAAATACAAAATCAAGGCCAGACCCACAGAGTCCATGAGCCGCTGGTAAGTCTGTGCAGCATTTCTCAACCTGAAAGGCAAACACAGAATTTAAAAAGGCCAAATGGCATGATGAGCACCGTTCTTGGGACATCGTGGAGGTGGACCAGAATTTGTTTATATCCCCTCACCAGGTCAATTTTGGAGAATATCTTGGTACCGTCCAGGTTTGCGGTGAAATCCTGGATGTGCGGGACAAGGTACCAGTCAGCTGTCATGACGTCATTTAACTGACGATAATCTCCACACAGCCTCCATCCTCCGGTAGCTTTCGGCACCAAGTGCAAGGGAGATGCCCATGGACTGTCCAAATATTTTACAGAACTCCTCTTCCGCGATTTGTAGCTCGTCCAGGAGTAGTCTGCCTGCCCTGGTGTGCAGCGGTGCTTCTCTGATGGGGACCCCATGCTTGGGCATAACAGCAGAGAACTGCAGGGTGACTGTAGCTGGAAATTCTGCAAAGATCTTGGCATATTCATTCGAGGAGAATGTAACAGAATCCAAATGGGGCGCTGGCAGAGTGGCCTGGCGTAAGGTGAGCAATTCAAATGTTTTGGAGTTAACCAACCGCTTTCCCTTTGGGTCCGCTAATAGACAGTTAGCTCGTAGAAAATCTGCACCTAGCAGAGGTTGAGATACGTCAGTCAAAGAGAATGTCCATACAAATTGGCAAGGGCTGAAATCAAGTGTAACAGACCTCATCTCATATGTTCTACCATTACTTTTTTTAGCAGCTGAAATGGATGGTTCAGACTTTCCATTATAGGTGTCCTGGCCCGTAGTAAGCAAAACACTGGCCTCCGCTCCTGTGTGTACCAGGAAATGCCGAACCAAATGCCAGTCCCATCGGTAGAGGAGGTTGACTCAATGGCTGGCTGCCACAGACACTAGTGATGACCAGCCTGGGCATTTCCCTGGTATGAGCAAGGCTGGCGGAAACAGCAGGCCGCAGAACCCCATGACTGATGACAGAAACAGTAGTGGTTCTTATTTGGACTGTCATCCACAGTTGGTGTCACTGCCCTGCGTCCTGGAGCATTGACCCACCGAGCACTCTGGCATGGTGCAGCAACTAAATCTACAGTGGCTCCACCATGTTGTTTTGCATGCTAGATGATATCAGCACGGGCTGCCAGTTCACGGGGGTCGTCAAAATCGTCATTCACCAGGTGAACAACTGCTCAAAAAGCAGACATGGTCTATGGCAGTCCATTAGTGCCAGCATTTCATTCATAAGGGCAGTTACAATTGACTTATAACCCCAAGTGCGTTTTGAAGGGTGGGAGGAAACCGGAGACCCCGGGGAAAACACACATAGACACAGGGAGAACATATAAAGTCCTTAGAGACAGCTCGGAACACTGGTCCCGATCGCTGGTGCTGTATCAGCATTGTGCTAACCGCTACACTAACTGTGCCGCCCCATTGATGCTAGGCCAGAATCCTGAAGCACTCCCCTTTACAGCATTATGGGTATACCCACACCTCAAAAGACTACAGTAGTTCAAGAGTGCAGCTCCCCACCACTCTCAAGGGCAATTAGTGGTGGACATTGAAATTCTGGCTCGCCATGTAATGCTCTTAGCCCTTGGAAAAAGATAATAGTACTAATGAAAATCCCATTGTAAAGTCATGGATCAAATTTCTTTTTGGATGCTAAGAGAACCATTCAAAAGAAGTAGGACTGGGCCATTCTGGCCTCATGTGTGCTTGGCAATTCTATAAGATCATGGCGACTATTTCACTTCTGTGCCATTATTTCCTTAATTAATTATTTTTAATTTTTTTTATTATTAATTTCCTTAATAGCCAAATAGGAAGTGCACCGCTTTGCACTAAACCTGATTAACAATACACAGTGTTGTTTTTGGTCTGTGTTGGGAAAAGGAATTTCTAATGTTACAAAGTTCTGTGTTGTATGGTTTTATGTTAAAAAGTGACAGTTTGCCTTAGAGAGACCAGGTGAAGGTGGACTGCTGAGAGTAGGAGATAGACTGAGCATGTGCAGAAAATGATCTAAAAAATTCTGGACTTGGAAGATAAACCACCACTGGGTGGTGCTGTGGAGTGGAAGAAGGCCCAGAGCATGAGTCATGTTCTGGAGGACAGTTTAGAATGTTGGGATTTCAAAAAGGATGAACATTCCGAAGGCAGCCAGAAGCATCTGGACCAAGCCAGTGGTTCCTCTCTCTGCAAGCAACACAAGACAACTTCGAATTTTGTGCCCTCTCTCTCTCAAAGATCTTTTGGCTTCAGTTTACCAAACAAACTAAATTTTGTTTATGATCTTTGCTTTGGTTGAGATCTAAGTTTTGTGAATCTTGTGTGTTTTGTGTCTAAGTTTTTCTGTGGGCTGGTTGGAAATATAACTTAGACTTTAATTGCATATGTTATATTTAGGCTGGGGAATTTATTAGTTTTACACTGTTATAGAGATTTGCATAATAACCAGTGGGCATTGTTATAAAAGGGGGATTTTCAATTAAAGTTTGAAGGTGAAATTTTTGTTAATAAAGTAATTGTTCATCTTTACCCCTGTGTGATATGCCTTCTTTGTGGTTGCTGGTTTGATCTTGTATCACTAAGCCTGTGACTTTTTCCAGTTTGTAAAGTTTCCTTCATTTCTTGATGACTGCAGCATTGAAATTTCCTTTAACCTTTATTTGCAATCATTCTCTTGACAGCAAGAATAAATGAATCCTATTGACACTTCGTTAATTAATTTGTCCAGTGTAATCCATTTAGCAAGGCTTGTATTGATCAGGAAATATAAATTAAAACTCAGGACAAAATATAGAATTTCATCTTGATACTCATGTTTGTGAGGGGGAGAGGGGGGCTATGGCTAAAAAGGAATGAAGGGAACTTCCATGGGTATGGTGATCATTGTGAGTTTGTGATTTTGTTGTCTGGGAGAGGTTAGCTGGGGGGACTTAGTTAAAACCCATGGTCAGCAATGCACTGCAAACCCAGTTGTTCCTCAGAGATTTACAGTGATAATGGTAAAATGTGTTTAAGGTGAGTGAAGAGATGTTTAGGTGAGATGGAGATGTCAGAGATAACATTTTTTCACAGAAAATGATAGGTACTACCTGGAATGCACTGCCAGGGGTATGATTGAAACTGATTCCATGCAGAATCAGAATTTATTGCCATTCACATGTGTAAATATTGATATAAAATTACATTTCAAATAATTAGTGCAAATAAGAGAAAGTGAGGAAATATCAGTGGTTCATTGTCCATTCAGAAATCTGATGGAAGAGAGGGAGAAGCTGCCCCTGTATCACTGGTTGTTCATCTTCAGGCTCCTGTACCTCCTTCGTGATGGTAGCGGTTTGAAGAGGGCATGGGCTGCTTAAGACACCGCCTCTTACAGATGACCTCGACGGAGACAATAGGGATATTTAAATGACTCTTATATAGGATGCAAGAAAAATGGGGGTTATAGGCTGTGAGGAAGGGAAAGGCCAGATTTGGAGTAGGATTGTATGGGTTGGCGTGACATTGTGGATGAAGAGCTGATGATCTATATTTTAACCAAAGAATTTCCCTTTTACTATTGTTTGAACATGGCTATTTTTCTTTAAAATAACTACCTCTGAATGAACTAGAGAGAAAATAACTAGATATACCTTTGTTGCTAAGAAATTGCAGTTTGAATGGTATGGTGACAAAGCAGTGTGGCATGCAAGAGGATAAATAGGTTGGATGATCTCATCTGAAGTTAGTGGAAAGCAAAATCAGACAAGGTGTTCAATGATAACGCATAATCTTCAACCATTTTTCCTCCTTGAGCTAAGGTTGAGTTCACTCAATTTAACTCCATCTCAGGTATTTATTTATATTCAAAGGGATATTGTCAAACACATACTAGTAGGACTAGACCAAGTAGGCCACATGCTGTAGAGCTCAATGACTCCAAAAGGCTTCATTAGTGTTACAGACCATTTTTGAATTTAATGCCATTTTTTTTCCATATCTGCCTTATCATTGATTTTTGCCCTGAAGCATTACGGCTGCTTGAATTAAAAGGGAGAAAACAATTATACCATTGGTATCACAAAAAAAAAACATGCTGCATCAGCTCATTCAGATATTCAAAGTGGACAATTTTGTAGTATTTCTGTTCTGATAGAGAGGTTGTTAAGCGGGTGAAAAATGGGGAGTTGCTAAGGATTTAAATGACTGCCAGTTATTGCCAATTCATTCTAGTGACAAGCAAGGTTGTGAATTTGGAATAAAGATGTTCAAGCTGGACTATATAAATCAGGATTTAACAAGTTAATGGTGAGTGCTTTTCGATTTACTTCTGACGCATTTGTACTTCACAACAATAGTGGACACCTGCATTATCAAAGTTCAAATTTATTGTCAGAGTACATAAATGACATCACTTACAATCATGAGATTCTTTTTCTTGTGGGCTAGGCAGAATTTGTATTTACTAGCAACTGTAAATTATACTCAATAAGAAAGAAATGTAACCACACGGATCATGCAAATACAGAAAATAAATATCCAGTAATAAATAGTGAACAAAGTCTGAGTCCTTAAATAAGACTCTGAATGAGTCTGTTATTCAGGAGTCTGATGGTGGACGAGCAGCAGCTATTCCTGATCCTGGAGGTCTGAGTTTTGTGGCACCTGTGCCTCTTTCCTGATGACAGCAGCAAAAACAGTGCGTGTCTTGAGTGGTATGGATCCTGCTGCTCTCCGACAGCTGTATTCCATGTAGATGTTCTGGATGGTGGGGAGAGTTTTGTCTGTGATGTACTGAGCTGCGTCCGCTGTCTTTTGCAGAGCTTTCTGCTCAGAGGTACTGGTGCCCCCATACCAGGCCGTGATGCAACTGGTCAGAACACTTTCCACCGCAGATCTGTCGAAGTTTCCTCAAGGTTTCCAAGGGCATACTGAACCTCCGCAAACTCTGATAGAAGTCGAGGTACTTTCTTCACATTGGCATTAGTGTTATGGGTGCAGGAAAGGTCCTCCAAGTTAATGACTCACCCTCTCCACTTCTGATCCCCCAATCATCCTACACCTCTGGTTTTCCTCCCCAAAAGTGTACAATCAGCTCCTTGGTTTTGGTGACAGTAAGTGCAAGATTGTTATTAGAACACCATTCAGCCAAGTTTTCCATCTCCCTCCTGTATGCTGATTCATCACCCATTTTTCTACTGCTCACTATGGTGGTATAATCAGCAAATTTGTTCATGGTGGTGTCGTCGTACTGAGCCACACAGTTATAGATGTATATCAAGTAGAGCAGTGGGATAAGTACACAATCCAATGGTACTTCAGTACAGTACTGATGGAAATTGTGGAGCAGATCTTACCAGTTGTGGTCTGGAGTTGTGGAATTCCAGGATCCAATTACAAAGTGGGGTACTGGGCCCATGTTTTGGAGTTTGTTGATTAGTTTTAAGTGGATGATGGTGTTGAATGCCAAACAGTGGTCAATTAAAAAAAAGCATCCTGATATATGCAGCTTTGCTGTCCAGGGGGTGTTCCAGGACTTCGTGTAGAGCCAAAGAGATGGCATCTGCTGGAGACCTGTTGCTCCAGTATGCAAATTTGGAACAGATCCATGTCGCTGCTCAGACATGAGCTGATATGCTTCAACACCAACTTCTTAAAACACTGCATCCCTGTGGATGCGAGTGCCACTGGTCTTCTTGGTATGATTGAAACAGATGGGTACCAGACCCTGCCGGAGTGTGACGTTGAAGATACCCGTGAATACATTGGCCAGTTGGTTGGCACAGATTTTCAATTCTTAGCCGGGCACTCCATCCGAACAGGATGCTTTCCTTGGATTCACTCTCCTGAAGACAGCTCTGCTTCTTTGTTCTAATGGTCAAATTGGGTATAGAAGGCATTGAGATCATCTGGGAGTGAAGCTTTGCTGACTCCCCCTGTATTGGACTTAGTTTTGTGGCACGTCATGTCATTGAGGCCTTTCAGAGTTGGCAGATCCACCTGCATTAGGTATTAATTGTTAATCGAGTGCATAATATCTCCAGCGTATTTTTAAATGATCAAGTCCTGGTACAGATGACCTCAGCATTAATGAAACACACAAGTTCATAGAAAACTGAAGTAGCTTGGATTTTTGTTAACCAAATCTCCTTTTCCCAATGGCTCCCCATGTTATAAGTGAAGATGTGTTCCAACCGGATGTTTGTTTTTCTTATTAAGCTACTTTATCTGCAATGATTAAAATAACCCACTGCTGTTATATTACACCTTAGCTCAACAGTCGATTCGAGGTGTGGACAGCCCACATAGATCAGGGCATGCTTTAGCAAATGGGGATATCATGGAACAGGATAGGATTCAAGGATTGGGACCGGCTGAGTTTTTCCAGCATTTTTACCAACCCAGTCAATGTTGTTCTCCAAGTCTCCCCAAATATTCACTGACTAAAAATAAAAATTGACAGTTATTGCTTGTTTTGCATTTTGTATTGATTTGTTTATTTCTGTTGCGATATATTTCCTCAGGGCAAATTTTATTCCAAATCTCAAATGTTTAGGCAGTGATTTGTGAATTCTGCAAGGGCAAATTTTCATTTAACTATAATGCAGGAGTCACTTGTACTCAAATGCTATTTATACATTGCAAAATCCCTAAAGTTTGTCTATATTATGGTGATTCAATTGTAGTCACAGCTGTTCACTTACTTATCCACAGTGGCCTAGAATTTAGTCAGTACTGGCAACAGCATACTAAATGGTGGCTGCCTTGTGGGTTGAGAGCCTTGTTCATATTGAATTGGCTTTGCTTGAGGTTGGACCTTTTCTTCCTGTGTTCAGTCAATGGTAAAGGAAATCTGGTTGGTCCTAGTCCAGGAGCCAAGAGGCTTCCAAGACAGGTTGGGGGATTTCAGGAATGTTTATATGCTTTGAGGAGGGTCAGAAGGGGATCTGGCATGAGTCAGCAGATGGAGATTGGTATGGGAGAGGTAACACTTGGTCACGGGTGGAGATAATTTAGCTGAGCTGTAAGAGTCATGGCTGAAGAAGAGTTATGTGCCTTGCTTTGGCAAAACATTGCACAAAGGAGAATAACCATGATGCCTACTGCTATATTGAGTCATTCCGTTTCAACTAGGGGTGCAGTGCTGCCAGAGCTGACCGGAGTGAAGCTCTGGCACCTCTGTAAAAGAAAAAAGGAAAAATAAACAAGCGGAGAATTTAACAGCTGATGTACCTTCCTGATAGACGGGACATAGGCTCGTCCAGGTGGCAAAGGTGAATGGTGCTGAAGGGGATCCTCGCCCTACCATGCAGGAGCCCGCCAGAAAGTGTCTCCACGCTGCCTCCAGGACCTTCTGAAGGCATTGATGTTGTGTCTGACGGGGAGCATGCCCTGTCACACAGTTAGGGCTTGCTCCACCTTGGAGGAATGTGAGCTCTGGGATGAGAAAGGAAGTTCAGCGACAGGCGGCCCTTCTTGGCTCCGCAGTTGAGCTGGCCCGGCCTGGCGGCATTCAGTTACCACTAGTGTGTTGGCAATTAACAGCAGTGCGCTTGCAGTTCTCCGGGCAGTGCACTCCTGTGCCTGGTTATGGAGTGGCTGCATGTCAATATACAGTATAATCAATACGCTGGTTTCTCGAACAAAGCAAACGAGTCAAATCACAAGGAAGGAGCTGGGGCTTTAAACCTTTTGCCCATCCCACATCTAATCTTATTACAATGAATCCGGGTGTGAGGAACGATGCTGATTTAGGGAATGGCAATTCAATTTAACATGACCTCTGAGAAAGTGCAAACACCATCAACAGATGTTTGCCTGCTTTGGTGAGAGAATTAGCTGGGTTCAGAGAACCAGGCAGACTGAAAAGATACTAAATAATTAAATTTAATAGCACAAATCTTATTGTGCAGCAGTCTGACGTTACCTAGTGCCATAAATAACCCTTTTATCAAAGGGATTGATGGTACTCATTCAGCCAGGTGCAAAGTCATCTTGGATTGTGGGGTCTTGGGTGGGCTCTGACTGGTCCTGTGGTTTTGGGCGCAAGGGGCAGGGAGAGTGCAGGAGGTGAGTCCCCATCCCTCCATCATAGGGCAAAAGGGAAGGTAATTCAGGTCGTGGTGACGGGTGGAGGCTTTGTTCACCATGGCAAGGATGCTCATCTCCTAAACCCTGCCATTAGGAAATGCTGGGAACTCAGCAGGTCAGGCCGCCTCTGGATAGAGAGGGGGGGTGGGGGGGAGACAGGGAGAGACAGTCAGAGAGAGAGAGTATAGCTTGTGTGTTTCAGCTCAGAGAACTGGGATTCTCTCCACATGTATGCTGCCCAACCTGCTGAATGGTTTCATTCTTCTGATTTTCCATCACAATTCCAGTGTTTGGCTTTCTCTTCCTTTAGTGTTTGTGATACTTATTCTGTAGGAGTGAAGCTCAGGGGAGGCTGTCTAATTTGTGGGGTTCGGGTGTTGTGTGGGTACGATGGAGGCAGGTCAAACACTGTGCCGGTGAGAAATGTGACATGTCACACAGGGTGGGGCAGAGCTCTCCCCTGGCGTCATGTTCACTCTGACTATACGATGGAGCTGGATGTGTGAGGCGGAGAGAGATTGTCTTCCCCAATCTCCATTCACCATCTCCAGCCAAGATCAGATGATCCACACTGTTGGAGAACTACCTCCCTTTACCCCCCCCACCCCACCAAGAGTAATGAAAAGGAATCAGGTGAAGCTGATGCTAGGTTAGGTGACACGAGGCATGGTGCTGGCATAGCATGGAGGTAGATGCATCCTCACCAGTCCGCACCTCTAATGGGGCCCGGACACTTCACTGCCTCTTGCAGACCCCCAGCTCATGCTCTCGCTCATTCTCGTCCTGATAAAAAGTTCCAGCTCCAAACATTGACTTTCTTTTTCTCTCGTTGATCCCCTCCAGGAAATGGTTCTCTGCTCCAGATTCCTGCCTCTGCAGTCTCTTGTGTGTCCCCACTGGACTCCTCGACCTCCCCCTCATTCTCTCCTGACAATTCAGGGTTTCCCATCACAGCTTGTCCCATCGACACCCCTTCCTCATTTACCCGGCCCCTCCATGCTCTCTTCTGACATCTCCGTCAACCTCCCTTCACCCTCCTCCTCCCACATTTTGCCCTTCCAGACTTGGTCTGAACTGGAGGTAAACATGAACTGCAGATTTGGGTCTGCTGCAGAACCCCAAAATGCTGGAGAGACTTGGCAGATCACGCAGAATCCATGGAAAGCAATAGGCAGAGCCCTTCCTCAGGAGACCCTCAAAAACATATTACGCAGACCCTTTGTGGAAATTATTGTAACTTTGGTAAGTAGGTATTTCATTTTAAATGCGTAAAATGCATGATTACCATCTTTTTCATGACTTATTGATAATTATATTTTATAATAATTAGTGAGACTTTGTCATTTATTTAATTAGGTAACATTACAACTCTGATTATCCAAAATGATCGGGACCAGGCCTATGTCAGATAAATGTTTTTTTTCTCAGAGAACTGGTTATTTTTTAAAAACACCCTAGTAGCAACAGCATATCACTTGCAACAGTGTTTAAACAACAGCAAACAACAAGGGGGAAAAAATGCTGGCCACAACGTCAATCACCAACACCTCCCCACCGAGGCCTTGCTCCTGCCGGGAGCCCGAGGTCCCCACTGCAACCGTCAGCCTGACGTCCCCGGTCAGTTTGGTTCTGAAAAAGTTTTGGATAAATGAAGACTTCTGATTTGTCTCGGATGTCCTCATTTATCCAAATTTTTAAAAAAAATTTGGAATAATGAGGATTTTGGAGAATCCAATTTTGGATAATCGGAATTGTACTGTATAATATGCTTTATTGTATCAGTTAGATACTGAAATGGAGTGATATAATTATGTTAATGCCTTCACTATCACTATGTGGAATTCATATATTTCTTTCATCTTGGTTTAGTGCAGGGGTGTCAAACTCAAATTCATGGAGGGCCAAAATTAAAAACTTGGACTAAGTCGAGAGCCGAACTAAATATTTATTGAAAATTTTCAAAAACATCTGCATGTTTTCTCTTCTTTCAATATATGTAATATTAAACTTTTTCTTATTAAAATAAATGTTTAATAATAGTTTTGGATAAACTCTTTCCAGAAGCATTAACAAATGAGAAATAAAATATTCAATAAATAATATTTCTCTATAGAGGATTTGTCAAATGTTGCTAGTGTGCTGTCGAATAGTAAAATCTGAGGGCTATTGAGAATGTGGGAGAATAACATGATTCCTGAAACAATCAAATGGGTGACTGATTGTGGGCATGAACTCTAGCAGGGTTATTTGCCATGCCCTTTTTCCATTGGTACAGATATCCTTTGATTTACACACTTTTCAAGTTTTATGCCTAATGAGCTTGTATCCAGGTGCAGGACCATTTTTAACCAGGAATATATTTATCACTGTGACATGAAACTATTGGAAGATCGTTTTATCCTGAGATTAAAGTTCATAATACTTACTCAGGCCTGTGTGTGATTGGGCGGGGTTTGCGGGCGATCGGGTTGGACAACGACAGTGCGGGGGCATCGGCTCTCACTGCAGGGCGGCATCTCGGGGGATCAGCGGCCCCGTCACCGTGAGTCACGGGTCGGCCTGCGGCAGGGAGGGGGAGTGGGCAACGGTGGTGGCGAGGTCAAGCCCGAGGCCTCCGGTTCCGGGCGCTGGGAAGCGGCCTTGGCTTCCCCTGACACTGGCCAGGCCCCAAAACCAGAGTCCACGGTGAGACCCTGCAACGTAAACAGAGGAGGTGGGGGCGATTAGCGGGCTGACACCAATGCATTCTGGGATTTGTTGTATTACTGTGCATGCGCTATACTGGCGTGGCGGCCAGCGGGCCACCTCTAATACATTTTTGAAATGATCTTGCCCCGCGGGCCAGATTAGTGCTTGACATTATAAAAAGCCCCATTCATGTAATGAGCAGGTATACAAATTGGACGTGACATATATAGAGAGGATATAGGAAATGGCAGGCATTTTGACAGCTAAAAAATTAGCACTGCACCCTGGTGTCAACCAAGTGGAAATGTTTTGTTTGTTCGATACGTCCCTCCCCAACTTCTCTGCGACTGAAAACTAACTTGTTTTCTCTCTTTAACACTTCTAATGATGGGTATTGGACCTTAAACTTTAACTGTTTCTCTTTTCAGAATTAGCTCTGAGTGATAAGGGATAGTCAACGTGACTTTGTGCATGGTGGGTCATGTCTAACCAATGTTAGGGAGTTTTTCGAGGAGGATACGCTACTGCTACTACTGTTGATGAAGGAAAGCCGGTGGATGGGGGTCTCTGTGGAGTTTAATTAGGCCTTAACAAGATTCCACATGGAAGGTTGATCAAGAAGGTTCAGTCATTCTGTACCCAGGATGTGGTTGTAAATTGGATTAGACATTGGCTTTGTGGGAGAAGCCAGAGTGTGCTAGTAGATGATTGCCTCTTTGGAGGCCTGTGACTAGTGGTATGCCTCAGAAATTGGTTGTTTGACATTCATGTGAATGATCCAGATGATAATATGGTGAATTGGATCAGCAAAATTGCAGTTGACACAAAGAATGAGGGTGTAGTAAACAGTGAGGAAGGCTCTCAAAGCTTGCAACGGGCTGTGGACCAGCTGGAAAAATGGAATGCAAGATGGAATTTAATGTGGACAAGGGTGAGGTGTTGAATTTGGAAGGACGAACCAGGGTAGGACTTGCAGAGTGTGGTGGAACAGAGGGATCTGGAAATACAGAAGCATAATTCCTTGAAAGTAGCATCAAGGATAGATAGAGTCATAAGGAGAGTTTTTGGCTCATTGGGCCTTCATAAATCAAAGTATTGAGTACAGGAGTTGGGATGTTATGTTGATATTGGATAAGGCATTGGTGAGGCCACTTTTAGAGTCTTGTTTTCACAAAATTGGATTGATATAATTATTTTTTTACTAAAATGTGGGATTTTTATTTAAAATGTATGGGTCTTAATATATGTTAATAAATATATGTTAATTACTTTTTATATATGTTATGTTGAGGCACTTTTAATTTTTGTAAAAGGCTCCATTATTATGTAGTTTCGTTTTTTTTTAGGGGGTAGAGGGGTGGGGGGATGGGTTGTTTATTAATGTACTAATTTAAGATTTTGTATTTTACTAATGTACTTTTGTAGCAGGGTTTTTTTAATTATATTTTTTAAAATTATAAATAAAGTTTAAATGAAACAAAATTGGATTGACTAACACATAAAAATGTGACATAATGCAGTCCTGTTTCTGGGCACTTACAGTATGTGTGTGTGCGATACACAAATGTGCTAGAGAAACAGCAAGTCACGGATACACAATACACTTTTGTGCAATGCACTACAAAGTCTGCACTCTTTCCTGTTGAACTTGTGCATGCGTGCTGCTTTCCTGCTACTTGGCATCCATTTTGAACTGGAGTAATTTTTATGCAAAGTTCAAGCTCTGCAAAGCTATTGCTTTGATTGGTTGCTTGTAACAAAATGAAGGCTATGATCTGATGACATTGAGATGCCACATTGCAGCAGGCCAGTGTGATGGTGGCTAGTATCAATCACATGAGACAGAGTGCAAGTTAAATGCTAGTTTTAATAGATTAATATATACAGCTAGGTCTTGCCTCTGTGCAAGCCTAGGTCAGAATGGAGAGCATGAGCTCCGATTGACTTGTATATATAAGGTCATCAGGTGGTGGCCCCTGGTGACCTAGTGGTGTTATAGCATATTGAGGAGCTGTGAGAATGATTGCACTTGACATCAAAGCTGTATTTACTAAACATGCAGAAGGGCATGAACCACACAGTGGTTAGCTTAAAGCAGTGGTTTTCAAACTTTTTCTTTCCAATCACATACCACCTTAAGTAATCTTTATGTCATCGGTGCTCTGTGATTAGTAATCTAGACCCAATTGTTACTGAAATATTTTGCTTGAGAAAGATTGTCATTGGCCCATTTCCTTTGGAGTTATGAAACCATGCACATAACAAGTCAATGAGGTACGATTAAAACAGTGGGTTTCAAACTTTTTCTTTCCATTTACATACCACCTTAAGTAATTCCTTACTAATCACAGAGCACCCATGGCATAGGGATTACTTAAGGTGGTATGTGAGTGGAAAAAAAGTGTTTGAAAACACTGATTTAAAGGATACTGGGCATTCCATGATGGTTGTTTCTTGCCCAGAAATTTCTTGCTTTTGGTTCCAGAAAAACCATTCCTGATTCATAAAAGGAAAAGTGGAAAAAATAATGAGCAGTTTTCTCCAGTGTCCCATCTCACCATGCTTCTTGTAATTTTTAATAGTTGGCATATTCTGGCTGTTGATAATAAGTAGTGTTGCTTACTGACATTGGCCAGGAGTATTTCTTGATGCTTTTTGTGCAGATGTGAGGAAGTCTTTGCAGGGAACAAATTTGTACAGAATTACAGTTCGTGTTGAATTCGCAGTCTTCTGGGTCAAAGACAAGTGCTGCTGCCGACACCTATCGTGGAAATAATTGAATAACTTAATTTCTTTGTGCAGTGAGGAATAGTGAAATGAGGGTAGACAGTATGGCCAGTTATTCAATTCTGATTTGAGACTGAGACAGCCAGGTATCTCCTGATCAATGGTGTTAAGTTTGGCCACATATTAAACACAATTTCACTGAACAAGTTCGATAGGCCAAATGATCGGTACCCATTCCATTATTCCTTATTCTAAAGAGGATTCTGGATTGTTTCCACAAGAGAATTCAGGGAGAAAAGGTCAATTAAGTTTTTAAAATGGTAATTTCTTTGATGTATTCGATTAAAAAAAAAATCCCTGTTCTTTGAATAGCGTCCATGACAAAGGACATCAATTTAATTTTTTGCATAGAGAAGGAGGAAGCTGAGCAAAATACCTTTTAAGAAAGCTGTTGTAGCATTGGATTACTTTGCCTTGTGTAGTGATTGAGAATGATATGTTTGCATCGGTTTCCTTTGGAAGAAGAGGCTAAATCGCTTATTTAGGCAGCCATTCTCAACGGGAGCACATTTAAATAAAAGCCTCGCTTTCTTTTCACCTCGCGAAACATAAATGTTAAATTTTTTTTCATGTAGTCAGTAGTAGAGAAGTACAGAAGAAACCAAAACTTCACCGTATCACTGGGAGCGGGTCCTACGCGGAGTGCCGGGGGGTGGGGAATAGCCAAAATAAGGTTGAGAACGGCCGAGTATCTAGCTTGGATGAAGAATAGGGGTGTCGAATTAGGTTTTTTTAAAAAATTCTAGCAAGGGTTCAACTCAGATACAGAAAGGTCTACTTTGGTGCTAAAAATTGGAGCATTTCACTATCTGAGTGATCGAGTGAAATGACCTGAATTAAAATAGAGGACAATAGGATGGATTACTAAAGCCTTTACAAGAAAAGGTAGTTTTTAATGAGCATTCTAAAGGAGAGCGAAGTAGAGGCAGAGAGCCTTAGGGAATTTCTGATCCTAAGCGTCACATAACTAAATTTATAGCTTGTGGACTGAAAAAAAACAAAGTGTGCAAGGTTGCTGATAGGTCTATTTCTAGACCCCTCTAATAACTGAGTACTTCTCTAATTTTCAGTTCTTTTAAATTTAGACACACAGCACTGTTACAGGCCATTTTGGCCCACATGTCTGTGCCCAATTTACACCCAATTAACCTACAACCCCAGTACGTTTTTGAACAGTGGAAACCTGAGCCCCTGGAGAAAACCCATGCAGATGGGAAGAATGTACAAACTCCTTAAAGACAGCACTAGTCTCAAACTCCGGTCCAGTCCAGACAGTGCGGCACTCGAACCCCAGTCTGGTCCAGTCAGAATGGGACTCGAATCGCAATCCAGTCCAGACAACGCGGGACTCGAATAAGTCCAAACAGGACAGGACTTGAACCTTGGGCTGGTCCCAATTGCTGGCACTGTAAAGGTGTTGCACTAACTGCTACACCAACCGTGCCACTTGTTCAAGGTTCCTTTTATTGCCATGTAATAATTCATAAAAATAGAAATATTCATGATATATTTCAACCTTTGTCTGCTGTAAGGCAAACAAAAAGTCACCCTGTGCCCTGAATAATAAGAGAAAGAAAGCTAGAAGGGAATCCCTTCAGAGAAACTGAGTATCCGTGAATTCGCCTCCAGCGCTCTCATAGCCTCTGCAACCTCTCAGTTCCTGTTCAAACCATGGGCAATCCAAGCTACAGACCCAAACCTCCAATGCAGTCAGGAAGCCTTCAGTTCCTGAGGCCCTTCTGGAGCCCTTGTTTCCCGCTGCACCCACTCGAATTCCATATCCAATACTGGGGTTCCCATGAGCCAGTCTCCAGCAGCCAACGGCCTGTGTGAGTCCTTCGACCGCAGTCTCCAACAGCCCGCAGCTTGTGTGGGTCCTTCAGCTGCTGATCTTGCTGGTCCGCTGCCGTGGTCACCTTCCCTGTTAGGTTGTCACCCAGGCCTCTCCTTAACAGTGGTATTCTCCCTGTTTCTGGTGCCTTGCTCTCCTAGAGTCTGCAACATCCCAGCACAGGCGGTCCATCCATTATAAAAGCTTCATCCTAAGATCATCTCCGTCACTAAAGCCAATTCAATTAACTCCATGTAGATTTTAGAGTTATTGTCAGAGTGCACACGTAACATTGCATAAATTCTTTTTCCTGTGGATGAGACAGAATTACCATTTATTGGTCGAAAAAAAAACATACTCAATGTACATATGTAGACAAAGAACTGTAAATAAACTGTAAAACAGACCAAAGAAAATCAAGTGCAAAAGTGTGTGTCCTTAAATGAGTACCTGATTGAATTTGTTGTTGAGAAGTCCGATGGTGTAGGGGTAGCAGTTGTTCCTGAACCTGGATGTCCTGTGGCAATTATACCTTTTTCCTGATGGCAGCAGTGAGAACAGAGCATATGCTGGGTGGTGTGGATCCTTGATTATTGCTGCTGCTCTTCAACAAGAAACAGCTGAAAGCACAAGAACTGTAAAAGCTACAGATCCAGACAACCTGCATGCAGGCTGTAGGCAACAAAAGGCCATTTCATGCCAGGTCTCCACTTGGAGACCGGTTACAAGCGCGGAGGGAAAGTGTAAAACCTGCCTTTCATAGGGCAGCACTAAAAGGCTGCTCCAGTGTTGCATTCATGTCAAGCGGCGCCTCGTAATGCCCTCCAGAACATAGTGCCACCAGTTATAAATACGCGGAAGAGCAATGGTGTAGTGCGCTGTTATGCAGAATCAGACACTCTCAAGGTAAAGACTGAACAACAGGCTTTAATCCACAAAAACCTCCACAGAACCAGGCTGGCTGTGGCTGCAGCAACTCAATCTGAGGGCTTGGGAGGCCAGCACAGGCTTATATCCCGGAGAGTGATTGACACCCGACCAGGTGGGGCTTGATCCAATCAGGCCGACTGATTGGCAGCCGGCCAGGTATTGTCCTGTCCCCTTACACTTCTGCAGGTACAGAGGTGGCCCCCTGCAGTAGGCTGGTGGTGTACCACTACAAATGGCTGTCTTCCCTACCCATAATGCCTCATGTAGCTGGAACCACTCTCAGAACAGTTGCAGCTGCGTGGGGCTTATGGATAGGGAAAACGGCCATTGATCTGCTGCGTTTTGAGCCACAGAGAGCATCCCCAAAGGCGGAAGCGGTCTGGTGAGGCTGTCACAGCCCACACCAGCCACCCGACACCCTCCACTTTCCTGACGGCTCCCGCCTTGAGGGGATCATGGAGGGAGAGGGGTGAGTGGGGAGATGGGTCACAGGCTGACGGTGTCATCAGCCCGCCCCTAACCAGCCACTTGTAGTGGCTGTATATTCAAGCCAGGCAGCGGAGCGCAGCACTCCGCCGATTATCCTTACCTGAGAAATATTTGATTTGGTGCTTTGGAGCCGACTACAGCGCATACAGAAAGGTAAGTCTCAAGGCGTAAGGGCAGAGAACCTCCGCCATTACAATTGGACATTTTCCTTGCTTGAAAGGGCCTAAAGAGTTTCATTTCAAAATTAGCTGTGCCTCCAGCTAAATTGTACTTGTGTAGTTTATAACATGCCATCTATCTGACATTGTGGAAACATCCATATATGTCCTGCTTACAAAATGAGGGACAAATCTCATTCATTTATTTTTACTGCCCAGTCAGTGTAATGTCAATCATTTGCCAAGTGATGGAAGGTATTGTTAACAGTGCAGTCAAGTTGCACTTAATTTTCACTGATCACTTTACCAATGTGTAGTCTTTGTTTTAACACTTGGCCTGATAGTAGCCTTGGTCCAAACAAGCACTAAAGAGCTGGATTTTTGAGGAGCTGTGAGAATGATTGCACTTGACATCAAAGCTGTATTTACTAAACAGGCATAAAGGCCCCTGGTAATGAAACCAAGGTCCCCTGACTCTTGGTCATCAAGGTGAATATATTGGTTGGAAGCACATCTTGCATAAAGGTAGATGGTTGTAGTTGCTGGAAGATGATCATCTCAGCCCCAGAACTCCACTGCAGGGGGTTTTTAGGGCAGGGACCATCTTATGCCTTATCAATAAGCTCTTCCTCATCAGAGAAGTCTGCAAATGATTGACTAACATTCAATTAGATTTGTGATGCTACAGTAAATAAACTGTCTTTAGCTTATATGCTGCAAATCGAAACAACACTCAGGCACGGACTTAAAAGTAGCAAATTACATTTGTGCCAGAGAAGTCCCAAAGTAATGAACATTTCTAATAAGGGAGAATTTAACCACTTACCCGAAAGATTCAACGGCTTCATCAAATCACCCCCTCAACATCCTGGACGATCTTCATGGACTAGAAGTTCAACTTGACCACAAATACCTAGACTTCAGCAGCAGATCAGAAGCCGGGTAACCCATAGTGAGTGATTTACTTGAACCTTTCCATCGTCCATGAGGCAAAAATCAGAAGCAGTATAATCTCTACTGGCTGGACGAATGTAACACACAAAATGCTCAACATAATTCAATACAAAGATTTCAGGATCTGAATCCGAATCAGAATTTGAACATATCATGAAATTCATTGTTCTGTGGCAGCATATAGGTCCAAAATTGCTATAAATTACATTAAAAAAATAAATTGATGCAAAAGAAGGCAAAAATGGGGTCGCGTTTGTGGTTCATTGTCAATTCAAAAATGTGATGGCGGAGGGGAAGAAGTGTTATTGTAATGTTGGCTCCTGTACCTGTACCTTCTTCCTTGAGGATAGAAGATGGTTTCTTGAGACTCCACCTCTTGTAGATGTCCTTAATGGAGCAAAGATTGATGCCCATGATGGTGCTGGCCGAGTTCACAACTCTCTATAGTCTCTTCCAGTCCTGTGCATTGACACCTCCACACCAGACAGTGATGCAAGCAGTCAGAAGGCCCTCTAGGGTACACCTGTAGAAATTTGCAAGAGTCTTTGGTGACATACCAAATCACCTCAAATTCCGAACAAAGTATAGCTGCTGGCAAACCACCTTTGTGATTTTATTGTCATGAAGGCATCAGGATAGCTCTTTGGAGATATTCATGCCCATGAATTTGAAGTTCTTTTCCCTTTTCACTGCTCACGCCTCGATGAGGACTGGTTTGTGTCGTCCTACTTTCCCCTTCATGAAGTCCATGATCTGTTCCTTAGTTTTGCTCAGGTTGAGTGCAAGGTTGTTGTTGTGACACCACTCAACTAGCTGATCTGTCTCATTCCTGTAAGCCTCCTTATTGCTGTCTGTCATTCTGCCATTAGCCCTAGTTACATCAACAAATTTGGAGATGACATTTGATTTGTGCTTAGCCACACAGTCATGGGAGTAGAATGAATAGAGCAGAGGACAAAGCACGCGTCCTTCAGTTGCACCTGCATCGATTGTCAGTGAGGAGGAGACGTTGTTTTGGATTTGTACTGACTGTGGTCTTCCCAAGAGGAAGACAAGTATCTAGTTGCAGAGGGAGGTGCAGAGGCACGGATGTTTGAAGCTTGCTGACCAGTACTGGAGATATGATGGTGTGGAAAGCTCAGCTGTAGTCGTTGAAAAGTACCCTGATGTACATCTTGCGATCCAGGGCTGAGAGGGGAGCCAGTGATATTGCATCTGCTGTGGGGCGATTGTGGCAGTAGATGAATTACTACTAGGTCTAGATCTTGATTTAGATACAAGTTCATTCTGTCCATGACCAACCTCTCCGAGCATTTCATGACAGTAGATGTAAGTACTATTGGGCGATCGTCATTAAGTTTTCCATTCAAATGGCACTCAATCCACCCATCGGAACATTAATTCCCCCCACTATTAGACTGAACTTGGGTGACTGCTTATATTGCCTATCCCCACAACTCTTACAACCAAGATGAACAGGGGAAACTAGCAACTAGGAAAATCATCACCTCCATGTTCACCAGAAAGCTGCATCCTGTACTGAAATGGAAATATATAGTGTCCCTCAATTAGCACAGATTTTAAAAATCTACAAACTCCTTTTTGAACAGTAGAGTGGGAATGTCTTCACCAGAAGGATTGCAGTGGTTTAAGAAGGTTCTCCCACTAGCTTCTCAAGAACAAATAGAGATGAGCACAAAATGTTTTCCTTGCCATCGAAGCCCACATTGTCAAAATGATTCATTTTGTAACTATTATTAATGCGTGTAAATAAGTTCCATATCTGCATCTAAACAATTTTTTGTAAACTGGCCAATTGCAACATATTTATAGGAATAATATAAAGACAGTTTGGGGTCATTCTCAAAAATATTAATTTGTTTCATAAACGTATGAGAATTGTAAATGTGGACTGAACATTTTGATGTGCATTAAAGATGTGAATTGATATTGTTCCTATAATAGGAAATAGTAATCATTTAATTTTTTTATGCAGTTATTTGGCTTTTCAAATAAACTGAGGTAAATAAAATTTATAGTGATAATTTAGAAGGTTTTTTTAAAAAAAACGCAGTGTTGTCATTTGCCTGTCATTTCTTACTGCTAGTTAAAGCAAAACGTTGCAGACACTGAAAATCCAAAGTAAAATCAGAACATTGCTGTCCACACTGCATGGTTCAGGCAGCATCTGTATTTTAGGACAGTAACATTTCCTCTGCAGGAATAATCAAAGATTTAATCTTACCTACTTATGAACTGTTAAATCTCTAACAACTTTGAGCTTTGCCGAAAATTTAACGAGCAGGTGTATTAGCGTTGTTTCTCCTTCTACAGCTGCTGCTTGAACTGTTGAATACTTCCAGTACTTTTTGCCTTTATTATTATACATTTTAACATTTTGTTAGCAACTTTGAATCTTCTGTTTTCTTGATGGATTTGGGAAGTGTCAATAAATATTTTGCAGTGCAGCCCAAATGGATAGATCTTTTCACACCCTGCTTGAACCATAAGAGTGTCTAGCATGTTAATATGATAAGTTAGCCCACAGAAGTGTTCTCTGTACAAGAGTTTAGTTCTTGCGAACCACGTGCAACTGATAGAAACCAAGATGCTGATAATTACTAATGCATTGTCATGGTGACCTCATCTTTTATATTTTATCTGCATATTTTCATATATATGTAAAAAATCAAAAGAATTGCAGAATCAAGAACTTGGATCACACTTCAGTGGAGATCAAAAGATAAAAATGAAGCTGTAATTTATGTAATTTGATAGGCCCAGCCCAATTTTAAAATGGATGAGTATTACTGAGAGTAGTTTTAAAACCAGTTTTGTTAGATTGTTATAGAAAGAGGGTTAATACTTCACTTCTCCCCATCTTGAACTGCTGCCATGGAAACAACACCCATTTGAACTTTGATGAGTTTTCTACTCAATTTTTGGAATATGGCCATCAGCCTCTTTGATAATTATTGAATCAGCTTCCTGTACCCTTTCTGATAATGTATCCTCGATCACGTCAACTTGAAAATGCTTTTTTTTCCCCTATGTTACCGCTGTTTCAGTTCCAATCGCATCAAAACTTTTCTGGTCGTAGAGCTCAGCATAATCTTCCAGCTTCTTATTCATTAGGGTAGACTTTTGATACCTTAAAAACCGGCTGTTGAGTTTGGGTTGGACAATAAAATCCTCAAAATCTATAACTCTACTCTTAATTTCTAAAAAGCCACCCACTTGAACTTAATGGAGGTGAGGGTTGAAGTGGGTGATAATATCAAGGAAGCAGGAGCAAACCCCCTTGTCATAGACGGGCTTGCTCTTTAATTCTTTCATTCATTCTCCGTAGACATGGCTGACAAAGCCAGCATTTATTGCCCAAACTATATCGCACTCTGAATAAAATGGCTTGTTTGGCTGCTGCTAGGGTCACGTACGAGTTATTCATTGTGCAGTGTGTGTAATCACTCATGATACAAACTGTCGAAAGGCTGCAGAGTTCCCTCGGTGTGGCATTTAATGATAGGTTTTTGCAACAGTCTGCTCGGTTCATTGTTTTTTTATTCATTCCCAGTTACAGGCATCATGAGAAAGACCATATTTATCGCAGATTCCTTGTTCAAGGTTCTTTTTATTGTCAGGTAATAATACATTAAAATGTAATATGAGGCAAACAATGAGCATTGCCTGGCCCCCTCTAATAATAGGAGAAAGAGCAGCATCTGCAACCTCACAGACTCCTGTTCAAACCGCTGGCAATGAGCTCCACATCCAAACCTTCATCACCCGGGGCCCTTCAGGAGCCTTTCTTGCCCGCAGCACCATACCTGGTATCCATGAGCCAGTCTCCAGCAGCCCACAGCCTGTGCGGCTCCATCTACGGCAAGTTGCCAGCAGCCCACAGCCTCTGTGGGTGTTTCAGCCACTGAGCACCACGTTGCTCCATTGCTGTGGTTACCTTCCCTATAGGGTTATCTCCCATGCTTTTCCTTCTCAACGGGGTGGGGGGGAGGGGGTGGTTTGCACCAGTTTCTTTTGCCCTGCACTGGTCCATACGGGCACCACCATCTAGGGCACAGACCTCCTTGACTGCAGAATTAAAAAATAAAAATACTGTTGGTTCCTTTATCAGACCATTTAAAAACCTGTACATCAGGGGCTGTCTACATCAGAACAGTGCAGTAGGACCCAATGGAGCAGTGCTGTGTCTCCGCTCCCTACTCTCCTGGGTTTCCACATCAATGACAGTGCCGCCATTTTGTTTTACTAATTGCCCTTGAGATGACTTCTTGAATCGTTGCTTCTCAAATGATGAATGTGTTGGTGAAAGGTTCCAAGAATATTTTTAATTTCTAATTTTTAATTTTATATTAATTTGTTCCACTCTTAGTTTACTATTCATATTATAACTGTTGTTACATTGTAACCTCATTTATTCCTGATTGAGATCTTATTCAAATCAACAAAATTAAATTAATATTCACCATAAGACCTTGTTTCTCATTCCTTTTAATCTCCACATTTTAGGGCTACCAGGAGGCTCTTTCCTTAAATTCCCTTCCATTGAAGCAAGTATCAACCAGCTCCAGTTAAACATTAGTTTGCATAATTAGTTTGCATAATTAGTTTGCATAATTAGTTTGCATAATTCTTCCCTATCTTTTTTTTAGATTAACCTTCTGACATTGTGACATTTTTTTTTCCAAATACTGTCTCACTGAAATGTCTTTGATCAAGTTCTGAAGATGAACACTCCAGAACTATCTGCACTTCTAGTTAAATTCTTCCTGCACAGCTGCAATATTGGCACCAACAACACTGTCACCTACCTGGTGAAATGGAGGTCTGCCCAGACACAATCTGTCTGCAAAAATTTAAATCCTCTCATTATTTACTGCTGCCTTAGTCTTGATGATCAGTTATAACACAAGGAGGGGTCATAGACCTTAATATCAAAAGGCACTTATGGACTAACAACTATGATCACTGGACCACAATTTTTTTCAAAAGGTTTGCTGCTTTAAAAAAAAGGAGATTATGATAGACAACTTTAAGCTGAACACAAAGATAATTTCAGATTTGCTGTATCACGTAGAATGTTGGAGAAACATTAAATTAACTTTTATTGAATTTAGCATGTTTAATTGCATAATAATACTGACACATTGCATTAGTTTAACTAACACAAAGCCCTCTCAATAATTCCTGTGTAAGTTAAAGCTTTAAAAAAAGGGAGCTTCATACTGAAGACCTATGCATTTCTTGATCCTGGATGTACCGTATCATTTTGTACTGTTGATTTGATGAATAAACGTAATCTTCATAGAAAAAGATCACAGATCTCATTGAAGTCAATGAATGATGAAAATGTTTTGTCATTGATTTTTATTTGTACTCAGCATCTGATGCCTCTTGTGTCAGTGACAGCAATAGTCGTCCAACATTGATGGATTTCGGTTCGCTGATACACTTTTCCAAGTTTGTAATGTCCTGGTGGAATCTTTCACCATATTCATCATTGAGTCCACCCAGTTCAGCAGGGAAGAAGCCCAAGTGCGAATGTAGAAAATTAATTTTCAATGACATATTGCACTTCCTGGTTTTGTCTGCTTGAAGCATGTTGTCAATCAGCTGGATAAAGTTTAGTGCTCTGTAGTTGCCAAGAAAATTCTTAACAATATCTTTAAATGCCTTCCATGCTATTTTCTCTGGCCTCACCAGCAGATCTTTGAACTGCCTATCACTGATAACATGTCTGATTTGTGGACCAACAAAAATGCCTTCCATATAACCATTTACAGCACAGAAACAGGCCAGTTTGGCCCTACTAGTCCATGCCGAACATTTTCTCCCATCTAGTCCTTGGCAAAATCTTGGCATCAGTTATTCTTGGAAATATCTGTCTAAAATGGTGAAACCTATCACCTTCCTTATTCGTTGCGTTCACAAAACTTTTTATCAATCTGAATTTTATCCAAAGGGGAGGCAGAAATAGCTTTGTTGGGTCGACAAGTGGTTTATGTGCCATACTTTTCTGACCTTCATATAGATCAGCCTCACAGGTTTGATCTAATCATGGATAAAAGTACAGATTGCCAGTAGTGAAATGATGGGAGTGCACTCATGCAACAGGGACCAAGTTTAACTTCAAGGAGTTAAAGTTGGAATAAATGGAAATCAAAGTTAAAATTCCCCACTGACTGTATATACACCTCACACAAAGGAAATGATTTTAGTTGTTAGAGATTATAATCCCAGTATATTACTGTAGAGATTCCTCAGAGCAAGTCCTAAGATTAAATTATTTACACTGCTCAATCCATAAGGTGGGAAGGGACAGTTCCTTCATAAGTGTACAAAGGTTTATGTAGATAAGGCAGGCAATAATCATGCTCTGTAAATGCCAGGCAGTGCTGTTTTCCAAGAGGAATTCTACTCTCCTTTGATGCCAGTTCTATTACCTTCTTCCACCATTAACAACAAGGAGATCAACGTCAAACAGAAACTTAACCAGAACTTAAATTGTACAGTAATATCGACAAGTATGAATATGGGTAGGTTATGGTGAATGTTTCCATTTTTGGCCACTTTAGATCTTTTCACCATCTTCACATTTTTAAAATTACATTTTTAAATTGTAGAAATACACCTTCCAGCCCACGAGCCCGTGCCACTCAAATACCCCCATTAACTTACAACCCTGTAAGATTAGAAGGGTGGAAGGGAAACAGAGCACCGAGAGGAAACTCACATAGACAGGGCTTTATTCCCAGGAGTGTAGAAGAATGAGGAGAGATTTGATAGAGGTATTTAAAATTATAAGGGGTATAGACAGAGTAAATGTAGCTAGGATTTTTCCACTGAGGGTAGGTGAGATATAAACCAGAGGATATAGGTTAAGGGTGGGAAAAGTTTAGGGGGATCTTCTTCACTCCAAGAGTGGTGGGAGTGTGGAACGAGCCGCTGGCTGAACTGGTAAATGTGGGCTCATTTTTAACATTTAAGAAGCTTTTGGACAGGTACATGGATGAGAGAGGTATGGAGGGCTATGATCAGGGTGCAGGTCAGTGGGACTAGGACAAAAAATGATTCAGCACAGACTAGAGGGCCGAGGTGGTCTACTTCTGTGCTATAATTGTTTTATGATTTTATACAGGGACAACGTACAGACAGCACCTGATTCGAACCCGAGTTGCTGGCGCTATAACAGCCTAGCAATAACCACTTCACTACCATGCCACCCTTCCAGGTAAATGTGTCGGAATACTCTTGACTAGATTAATTTAGGTCTGGTATCACATGAAATGCATGAAACATTCCAGCATAAAGCAGCCCACTTGAGCACCACCCGCATGAAACATCTATTCTCTCTAACACTGACACCATAGCTGCAGTGTGAATGATCGGCTAACCTCCACTGCAGCCACTCAACAAAGCTTCTTCCCCAATACCTCCCAACATTGCTATTTCTACAACCTGGAAGGATGTTGGCAGGATATAAGTGGGAACATTAGTTCTGCTTTTTATCTCTGAGCCACACACCATAAGGGGGGCACTGTTAGTGCGGTAGTTGGCACAATGCTGTTACAGCGCCAGCCACCGGAGTTCAAATCCAGCACAGTCTGTAAGGAGTTTGTACGTTTCCCTGGGTGCTCTGGTTTCCTCCCACTGTTCAAAATGTAAAGGGGGTTGTAGGTTGATTGTTGTACTTGGGCGGCATGGGCTTGTGGGCTAACAGGGCATGTTACCATGCTGTACGTCAAATTTAAAAAAAAAATTAACTCACATAAAATCGAGAATTGAAATAGGAAAGTATTTAACTAGAATGTGATAAGAATAAGTGATTGGAGATGCCTCACCATTAATGTCAACTTTTGATTCAACTCGATTCCACTGTGATCGTATCATTGCCCATTCAAACTGAACTGCTGAGTTCCTGCAGTGATCATTTTATCAAACAGTTGGACAACGGTGGATGATTTGCAGCATGAGCAAGGAACCTGTTAATAGATTCATTAATTGTGCAGTCGTTGGATTTTAATTGAAGCTATTGCCGACCCAGTTTGACTCTTAAAAGACTCCACCTGAAAGAGGTGAAATGTTAAGTGTTACATGGTGAAATGTTTGGAGATCAGGTTGTGTGGTTCAATGAAGTGACATGAGAATTTTTGAGGTTCAAGTGGTTTCAATCCAAATGCTTTGATAAATGATAAACTACTGTGACTAGGGAAAAGGTATTTTTTTGAGCTTTTATGTAATAATTGTATAGATCCGTGGTTCTCAACCTTTTTCTTTCCACTCATATACCACTTTAAGTATTCCCTATGCCATAGGTGCTCTGTGATTAGAAGGGATTCTTAAAGTGGTATGTGGGTGGAAAGAAAAAGATTGAAAACCACTATTTTAATTGAACCTTATTGACTCGTTATGTGCACGGTTTCATAACTCCGAAAGAAATGGGCCAATGACAATTTTTGTCAAGCAAAATATTTCAGTAACAATTGGGTCTAGAGCAGCGATTTTCAACTTTCCCTTCCCACTCACATCCCACCTTAAGCAATCCCTTACTAATCACCGATGGCATAGGGATTACTTAAAGTGGTATGTGAGTGGAAAGAAAAAAGTTGAGACCACTGGTATAGATGATGGTGAATAAAATTGTCCATGTCATACAAACAAAATAATTATAATAATTATATCATGTGCATAAATGATTTGACTTGAAACTAATTCACCAATCTGCGGACTTTTTGATACATCTCCTTATCTTGATCTTCCTTGTTTTGCCTTACCAGCAAATCTATCTGTTCTTTGTTCTCTGGAGCAGGAAAGTCAGAAAATGAATATAAAAATGTGTGAGATGGCATATTAAATATAATCCTAACATATCTGGCAGGTGATAAGTTGTTTTTGTGATGGTTAGGAAAAAAATGGTTCTAATAGTTATGAGTGGATACATAGAAAAAGACCCAATGGTCTTCAAAAGTTCTTCTGTCCATGAATTTAACGTATGACTATCTCAGCTTGGGCGGTGTCAGACCAGTTCCTATTGGCAAGGTCAGAATTAAAATAACTCTCATCACATTTTAAAATGTTTTTCTTAATTTAAGAGACCCTTTAGTAACCATAATAAATCAGAAACATTTAATTAACAAATATAGAGCGTCATGGAAATTAGCTGTCAAAGCTTGTTAATACAACATTGATCAATTCAGTATCTAGTCTTACCAGGTAGTCCAATGAAAGATTCTGTGCACTGATATCTATGATACTGATTTAAACCAATTGATAGCTCTGTAGGGTCTAAAAAATGTTCTGAATAAAAATGAATCAAGAGCTAAATATGACTGACCTGGGAAGTGTACGTGAGGTCAGTTTTAAATTTACTGATTGACAGATCAGTTTTATTCTTAGGGCAGAGCAGGTATGGCCTGCTGCTGTGTTGATATTTCATACCTTCTTATGTTTTAGAAGACAATCTAACATTTTACTACACCAGCTACACCATCTTTTCAACCACACAGTCTTTTTCAATCTCCAAAATGTTGCCCATTTCCTGCCCCGCCTCAGTCCAACTACTGCTGAAACACTTGTGTATGTTTGCATTTCTGTTGACTTCATGACTCCAATGGTCTCTCAGCTGGGGCTTCTTCCATCTTCCACTCTCCAATGATATCAAGAGCTTTGCTCTTCATTTGCAACACTGTTTGATTTACCTATCTTCGAAGGCAGTCAAATCCTTCCACAATTTCAACCCTTCCCGTCACTGCAGCTCCCTGCACTCTTCCAAAATCTTCCAAACAGTAGCCAACTTCTGTTGCCTCCCAATTAGCAACTGTGCCCTTGAGACTTCAACACTTTAAAGCAGGTTGATTTCACACATGTTTACTGGGGAACAAAAAAACTTCCTAAGTTTTTCCTCCCCCGATGATTCAGTCATTTAAATTGATGTCTGGTGCCTACTAGTAGTTCAAGTGACTGTTTTATGGCTTTTCTTTCTTGTTAATTGGCATTGGTTTATTTATCTCTGTGGGTTTGTAGAAGAGGTGACGATGGGTCGGTAGTGAACACCATAGCTGTGCACACTAATTACATCAGAGCTGAGGCTGAGATTCATGGATTCTCACTGTGGGCAATGCTATGCAAATAATTCTGACGCAAAGTCTATGGACTGTACAACCAGTCTTAGTATCTTTGTTGGCTCCACGTCTGACTATCCCCCCGAAGGGGTCAGCTGGAATCTTTATACAAGCCGGTGATTGACAGGCGGCAGGTGAGGCCAGCCTCCCAGGTTGCCTACCTGCAGGTACAGGGGTTGCCCCTGCAGTAGGCTGGTAGGTGTGGAGCCAGTATAGTGATTGTATCACCACATTCACCCCCACCTTCTTAAAATGAGTCCTCAGAGGTGGGAGGGGGGTGCAGTGTCCTTGGTACAGGGTAGTATCTACAGGTTCATGCTGTCTGGTGATCATCTGTGCCTCTGGGACCATCGTTGGACAGGCTCCTGGTCAATGGTCAGTAGATGTAGGGCTGCCTGAGGGTTGGCTGGGTTTTGGATGGCCGGAGCAGCTGGTGATGTGGGCAGGATGGAGTCTGGCAGAGAAAGAAGGTGTGGGGCAGATCTGCAGGGAGTGGGGCCCTCTGGATGGGCCAGGAGTGCCTGGGGTGAGATGGCTGACCCCCTACTGGTGCCAGGTCCCTGGTCGAGATGGTGTCCTTGCGTCCACTGGGGTACCTGACGTAGGTATAATTTGGGTTTGAATGGAGGAGGTGCACCTGCTCGACTAGGGGGTTCGGATTTGTGGGTCCTCACATGTTTACGGAGGGGTACTGGATCCAGAGACGTCAGCCATGCTGGCAGGGAGATGCTATTCGCTGGTTTTCTAGGAAAGAAGAAAAGACGTTCGTGAGAGATCTGATTGGTAGCCGTGCACAAGAGCAATTGTATGGTGTGGAGTGCCTCGGGGAGGGCCTCTTGCTAGTAGTTGATGGACCAACATTTCGACCTCGCCAGGAGGACCGCCTTCCAAATTGTCCTGTTTTCACGCTCCTCCTGCCTGTTGTCCCTGGGGTTGTAGCTAATCGTGCAACTAGCCACAATGCCTCGCACCATCAGGTACTGGTGCAGCTCCCCACTCATGAAGCTGGTCCCCTGTTCACTGTGAATGAATGTTGGGTATCCGAACATGGTGAAGATCTGCGCCAGTGCCTTGATAACAGAGGCTGTGGAGGTGTCAGGGCAAGGGATGGCGAAGGGAAAACGGGAGTATTCATCTATAACCGAAAGGAACTAGACGTTCTTTTTCATGGAAGGCAGTGATCCCTTGAAGTCGATGCTGAGTCACTGGAAGGGCTGATTGGCCTTCACTACATGGGCCTGTAGCAGGTGGAAGAAGCGCAGTTTGGACTCTGCATAGATCCTGCAGGACTCAGTCATGGTTCAGACTTCTTGGCTAGTGAAAGGGAGGTTCCAAGACTTGATGAAGTAGTATAGGCGCCTGGGTGGCAAAAGGTGTCATGCAGCACCTGAAGAGTTCAGACTGCTCACTGGCAGAGGTCCAGGACAGGGCATTGGGGGAGTCATTGAGCTTCCCTGGCCAATACTGGATATCGTAGCTGAAAGTGGCCAGCTTGGCTCTCCAGCACAAGATCTTGTCGTTTTTGATCCTACCTCAATGTGTGGTGCTGAACATGAAACACCACTATGCGCTGGTCTGTGAGCAGGGTGAACCTTCTGCCTGCCAAATATTGACGCCAGTGGCTGACTGCTTCCGTGATTGCCTGGGCCTCCTTTTCGATGATGGAGTGTCTAAGCTCTGAACCATGGAGGGTCCTGGAGAAAAAGGCCACAGGTTTTCCTCTTTGGTTGAGGATAGCAGCGAGGGCAACATCAGAGGCATCGCACTCCCCCTGGAATGGGGTGGTCTTGTCCACGGCCCACATCGTGGCATCAGCGATGTCCCGTCTGATGCGGGCGAAGTCTGCTTGCGTCTCGGCAGGGAGGGGAAAAGTGGTGGCTTTGGCCAATGGGCGGACCTTGTCTGAGAAGTGGGGACCCCCACTGGGAGTAGTAAGAGAAGAGCCCTAGGCACCTTCAGAGAGCCTTAAGCATGTGGAGGAGGGGCAGTTCCATTAGGGGGCGCATGGGTTCGGGGTCAGGACCAATAACACCATGGTCCATGATGCACCCTAGGATGGTGAGGCAGTGGTGCTAAACACCCGATTCTATTGTAAGTGAGGTTGAGTGCCTCAGCCATCCGGAAAAATCTCTCCAGGTTGGTATCGTGGTCTTGCTGGTCATGGCCACAGATGGGGACATTATCCAGGTAAGGAAAGGTCGCTCTTAGATTGTGCTGATCTACCATGCAGTCCATCTCCTGCTGAAACACGGAGACTCTATTTGTGACCCTAAATGGGACCCGGTGGAACTGGTAGAAGCGCTCCTCTGCCTCAAAGGTGGTATAAGGTTTATCCCAGGCGTGGATGGGGAGCTGGTGCTAGGCCGACTTCAGGTAATTTGTGGAGAAAATCCTGTACTGGGCTATCTCATTGAACATGTCAGCGATGCGGGCCAGGGAGTAGATGTCCAGCTGGGTGTACTGGTTGATGGTCTGGCTATAGTCGATGACCATCCTCAGTTTGCTGCCCCTTTTACAACAAGGACCTATGCTCTCCAAGGGGTGGTGCTGGGATCTAAAACTGCTTCTGTCAGAAGCTGTCTCACTTCGGCGTTGATAAAGAACTTTTCAGCTGCACAGCAGTGCCTGATCTTGGCAGCTTTGGGGTTACTGTCTGGCATCAGGAAGTTGAAGAGGGATGGAGGGGGCATCCGTAGGGTGGAGAGCCCACAGGTGTACTGGCAGCGGTTGCTGGCTTTGTGCTGTGGATGGTGAGTGAGGAGAGTGGGCCACCAAAGGTAAGGGTGAGGCTGTGGAGGTGACATTGGAGGTCAAGTTCCAGGATGACAGGGGCACAGAGCTTGGTCATGACCAGGAGCCTGAACCCTTGATATGTTCCCTCCTCTGTCAACTCAGACACTACTGTCAACTTCACTGAGCAGCACCCTGGTGCCATGATGGAGAGGTCCTGGGATGCGAAGGCGATAGCGAAGTTCGCTGGGTATACTTTGAGATTCAGTGAACAGACCACATTTGGGTGCATAAAGCTCTCAGTATTACCGCTATCAAACAGGCATTTTATTACCTTACTGTTGACAATGATGTCCAACATTGAGCGCCTGAGTCCATGGGGAATGCTAGGACCGCCTCAAGGTCCGAGTTGCTACTCCCCGATGGTTGTGGCAAGTAGTGGATACTGGTTGCCTTTTGGAGCATGGGGTGCAGCGAGGTCATGGTTTTGCACACATGCGTGTTGACCACGTCGTCGGCATGTCGGTTGAGTTGGGGTGGTTGGGGCTCGGCTAGCCCATGATGACAGCACCCAGGAAATGCACATGGGGTTGGCATGGTCGGGCGATTTGACCAGATATGACATCATCGGTGCGAGCAGAAGTTGAACGATGAAAGATGGCGGTGCCTGTGATGAGCACATGGCGGCAGTGTGGCTGGATGGCTGGGCCAGAAGTTACGTCATCAGTGCAGATGGAAGTGGTGGGGCGGAGTAATTGGTGCTGCCCAGCATCTGCATGTGGGAAGATCAGTTGGCAGGGGTTCCTGGAATGTCACGGAGGGCCGCAGCACTCCCGGTGTGTTTGGAGAGGCATGTTTTAGCAAAGTGGCCATTCTTGTTCCATTAGGAGCAATGCGAGTTCCTCGCAGGGCAGTTCTTTCGGGTGCACCTGTCCAACCCACACCGGGACCCACAGTAATTACAGCAGTGGACTGCGTCGGCGGCGATCATCTCTTCCATGTGGGGTCCCTCAGCGACTGCTGTCTTTGACGTCGGCCAGGCCGGAGGTTGGGGGAGGCAAGCATTGAAGTCTTTTATGTGGTGAGCTGCAGCTTCTAGGGAGTGGACCACCTCCATGATCCTGATAAGGGAGGCATTATTCTCCTCCAACAGTCTGTCAAGTCTCCTGAGCAGGTACCAGGCGTAGAGTATGTTCGTTGGGGCCGGTACACATCTTCCAGGATGGCCATGTTTGTATCACCTCACTAGCTTTATCATCAGAATTAGAATTTTATGTGAACATGTCACAAAATTCATTGTTTTGTGGCAGTGTCAAAGTGCAAACATTAATATAAACCACAGTTCAAAATTAATAAAAATAGTGCAAGATAAAGTAAAAGGCAAAGTGAGGCAGTGTCTGTGGTTCTTTGTTCAATCAGGAATCTGATGGCAGTGGGGAAAAGCTGTCCTTGTCCTGCTGAGTCCTCGTTTTTAGGCTCCTGTACCTTGTTCTTAAAAGGGCGTGGCCTGGGTGGTGGAAGTCCTTGACGACTGATGCTGCTTTTTTAAGATAGAACCTCTTGTAGATGCCCTCAATGGAGTGAAGACCTGTAAATGTCACAGGTAGCGTTAGCAACCCTCTGGAGTTTCTTTTCCTGTCCTGAGCATTGGCACCTCGATAGCAGACAGTAATGCAACCAGACAGAAATGCTTTCCTCAGTACACCTGTAGAATTTTACGAAAGTCTTTAGTGACATTCCGAATCTCCTTAAACTTCTCACAATATATAGCTGCTAGCGAGCCTTCTTCGTGATTGTATCGACATGGAGATTCAAGAACAAATATTTAAAGATGTTGGCACCCAGGAATTTGAAGTTCTTGACTCTCTCCACTGCTGACCACTGAGGACTGGTTCATGTTCTCCTGATTTCACCTGAAGTCCACAATCATCTCATGACTAACGTTCAGTGCAAGGTTGTTGTTGTGACGCCACCCAACGAGCTGATCTATCTCCCTCCTGTACATTTCCTCATTGCCGTTTATGATTCTGCCGACAACTGTGGTTTCATCTGCAAACTTGTAGGTGGCATTGGAATTGTGCCTGGCCATGCAGTCATGGGTGTATAATGAGTAGAGCAGTGGACTAAGCACATGTCCTTGGGGTGCATCTGTGTTGATCATCAGTGAGGAGGGGATATTGTTTCCAATTTGTACTGACTGTGGTCTTCCAATGAGAAAGTCAAGGATCCAATTGCAGAGGGGGGTGCAGAGGCCCAGGGTTTGCACCTTGTTGACCAGCACTGAGGGAATAATGGTATTGAAGGCTGAGCTGTAGTTGATGAACAGCAGCTGTATGTATGAGTTGCTGTTTTTGAGATGATCCAGAGCGATGTGGAGCGATTGTGATGAATTGCAACAGGTCGAGTCCTTCACTTGGGTACATGTTAATTCTGACCACGACCAACCTCTCAGAGCATTTCATCTCAGTAGATGTGAATGCTACTGGTCAGAGGCAGTTCACTATCACCATAGAACATTGCAACACAGAAACCAACCATTCGGCCTTTCTGTACTATGCTGAACTATTTTAATGCCTAGTTCCACTAACCAGCACATAATTCATAGCCCTTCCATCCATGTACCTGTCCAAATTCTTAAATGTTAAAATTAAACCCACTTTCACCACTTTAGCTGGCAGCTCTTTCCACAATCCCACCACTCTGTGTGAAGAAATTTCCCATTAATGTTCCCCCTAATTGTGTCCCCATGTCTTCTTGGTGTCCATCTCACCTACCTTCAGTGGAAAATCCTATCTACATTTACTCTCTCTATTTCTCCCCCCTCACCCCCCCCCCCCCATAATTTCAAGTACCTCTATCAAATTTCAGCTCATCTTATGTACAGGATAATTGGTGGCCTTTTGAAGCAGGTGGGAATCTCCGAATGCAGCAGTGAGAGTTTAAAAATGTCCTTGAACACTCTAGCTAGTTGGCTGGCATAAATTATCAGTACCCTGCCAGAAACGCCATCGGGCTCTGACATCTAGTAAGGATTCACCCTCCTGAATGATGTTCTGTCATTGGCCTCAGAGATAGATATTACAGGGTCATCAGCCTTTGCAGGGATTCTTGTCAGTACTGTTGAGTTCTGCTTCTCAAAGTGAGCATAGAAAGTTTTCATCTTACCAGGTAGTGAAATATCACAACCATTTATGCTGTTTAACCTTGCTTTGTAAGCTGTAATGGACTGCATTCCCTGCCATAGCTGGCGTGTTTCTGTCTCTGTCTCTCGCTTCCTCCAGAATTGCTTCTTTGTTGCAGAGATAACCATCCACAGGTCATAACTGGGATTCTTGTGGAGATCTGGATCGCTGGTCTTAAACACCCTTGATCTCACCCTCAGCAGGTTGCAAATCCTCTGATTCATCCGAGGCTTCTTGTTGGGGAAAACCCGGTATGTGCGCGTGGGCATACACTTATCCTCGCAGGTCTTGATGAAGTCGATGACGCGTGTTACTTATTCATTCAGGACTACGGGTGAGTCCTTGAATATGTCCACCAATTCAAAGCAGTCCTTCAGGTGCTCCTCTACCTCCCTCAACCATACTTTCATTGTCCAGCAGGCGATTAAAAAGGCAAATGGTATGTTGGCCTTCATATCAAGAGGGTTTGAGTATAGGAACAAGGATACCTTACTGCAGCTGAACAGGGCCTTGGTGAGACCCCACCTGGAGTATTGTGTGCAGTTTTGGTCACTTTATCTAAGGAAGGATGTTCTTGCAATGGAGGGGGTGCAGAGGTGATTCACCAGGCTGATACCTGGAATGGCAGGAATGACTTATGAGGAAAGATTGCGCAAATTGGGATTGTACTCGCTGGAGTTTAGAAGATTGAGAGGGGATCTCATAGAGACATATAAAATTCTGGCAGGACTGGACAGAATGGATGCAGATGGGATGTTTCCAATGATGGGAAAATCCAGAACCCGGGGCCATGGTTTGAGGATAATAGGCAAACCATTTAGAACCGAGATGAGGAGGAATTTCTTTACCCAGAGGGTGGTGAATCTGTGGAATTCATTGCCACAGAGGGCAGTAGAGGCAGGTTCATTAAATATATTTAAGAGGGAATTAGATCTATTTCTTCAGTATAAGGGTATTAAAGGTTACGGAGAGAAGGCGGGGACGGGGTACTGAACTTTAAGATCAGCCATGATCTCGTTGAATGGCGGAGCAGGCTCGAAGGGTCGAATGACCTACTCCTGCTCCTATCTTCTATGTTTCTATGTCCTCTCAGTGCTATAGTCCTCAATCTCTGCTTTTCAGCGGGAAGTATAGCCAGGTGATCAGACTTGCCGAAGTGCAGTCGTAGTATGGCTCGGTATTCGTTCTTCATGGTGGTGTAGCAGTGGTTGAGTGTGTTGGCTCCTCCGGTTTTGCATATGATGTGCTGGTGGTCAGTCGTGAGAGACTCTTCAGGTTAGCCTGATTGACAATGATTGGCATTTTACGTTGAAGGCCATTGTTTAATCAAAAGCAAAAAGCTTAAGATCCTTTTTGTACTGCCCTGGCTGCCATCCCAGGGGGGATCGGCAAACACAATACATGTATATAATCTTTACTTAACCACATTAGACAGTGAAATGAATCAATTTTGTAGTTCGATCAAAATATACTGTATTTTGCAAAATTATCAATCTCTGTTTTTTAAGCAACTGGTTAATATTTCTTTGATTTAATGTGACTGTGAAATATTTGTAAAGGGCTGTTTGGACCCTGCAATGATGAAGCAGGATTACTGGTTTCCATCTGCTGATCCAAAATTGACATTTCTAAAAGTAAAATTAACTGTCACAGCAGAACACAGAAACCGCCACACAATTAATGAGGAAAGAAAGCATTCACAGCTGTTCAAATTCTTCATTGCAGGGGTAAAGAATTTTAAAATCTTTAATGCATATTAAAAAAAAAGCATGATCATCTTTCCTCATGAGATTATTAGCTTTCTCATCCCAACGTAGAGCTCATTTCTGATGAATATATTCAAGGTTGCGATGATCTTTTATTGGTGACCTTTCAAAATGGTGAAATTATGCATTGTTTTTGATTGTCTCTGAAGGTTAATTTTTTTACACATTAACATTGTGTTCCTCCATTTGCAATTAGTATGTTATAATTAACTTTCCACACTGTCTGAAACTCAGGAAAAGCCATTTTTTGGTGTTGATTTTGAATTGTAGTGAAGTACTTGGACATTGTCTAAATATAATGATTGATGTATTGACGATCACAGCTCTTGTTACAAAAGCCCATGATAAACTGAATTTTCGTTAAACTGGGTTATTGTTCATTTGGTTTGTGTCAATACATTTTGAATTAATCATGTGGAAATACATTACAGCTTTTCACATTGTGTAGAAAACATGTTACCTCAGTTTAATTTTACAAATTCCAAGGAGTATTTTGCAAATTTTATCTGTTAATTTGTAAAATTTGTCATTTTTAATTTTCCTCTCTGGTTATTTGATTTCCCAAAATTGCATGGTCCATAGGTCAGTGTGATTAATACTTTGAGGCATGTAATGGGCGAACTGCTGCAGGGAGCCCAAATTTATCAGTTGCCTGCTTTTAACTCGTAGCCTGAAGAAGGGCTCAGGTCCAAAATGTCATTTATACATCTGCTGAGTTCCTCCATCATTTCTGCGTTTTTACCTGATCTCTAATCCTTTCAGCACCAAGGTTGCATGTGAGTTTCTTTTCTGTGCTCCGGATTCGTCCCACATTCCCAGAGGTGGGCTTAGCCGATTAGTTACCCATTGGTATAGGGAGATGGCTCGAAGGCTCACTTGGGACATGACAGGCATGCAGAAGAAAGAATAAATAGCAGGGGAATAAGATGAGGAGAATTGAGAGGATCTTGTAACTGCAGAGCCTTCCAAGAATCTTGATTTTCAAGCTGCTGCTCTTTCCTGTGCCTTTACGACAGACAAAAGTTGATGGATTTTGTTTGTTATTTTATTTTGTGTGCTTGTACATGACAATAAAGGAATCTTAACTTAGGTTTGTCTGCTTGTCCCTGAGCCTAAGTTTAGCTAAAGATAATAACATATTAAAAGGTGTGTTTAAGGCCTTGCACTAAAATTTGCCCTGGGTGAGTGACCGATGGATTGCTAATTTTTAAGGAGTATTACCTCAAGAGATCAGAGTGGGGAAAGTTAAGCAAAAAAAACCAGGATTATGCCAAATTACTATTTTTGTGGAATAAATATTGTATACAGTAATATCCCTGTAATCTGGAATTCAAGCAATGGGCAACTCTGAGCAACTGGCGAAAAAAATTTTTGAGGAAATAAATACTCTTTTAAAAAAATGACTAAGAATAAATAAAAATGTAAATGAACATTTAAAATTGTCAAAGTTCTCTAAAGCAACACACAACCCCTAAGTGAAGATGGGAGCAAATATTCAGCCAGCGGAGCTCCCTGATTGTGCGCTGCCCTCAGCAGCTGTTTGAATAAAGTTTCAATAAAGTTGTGTTTGAATAAAATGGCAGCACCCAGGATGAGAAGCCGGCCAGTGCCACTCGCTGCCGGGGCGACTCTCCCAAAGTGTCTCTCCATCCCTGCCTAGTAAGACTTTAAAAAAAAAATATTTTATTTAAGGTTTTTAAACATGCATGCATTTAAATAGATTTCAAAATACAAATGTAATAATGTATTCCATATCAAATAAATGAAGAACATTTGAAAGGAGTACCAATTTTAAAACATTTATTCAAGATATGGAATGAAATTCATATACAAAGAGGAATGAAGAACTACCAAATAGCTAAGATGATGTTGAAGCAGAATCCACTTATTCCTTTACTTTAAATAATCCTTTCTTTGATATCTCGCACAATAATGGGATAAAGAGGATTTAAAAATTTGTTTCTTAGGTTCTTTTTTCTTGATTTTTGAACAAATGCAGGAGAAATACAATATACCAAATAAAACTATTTTTTCATACTATGAACTTAAATCAAATTTTAAAAAGAAGTTAGGCGCAAATTTTAGACTTCCGAAACAGAGCCAATTTGAGGATTTAATAATTCATACATTTACTGAAATGTATTACTAATATGTATATACAATTACAAGACAATGCAGAAAAAGGAACTATTTAAGTCAAAAAAAATGGGAAAAGATTTAAATATACAAATTGATGATGAGACCTGGTCAAGATTGTGCCAGGAGAGTGTAACCAATGCAAATAATGTTATATATCAAACAGTACCATATAATTCTTTACATCAATTGTACTACACTCCATATAAATTACATGGACTCAATTTAAATTGTTCTGACAAATGTTGCAGATGTAACAAAGAAACTTATTACATGCAGTTTGGTCTTGTGAAAAAGTGGGAAAAATTTGGGAAGACTTGAATATATTATTGGGACAAATTATGAAGATTCAGAAACCAAAAGATCCCAGAATATTTTTGCTTGGTGGTTTATATGGCATTGATAATAAATTGAAGTTAGACAAATATCGACAAAAATGTTTGAGTGTAGTAATAGCAGTGGCATGGAAATGTATGGCAGTGACATGGAAGTCAGATAATTTTATTAGGTTGGATAGATGGCATACGGAAATTCAAAACTTTATACCATTGGAAAAGATTATTTATAATTGAAGGAATCAACCTGAGAATTTTCATATGATTTGTAAACCATATATAGATTTCATCAGTAAGAGTCCGTCCACATCATCCATAACACTCTCTCCTCACAATTAATATGTACAGGATAGAATAATATGTTAGGAATATATGAATAGTGAATGATAAATAAATTCATGTGTTTTCTCCTTCTTCTCTCTCTCTTTGGAGGGAGGGGGATAAAAATAAAATATATAATTTTTATTGTATTGTTATGTGATGAAGAATTTATGTATGTATTGATGCAAATGAAAAATAAATTTTTCAAAAAAAATCAAATACATGATAATAATACCCCATGACCCCCTCCACCCACCCATCCCCTAAAGTCCCAAAAATGATGAAGAAAGAAAAAAAGGAATATAGAAAATAAAATAGAATAGAAAGAAAAAAAGAAAAAGAGAGAAAAGTAAGGATAAATAGAAAAAGAAATGGACTGTTGGAAATGTTAGAATCCATCTAATCTAAAACTTATATTCATTTCACCATTAATAGGATTCCAAGCAGGTCTTAGAAGTTAAGAAGAACAATTAGAAATCTAAAAAATTAAAAATTCTTTTTTTTTGTAGATACAGGTGTCATACTTTTAAAAATATTTCATTTTTTTCCCTTAAATTATGCGTAATTTTCTCGTGGGGAACACAACTATACATTTCTGCATTACATAGTTCCAAACTTAAATATAAATCTGATTTCCAAGCAACTGCAATACACTTTCTGGCCACTGCTAATGCAATTTTAACAAATTCTATCTGGTATTTAGTTAGTTACAACATGCCTAGCGCGGAATGCCACACTGACCACCGGCTGGTTCGCTGCAAGCTCAACCTTCACTTCAAACCAAAGCCCAGGAACAATAAAGCCCCCAGAAAGAGGTTCAATGTTGGAAACCTGCAGTCAGACGAAGCGAGAGGAAACTTCCAGGCAAACCTCAAAGCAAAGCTCGACGATGCAACCCGCCTCACGGACCCGTCCCCTGAAACCCTCTGGGATCAGTTGAAGACTACCATACTGCAATCCACTGAAGAGGTACTGGGCTTCTCCTCCAAGAAAAACAAGGACTGGTTTGACGAAAACAGCCAGGAAATCCAGGAGCTGCTGGCAAAGAAGCGAGCTGCCCACCAGGCTCACCTTACAAAGCCGTCCTGTCCAGAGAAGAAACAAGCCTTCCGTCGCGCATGCAGCCATCTTCAGCGCAAACTCATGGAGATCCAAAATGAGTGGTGGACTAGCCTCACCAAACGAACCCAGCTCAGCGCGGACATTGGCGACTTCAGGGGTTTCTACGAGGCTCTAAAGGCTGTGTACGGCCCCTCACCCCAAGTCCAAAGCCCGCTGCGCAGCTCAGACGGCAAAGTCCTCCTCAGCGACAAGATCTCCATCCTCAACCGATGGTCAGAACACTTCCAATCTATTTTCAGTGCCAACCGCTCAGTCCAAGATTCCGCCCTGCTCCAGCTCCCTCAACAGCCCCTAAGGCTAGAGCTGGATGAGGTTCCCACCCTGGATGAGACATATAAGGCAATCGAACAACTGAAAAGTGGCAAAGCAGCAGGTATGGATGGAATCCCCCCAGAAGTCTGGAAGGCTGGCGGCAAAACTCTGCATGCCAAACAGCATGAGTTTTTCAAGCTTTGTTGGGACCAAGGTAAACTGCCTCAGGATCTTCGTGATGCCACCATCATCACCCTGTACAAAAACAAAGGCGAGAAATCAGACTGCTCAAACTACAGGGGAATCATGTTGCTCTCCATTGCAGGCAAAATCTTCGCTAGGATTCTACTAAATAGAATAATACCTAGTGTCGCCGAGAATATTCTCCCAGAATCACAGTGCGGCTTTCGCGCAAACAGAGGAACTACTGACATGGTCTTTGCCCTCAGACAGCTCCAAGAAAAATGCAGAGAACAAAACAAAGGACTCTACATCACCTTTGTTGACCTCACCAAAGCCTTCGACACCGTGAGCAGGAAAGGGCTTTGGGAAATACTAGAGCGCATCGGATGTCCCCCAAAGTTCCTCAACATGATTATCCAACTGCACGAAAACCAACAAGGTCGGGTCAGATACAGCAATGAGCTCTCTGAACCCTTCTCCATTAACAATGGCGTGAAGCAAGGCTGTGTTCTCGCACCAACCCTCTTTTCAATCTTCTTCAGCATGATGCTGAACCAAGCCATGAAAGACCCCAACAATGAAGACGCTGTTTACATCCGGTACCGCACGGATGGCAGTCTCTTCAATCTGAGGCGCCTGCAAGCTCACACCAAGACACAAGAGAAACTTGTCCGTGAACTACTCTTTGCAGACGATGCCGCTTTAGTTGCCCATTCAGAGCCAGCTCTTCAGCGCTTGACGTCCTGCTTTGCGGAAACTAACACAATGTTTGGCCTGGAAGTCAGCCTGAAGAAAACTGAGGTCCTCCATCAGCCAGCTCCCCACCATGATTACCAGCCCCCCCACATCTCCATCGGGCACACAAAACTCAAAACGGTCAACAAGTTTACCTATCTCGGCTGCACCATTTCATCAGATGCAAAGATCGACAATGAGATAGACAACAGACTCGCCAAGGCAAATAGCGCCTTTGGAAGACTACACAAAAGAGTCTGGAAAAACAACCAACTGAAAAACCTCACAAAGATAAGCGTATACAGAGCCGTTGTCATACCCACACTCCTTTTCGGCTCCGAATCATGGGTCCTCTACCGGCACCACCTACGGCTCCTAGAACGCTTCCACCAGCGTTGTCTCCGCTCCATCCTCAACATCCATTGGAGCGCTTACATCCCTAACGTCGAAGTACTCGAGATGGCAGAGGTCGACAGCATCGAGTCCACGCTGCTGAAGATCCAGCTGCGCTGGATTGGTCACGTCTTCAGAATGGAGGACCATCGCCTTTCCAAGATCGTGTTATATGGCGAGCTCTCCACTGGCCACCGTGACAGAGGTGCACCAAAGAAAAGGTACAAGGACTGCCTAAAGAAATCTCTTGGTGCCTGCCACATTGACCACCGCCAGTGGGCTGATAACGCCTCAAACCGTGCATCTTGGCGCCTCACAGTTTGGCGGGCAGCAACCTCCTTTGAAGAAGACCGCAGAGCCCACCTCACTGACAAAAGGCAAAGGAGGAAAAACCCAACACCCAACCCCAACCAACCAATTTTCCCCTGCAACCGCTGCAATCGTGTCTGCCTGTCCCGCATCGGACTTGTCAGCCACAAACGAGCCTGCAGCTGACGTGGACTTTTTATCCCCTCCATAAATCTTCGGCCGCGAAGCCAAGCCAAAGAAGAAGAAAGTCAAAGACTAGAAGTTACCTGACTGATAGGCTTTTATAACCATAAACTGATAGCACGTCTCATGTTGCTGATCCATGACCCAAGCTTGTTCTGGGGGAGGGGCAGTTATGGTGTGGCTGCCTTTATTAGGGGAATCAAAGGGGGAGGAGTCACAGGCACAATCAGCAAGGGGCAGGTCAACCATACATGTACAAACAGTAATACAGTGGTTCCAACACAATGGTGCTTCTATCAGGACTAATCCACCAATTATGATAATGATTTAGAAGTGTATTTACAAAAGTCATGTGACTATCCTAACAACAATTGATGGAACTTCATAATGATCTTTCCAAGCTCTGGACATTATTTAATATTTAACAAGTTCAGTATGAGGGCCTCAAATTTTCTTGGCCTTTTAAAGAAACACATATTTGATCATGGGTATAGTGTCTCAAACAAAGGAATATGGATGCTTGGTCACTACAGGCATCAGTGGTAGAGCACTTGAGTAGAGAAACATCAAAATGCTGCCGAAATCTCAACCCTAGTTAGTTATCTCCTGATAAAGGGTATTGTGATTGATAGTGAGGAAGTTTTAATCCTTTAATGGCCTGCATATGTTGACCCAAAAGTGATAAATCCAGAGATATATCTTAATATATTTGAATATTTTATCATTAGTTACACAGCATGTATAAATAGCACACATTTATTGAAAGCTCTCTGTTAAATTTTGAAATATATTTTTTGAAATTTACTGTGGAACACATGAAATTTATAAATTCTCATGCTTTAGCTCAGGGAGCTTTGCAGACATGGAGAGAATATACAAACTCCTTACAAACAGTGTCGGATTCAAACCCCAGTTTCTAGTTCTGTAACAGCATTTCCCTACCACGATGCTAACTGTTCCACCCAAATTATTATGGTTATACCACAAATTTACAATGAAGTGGCTGCACCATTTCATCAGATGCAAGGATCGACAATGAGATAGACAACAGACTCGCCAAGGCAAATAGCGCCTTTGGAAGACTACACAAAAGAGTCTGGAAAAACAACCAACTGAAAAACCTCACAAAGATAAGCGTATACAGAGCCGTTGTCATACCCACACTCCTGTTCGGCTCCGAATCATGGGTCCTCTACCGGCACCACCTACGGCTCCTAGAACGCTTCCACCAGCGTTGTCTCCGCTCCATCCTCAACATCCATTGGAGCGCTTACATCCCTAACGTCGAAGTACTCGAGATGGCAGAGGTCGACAGCATCGAGTCCACGCTGCTGAAGATCCAGCTGCGCTGGATGGGTCACGTCTCCAGAATGGAGGACCATCGCCTTCCCAAGATCGTGTTATATGGCGAGCTCTCCACTGGCCACCGTGACAGAGGTGCACCAAAGAAAAGGTACAAGGACTGCCTAAAGAAATCTCTTGGTGCCTGCCACATTGACCACCGCCAGTGGGCTGATAACGCCTCAAACCGTGCATCTTGGCGCCTCACAGTTTGGCGGGCAGCAACCTCCTTTGAAGAAGACCGCAGAGCCCACCTCACTGACAAAAGGCAAAGGAGGAAAAACCCAACACCCAACCCCAACCAACCAATTTTCCCCTGCAACCGCTGCAATCGTGTCTGCCTGTCCCGCATCAGACTTGTCAGCCACAAACGAGCCTGCAGCTGACGTGGACTTTTTACCTCCTCCATAAATCTTCGTCCGCGAAGCCAAGCCAAAGAGTTCCAAACTTAAATATAAATCTGATTTCCAAGCAACTGCAATACACTTTCTGGCCACTGCTAATGCAATTTTAACAAATTCTATCTGGTATTTAGTTAGTTTCAATTGAGGTTTTATCCCTGCAATATTACCTAATAAAAACATCTCTGAATTTAGTGGAAATTGGACTTCTGCAATTTGTTTAAAAAAAGATTCTCTAAATCCATTCAAAAAGGTCTTACTTTATCACAAGGCCATGTTGAATGTAAGAAGGTTCCTACCTCTTCACCACATCTAAAACACTGATCTGATAAATCCAATTTCCATTTATTTAATTTCTGTAGCGTGGGTTATAGCTAGTGTATAGAATTATATTGTACCAGTTTATATCTTAAATTTATCGTATTAGTCATGCAGTCTCGACATAGATCAGCCCAATTCTTCTCTTCTATTGTTACATTTAAATCTGGCTCCCATCTTTGTCTGGACTTTTGAATCCCCAGCTTAAGCCTAGTAAGACTCTTTATCTTCATTAATATTAGGTATATTAGTTAGACTTAATCTGTAAACTTTGTGAAGTGGGGGTAATTATGATGATGACATGGTTAACATAGTAGTTAGTGGAACACTATTACAGTACCAGGGGTCAGGGTTTGAATTTAAATTTTGTAAATTACGGGAATTACCTGATTAAAGTGAACTTTATATAAGTACTACAATACATTAGTTTACATTTTTCACTGTCTTTTGTCTTTTTTAAAATGTTTATTCTTAATGCAGGTACATAGTTAGGCATTATAAAAGTGAGTCTCAAGCAAACAGAACATTTGCATGTTTGGCACCTTCTAATCCCCTTAGGTGCCGGATACTAGGGGTTTTATTGTATGTTGAAAAGTCAAAACATTTTTTGCTGCTCTGATTAGTGACTCAAAGTTATGTTCTTCTTATTTACAGTTGGAAAGACTTCAGGCTGAGAACACTGCAGAATGGGGGAAAAGAGAGCGGTTAGAGACGGAGAAACTGGGGCTGGAGAGGGACAACAAGAAACTGAAAGCCCAGATTGAAGAGCTGGAGAAGCTGCTGGCAAAGAGGAGCCAACAGACCACAAATTTAAATGATTCTGACTTCAAGGCAATGCAATGCGAGCTATTTGAGAAAAATAAGGTAGGAATGCCATGTCTTTAGTCCACTGGAAGGGAAAATATCGATATGAAAAATATAGGAAGATGATCATGTGTTTCCCACGACAACACTTTGCTTCTTATCTCTGATAAAGGTAGAGCTACCACCAAACTGACATGCCTTGTAAAAGTAGATGTTGCCTTTGCAAATGGTATTGAATTTCCGACACATGTATTGACTTCCAATTAATGGAGTTTTTCTGGATTTACTGACTTCCCCTGGTCTGCCATCCCCTCTCATGTTTCAGTTGTGTACAATTCACATCCTATAAGACCATAAGACAGGAACAGAAATAGGCTATTCAGCCCATTGAGTCTACCCTGCTATTTAATCATTAGCTGATCCATTTTCCCACTCAGCGCCACTGCCTGGCCTTCTCCCCATAAACCTTTGATGTCCTAGCTAATCATGAGCCTATCAATTTCTACCTTAAATATACCAATTAACCTGGGCTTGCTTTCCAAAAATGAGGTGTGAGTGTGCACCTGAGAGAGAATCTAAACCTTCTAATGTCAAAAATGAATCTATATCTAGAGAACTTAAAATACTAACATTATGCACTGATTTAATTTGTTTTGCTAGTTGAATAACACAGTCTCAAAATTTATTGCACAAAGGAGTCTTCTTTCTTTTTCAATATTTTTATTAACATTGAAATTTCACATCCAAAAATGCAGAGTACATATGGATATATTTTAAAAGTCAAAAATATGCATTACACTTAAATCATATCATTTCATCCAACCCTACATTCTCAATCAAACAGATTATTTTGTATTAATATTTTATTATAAAAGGGGAAAATCTAAACCCACTACCAAGAAAGAAGCTGTTTGGCCAAAAAAAAGGAAGGCAGAATTCTTATCAGTGTGATAAATTACCTCATTAATCAACAGTTCTACCTTCATAATAAATCAAAGATTATGAAAGTAATTCAAAAAGGATCCCTACAATGCTTGAAAATTTGAATTCAAGCACAAAGGAATCTGCAAACCACTGAGCCAGCGATGGAGAGATAATATTCTTGTCAGCCCAGACAAGCTGTATGGACATACTTTGCTTGCCCAATCCCAGCGCACTGAAACACAGGATGGCAAGAAGGAGCTCAGTTATGCTGAGAGGTATTTTTAGTAATTTATCAAATGTATTTGTGCTGAAAATTATGTGTGTATGTGGACCATAAAATTCATTTGTCTTCAGCTGAAATATAATCTAAAATGCCGCTCCATTATCAAAAAGAAAACTAAGTTGGAGATAAGGGTTTTGCATATCCTTTATCTTGTAATATATAAGGGATTATTTTTCTTGACTTACAAAGCAAGAGCCATTAAAAAGCAAATTTACGTCAAGCGTTTGTCCTGCTCAGTAGCAGAACATTGAGCATCACCACACTGAGCACTGGCGCACCTCAGGGCTATGTGCTCAGCTTGTTCCCAGTCATGCTACTGACCTGTGAATGCGTCGCCAGATTCAGCTCTAGCAGTGTCATCGAATTTGCAGATGGCACAACAGTAGTTGGCCTCATCAGCAACAATGATGAGTCACACTACAGCGAAGGGGTGGAAAATTTTGTAACATGGTATGAGAATAACAACCTGAGAGTAACAATCAACGTGGACAAGATGAAGGAGATGATCATAAACTTCAGGAGGACTAGGAATGACCACCCTTTGTGAGCAGATTTAAGTTCTTGAGAGTCACTAACTCGAAGGATCTTTCCTGGACCCAACACTCTAATGGCATCGTGGAGAAAGAACTTCAGCGCCTCTACTTCCTCAGGAGTTTGCAGAGGTTTGGTATGACACCAGAAACCCTGGCAAATTTCTACAGCTGTGTGATGGAAAGTGCTGACTGGCTGCATCAATGTCTGGTTTGGGGACACCAATATCCTTGAGCGTAAAGCCCTTCAAAAGGTAGTGGACTCAACCCAGGACATCACAGGCAAAACCCTCCCCACCATCGAGAGCATCTACAGGGAACGCTGCTGTCAGAGAGTAGCAGCTATCATCAAGGATCCACATGGCCCAGCACACGCTCTGTTCTCGTTGCTGTCATTAGGAAAGAGGTATAGGTGCTACAAGACTCGCACCACCTGGTTCAGGAACAGTCGCAACCCCTCCACCATCAGAAAACTCAATCAGAGACTCATTTAAGGTCTCTTACTTTGCACATTATCTATTTTGTTCTGTATTGCACAGTCAGTTTGTTTACATTTCTTTCTTCCTTTAAATTTCTCTCTTTTATATATATATCTTTGTCTGGAGTACAGTTTACATTCACTGATAAGTAGAAATTCTGCCTGGCCCACAGGTAAAAGAATCTCAGGGTTGTATGTGATGTCATATGTAGCCTGACTTCCACTTCCTTAGTTTTGAACCTTGAACATGTGATAACATTCTTCCTAAAGGTTTGTTATGTTTAAGAAAAAAGCTCCTGGGAAGGAGAGGTGATATGTTCAAGGTGCGATTGATGGAATTTTGTGCACTGAGATATCCAGGGGATTATGGGGAGAAGCCAGAAACATGCACAAAGTGGAGGATAAAATCCTGTATTAATTAGGCAGTAGCTTGAAATGGTCATTGTGCAAGTCTTGCTTCAGTGTCAGGTGGTTGTGAGTTCAGGACCAACTCCAACAACAACTTGCGAACATGACCAAATGTGACTTTTCTGTTCATAAGACAATGGTCATTGTGCATGACCAAATGTGACTTTTCTGTTCATAAGACAATGACACAGTAGTGGAAATAGGCTATTCAGCCCATTGAATCTGCTCTGCCATTCAAACATGAGCTGATCCATTTCCCCGTTCAGCCCCACTGCCTGGCCTTCTCCCCATAACCTTTGATGCCCTGGCTAATCATAAACCTATCAATCTCTGCCTTAAATACACCCAATGATCGTTTCTCAGCTGCCTGTGGTAACAAATTCCACAGATTTATCACCCTCTGGCTGAAGAAATTCCACCCCATCTCTGTTCTAAGCGGATACCCTTCAATCCTGAAGTTGTGCCCTCTTGCCCTAGACTCTCCCACAATGGGATACAACCTTTCTACATCTACTCCAGTGGTTCTCAACCTTTTTCTTTCCACCCACATACCACTTTAAGTATTCCCTATGCTGTAGATGCTCTGTATTAGTAAGGGATTGCTTAAGGTGGTATGTGGGTGGAAAGAAAAAGTTTGAAAACCACTGTTTTGAACGTACCTCATTGACTTGTTATGTACACAGTTTCGGAACTCCAAAGGAAATGGGCCCATGACAATTTTTCTCAAGCAAAATATTTCAGTAACAATTAGGTCTGGAGTTGTGATTCTCAACCTTCCCTTCCCACTCACATACCACCTTGAGCAATCCCTTACTAATCACAGAGCACCACTGGCCTAGGGATTACTTAAAGTGGTATGTGAGTGGAAAGAAAAAGGTTGAGGACCACTGGTCTACTCTGTCCATGCCTTTGAATATTCAAAATGTTTCAATGACATCCCTCCTCATTCTCCTAAATTCCAATGAATACAGGCCAAGATATGTCAAACGTTTCTTGTATGATAATGCTTTCATTCCTGGAATCATCCAAGTGAATCTCTTTTGAACCCTCTCCAATGTCAGCATATTATTTCTTAAATGAAGGGTACAAAACCGCTAACAATACTCTGTGAGGTTTCACCAGTGGCTTATAAAACCTCAGAATCACCTCCCTGCTCTTACCGTTTATATTCATCAACAAAGGAGCGTCATATGTAAGAGATGCTGTCACAGGTTGTATAAAAGAAAAGCATTATAATTGGACTTCAATACCCAACTCAATTGGTTTGCAAGTCAGTGTGGGGTGTTTCCATGTGGTGGGCTGGGCACAACATGGGTTGCACATCCTTTAACACAGCTGTCTTTGAACTTGGAATTTTGTATTTTATAGTGTTATAGACATTAAGTTCCATTAAAACAGTGCAAGGGCAGCATCGCTTTACTAAGGAGAGGTCCATTCCGTGGTCTGGCAGCAGCAGGGAAGATTCTGTCCTTGAATTTCATTGTCCTTGTTTCAAACTCGTATCTCTGCCCACCACTGGGAGGAAGATGCAGGTGGGCTGTGTCTTTACAGCATGTTGTCTCCTTTCTCGAAGTAGAAGGAAGTGCAGACGGCGAAGAGGTGGTTTGTGTGATGGCCTGAGATGCATTCACAACTCTCTCCAATTTGTTGTGGTCTTGGACAGAACAGTTCCCGGACCAAGATGTGGTGGACAGAAAGAATATTTTCTGTGATGTATGTATAAGAATTTATTGGAGGCACTGGGGACCTATTTATTTAGGCTTCTAAGGAAGTAGAAGAAGCATTGGTGTGTTAACAGGCCATAATAAACAAGGTGGTTGGATCTATTTACTGCTGAGAACTTTAAGCTCTCGACCAACTCCACCTCAGCACCATAGATGCAGGTGTATGCTGTCCTCCTACAAGGACGAGCTCAAGTTGTTGAATTTTCACGGAGAAGAGGATGGGGGTGGAATAGTTGTCAAGAGGTGGATTAGATCTACCATTCTATGTCCTGTATCCCCCATCATCCCTATCAATACCTTCAAGAAACACGTTGCAGGCAATGAGTGTTTTGTTTTCTGCTGAAGAGTGCTCACCAAATGGCCATGATTTCGACATCAGCCAGTCAATTAAATGTGAACATGCTGACCATCATGGGGTCCTTCGTGAAGTTATTGAATTGCCAAGAATACTTTCATGGATGAAGGTAGCAGTTCAAATGTCTATAGCACCTTACCTGCAGTAGACAGCCTGCTCCACTTTCTTGGCAAGATTACATAACATCATTGGGGTTCTTTAACCTCACATATTCTTTCTGATGTAGAAGTGCATTGTTCAAAATATGTTGAGGTGGTACAACTGGTTTCAGCTCTGTAGAAATTTATCTCCACCATCTGTTTCTTCTCCTTGGTGACATATGAACCATGTGAAATGTCACCCATTTCTCGACCAGCACTATCTGTGTGATAAATAGAAGACCTGTGTCACTGTGCTTTGAAGTGGGTAGCCTCGTGTACTGGGATACTGGAAGACCCTGTGGAAGGTTGGGCATTTAAGTTAGAACGATGACATCAAAATAAGGTATGTAATCACCACTCTTGTTGACATCCAGTATGAATATTAGTGAAATATCCAGGATATCGGGATGAGAAAAATGTGTCACCAGGCAGATGCAATATTCCCTGACCCCAGTGGTTATATGTGCTGAAATACAGGGGATTTCCAGAGTTGTCTCTTCAGCAGATGTCGTTTGGCAGAGTCTAGTTCAAACTTGTTGCATAAGGTGATGCACCTTTTCAAGGAATCGTTAGGACTGCATGTCAAGTGCTTTTGCTGTTCTTTTGGAAATAATTTGCAGTGCTGGAAATTAGACATTCCGACTGGCCCACAGGAAAATGAATGTCAGGAATGCATGTACTCTGACAATCAATTTGAACTTTGGCTGGATTCTGCAGAAGGTGGCCTGGCCTCAGCCGTTGGTTGATGTCGGTTTGCCAGTTCTGTCAATGAGCTTGAGAAGTTTGCAGAAACAACTATGGTAGCTCCCCACCCCCCTCCTCGACCCCCCCCCCCCCCACCCCACCGTGTTTTGATGTGCGTGTTAGTTATGTATGTCTCTGAAGTATACGAGAGGTTGGAGTCGTGCTGTGTAAGAGAGCTTGGTGCTAAATTTGAGGTCCTGCCTCAACAACTGCCAGCTCGTGGCACTGATGCCCATTGTGTCGAAGTGCTGGAAAAGGCTGGTTTTAGGGGAGATTAACCTGCCTCAGGAAGGACCTGGACCTTCTTCAATTTGCCTATTACCTCAGCAGGTCCACAGCAGATGCCATCTTGCTTGCCCTGTGGTCTGCCAGTAAGGTCACCTCCATCTGACTGTTGTTCATTGACTACATCTCAGTGTTTAATACCATCATACCTTCTAAAATGATAATCAGACTTAAAGATCAGGGACTCCATTCCTCACTTCATTACTAGACTCTCGACTTCTTCATTGGCAGATCCTAGTCAGCTCGTCATCTTCCCACTTTTCCCACTTGTTAAATAATCTTGCATGAAACGAGTGCCCATTGAAATTTGTTGCTGTCGATTTAGCAGTATTTGATTTGTAGATGACCTCAGTGCAGCTTTGTCCACTTGCAGTACATTTTTGTGGGTGAAATGATATCATTGTGGAGAGGTATTAACATGGTGTTGTACCCCAGGGACATATTACATTTCATTGATGCCTGTCAGCCGTTGACCTAGCTTTCATGGTCATTGTGGCTGACTTTACTTGTGTTATCAACTGAAGAGTGATAAAATTCTTCTTGCTGCTTCACATCTATCAAGGACAACACACTTGTTAAAAATTACATAAGAGAACCTGGCAATGATTTCTATCAAGAACACTATTTTCTAAAAATAAATGTAACCTTGCAGCAGTTGATGCTGAAATTCTGGAAAAAGAAGTAGAACCAAAAATAGAATATCATTCAGCATGACATGAAATTATGATGAAGTTAAAAAGAGACCTTTATGTTTGTAGCAGCAAAAATTGAATAAATTGTATATTTTGGAATTTCAACAGACTCCATTGGGAGAAGTTGCCTGATGGTCACAACAATAACACTCCCAAGTTTCAAATTTTCAATTTGTTTTGGAAGTATTCTCAGTAGCATTCTGGTTTCCAGGTGGCTCAAAGCACTTAATTGGCAATAAATTACTTTTCAAGTGAAGTATTGATTTTGCTTGTGGTGTGGTTATATAAGCCAACAATGGTCTTCCAAGCAGCAACCAAGCAAAACATTTCCTGATTGATTCAATTGGCAATGGTATGGACGACTCTCAGCATTGCTTTGAATGCCACCAGAGGATTTCTCATGCCTGGTTGAATTGTCAGGAAAGCATTTTATCCAGAAAAACTTTTGATAATCCACTATTTTCTCAGCACTGTACCTAAATGTCAGCTTACATTATGTGCTCGTGTTGGAATGAGATATTTATACATCTGACTCATGGTGTAAAAATAGCACGCATTCAGCCACATTCACACCCCATAATTATAACTGCATTTACAGTTTTACTCTTTACAACAGTAGATAGAATAGTTTGAGTTGAAATTCATTTCAGAGAAGTATAAAAGGAGCAAAACCCTTTGAAGTAGTAGAGAGATGTTTGTGTTCATAAACAGTCTTCGCTTGTTGAAGACTAAGTGAATTGATGGGAGGCTATAACTGAGGGAGGGGAGAGTAAGTATGTAATAATGTAAATATACAGTCAATTTAAAATTTAAAACCCATGTTATCCAGAATTCAAGCCACCAGCAGCCTCAAGTGACCAGCAAAAAAAAATTGAGGAAAATAAATAGGTTGTAGTGGCCTGCACCTCAGACCAACCCAGGAAATGGCTGTCAAATGTGGCGACCGGCAAAGCATTGTGTGGGCTGAAACACCTGTTTCCATAGGCCGCCGGCAGAGTGGTGAAACTGGCCAATCACCGCCGGTGGATCACAGGGCGTCCAATTGGGGCCCGGGCATCTGAGGTAACCATTCGCAGCCGGGCTTGGCCGCTCAAGACGCAACCAAGCTGACTATAAAAGGCAGAGCTGTCACTGAATAAACTCAATGTCAAATACTCTCTACTGGTGTGTGTGTCTTTCTTCTCCGATGGATTTGAGCTACAGCCTTCGGGCTAGAACCAAGAGCTATAACCTAGCTGTAGCCGTAGCCACTTGCTACAAGGAAAAAAATTATGCATTTAAAATTGGCACCCCCTAATGGTTAGTTCACCAATCATGCAACACAATCTCAAGCAACTGGAAAATACACTTATCCAGCATCTACCAATCGCTATAGATGCCAGATTCAAGGGGTTTTACTGCATTAACAAAAGGGCTCTCCATTTCAGTTTAACATTCCAGCTGTATCAAATCGCTCACTTTACAGCTCAATCCTGGAGATTGCTTTATCCCACTTTGTCTTTACCATTCCATGATCCAGTGCTTAGAAAATTCCCACTTTGATTTCCTCCGTATCAGAGTATGTGCTAGAAAGATCAGTTGTAATGGGACAGTTCAAATGTATTCTTTAGTATTACTGTTGGCCATTCAATGTGGTTGTATATTTTAGCTGCAACCATTGACTTGTATCAAATTATGCTGTCTACATCCCATGCTTGTGATGGATTGGAATGAATTGTTTAGGGAACAGACTTTGAGACAGATCTAAAAAGACCAATTATCTATGCATGAAATCAAGAGTTATATTTTTTCAAAGCACTCGCTATGTGGGTCATGGAATGATCAAGACACTTGAAGCTATTTTCTGGCAGCAAGGCCATGTCAATGGGATTTTTATTCAGTGTACTTCACAATCATTATATTTTTAGGCACCACATTTATCACAACATCCTGTCAACTCGAAAGTTGATCTTAGTCGATAATCATGCGTTTTAAATATTTTATTAGCTTGCATTTACAATTATCAGGCAGTCAGTCGTTCATTTAGATGAGGTCATGATGTGGAAATTTTTTAAAAAATTTATAGTATTTTAAACACTAGAATCTTTCTAAATCCAAACTGTTACTTTGGCGAAAAATGTTTTTGTAACATTTTTACTGTGTCAATAATTATTTCCTAGATGAAAAGCGATAACCAAATTTTTATTAAGTTAGACAGATTATGTAATGTTTAGTGTTTTGTCATAAGTAATTTGTGATGGCTCGAAATTCTGTCCAGGACCATTGGGATTTTTTTTTAAACCAGAGTGCAGTTTAGAAATAGATTCTGATTAAACTCGACATTGTATGATTTCTGTCTCATGCTGGTTTTGGTGTTTGGCAACTCCAGCTGAATTAGTGTTGATTGCAGACATCTTTATGAATAGAGGTTTACTTAGTCCGAATGATTCCCAGCTCAGTAAAATGGTGGCAAAAACTTCCCACAGAAGACTATAACTTAAAACCAAGAGAGAATTAATGTGTCTCTTTTCAGCAAAACCAGTTAGCTTGCAGAAATGTGATGTCACTCTGTGATTACGGTAAATCATGCCTCTCAAGATCCAATCTGAGCAATAGAGAAACACAAAAACTGCTGCTGCTGGATATCTTGAGCCAACAAAGATTTGCTAGAGGAACTCAGCAGGTCCGGCCACATCCACAAAATGGTAGAAATGTTTCAAGTCAGAACTTTGACTGACTATTCGGACCCATGGGTGCTGTCTGACCTGCTGAGTTTCTCCATAGAACCATAAATGATTACAGTACAGAAACAGACCCCCTTTGGCCCTTCTAGAATGTGACAAACTATTCTTCTGCCTAGTCCCGCTGACCTGCACCCAATCCATAGCCCTCCTTACCTCTCCCATCTAGGAACCTGTCCAAATTCTTCTTAAATGTTAAAACTGAGGCCGCATTCACCTGTTCAGTTGGCAGCTTGTTCCACACTCCCACCACTCTCTGTATGAAGAAGTTCTCCTAATGTTCCCCCTAAATTTTACCCTTTCACCCTTAACCTCTGGTTTGTATCTTACCTACCTTCAGTGGAAAAAACCTACCAACATTTATTCTGTCTATGCCCCTCATAATTTTATCAAACCTCCCATCATTCTTTTAGGTTCTTGGGAATAATGTCCTAACCTGTTTAAACTTTCCCTGTAACTCAGTTCCTGATGTCCAGGCAATATCCCAGTAAATTTTCTCTGCAGTCTTTCAATCTTCCCTGTAGTTAGGTGATCTTGATTCACACAATACTCCAAATTTGGCCTCACGAATATCTTATACAACTTAACTATGTCATCCCAACTCCTTTACTCAATGTATTGATTTATGAAGGGCAATATGCCAAAAGCTCTCTTTACAATTCTATGTACTTGTTGCACCACTTTGAGGGATCCATATATCTGGATTCCCAGATCCCTCTGTTCTGCTGTGCTCCACAGTGTCCTATCATTTACCATGTGTGTCCCTTCTAAGTTTGTCCTTCCAAAATCCAACACCTTACATTTGTCTGTATTAAATTTCGTCTGCCATTTTTCAGCCCATTTTTCCATCTGGTCCTGATCCATCCGCAAGAATTGAAAGCCTTCCTCGCTGTCCACAACACCTCCACTCTTAGTGTCATCTGCAAACTTGCTGATCAAATTTATGACAATTGTCCTAGCACCGATACCTGAGGCACAACACTTGTTGCATTCTTCCAGTCCGAGAGGCAATCATCCACCACCACTCTCTGGCCACCTGTTGTCGAATCCAGTTTACTACCTCACCATAAAAACGTCTGAACCTTCCTGACTAACCTCTCATGTGGGACCTTCTCAAAGGCTTCACTAAAATTCATTTAGACAGCATCCACAGCCTTTCCTTCATCAACTCTCCTGGAAACGTCCTTGAAAATTCCTATTAGTTAAGCATAACCTACCACAAACAAAGCCATGTTGACTATCCCTAAGCAGTCCCTGACTCTCCAAATAATTGTATATCCAAATTCTGAGAACATTTTCCAATAATTTACCTACTACTGATGTCAGGCTCAATGGCCTCTAATTTCCAGGGTTACTTTTGGAGCCTTTTTTAAACAACAGAACAACATGAGTTCCCCTCCAATCCTCTGGCGCCTCACCTGTCATAAGGACATTTTAAATATTTCTGCCAGAGCCCCTGCAATTTCTACACTATTTTCCCTCAAAGTCTGAGGGAATATCATTTCAGGTTCTGGGGATTTATTTGCTTTAAGACAGCAAGCACCTCCTCCCCTTTAATCTGTACAGGTTCTATGACCTCACTGCTTGTTTTCCCAAACTCACTTGACTTTGTGCCCATTTCCTGACTAAGTACGGATGCAAAAAAAAACATTCAAGATCTCCCCTAACCGCCCCCCCCCCATTTTTTGGTTCCATACATAGACAACCATTCTGATGTCCAAGGGGATCAATTTTGTCCCTTGCTATCCTTTTGTACTTAATATGCCTGTAGAAACCCTTAGGATTTCCCTTCACATTGTTTTCCAAAGCAACCTCATGTCTTCTTTTAACCTTCCTGATTTCTTTGAGATTTTTCTTTCATTTTTTTATACCCCCTTTGCACCATTGCCTATACCTGTTCTACGCCTCTCTCTTCCGAATAAGATTCACACTACCTCTCAAAAACCGAGTTTTCCTATGCCTATTAACACTGCTTTTAATCCTGACAAGAGCATATAAACTCTTAAAATTTCACCTTTGAAGATCTTGCCCAAAAACAACTCTCCTAATCTCAGTCCAGCAATTCTTTCCCTGCACATCTAAGCAATGCTGGAAATCAGATTGCATATCAAAATGTGATACATCAGTTAAACAAGAAAGTCTGCAGACGCTGTGATTGTAGTTTACCCAAAAATGCTGGAGAAACTCAGGAAATCACACAGCATTCTTTACACATATATACATGTGATGCACTGCTACAGCAGTTAGCAGACACAAAACTTGAGAAAGACTATTTATTTAGTTAAAGGTCTCTGCTACAGTGGTAGCTGTACTGGTGGCTCCCGAGTGACTTGTTTGGGCGGGGCCAGCTCAGGATTATATCCCGGGCGGTTGATTGGAGTTAGGTCTATTCAAGACGGCTGATTGACAGCTGGCCGGGTGTGGCCTGTCCTCCGGTGATCTTCCTGCAGGTACAGAGATTGCCCCCTGCAGTGGTGTATCACCTCAACACGTAAGCAACATTTTGGTCCTGAGCCCTTCGTCAATGTATGAGCAAAAAAACAGGCAGGGGACTGAATAAAATGGTGTGGGGAAGACCAACAGACCCATAGGCAAGAGGATATGGGTGGGACGGCACAAGAGAAAAAAATTGAGAAATGATAAGGGAGGGGAGAGCTCTCTGAATGGACAGGGAAGGGGCTGGAGAGTAAAGGCAAGGAGGCAGAGGGATAGAGAAGAGAGGAAGACCAGGGAGGAGCCTAACAGAAACCAGAGAAGTTGAGTGATCAGACAGCATATTGTGTGTTGCTCCTTCAATATGCGGGTGGCCTTGGTTTGGCAGTGCACGAGGCCATGGGCAGCCACGTCACTGTGGGAGTGGGGTGAAGAATTGAAATGGTTGGCCGCTGGGAGGCCCTGTTATTGCAGTGGACAGACCTGAGGTGCTTGACAAAGCGCCCTCCCTGTAGGTGCCAAGCCTCTCCGATGTAGAGAAGGCCACCACATGAGCAACGTTACTCTAGCATTTTTCATCCAGCGGTGCGTGGACCACTGGTGGTCTCTGAGTTTATTATGGCAATCCAGCAAAGACAAAGGCTTCTGATCTATTAAACACATAATATGGATAATAAGGTTGTTAATTCAACAACAAAAAAAAACCAGAAAGTTCTCAAAAATGTTACAGGTGGTCTGCGGTAAGTAGAGGAATAATTAAGATGGCCTGTTAGTAGGAAAAAGTTTGAGAACCACAGTAGATTGCCATTACTTATTTTACATAGATCTTTAATAGTACATTGTCTCTTGTTAACACCAACAACAGCACTTGCCTTAAATTCATTGACGATTTTCTCCACGTTGAGAATTCAATTCTCCGTATCTCAGCTGCATCACCGCCACCAGCCTCAAACTTACTTTTGTCGTGGTTTACCAATAATCCATTCCGCAAATTACATTTCTCCTCCTACCATCACTGGTCAAATACTGTTCTCAATCAAAACCACTCTACTATTACACTTCAAGTTCATTCGCAACTACTTTGTCGATTTGCCTTATCTTAACTGCAATCACTAACACTGGCATACCCCTTTTTCAATGCTGGAAAGTCCATGATTATCTCTCAGTGTTAAAGCAATCATTTTCTCGAGATTGATTCTTAGATTTTTATTTCTTTAGGTTCTTAGCTTTTGTTGGATTTCTTACTTTGAAACAGAGTAACTGTGGAAAAGTAAATACAGTTCTTTGGCTTGGCTTCGCAGACGAAGATTTATGGAGGGGTAAATGTCCATGTCAGCTGCAGGCTTGTTTGTGGCTGACAAGTCCGATGCGGGACAGGCAGACACGGTTACAGTAGTTGCAGGGGAAAATTGGTTGGTTGGGGTTGGGTGTCTGGCAAGCCTAGGGATGAACGACACCTATCTGGCGTAGGCTTTATGGTCAAGAACTCCATTGCTCCAAACTCGAAAACCTCCCGACAGGCCACTCGGACCGGATCATGTCCATGCAACTCCCCCTTCAAAACAAGCGTCGCATCTCCTTCATCAGTGTCCATGCTCCAACCCTCCAGGTGGAACAAGCAGAAAAGGACAAGTTCTACACTGATCTGTGCAACCTCATTCAACGCACCCCTACAGCCGACAAGGTTGTCATCCTTGGCGACTTCAACGCTCGCGTCGGCAAAGACTCAGAAACCTGGCCAGGAATCCTGGGCAAGCATGGTGTTGGCAAGTGCAACGACAACGCGCGCCTCCTGTTGGAGCTTTGCGCAGAACAGCGGCTTGTCATTACAAACACCGTTTTTCAGCAGAGGGACAGCCTGAAAACTACCTGGATGCATCCCCAATCCAAACACTGGCACCTCCTGGACTATGTCCTGGTGCGAGAAAGAGACAAACAAGATGTGCTCCACGAGATGTGCTCCACACCAGGGTCATGCCCAGCGCGGAATGCCACACTGACCACCGGCTTGTTCGCTGCAAGCTCAGCCTTCACTTTAAGCCAAAGTCCAGGAACAGTAAAGCCCCCAGAAAGAGGTTCAATGTTGGAAACCTGCAGTCAGGCGAAGTGAGAGGAAACTTCCGGGCAAACCTCAAAGCAAAGCTCGAGGATGCAATCCGCCTCACGGACTCGTCCCCTGAAACCCTCTGGGATCAGCTGAAGACTACTATACTGCAATCCACTGAAGAGGTACTGGGCTTCTCCTCCAGGAAAAACAAAAGACTGGTTCGACGAAAACAACCAGGAAATCCAGGAGCTGCTGGCAAAGAAGCGAGCTGCCCACCAGGCTCACCTTACAAAGCCGTCCTGGCCAGAGAAGAAACAAGCCTTCCGTCGCGCATGCAGCCATCTTCAGCGCAAACTCCGGGAGATCCAAAATGAGTGGTGGACTAGCCTCGCCAAACGAACCCAGCTCAGCGCGGATTTGGCGACTTCAGGGGTTTTTACGAGGCTCTAAAGGCTGTGTACTGCCCCTCACCCCAAGTCCAAAGCCCGCTGCGCAGCTCAGACGGCAAAGTCCTCCTCAGCGACAAGATCTCCATCCTCAACCGATGGTCAGAACACTTCCAAACTCTTTTCAGTGCCATCCGCTCAGTCCAAGAATCCGCCCTGCTCCAGCTCCCTCAACAGCCCCTAAGGCTAGAGCTGGATGAGGTCCTCACCCGGGAAGAGACATATAAGGCAATTGAACAACTGAAAAGTGGCAAAGCAGCAGGTATGGATGGAATCCCCCCAGAGGTCCGGAAGGCTGGCGGCAAAACTCTGCATGCCAAACTGCATGAGTTTTTCAAGCTCTGCTGCATCCAAGGAAAGCTTCCCCAGGACCTTCGTGATGCCATCATCATCACCCTGTACAAAAACAAAGGCGAGAAATCAGACTGCTCAAACTACAGCGGAATCACGCTGCTCTCCATTGCAGGTAAAATCTTCACTAGGATTCTCCTAAATAGAATAATACCTAGTGTCGCCGAGAATGTTCTTCCAGAATCACAGTGCGGCTTTCGCGCAAACAGAGGAACTACTGACATGACATGGTCTTTGCCCTCAGACAGCTCCAAGAAAAGTGCAGAGAACAAAACAAAGGACTCTACATCACCTTTGTTGACCTCACCAAAGCCTTCGACACCGTGAGCAGGAAAGGGCTTTGGCAAATACTAGAGCGCCTCGGATGCCCCCAAAGTTCCTCAACATGGTTATCCAACTGCACGAAAACCAACAAGGTCGGGTCAGATACAGCAATGAGCTCTCTGAACCCTTCTCCATTAACAATGGCGTGAAGCAAGGCTGTGTTCTCGCACCAACCCTCTTTTCAATCTTCTTCAGCATGATGCTGAACCAAGCCATGAAAGACCTCAACAATGAAGACGCTGTTTACATCCGGGACCGCATGGATGGCAGTCTCTTCAATCTGAGGCGCCTGCAAGCTCACACCAAGACACAAAGAGCAACTTGTCCGTGAACTACTCTTTGCAGATGATGCCCAACCCCAAAAATACAGTTACACTCTGATAAACCAGCAAGCTTGGGACTTTGGGTGTGCTGAGTTCAGATTTTTGGGAGCCCATTTCTATTAGTACCTGCAACGCACTTTAATTGAATGAAAAAAAAAATACGCATAGTATCATAATAAACACTGTGTACACAGGTAAGTTTAAAAGGAGTGCAGAAATTGGGGAATGGGTGTATGGAAAGGGAGTGTGGGAAGGGGGTTAGAGGAGTGGGGCCCTAATGAGTAGAAAGGGAACACTGGAACTGGAGCCCCAGTGGGTGGGAATGGAATACAGGAACTGGAGCCCCAGTGAGTGGGAGTGGAACACTGGAACTGGGGCCGCAGTGGGTGTGAATAGGAATCTGGAACTGGAGCCCCAGTGGGTGGGAATAGAACACTGGAACTGGAGCCTCAGTGGGTGGGAACTGGAGCACTTATTGTCATGTTTATGATGTATTTTAATGAAAAATAATTTGATTGAAAAGAAGTATTTTGTTATTTTAACCCTTTGGACCCCGTGTCCCGTTTTCATGCGACTTCCAACATGCTTCATGTCCCTGTTTTCCCGGACTGGTTTAATACTTAACCACCAGTTGGTTCATATTGGTGTTCGTACTGTAATTTACTCGTGGACCCAGTCCAGAGTATATATTGTGAAAGTTTTAAAATGGCCAGATTCCAAAGGGTTAAGTTCATTGGATGGCATAGATTGTACATGCGCACAGGTTAATGCTGGATAACGAAACAGGTGTTTTTGCTTGCACTATTCATCCACAGTAGCTGTTCTCAGGGCTCACACCATATCACAAATATAAATTTAGCTTCTTCTAATCAAAGTTGAAGATGCCTCTGAGGCCTACCTCTGAAAAGCTGTCTTCTGCAGAAGGAATCGCTTAGAAATGGCCCAAATTCATTTCATCCAGGACCTTTAGATTTTGAAGAAGCTGATGACTCAATTCTCATACTTTAAATGGAAAACCAGTCTATGAGAGTTGTGTTTTAACTTTCTGCCCCATTAACTTTAATTTCAAGACAATTATAAGGATTTGCAACATTGAAGGACAACGGTCAACCTGTTGGGAAGCGATGGCAGTTCCAAGACAGCTGACTTTTGCACCAAGACAGAAATCCCATACTTGTTAGCTGAGCCGGGCAGGTGTATGGTGTCCACTGTGGAGCTGAAAGTTTCCACATTTCCCTAATAGTTAGACTGGTAAACTGCTCGGGAACCGCTGCCACATTAGACCCCTGCCTGCTGAACCTTTGCCTCATCAGTCCTGTCACAAGAAGGGGAAGCCCATTCATTTGAATGGAGAAGGGGGTTAGCCTCAGTGGGAGAAGGGGAAGTATTTTAAGCTTTTAAAGTTGATCAAGTTTGCATTAAATTTGTTAATTGTTTTGAAGCTATTTCAAAGTTCCTTTTTTTGTTTCATAATAATATGTGAAAATGTAATATTGATGATATACTTCAACTTTTGCCTTCCATAAGGCAAACAAAGAGTTGCCATGAATATTGCCCAGTGCCCCGGACGATAGGAGAATGAGATGCAAAAGAGAGTCCCTCCAGGGACCATGGATTCTACTCCATTTTTTACCACATTAAAATCCCCGTCAAGCAACTGGCAACAAAAATAGTGGAGAGTAAATAGGTTAAAAAACCCGTAAGTTTAAAATTGCCCCTCTCTTTCCACCCCCACCGCCTCTGAATCAGTTTGCATTCTCAAGCAACAGGAAAATTCACTTATCCGGCATCTACCAATCCTCATGGGTGCCTTACACTGGGGGTTTTACAGCACTGTGTTTATTTTTAAGAACATAATTTTAATATTTCAGAGTTTTAGAGTATCACAGCAAAATATGTGGCTTTATTAGCTATCTAGGTGTTTCCCAATTTTTAAAAATATTTTTAGTTTTCACAGACTTACAAAGTCCAATGAACAAAGCCATCCATGTACATGTTCATACTCAAAGTCCGTATTTATCCCTGCCCCTCCCCCTGCCTCAGCGAGTACATTCCAAAAACTTATTTCAATCACAATCATCGTGGAGCACACGACCCCTATCGAGACCTGTCATGAAAAGATATAACGGTGGCAATGCCAATCAAAATAAAACACTAAAAAGAAAAGAAAGGATCTCAAAAGTAAAAGAAATCTAAGGACCTGAAACGAAAGGGCAGGCATGTCATCTGTGCCAAGTCCCATTTCTGCATTCACATCCCTGGCCGTACTGGGATAATTTAACCTTATCCCTATTTAAAAGGGGGGAATCAATCTATTTGAGTACCAATGTACTGCAAGTAAGGTTGCCACACTCTACCGAATGTGTCATGTTTCCTCCATAGGTTATATGTGATTTTCTCCAGGGGAATGCAACTCTGTATAACTCTGTATTTCCATTTTCCATTGTGTGGTATTTAGTCGGGTGTCGGATTTCCACGAAACCACTATACACTTTCTGGCTACCGCCAAAGCGACCTTCACAAGCAAAGTTTGGAATCTAAACTGCACTTCCCCAATATTCCCCAAGGGGAACAGCTCCAGGTCCTGTGGGAAATCCACTTTTGTAATTTTTTTTTAAGAATGTTCCCTGGGAATCACCTTTGAACATAACCAGGTAGAGTGGACAAAGGTTTCCACCTCCACACCACATCCGAAACACATTTTTAAATACTCAGACTTTGATCTGTGTAGTTTCTAAGGTGTAAGGTGCAACTGGTGCACCATCCTGTATCTGGCGTTGACAACCCCATCCTACTGTTCAGGCACAGATCCTGCCACCATTCTTCATTGATTGTTGTACCCAAGTCCAACTCCCATCTCTCTCTTGACCTTTGTAGGCCCAGTTTTGGGCCTTCACTTTGGAATATGTAATACATCTTAGAAATAAATTTACACACATTGCCCTTTCAAATTAGAATCTCCATGTCACTACATTCCAGCAGGGTCATAGCTGGTCCCAACTTTCCCTCAGAATATTTTCAGATAGCAGAAGAATGCTCTGTTGGACAAATCATACTTGTTCTCAATTGCTCAAACGACATTAGCTGTCCCCCTTCATAACGATCCTCGATACACCTGATCCCCCTCTGGTCCAGGATCTTGTTACCCAGAATCAGGAGTATTAAATTATTCTGAGTCAGGGGCATTTTAGGGGATATCCCAACTTCTATCCAATACCTTGTTTTACCCGTTTTCACACCTGAGGTACATGTTTTAGGATGGGGTTATCCATTTTCTTTGAGAGTTATCCCATTTACAAATAAATAATTCTTCGGCTATCTCTTCACCTAACGATTGCAGCTCAATCTGCATCAATGCTAGTGTCACCTCTCCCTCAAAGAGTGGGGTGATAAATCTCCTTGGGGACGTCCAATAATATTTTTTTAAAGTCAGGTAATTTTAAACACCCCCCTCCCACCAATTTATAATCCCACGTTAACTTTTCCATGGAGATCCTAGCCACTTTCCCACTCCACAGAAACTTGTGTTTCTCAATTATTTGGCCAAATTTCTTGCACCATCATTTTGCTTGCAGCAAGTTCTGTCCCATTAAAATCAACACAGTGCAAATTAATATTTGCTTCATGCACCCGAATGTGAAATTCCATAAAATCGTGTAACTTTTCTTATTGTTGTTCATCAATCACCTTCACATAAATAGTCGAAGCTTTATCACGATGGGGTCCTCTATTTATAGAACCAGGTTTTTTGCTGTGCTGTTTAAAATGCAGTCAAAGTTCTTGTACATTACTGTCACATAAAAAGGTTGCTCCATCGATCAGAAGGAAGAAACATTGGTGCATAAGAAAGTTTATATTTATGCATTTGGTCTTTCAGAGAAAAATAGTGTAAAAAAAATACTGGACAATGCTCCAGCTCTCCACCCCTTTCCCTCTCCATTCAGAGAGCTATTCCCCCTCCACTTACTATTTTCCAGCTGTTTCCTCTTCTGCCTCCCCCCACCAATATCCACCTCTTGCCTGTTAGCTTGTGCTCTTACCCACACCATCTTATTCTGCCTTTTCACTCGCATCTTGACCAAGGGCTCAGGCCCGAAACGATCGCTCTACATCTTTATCCTTGCTGCATAAAGAACGCTGCGTGACCTGCTGAGTTTCTCCAGCATTTTTGTGTAAACTACAATCACAGCACCTGCAGACTTTAAATTTAAAATTTAGACCTACAGCACGGTAACAGGCCATTTCGGCCCACGAGCCTGTGCCATCCAATTGTACAGACAGCACTGGATTCATACAGCATTACAATAATCAATATGCTGACCATGCCTCCATTCTTTCTTGTGATGTCTGGCATTCTCTGTGTTGCAGGCAGAAAGTAAAAAGACAACTTAGTATTGACTTCCCACCCCACCTGGGAAAGTTTACTGTCTATCAGAGTCAGTAGCAGAATGTCAAACACCTCAGGGCTGTGTGGTCAGGCTGTTCCAGTTCACACTACTTACCCACGACTGCATCGCCAGTTCTGGCTCCAACATTGTCATCGGGTTTGCAGATGACACAACAGTAGTTGGCCTCATCAGCGACAATGGTAAGCCGCACTACAGAAAATCTCGTGATGCAGTGTGAGGGTAACAACCTGAGTCTCAATTTGGACAAGATGAAGAAAATGATTGTGAAATTCAGGAGGACCAGGAACAATCACCTTCCACTACACATCATCAAATCTATAGTGGAGAGAGTAGAGGAGTTCCTTGGTGTCCACTTAACTAGTGACCTTTCATGGGATACAGCACCTCCTCACTTGTCAGGAAGGTGCAACAGCACTTCCTGAGAAGACTAAACTGGATATGGCTACAGGCCAGGATTATGTCACCCTTCTATAGGAGCTTTATCAAGAGAGTCCTGGACAGCTGCATCACAATGTGGTACAGTTGCTGCAGAGAAATGGATTGGAGGTCAATCCACAGTACCATAAGAGTGGCAGAAAGGATCACTGGAGTCTCCTTCCCCGTCATCAATGTGAACTATCAGGATCGTTGTCTGAAGAGGGCAGGCAAAATCATTGAGGACCCCTTCCTGGCCGCACACAGCATCTTTCAGCACCATATCATGAGATTTTTCACCTCTTCTCTGAAGTGAAACTCGTTGTTGCTGATGAGGGCAGCCACTGTGGTGTCATCTGCAAACTTGATGACACTATTGGAGCTGGATCTGGCGATGTAGTCATGGGTCAGTAGTGTGAACAGAAGTGGTTTGAGCACAGAGCCAATGACGTTGAGTGTGACGGTGTTTGACATTCTGCTACTGACTCAGACAAACAGTCTTTCATTTAGTAAGTCCAGAGTCCAGTTACAGAGAGGGGTGTTGAGTCCCAGTGAGGACAGCTTCTCCACCAGCCTCTGGGGAATGATCATATTAAATACCAAGCGGAAGTTGATTAACAGCAGCCTGGCATATGAGGCATCGTTTTCCAGGTGGGTTAGACAGAGTGATGGGTCAAGGCTATAGCATCATCTGTGGAACTGTTTCTTCAAAGGTGAATTGAAATATGTTCAGTGTCTCTGGGAGAAGTGCTTTGATGTTTTCCATCACCAGATGCTCAAACCAAACCATAATGGTGGAGGTCAATGTCACATGATGGTAGTCATTGGTACTGGGATGATGGTGGCTGTCTTGTTACCTGTGGGAACAATGGACTTTGAAAGTGAATGGGCTTAATTTGTCTTTTAACAAAATGTCCTATGAAAGGCTGGTCCAAAATGGATCCAGGACAAAAGTGGCTTAGTAAATAGGAGACAAAAGTTAAATGTGGAGGTTTACTTTTGTAATTAGAAGCCTGTGGCCAGAGGTGTACCACAGTGATTGATGTTCAGGCCCTTGTTGTTTGATGAATGTACATTAATGATTTTGAAGTGAATGTAGGAGGCATGATTCATAAATTTGCAGATGACATGAAAATTGGTGGGGTTATTGATAATATGGAGGGTAGACAAGGCCCTTTCATGCAATAAAAAAGCCCGACTGTAAAGGGGGAGATTCTCCGCCCGTCCATCAGGGGACTTACCTTCTTCAATGCGCTGTGGCCAGCACCAAGGCACTGACTGCAATCCTCGGGGAAGGATATTTGGCGGTACGCTGCGCTAGGGGCAGCTATTGCGGCTGGCTAGGGGCAGGCTGATATTGGCTCCGGAGGGCACTACAAGGCGCCGCTCTCCATGGAAAGTAAGTTCCATGTTTCCCCTCCGCATTATAACCAGCCTCTACATGGAGGCTTGGCTTGAAAGGGCCTTTAGGTTGCAATATCCTATTGATTAGCTGGTTAATTGATCAGGGCAATAGCTGATAGAATTTAATCCTGATGGGTTTGAAGTGATAAATGCATTTTGAGAGGTCAAATAAGAGTAGGATATATTATAGATTGTAGGGCTCAATGTACTATGGAGGAACAAAGGGGCCTTGGTGTATGTCCCTGAAGATAGCAATGTAAGATAGATTAAATGTTGAAGAAGACTTACGGAATTCTTGGCTTTGTTAGTCATGATATTAGAACTTAAGTTCAGGGTGGTCTTCGTACAACTTTAAGTAACATTAGTTTATCCTTATCATGATCAGGTCGAGTTTCTGCACTGCAACAAAAACAGGCTCAAACTAGAGAGAGTGTGAGAGAGATTCATAAAGATCTTTTTTCTGGAATGGAATTTTAATTTCTAAGGAGAGATTAAATAGGCTGAGTCTATTTATCCTGGAACATAGGAGGCAGAGATGTCTAAGATCATCGGGCTAAGTTGAGGAGTAAGAGGGGATTTTGTTCACCCAGAGGGTAGTTGAAATCTGAGAGACTCTGCTTGAGAAGGGAGTGGAAGCAGATCCTTTCACAATGTTTAAGAAACACCTGGACAAGAAAACAAGGCCCCACCATAGCCGATAGATTAAGTGCTGATAAATGGGGTGAATGTACATTGGATTGTTGACCAACATGGACGTGGTTGGTGGAAGTGGAGAGGGAGTGTGAAGGGCATTTTACAGTGCTGAGTCTGTGACGTTCAAGTCATGTTTTCAGTGAAACCATTAAAGTGCACAAAAGGCAACTAAGTCACTGGTTGAATGTAATATATTTTGTATTTTGGTTAAATCTTTGTTTTGAACATTTGTGTCTTCAGTCCTTGAAGTAAAATGACAATGAAAATACAATATCAAGGTTCTTTTTTTATTGTCACCCATAATAGAAAGAAAACTTAAAAATCATATTATACTTCACCTTTTGTAAGGCAAACAAAGAGTCACCCTGATATTTGCCAGTCCCCCTAACATTAAATGAGAAGCAAAGGAAAGTCCCTCTAGAGTTACTGAGTGTTCGTGGATTCACCTCCAGCGCACCCACAGTCTCTGCAAGCGCACAGACTCCTGTCCAATCCATTGGCACCCTAAGCTCCAGGTCCAAACCTCCGACATGATAGAACAGGGGTGGGCAACCTTTAAAACTCATACCCCCTCTGCCATGTGCTTTGTGATTGGTAAGGTTTGCTTAAGGTGGCATGTGAGTGGGAAGGGAAGGCTGAGAATCACTGCTCTAGACCCAATTGTGACTGAAATATTTTGTTTGAGAAAAATTGTCATGGGCCCATTTCCTTTGGAGTTATGAAACCGTGCACATAACGAGTCAATTAAAAGAGTGGTTGTCAAACTTTTTCTTTCCACCCACATACCACCTTAAGCAATCCCTTACTAATCACATTGCACCTATGGCATAGGGAATACTTAAAGTGGTACGTGACTTTAATAAAAAGTTGCCCACCACTGTGATCGAACTTTAAAGCACAGCCTTAATGTTGTGCCAATCCATATATTACTACAAAAAAAAAACGAAGCCTCTTCCTACCTCAAAAACTGTTTTTGCTTCATGAATGTGCCTGTCTCTTTTAAATGTCCCTATCTGGAAGCATCTCCATATCCTGGAGTGGGTGAAAAATTAGACAGTCGTGAGGTGGAAGGTGGGTAATGTGGAAGATCTGGATGCCAGATCAGATTGCAAAAATCACAGGTACTAAAACAACAGCTTGTTTTTTAAGCCTTTCTCTATTAAAATAATAGACAGCAAATTGAATTTAAGGGAATGAAGAAAAAGTGGAAAAATGGTGGTTTAGCAGATCAGTTGTGAGCATCAGGTTTCAGTGGACCTGTGGCATCCTTAGCCACATAATGTCGCTCCTAGTATAGAGCAAGCCATTCCATCAGAAATTTGATTGTTAAATATATTTCCTATTTCAACGCATATCACCTTATATCATCCCCCCAAAAAGTATATTAACCAATAACTGTCTCACTCTCAATTTCACTCGACTCATCGTCAAATGTTGCAGTAAAATTCAGATATTATCTTCCATATGTATTACAGGTACACAATCCTTTATCTGGACATCTAAAATCCAAAAAGCTCCAAAATCTGGAAAGTAAGGAGAGAGACGGCAGCGCGAGGCGGGCGAGAGACCGGCAGTGCGAGTCGGGCCGTGAGGGGGCGGGGTGGGGGGAGACGGCAACGCGACTGGAAGGGGGTGTGGGTGGATATGGCAGCACAATTCGGGTGGGTTTAAATCTGGCTTTCCGAAATCTGGAAAAATCTGAAATTTGGACCCACACCGTTCCCCAAGGGATCCGGATAAAGGATTGTGTACCTGTATCACAAACCAATGCAGGTTCATGAGAAGCTCCATGTACAATTCCCAAGTTGAGTTTTTATCATTACCCAAATTCCTGCGCAGGACTAATTTGTCAGGGGTAAATGTTACAAATCAAATGCTTCCAGCAATGGTTGACTGTATTGAAAATCGGGGGGCCAATTAATCAGAATGTGCATGGTTGTCCAGCATTTCTTCCTTTCATGTAACTTTCCCATCAGGACTCTCAGCTCATAAAATATAACCCTGTAATATTTCACCACAGCCTCCACTCACAAAATTGAACATTTTAATTTTACAAAATGTCACAAGCTTGAACTTGACCGTCAGTTTTCATACATAAAGCACAGGGACGGAACTAGGATAACATTTATGGTAAATCAGAAAAATATTCTGTATTGCAGTGTTTCTCAACCTTTTTCATTCTACTCACATACCATTTTAAGTAGTCACCTATGCCATAGGTGTTCTGTGATTAGTAAGGGATTGTTTAAGGTGGTACGTGAGGGGGAAGGGAAGGTTGAGAATCACTGCTGTAGACTCAATTGTTACTGAAATTTTGCTTGAGGAAAATTGTCATTGGCCAATTTCCTTTGGAGTTCTGAAACTCTCCACATAATGAGTCAATGAGGTACAATTAAAACAGTGGTTTTCTTTCCACCCACAAACCACCTTAAGCCATCCCTTACTAATAACAGAGCATCTATGGCAGAGGAAATACTTAAAGTGGTATGTGAATGGGGAAAAAAGTTGAGAACCACTAGTGCATGCATTAAAGCATGTGTTTATTCAACTGCTTCTGAAATTAGTTTGCATTGATTTCATTGGATTTTAATTAACTACCTGTTAAACATTTGAATGTCTTAAATGACAAACGTATTTATTTAACAAAGATTCATGAACAGATTTTTAAATTATAAAAGTAAACATACCAATATTAGAATATTATAATTAAGGTATAAATATTTCCAAGGAAGGTAATTGCCTTTAATTATAACCTACCTTCCACCACTCTCCATACCATATCATTATCTGCGCAATACTGATTGTTAATAACAAGAGCAACGGAACTTTGCAGAACGTGTTCCACTAATGACCTAATAACTCATGAACCATTCTTCTTTGGCTTGGCTTCGCGGACGAAGATTTATGGAGGGGGTAAAAAGTCCACGTCAGCTGCAGGCTCGTTTGTGGCTGACCAGTCCGATGCGGGACAGGCAGACACGATTGCAGCGGTTGCAAGGGAAAATTGGTTGGTTGGGGTTGGGTGTTGGGTTTTTCCTCCTTTGCCTTTTGTCAGTGAGGTGGGCTCTGCGGTCTTCTTCAAAGGAGGCTGCTGCCCGCCAAACTGTGAGGCGCCAAGATGCACGGTTTGAGGCGTTATCAGCCCACTGGCGGTGGTCAATGTGGCAGGCACCAAGAGATTTCTTTAGGCAGTCCTTGTACCTTTTCTTTGGTGCACCTCTGTCACGGTGGCCAGTGGAGAGCTCGCCATATAATACGATCTTGGGAAGGCGATGGTCCTCCATTCTGGAGACGTGACCCATCCAGCGCAGCTGGATCTTCAGCAGCGTGGACTCGATGCTGTCGACCTCTGCCATCTCGAGTACCTCGACGTTAGGGGTGTGAGCGCTCCAATGGATGTTGAGGATGGAGCGGAGACAACGCTGGTGGAAGCGTTCTAGGAGCCGTAGGTGGTGCCGGTAGAGGACCCATGATTCGGAGCCGAACAGGAGTGTGGGTATGACAACGGCTCTGTATACGCTTATCTTTGTGAGGTTTTTCAGTTGGTTGTTTTTCCAGACTCTTTTGTGTAGTCTTCCAAAGGCGCTATTTGCCTTGGCGAGTCTGTTGTCTATCTCATTGTCGATCCTTGCATCTGATGAAATGGTGCAGCCGAGATAGGTAAACTGGTTGACCGTTTTGAGTTTTGTGTGCCCGATGGAGATGTGGGGGGGCTGGTAGTCATGGTGGGGAGCTGGCTGATGGAGGACCTCAGTTTTCTTCAGGCTGACTTCCAGGCCAAACATTTTGGCAGTTTCCGCAAAGCAGGACGTCAAGCGCTGAAGAGCTGGCTCTGAATGGGCAACTAAAGCGGCATCATCTGCAAAGAGTAGTTCACGGACAAGTTTCTCTTGTGTCTTGGTGTGAGCTTGCAGGCGCCTCAGATTGAAGAGACTGCCATCCGTGCGGTACCGGATGTAAACAGCGTCTTCATTGTTGGGGTCTTTCATGAACCATTAAAGCATAAGTAGTTTGTCAAAATTGAAAGTTACATAAACATTCAGTTACCTTGCCTAAATATTATTTATTCTATGTTTGTAAGATGTAATCATACAAATTGGCAAGATTATTTGATGGTATTTGATATCAATTTAAAAAGGCTTGATTTAAAAGGTATGCCATCTTTAAACTCGTGATTTCTGTAGTGTGGTTCACTTCCACAGAATGATCATTGCCACTGAGATAAGTATATGGAAAATGAAAGTAGATCACAGAAATCAAGCAACTGTTTCTGATATACAGCGCCAGCGACCCGGGTCGAATCTGCCATTATCTGAAAGGAATTTATACACTCTCCCTGTGTCGGTGGGGGTTTTCTTCCCAACCTTCAAAAGGGTGCGGGGGTTTGTAGGTTAATTGGTGTAATTGGTTAATTGGGCTAGGGGACCAGAAGGGTCTGTGGCTGTGCTACATGTGTAAATTTACAAAAAATTAAAATTCTTAAACCCACCACACATCACATACTAACAAATGTCGTGGTGAGTTTCAAAACACGGTTTATAAGAGCTGTTGTTTTTTTGTGCATGTGGGCATTTATGTGCAGTTTCTACTGTTTCTCAACTAATGGATTATTTTTTGTCTCAAACATGCCTGCAGTGGCATGTTTGAATTATATGTCAGAAATGTCTTTTTTTTAGCGTGTAATATGTTAGTTGAAAATAAACAATAATATCTGTTGAACCAAGAATGCAGATATTTTCATGTAATTTGTTCTGCAGTTTCTTCAGGCTTTAGTTCAATTCTTCTCTTCTGTAATATAATACTAATCTTTATCTTCAAATTAATCGACTGAGAAAAAAAAGTTAGTTTCAATGATGAAAATTTTGAGCCTGACTTTCTGAGGAAGATCTTTTTTCATCCCTGGAATCGTACTCATAAATCCATGATCAAAAGCTTAGTTTGATTGGTAACCTTGCTGTCTCTGAGGCAAACTCCGAAGTATTACCTACAGAAATTAAAAAAACCTATTTATCAACTTGTGATGTCAAATATCACTCCATAGATTTCAGTCTGCACATTACAAGAAGTTCAATGTTCATTTTTTTTGTCAGAATACATACATGACATCACTTCCAACCCTGAGATTCTTTTTCCTTCGGGTCAGGTAGGATTTCTACTTAACCTTTTTTCCACTGTTCTCCAAGTTATTTGGCCATACAATGTCCCGAAATGTTCAGGTAATAGGAAGCCTTTTGTGCTGTTTCCACTGGGCCACCTTCAACTGGGACACTGAACACAACTCATCCCTGGGGATCGGAAAGTCTACCTTCAACTGGAAATAGGTGTGTTTCTGCTGTTCTTTTTCAACTCAACGCGCCGGGAATACAAGTAGGGGTAGAGGCAGTTAATCCCCGCCGTGAAATGACGAAATTTGACTCCGGCGTGCTGACTGTTTCCCACCGGAATTTGTCCCAGTTAATTCCCTGTTAATTCCTGGGACTATGTGCCAGTGGAATTGGTAGTGCAAAAAAAAAACTGTACTCAAGAAAAAGATAAGTTAGCAAAAGAGAGAAATGTAAACAAAGAAAGAAATGTCAACATATCAATAATGAAAAGCTGCTGAGTGATTGCAAAATCTAATTACTTCACCAATCTTGATCAGAGAAGGTAACTTAGCTTTGTTACTTCGTCAGACAATACATGGCTGTGTCTCTCACCAAGCTCCCTGACCTATCAACATGCAGAATGTGTCTAAAATCCAGTCTGGAAGGTTCCCAGCATGAAACGTTGACCATTTCTCTCTGTACACTGCCTGACTTACCGAGTCATTCCAGCTTCTCTCTGTTCACTCAAGGTGCTATCATCTGAAATTTTTGGGCTTTCCCCCCCCCCCCGCCACCCCCCCCCCCCCCATATTGATCTGATAAATGTGAAAAGTGCTTGGGGTATTTTTGGATAGGAGTTCACATTGGCACAATGCTATCCACAATCAGACAGAACACCAGAGCAATTGAAAATATTAAATTCACATTTAATGGTCAGGTATTTGGAAACTGGAATTCAACCATTTTTGATGTATTGATTAAGCACTACAAGAATGAGATGACCCATTAAAGAGAATGAAATTGGCAAAATGTTAAAAACATGAAGATAACTTTTTGCCCTGAATCGTGTGTCGGAGCTTTAGTTGCACAATTCCTGAAGGCATCTGTCACTTGCTGAGTAGCACTGGAATTGAAAATTTCTACAGGTGTACCGTAGAGAGCACTCTGTCCAGTTGCATCACCGTCTGGTACAGAGGTGCCAATGCTCAGGACAGGAAAAAAACTTCAGAGGGTTGCTAACTCAGCCTGTGACATCATGGGCACCAGTCTTCACTCCATTGAGGACATCTACATGAGGTGGTGTCTTAGAAAAGACCCTCACCATCCAGGTCATGCCTTCTTCACGCTGCTACCATTGGGGGAAAAGGTACAGGAGCCTGAAGGTGAGCACTCAACGGCACAAAGACAGGTTCTTCTCTACTGCCATCAGATTTTTGAATGAACAATGAACCACAGACACTGCCTCACTTTCTCCTCTTTTCTTGCACTAGTTATTTATTTTTTTTATGTAATTTATAGCAACATTTGAACTATAATGCTGCCACAAAACAACAAATTTTGTTGCCTGTTCGTGAAAATAAATTCTGATTCTGAATTGAATAAGAGGACAGAGAACCCATCTGCATGGCAGCCAGAGAGAGGCTATGGAGCACGGAAGGGTCTGCCGTAAATCAAGGGAAAATACAGGCAAGGGGTCCACTGTCTATAATCTCCATAAATCATGTCTGCTGAGTCAGAGTGTTGCTATGTGACTGCACCACAGCAAGACACGGAGTCAGTACTTTGTGGTGATCACAGCATGTATCTCAGCTGTGAATTATGTAGAAAGACAGCAGTAAGTAATGAGACAACAAGCAATACTGTTGGAAAAATGCTGAGCAGTAAGAACTGAGGATAGTCAACACAGGGAACAATACACTGATGGAACAGTAGTTTCTCCTTACTGATTTGGTGTGAGATTTGTTTCTTGCTATTACGTAAATAATAAATGTATCTCGGAGTTCACACCTTTAACAGCCACTTGATGTGGAAACTGCTGCCCTTTAGCTGGGTAACAGTGTGTGTGGAATTGTTACTGGGCACACTTCCGAGGCCAATTTTCCCCACATGGCTAATCGATCCAGGAGTGATTGCTCGGACAATTTAACATGCGCAAAATGAATTTTATTAGCAAATTGTAGAAATAAGTCCACTTTCTTAGCAATATTATTTGAAATTAAACATTAATTGCAACGTCGACGGACTACTTCTCAATGTTTCAAATGGAGCATTTGGATCCAAATGCCACCATGGAGTTGACCTGCCCAGAGCACAATATTTGTGGGAATAATCACATTTCTGTAAATAGCTCAGAAAGACAGCACATTCAAAATAGGTACAGCATTTACATAAGAACAGTTGCATGCACCGCTTCTACCTGAAATCCACATGAAAATCAGTGTTGGGTATCATTTGAACGTCAATAGTAAATTGTAGTGGCAAATCTGGCCTTACGGGTAGGCAGTTGTCCAATTCAGTACAAGTTGGGTCCAGAATCTTTGTTGCTGGGATGTGATGGGAGAGGTGGCTTGAATGCACTGGCAAAGGGTGAGAGGCTTATTTTGGCCCTGGGACAATTCTCCTTGTTACATAAAATGGAAATGTAACATCTTCTCAGCTTTTATTTTTACTCACTTTTTCACTTCTCGTCTCTCCTCTTATCAGAACCAATTAATGCCTTTAGTTTGTTGGTCTGGCCTCTGCCCCCTCCCATTCTTCCACCTCTCTTAGTCTTTAATGAGACGCCTGCCTGCTTTTTGCTTATTCCTCGAAGAAGGGCTCAAGCCCGAAACATCGGTAATATATCTTTACCTCCGGATGCTGCGAGACCAGCTGAGTTCCTCCAGCGTTTACTGTGTATTTTCACGAAAACTACAGTGTCTGCAGACTTCTGTGATTTTTAAATAACCCAGTGATGTTTTCTTTACGCTCATTTACCAAGGGGTTAGTGACTCACGCACATCGATAAAGAAACAAAACAAATTGAACATCTTTCTACTTGCCTGTGTTTAAGGAGCGTGAGTACATGTTTCATTCAAGATAACTTAATCAGCTGAAAGCCATTTGAATTATTAGGTTGGATTGTCCTCTATTTTGGCCCTGCCTATCTATACCTCTCCACTGTGACTTCTCCATAGCTTCACAGTTCTGCAGTAGTAGTTGAGTTGGGGCTAGGCTGCAGTGGTTTTGAAGCAGTGCAGACAACAAATGGCAAACAGTCCATGGGTAACACAGCCTGATGCTGCACTCCATTCCATACAATATGATGACTTTATGACAGGTTGCTGCAATTAGTTATGTGTCTGTCTGATCCACAACCTAACCTCCATCTTGCGTCTAACTTCCATAATGCAATGTGTACATGTAGAAGCTGAGATAGGCTGATATGTGAACGGAAGAAATCAGGGTTGGAGAAAGCCATTCTCTGAAAATTCCTGACCTCCTCCATCTTTTGCTATGTTCTGTTATTTTTTGTAACTCAATATCATTTTCCTGCACTAATCCTATAGTCCTCCATTTCCTTAATTTCTAAGGATCTATCAAAATCTGCCTTGAACATACCCAAGACTCTCTTCTTTGCAAGTAAATTCCAAAGATTCACTATTCTCAAGGTGAAGGCATTTCTTCCCACCCTCTCTCCTGGTTGACCTATCCTTTATTTTTAGATCATCACCTCTATTTCTAGACATCTGCCAAGCCCCAAAGGAAATTTGAACATTTCTATCTTTAATGTTGTATCTAATGTTCTCCAAACTTAAATAGGACATTACATCATGCAACCACTGTTTACGGGTAGGTGAAGAGACCACCTTTCCATTTCATTAAAAGTGCTCATCTGGCTATCGTGAGGCCAGGTCGTTGGGTGGTCAAAAGTCATAAGGAGAAGGCCTGGCAGTGGGCCTGAGTAGGGAAATGAATCAGCTCATGGTTGAATGGTGCAGCAGACTGGATGGACTGAATAGCCTATTTCAGCTCTGATGTCTTATGGTTTTGTAGGTGGTGTAATCTTCAACCACTTGCCATTTCTGAAGGGTCTTTCCTTCCTTTGTGTTTGTAAAATGGTGCTGTAGAGAGGGGACTCTTTGTTAGCCTTTGAATGGCTTGTAAAAGAAAGCTATCACTGTATCTCTGGAGATGTGACAAAGATGAAATACATCTACGAATATATCTATAAATCTCTCCTATTTTCCAGACACAGTCTTGTCCTCAGTAAATATGGGGCAGGCGAACTCTTCCATATTCAAATTCTCTTACAAATAAAGCCAACACAAACATTTAACTTCCTAAATGCTTGTTCACTTTGTATGTTTGGACTGATGATTGGAGTGCACCCAGGTCATTAATCAAGGTTCTTCTTCAAGATTCAAGTTTCCTTTTATTGTCTCGTAATAATTAAAAAAAAATGTAATGTACATGATTCCCACCAGCTTCTGCCCGCCGTAGGGCAAACAAAGATTCGCCATGAGCTTTGCTCGGAGCCCCTAATAATAAGAGAAAGAGACGCTGAGTGTCTGTGGATTCGCCTCCTGTGACCCTACTGCTTTTGCAGGTTCAGCATCCCGAGCACCAGGTCAAAACTCCTGACGCTATCAGGTAGACATCTAGGGCCGAGGCCATTCGGGACCCTTTCAAAATCAGAATTAGAATTTATTGTCATGAACAAGTCATGAAATTCAGTGTTTTGCGGCAGCGCCATGGTGCAAACGTTCATATTATAACTGTCTTACACCATTACTATAAAAAAATAACAATACTAGGGCATGAAAAGTGAAGCCGTGTCTTTGCTTCATTGATGGCAGTGGGGAAGAAGCTGTCCTTGGCTACTGAGGGCTCATCTTTAGGCTCCTGTACCTTTTCCCTGATGGAAGCAGAGTGAAGAGGGCATGGCCTGGGTGGTGGGGGTATTTGACGGTAGAGGCTGCTTTTTTTTAAAACACTGCCTCATGTAGATGTCCTCGATGGAGTGAAGTCTGGTGCCTGTGATGTCACAAGCCGAGTTCACAACCCTCTGGAGCTAATTCTTGTCCTGAGAGTGTCCTTTATTCTTGTCTTGCCTTCAGCATCCTCTTGAACCCCAGTTCAAGAACCTAGTTCCCATGAGCCAACCTCCAGGCGCCCATAGCCTGGTGCGAGCTCTTTGACCGCAGGTTGCCAGCAGCCTGCAGCCTGTATGAGTTTTTCGCCTGCAATTTGTTTACAGCGCACAGCCTATCCTTCAGCTGCTGAAATCCTCGATGGTCCCCTGCCGTGGTCACGTTCCTGAGGGTTCTCCTTCTCAACAAGGGGTGTGTTCCTCATTTCTGGTGCCCTGCGCCAATCCACTGCCTCCCCGCAGTCTGCAAGCCCTTGTGCTCTGCATCCTAGCACTGGCATCGCTGTCTTGGGCACAGGCCACCACCTTCTACTGTGGCGGTGTGCAGCGACCTGTCCCTAGCCTCCATCACCCTCATTGAGGACAGACTGCACCAACTCATCAGGTCGATGATGGACATCAAGGTAAACAGCCACAAGATGCGGGAACATGGAGAGTTTTAAATATCTGGACATGATGCGGAGCCTCTCCCTTACAGTACTGCAGGTGAACCTGAAGGTCTCCTTTAAGGTGTGGGATACTGTTTATGACAAGTTTAGACTGATGGTAATGTCGCAGCTCGGTGCTGCTGTACAGTTGGGGCTTGATTTGTCCCGTCCACCCCTCACCGTTTATAATCAGCAATTTGTTAGCCAAACCCCCCCCGCTGTACACATCCACTGACCTAACCACTCACCTTGCTTGACTTGCGGGCTCTCCACACTTAAAGTCACCCCTCCGTCGCTATTCGCCAGCCTCATTCCTGATTGCAAACCCATCGCCACTAAAAGCAAACAGTACAATGCCAGGGTTAGGGCCTACATCCGAGAAGAGGAACAGCGGTTACTTAAGGAAGGGGTTATTGAAGCCAGAAATAGCCCTTGGAGAGCACAGATAGTGGTAGTGTGGACCAGGGAAAAGAATAGAATGGTCATCGACTAGTCAGATAGATACACTCAATTGGATGCATACCCCTTTCCACAAGTCGCCAACATGGTCAACCAAATTGCCCAATATCAGGTCTCTTCAAGCTTCGAACTTAAGTTGGCATATCACCAGCTACTCATCTTCCCAGAGGACTACCAGTATACAGTGTTCAAGGCAGATGGCCACCTCTACCACTTCCTGCGGGTCCCTTTTGGCATCATGAACGGCATCTCGGTCTTCCAGCGGGAGATGGACCATATGGCAGATCAGTACACTTTCCCGTATCATGACAATATCGCCATCTAATGGCCACGATCTACAGGACCATGATGCCAAACTCCAGAGATTTCTTGAGACAGCCAAGCTCCTTAATCTGACATACAAGTGGGTGTTCTGCACAACTCGCCTGGCCATCCTTGGCTGTGTCTTGGAGAATGGTGTCATTGGCCCGGACCCAGACTGATTTAAACCACTCCTGAAGCTTCACCTCCCACACAGGCTCAAGGCCCTGAAGAGGTGCCTTGGGTTTTACTCCTATTATGGTCAGTGGATCACCAATTATGCGGGCAAGGCCCGTCCCTTATCAAAGCTACATCCTTCCCCTTGGTGGAGGAGGCTCGTGCAGCCTTCGACTGCATCAAATCCGACATTGCCAAGGTCGCAATGCATGCTGGTGGACAAATTATTAATTTCAGTAACATTCATTAATTTCTGCAAATAACATTCCCCAGGCAGTAGATCCCTACAGAGCAGCACTGTATTTCTGCTCCCTGCCCTCCCGGGTCCAGGCCAGCAGCAGCTCTTCCGCTACAGAAGCTCTGGCCACATCGCCGTATTTTTATGAACACATAAGCACAAGCGTTATCGGTCTCAAAAGCATGCCTGATCATTGAAAGTGAGCATGACCCATGGCAGCTTGAATGTGAAGGCCCTTAAGGCATTATAATTGGTTCTTGTGGGATCCTGTTAGTAATCCAATTCCGGAAGTATGGTGAGGAGGGGAGGACTAGGAGGAAGATACATAATGTGCGGTAGTTATCAGAAAAAAAACTTGTATTCCAAGAAAAACTCACACTCTTAATAGAGTTTATAAGGTCAGAACAGTAACATTCATTAATTTCTGCAAATAACATTCCCCAGGAAGGATTTAATTTTCTAAAGTGGCAGCAAAAGGTATGTCACATCCTACAAGAAGAACACCAGCCAATGCACTGACTTTAGGCAGTCCCATAACCATTATTCAGCCACCCACGACCACTTTCTGACTGTCCTGATCCTTGGAGCCTCTCTTTTTAGGCTTTGCCTGCATGCAGGCAGGAGAACCCACTGGTGATCCGACTTGCCAAAATGGTGTCTTGGGAAAGAATGGTAGGCCTTCCTCATCTTGGTGTATCAGTGATCAAGGACGCTGGGTCCTCGAGTACAGCAGGTTACAAGCTGCTGGTAATTGGGCAGGGTTTTCTTGAGACAGGCCTGGTCAAAGTCACCGATTAAAATTCGAGATACATGAGGGTGGGCCGTCTCTTGTTGACTGACATCATGCAGCTTCTGCAAGTGTCTGTTTGTAATTGGCATTGGGAGGGATGTAAACTCCTTTGAAAATGACTGATGAGGACTCTCGGATAGATAGAAAGGTCTGCGTTTAATTGAGATTTGCTCTAAGTCAGTGGAGTAGGAGGTCGACATAACCCCAATGTCCGTGCACCAGCCCACAAAGAGTGCTCACTTTGCCAGAATCGAAGTTCAGATCCAGTGGTTCTCAACCTTTTTCTTTCTATTCACACATCACTTTAAGTAATCCCTATGCCATCGGTGCTCTGTGATTAGTAAGGGTTTGCTTAAGGTGGTATGTGAGTGGGAAGGGAAGGTTGAGAATCACTGCTCGAGACCTAATTGTTACTGTAATATTTTGCTTGAGAAAATTCGTCAATGGCCCATTTCCTTTGGAGATATGAAACTGTGCACATAACGAGTCAATGAGGTATGATTAAAACAGTGGTTTTCAAATTTTTTCTTTCCACCCACATACCACCTTAAGCAATCGCTTACTAATCACAGAGCACCTATGGCTTAGGGAATACTTAAAGTGGTATATGAGTGGTATGTGAGCTGAATTGCAGCGTCTGGTGTACTCATTGTTAGCAAGGTCTCAATGCAGCAAACAACTGAAATTTATCTCACCTGTCTCTGATAAAGCAACCTTGCCCTGAAGTTGCAACCTTGCCCTGAAGTTGTCAAATTTATTTTCTAATTGCTGGGCATTCAACAGTAGTATAGATGGCAGGGGAGGACTCGGTCCCCTGAGTTACAGTCTGGTTTGGATCTGGCCCTCACACCACGAGTTCAGTCTTGACCTTTGCGGTCCCCTGGCCTTGTAAGGCCTTTGTCTTCCAGTGACCTGACTCAACCCAGGAGATTTGAAAATTGTTAACATGGTTCAGTACAAAGACTGCATGCTACTGATTGCTGTGAAAGCAGGTGGAAAGTTGAGTATTTAAAAGAAAAGGTTGTAGGGGTTTCTGCAGTCTGCAAAAGGTCACCATTAATTGCTGGTGTCCATTTTCCTTTGATAGTTAGTTCTCCACACTGACACAGGGTCACCCCAAGACTGCGAGCATTATCCCATACTGTATTCCTTGTACACCCATGACTGCACAGCCAAGATTTGGCTCCAACGCAATCTATTCATTTATTGACAACATTACTGTTGTTGGATTAATAACTGGAAATGATGAGTCAGACTACAGGATGGAGATCGAGAACCTAGTGGGTTAGTGCCAGAACGACAATCTTGTTCTCAACGTCACTAAGACCAAGGAGTTTACCACTGATTTTAGTACTGGGGAGTTGAGAGACTGTGCAGGTGTCCGCATTGATGCAAAGCCACACAGACACTTCCACTTTGTAATAAAAAGGAGATTGAAAAGGCATGTCATCGAACCTGCTATCAAACTTCTACAGCTGCACAGTGAAAAGTATAGTAGCTGGTGGCATCTTCAAGTGCCCAGGAATGCAGGAGATAGGAAGGGAACAAACATAGCTAGGTCCCAACCTCTCATGCATTGAAGACATCTATGTGAGGTTTTGCCTCAAGAAGGCAGGCAACATCATAGAAGTCCCCATTACCCTGGTCACAACCTCCTGTCACTGCTTCCTTCAGGTAGAAGGTACAAAGTCTTCCTGTGTATCTAGGTTTGACAGTTTCGTTCTCATGGCTATTGGGGTCTTGAACCTCCCCTTGTTATATTAATCGTGGACTATCCAACACTACAAAATGGACTGTCTGCACTTTTGTAAGGCCACTTTTTTCCTGCACTTTGGTAAGTGAATATTTATTCAATATTTGCATTTGTATATATTATAACTTTTTAAATTTAACTTAGTGTATTGTAGTTTTTTTCTTTATCTTTACAAAATACTAGTTTAGTTGCAGCAAGTAGGAATTTCAGTGAAAATGTACATTGTATAATGTATATGACATTCTCATTATTTAAAGATGGGGCCAATTTATGGGAATCAAGAAGACATATAATAAAATAACCACAGTTGGGGCCAGTAAGGCATGATCCAACTGGCTTCATAGGAACATAGGAAGTAGGAACAGGAGTAGGCCAAAAATGGCCCATCGAGCCTGCTCCGCCATTCAATACGATCATGGCTGATCTAATTTATGACCTAACTCCACCTACCTGCCTTTTCCCCATATCCCCTAATTCCTCTATCATGTAAAAATTTATCTAACCGAATTTTAAATATGTTTAATGAGGCAGCCTCAACCACTTCCCTGGTTAGAGAATTCCAAACATTCACTACTCTCTGGGAATAACTATTTTTCCTCATCTCTGTCCTAAATCTACTCCCCCGAATCTTGAGACTGTGTCCTCTTGTTTTAGTTTCTCCGGCCAGCTTAAAAAACCTTCCTACATCTATCCTATCCATACCCTTCATAATCCTATATGTTTCTATAAGATCTCCTCTCATTCTTCTGAACTCGAGCGAATACAATCCTAGACGATTTAATCTTTCATCATAAGTCAACCCCTTCATCCCAGGGATCAACCAAGTAAACTTCCTCTGGACCGTCTCCAAAGCCAGTAGATCCTTCCTCAAATATGGAGACCAGAACTGGACACAGTACTCCAGGTGCGGTCTCACCAGTACCTTATACAGTTGCAACATTACCTCCCTACTCCTGAATTCAATTCCTCTAGCGATGAAGGCCAAAATTCCATTTGCCTTCTTAATAACCTGCTGCACCTGCAACCTAACTTTTTGCGATTCATGCACAAGCACTCCCAAGTCCCTCTGCACAACAGCATGCTGTAGTTTTTCACCCATCTGTCTGATGAAAAGTGTAATGTTGAAGGGAATTGTGAATGTCACACTTGTTACATTTCGACTAGAAGAGTTTATTTCCACCTCCGCTCTCAAATACAGGGTTCTTGCACTATTGTGTGACGCTTGACGTGGCATGGATATTCATTACTTTGAAAAACAACTATATATATTTGCGATTTACTTTGCTGAAGTAAAAAAAAGAACTTTGCTTTCAAAGTTGAATGCAGCAGCAACAACTTTCATATTCATACACAGCTACGTGTACATAATAAATATGCAGAATTTTTAACTGGGTGAACACTTCAAGACACTTTGCAAGACTGCTGCCAAAAAAAATTGATAATGAGCTTCATCAGAGGACTTTGGTAAAGATGATTTAAAGTTTGGGCAAAGATGATGTGTATTAACAAAGCAGAGAGAAAAAGAGACGCTGGGAGATTTAAGGAGGGAATTTCAAGAATTAGGGATGAAATCAGGTTTTGCCTAATAAAGAGCATCTTTATTTCCAGGAATGCATTTTCTAGATCACACATGTCAAACTCAGGCCCGCGGGCCAAATTTGGCCCGTGATATAATTATATTTGGCCCGCAAGATCATATCAAATATGTATTAGAGCTGGCCCGCTGGCCGCCGCGCCAGTATAGCGCATGCACAGCTAATGCTACAAATCCCAGAATGCTTTGCAAATGCGTTGGCGCCGGCCCGTCAGCCCGCTAATCGCCCCCACCTCCTCTCTTTGCTTTCCTTTACTTTCATTAGCGTCTGCGACCTGTCGCCTAACTCACATGTAATAAACCCCTTACGAAAAATGGCCAAACGAAAGACAGAAAACAGGACCCAGAGTTTGATGAACTTGCATCTAAGAGATGCCAAGTATCTGGTTTAGACCCAGGTGCATCAGAGTAAATCACAGTGTAGCAAGCTAAGCTTGGATTAATATTTTCTTTGGTTCACTTTGGACTCTTCATAGTTGAAAGATTGGATTTTCATTGAAGCAAGTTGTTATTTTTTTGACTTGTTGGCTTGTGAAAAAAAATACATTTAAAAGGAGCTTAAAGGCTGTAGAGAAATATTATTTATTGAATATTTTATTTCTCATTTGTTAATGCTTCTTCTGGAAAGTGTTTAACCAAAACTATTATTAAACATTTATTTTAATAAGAAAAAGTTTAACATTACATATGTTGAAAGAAGAGAAAACATGCAGATGTTGTTGAAAATTTTCAATAAATATTTAGTTTGGCCCACGACTTAGTCTAAATTTTTAATTTTGGCCCTCTGTGAATTTGAGTTTGACACCCCTGCTCTAGATGAAGGGAACACATTCCAAAAATGCATTCAGTTAGAATGTGATCAAATGGAAATCAGCAATTGCAATAAATGTGACAATGGTTTTGAAATACTGTTGAGACAGAATATTGGTATGTTCAGGATAACCTTGAATAAATTACCCAACTAAAATCGTGATTTCATCTTATTCCCTTGTATTCTGTCAGTTTTTACAACCTGTCAGAGAAAAGAGTTTAATCAATGATCCATTGATGCTTCGTGACAGAGAGCTGGGAGTGAAATATGTAAAACAAACTCAACATTTTGTAACCCTTTTTGCAAAGCTATGCTTTCTGTTACACTCCAAATGGGATTGGCAACAGAATTGTTTGGAAAGATGTCTGATTTGTAAAAGCGTTAAAGCAGGCAGGGACCCCCAAACGTTTTAAGACCATTTTCATGGAATCCTTGATCCCTCATTGACCCCCAGTCGTGTCGAAATTTATAAATAAATAAATAAATAATAATTACCCTGAGTAGACAGGCATTTTCCAAGTGTATTACATAGGGAAACTGCGTACCAAGCCCTGTGAGATTGCTGTTCTGTATCCCCTCCCCCCCTTGTGAATATCTCTCCTCAAAGCATTGCTGATTTGCTTTCAGACAAATGCATGGCAGTTGCTGCTGGGGGAAATTAAAATAATCAGGAAAGGTAATAGCTCACCTGTTGAACAGTGGATTAATTAAATTCTTTCTTGCCCTGTGTATTCAACTTGGACTTTCTAACAGATGTTGTATTACCTGCTAAGGATTGGAGACTGCATGTAACTTCAAATACATCTCTCTAGTTAGTTAAAGCTTAAACTCCCGGATGAATTGCACTCAGAAATTCAATCAACTGAGCAGCCCGCCTGGATGGAGGTGCATGAGCAATAAAAATGTTTGAAAAGCTCTGGTATTGCTCAGCTATGTATTTCATTTTCCATCAGTAGAAATCAAAAAGAATGTTGCAATCAGTACACGGACCAGGAGTAGCGGAACTATGCACGTGTATGGCTCTGCAGAAGTGTTATTTGTCTGTATGCATGTTATGCCTGGTTTTGTGTCTGCGTGTTTTGGACCGAGGACCGGAGAATGCTGTTTTGTCGGGTTGTGCTTGTGCAATCAGATGACAATAAAACTGCCCTGATGTGATGTAAGAAATTAATATCTAGACGCCAGAAGAATATTTAGGATTTATTTTATATTGTCAGCAAGAAGATTTGCAAGTGTTGTTAAATAGAGGTTATTGGGCCTATCCTCTTAACCCTTTCTTCAATACAGTAAGGACAGAACATTATTTGGATGCACTCAGATTCATAGCTATCACAGGAAATTATCGAACCTTTATCGAATTTAGGAAGTTAGTTGGTCCAGTATATTTTTGCAGGTTGTAGTAGGATTACCCAACCTATTGCCACCATCCTGTAGATCTGCAGGCCTCTGCTCTTTCAAGTTCAGGTCCAAGGTGTGTTTAAATGCTTGTTGTTCAGGTTCGTGTGGGTCCCACAGGGTTAAGAACCAGACCAAAGTGCAGGTACAAAATGCACGTTTATTTCAGGAATGGAAATGAGATAACAGGGTCGATTGGTTAAGCCAACTTCTACACACACACACACACACACATACACACAATATGCAGGGGGTAAATATACACTTTGGATGACAAGGGAGAAACTGACAGAAACTGGGGAAACTACAAGAGCATACATATTCAGCAATCAGATCAAGGTGATACTACGTGTAACTGCCCCTTGACTGGTACGGACACGACTATTGCTACCTGGCCTCTAGACTCACCCCAACCCAGTGTGAAAGGAGCTACTTGCATGTCCCGAGGAGTCCAGAGACAAAACAAAGGGGCAATAGTCCTTTATAGTTCTGGAGGCAAAGCTGGGGGCCAATCGTAAGGATCAATCTGGGCCTCATTGGTTGCTGTGGCCAATGGCTCAAAGCCAAGTACAGGGGCTCAGCAGGGGTGAACTGAGGTGATTCACCTGGGCCAATTGGATGAAGGTCAGGGCGAGTCCGGGCAGGCTGCCTGGATGCAGCACCTGGTGATTTAGGTGGGCCAGTCGTAAGGGTCACCATGATGGCTTGGGGTGAGTCTTTGACCTTGATTGGCAGGTTGTGTGTCCTCTGAACAGGAGCACAGCAGCGCCACCAGGTGGTGGATGCTACCTCTGCATTACAATGCTGTTTAAAGGCAGAGGGTTTCTGCCTCGACCACTCTTTCAGCAGGGAGTTCCAGATCTTTAACAGTCTCTATGTGAACTAATATTTTCTCATTTCAAACATTGTTACAATTACACCATATCTCTGCCCTTTGTTTAGGGAATAAAGGATCCTACCTTTTTGCTCTATCTCAGCCTCTTACAATTAAATCTCCCCATTAGGCCTTTCAAACTGCTGTGTTAAGTGAGGTTAACTGGGCAATTTGGACGGATAGCCCCCCAGTTACGCGGCAGTTTGAAAGGGTCTGACCGGGTCCCTGATCTACCTCAGAGGTAGTCAGGGAACCCAATACAACTTACCTAGGTCTCGTCCACGGCTGATTTGTAAAGGAAAATGGATGACCCGCTTATTCCGGTGTTCATGCGTCCCCACGGCAGCCAGTACCTGAACATCCTTCCCATTTGCCATTTGGACTTTGATTCTTAACTTCCAGCAGTGAGACTGGTGAGTGTGTGATGTGCCATTCATCACGTCATCGCAGGGGCGGGATCCCCCTTAAATGGTTGGGTTGGCGATTTAATGGGTAGATCCCCCTTTGATTTGGAAGGTGCTTCCAGCATCTTTGGCCTAGTACTCGCACCCGGGTCCCAGGTGCTGCAATTTGAAAGGGGCCACTACCTCTAATGTTCCAAAGAAAATGACTAGTTTATTCAATTTTTCTTCATAATTAAAGCTTTTCAGTCCTAGTAATGTTCCAATAAATTGTTCTGCATCCTGTCCAGTGAAATTGCATCCTTCTCCAGTGCAGTATCTCAAACTTTCATAAGTGATATACAGTAAGATGCCGGATAAGTGAATTTTCTGGTTGCTTGAGATTACGTGTTGCATGATTGGTGAACTAACGGTGAGGCGTGTCCATTTTAAACTTCTGTATTTTTTACCTATTTATTTTCCGCAATTGTTTTGGTGGTTGCTTGAATTCCAGATGACAGGGATTTTATTGTATATATGTATGCTTCTTACACAAAATTCTGTATCCTCTGTTTATAACAAAACTTCTTGGAAGTTGGATCACTTGATGGCAATTTTTTTTTGTTTACGATGCAATGGAATTTCAATAAAATAAATTGAATACCACAGGGAACTGGGGCTTACTGCGATTTGCATAAAACCCATGCTTACTCTGGACACAAGGTTTTTGCTTCCTGAATGCCTTTGGGTGTATTTTCTATATTTTGGGCTGCGGATCTCGAAAATCATCTTAAAACTTTCTTATCCTGTACTATTTTTATAAATATAACCTATTTTTGGATTTCTTATCATTTTTCATGTTTTAAGCATACAAAACCATGAACATGTGTTTGAAAATTTATTTTCTGCATTCGCACTTGTACTTCTTCCCAGCTGATCTTGGCACAGTCAGTGATGAACATGGTGAAAGGTTTCACCAGGACATTGTGACTGTAGTGCCACTGTCGGCAAAGCTACGGAAGAAAATGCCTGGCTCAGGTTGAGATGAGCAGGAAAAACTGTTTAATTTTCTTTCCAGCCAACTTTTATGTCACTTACGGTCTGGCCGTCCCGAAACCTGAAGTGACATCATGATGTCCCCTGCTGCTTTACTCGGTTCACGGGCTTCGTGCCCGAGGTGGAGAGGGTCCAGCGCCATTTTAGCGCGACCCTGGAATCTGTGGTTTTCCGCCATTATGGGGATGTTTTGCATCTGAAACCCTGCCCCCCAGATGCCGCTACAGTCACCAGGAAAAATGGTATCAGAGAAACTAGAATTCATCAGTGCTAGCTAGCTGAGTGACATAAGAGGCATCAGATGCTGAGTACAAACAAAAATCCACAACAAAAGAGTGTAAGGTCAGTTGAACTAATGCAATGTGTCAGCTTCATTTTATGATTAAATTCAATTAAAGTTAATGTTTCTGTAACTTCCTATGTGATACAGCGAATCTATAATCATCTTTGTGTTCAGCTTGAAGATGTCTACCATTTTTTGTTTCAGGAAGCAAATCTTTTGAAAAAAATTTTCATCCAGTGTTACAGCGTTAACAATGCTTGTGTTGCTTGCTTTGGGGTATGCAAAGGGAATCTGGTTGAGCAAACTCCAGCCTATGAATTTGGTAGCAGAAATTTGCCTCGGGGAACACTTCTTAATCAAGTTACCTTCAGACCCAGCCACCCACCTCCACCCACCCTTCCTAAGCACTTCTTAAGCTTGTAACCAGATTGTGACTGCCATATATTTTTTCTAAAAATTCTTGAATTGTTTTTCTTATATAATCACATAAATTTACCCTTTTCAACGCCGCAAAGTTAAATCTCTATCTATAAAACGATTTTTTCTTTTCAGAAACTCTACATGACATCAAAAGTGGTGAATGATCAGATAAAATCCTAGCTTTATACTCTGCATGCATAACTCTTTCTTGTAACTGTGCTGACATTAAAACAGATCTACTCTCAAGTAAGAGTCATGCCTATAAGAATAAAAAGAATAATCCTTTGGATTTAATCTTCGTCAAATAGCTATCAAATTCAAATCTTCATCAAAGTCCAAATCCTTTTCACAGTTTTAGTCCTAATAACTTCTGTGACTTATCCAGAATTGGATCTAGACTGCAATTAAAATCCCCTCCAATTAAAACCTTTTCATGTGCTTCAGCAAGATGCTTAAAGAGTCATGAATAAATCTTTCATCATCAACGTTAGGTGTGTATATACTCATAAATGTCCACCTCTCTAAATAAATTTGACAATGTGCCAAAAGAAACGTCCCAGCAGGATCCGATTGCGACCACCACTAACCTGATTCACCTCGAGGACAGTTGAGGAAAGGTGAGAATTGATCGGGGAGAGGATAGCTCTGTGAATTCAAACATGGAGAAAAGGAGACTGAGGGATGGGGGAGAGAGTTATAGGAAGGAGACCAATATCCCTTTTACACAGAGGATTCAAGCCAAGTCAAGTATTGTTCACCTATTGAACCCTTTGCCCACCTGTGTGAATGCGTCGAAGGCAGATTAGAGGATCTGAACTTACCGAGCTTCTGTCTGCCAAGGTAGGTAGTTTCAGAGGTGAAGCGGGGCCAGTCGAAAAGGGCGAGCCATGTTGCCGGGTTGAAATGGGAAGGGAAGATGACATCATGATGATGGCTTTTGCGTGCTGCATAAGTGCGGGGATTTTTAAAATGAACCGACATCAACGAACTCAGCAATGGTCAAGATACATTCAGCTCTCACCATGCCTTGCAACTGGGGAGATAATGAGGTCTGTGAGTTCCAAGCACTCGGGGCATAGGAAGAAATAAATAGCCAGGTCACAGGCATGGTGAGGGATGGCCCGACTTTCGAAAGGCTGGCCACTCAACTCAGGGACTGCAGCTTTGAATGGAATAAAGCCCAGGTAATAACAAAGATGAAAAACCTCCGCAATAAATTTCATCAGGTCATGGATCACAATGGCAGGAGTGGCAGAGGGCATCTGGACTGACCCTATTTTGACCTGTGCCACTCCATCTGGGGGACAAGCCACTCTGCAATCCTAGTTACTCTTTGGAGCATCACGGAGAATCCAGCTTTCCGAGACCATTCCTGTTGCATCTCACGTCACCAGCAGCAGTGCTGATGCAGAAGAAATTGCGACCTGGAGACAGACGCCACCACTACAATGATCAAGCTGCACTTCCCAATCAACCAGATAAAAAACTATTTTGGTTCGTGATTACCATCGTTCTCACGTGTCTTTGTGTTTGCCCATAAGGACCCATCTTGCTAATGTCGCTTGAGTTGTTCCCAAGGAGGCAAAAAAGTAGAAACTAACTCAGGTGCAAGTTGTCACAAAGGCTACTTTCAATGGACAATGGGGAGGTGGAGAGAGAACACCTTTGTCTGGATAGGCAGAGGGAACATGAGGAGCGAATGCGGAGAGAAGTGCAAGAGGTGGAGAATGCAGCTTGGGGGCCCACCAGACGAATGGTTTTGGCACTATGCTAAAAGGCATTCAGCAGGAGATGAGGAATTGGGCCTCACTTCTGAGAGAGTGATTTCACTCATGGCTGCCCCCATACAACAGTGCCCTGCTCCCTCCCCACAGCATCAAACTCCCACCATCCAGTACTGCGCTTCCGCATACCAGAAGCACCATTAATATTTCTGCCAAATGACAATATTAGCTATGTCTAGATGGATGAAGCATACGAGTTATCTCGGCCACCTTCCTTCAGCGGCTGGAGTGAATTAAAATGAATCCACACTGATTTGTGCCTTACCACTTTTGAACATCGTAATAGGTATCCTCTTACTTTGCACAGTTGTAAATAGTATTGTTATCGTCCTTTACACATTTTAAGGGCACTAAAGGTTTCTGACATCTGCCATAAACATTTACTAAAAGATGTTATTTATTGGCTTAATCAGCTTATGTTTACAGAATGGCCAGAATTAGTTTACTGAATGGACATGGATAGCTTCACAGAGAGCCTGGTGACTGCTTGTGCACCCTGATAAGCAACTCGTTCAGGGTCAGGGAGATTGTGTAGCTCAGTGTTCTACTCTGGAAAGAGGTGTTCCTTGTTGAGCTCACATATATTGGGTAGATCGCAACAGGCAACAACAACATCTGAAACAAAAGTTGCTTGGCCAGGCGCCTCCAGCATCCCTTGAGACGTCCAAAAGTATTCCCTACCACTATTCTTACTTAGTGCAAATGGTAGTTAAAGTTTCACTGTGTGGTGAACCCCTTCATCAGCCACCCTGAGGGGATAAGCTGGGTCTCCGAGCAGATGCACGGGGATCTCCACTCTGTTAACAGTTCTGGATTTCTGTGGGCAGAGCCCAGATTTGTAAATACTTTATGCAACCTCTGCAATCACAAGCAATCAGTTCACTAAATGTTTTCTAGTGGCCACTTTACAATAACAGAATAGAACCAGACCCTTCAACTTGTCATAAGTTTCATCTGAAGTTGAGTCATTCAACCATTCCTTCAGTTTAACATAAATATTTCATTGTCATTACATCCCATATCAGTGGTTCTCAACCTTTTTCTTTTCACTCACATACCTCTTTAAGTAATCCCTATGCCACCAGTGCTCTGTGATTAGTAAGGGATTGCTTAAAGTGGGATGTGAGTGGGAAGGGAAGGTTGAGAATCACTGCTCCATTCCCAATTGTTACTGAAATATTTTGCTTGAGAAAAATTGTCATGGGCCCATTTCCTTTGGAGTGATGAAAACGTGCACATATTGAGTCAGTTAGACATGATTAAAACAATGGTTTTCAAATTTTATCTTGCCACCCACATGCCACCTTAAGCAATCCCTTACTAATCACAGAATAGTATAGGGAATACTTAGTGGTATGTGAGTGGAAAGAAAAAGGTTGAAAACCACTGACCTATAAGGTTACATGTGATGATAAAAACACGATTTATTATGTGATCCACACATACATTACAATGCAGTAGAATATATAAACTTACTTCACATGGGAAGAGGTACCGGCCTTAATCTTCGGCCTTTCTGTAGGCTAAAACTCGAGCATCGTGCGTGCAGCCAGACCAACCTATATACACATCTGTGAAGCTGGAAAAACAAAGGAATGAGAGCAGAGATTGACATATAAACCACATTACACTTTCAGTGTTAAAGACAGATAATTGTAATTCTGGCTGAGATTCTTAAAAGTAGTTGGGGTCAACAGCAGCTTGAAGAACAATCATATACCACCCTTTCTGATTGCAGTAGGCTTGTGCATTGTCATGGGTGGGGGGGGGGGCAGCAATGATGGGAATATGTGTGTCATTGATGGCACCAGCACACATTGGATAACCCCGCTCCGCAAATCCGTCCATTATCTCTTGGAGATGCACACCAAACGTCTCAGTTTACGGTGTCTAAGATCTGCGTGCCTTTCTGCCTTAAACTGCTTCCTACTTCTCTTCAAATTCTCCTCAAATGCTTTTCTGATCACATGAACACGTTGTTCACATAATTACGACATCATACTTCAAAAAGTTGATTATGACTAGCAGAAGATTTGCTTGCGTTCTAAGATTGTACAAAGTGTACCTGCTGTTCCACCACCAGTATTATTATGTACAGAGCAATGTCTCTTCCCGGCACGTATATTTTACATCACACTAGATGTCAACGCTGCTGTGTTACATGCCCCACCTCTTTTGCTCCAGGAAGCCAACCTGCAGTGTAAAAGGACCCACCAACCTGGCATTTCTTCTGTTCTGTGTGAACGAGTAAGCTGGCTTCCAGAGACAGGTCATGTATATGGCAATAACATGGCTTTTTAGTGTAAAAAGGGTACTAGGTTAGGGGGGGGTGCAAACAAGGAAGTTGATGTTTTTGCCATCTGGTTGGAGGGTGCCCAGACCGAATATGAGGTGTTGTTCCTCCAATTTGCAGGTGGTCTCAGTCTGGCAGTGTGTCATCACAGTTCAAAGGCTTGGCAGCATTGAAAGAGGTTTCAAAGCTGGGAGATCAAGATGTGGATATTTTGACCAAACAGCTGTTTTTGTGAAGTGAGCTGTACTGATTTGTATGCATTTACTTTGTTACAATTTCCTGCTATTTGAGAGGAATTAATGTGTTTTTTTTTTACTTTTGTTTGACCAGTTAAGTAGCAGTTCAAACGATATGAGAGAATTAAAATGAGATGTATTGCAGGCATTACCTGACTGACCAAATTTCTACTGGTGGGCCAACAAATTGTTACTGCAGACAGCAAGCAGAAAATTAAAACAATTAATGCATCTGTTCATTGATTTTGGATTTTCCTTTCAAAGAGCTGAGATTATAATCCTAATTTCTGAAATTGAGAAACATGTTTAACTGTAAAATGAATTAAAATGCAATGATGCAATGCAATGCTTTGGTTAATGGAAAATATTACTAGTGCATGGTGCTCAGGCGTAACTGTCTTTCTTTACTGTGGTTCTGCAGAGGAAACCTGCAACCACTGCTTTGGACCCAATTGTTACTGAAATATTTTGCTTGAGAAAAATTGTCATTGGCCCGTTTCCTTTGGAGTTATAAAACCGCGCACATAATGAGTCAATTAGGAGTGCTACCCATCAACCACAATCAGACAGAGAGTCGTGATTAATAGGCTTATAGTATCACCTTATAGTGTCAGTACAGCTTGCATGGGCCTGGTTCCAAGGCAAGTATGGAGGGAGGGGTTTAGGTGTAACAGCCTTTTTGGGGATATTTAGGAAGGAGGAGTCACAGGGTCAGGGGGCAGGCCAGCATTACTTTAGGTTCTTTCAGGTGGTCAGAATACCCGAATGTAAAGTCGCCTAAAATACCCGAATGCAGCTGTTGGGTGGCCACATGAAAGTGGAGGACCCAGCCCCAAGGAGCACTTACCTAACCATCCTCGGGGAGGTATATTCTCCGGTTCGAAGTGTTCCCCCTAGGCACCTGAAAGTAGCAAGGCAAAGTGGGTAGCAGCTTTCAAGTGCCTAGCAGCGGGCAGGCTGTTGACAGTCAACTGGCGACCCACTGACAGCCACCCTCCCCGCTACCGACACCTACCCTCCCCGCTGCCAACATCTACCCTTCCTGCTGCCTGACAGTCCCCTGGCATGGGACTACAGGGCTGGAGTGGCTGGCACAGGACTATGGGGCTGGGGTGGCCGGCACGGGACTTCGGGCCACTGATGTCCCGCACCGGCCGCTCCAGCCCCGTATCCCGCGCAGGGGGGCTGTCAGGCAGTGGGAAGGTGAACCAGACTCAGGAGCCAGCGTTTGCTCTGTGGCCCCTCCCCGCTGCAGACCTTTCAGGTGGCAGAACACCGCCTTCAGCGCTGCCACCTGAACGTCCCTTCACAAGATTAAAAGAGTGGTTTTCAAACTTTTTCTTTCCACACACCTAACGTTGATGATGAAAGATTTATTCATGACTCTTTCAGCATCTTGCTGAAGCACATGAAAAAGTTTTAATTGGAGGGGATTTTAATTGCAGTCTAGATCCAATTCTGGTTAAGTCACAGAAGTTACTAGGACTAAAACTGTGAAAAGGATTTGGACTTTGATGAAGATTTGAATTTGATAGCTATTTGGTGAAGATTAAATCCAAAGGATTATTCTTTTTATTCTTTTCAAGGGAAAAACCAGACTGGACTAAGATAAAACTAGATAAAATAGGTGAGAAGGTACCGGAACATATACTTTATAAATGGGATGATAAACTGGTGCAATATAAAAACTCACCAGTATTGCATCATTTACTTAATACATGGAAGAAGATCTATTTAGAAAGAAAAAAAAACGAATTACCAAATACCAAAATTATTATTGATGCAAAATTCGCTAATTCCTTTTACAATGGATAACCTTTCCTTTAGAGAATGGGAGAGAAAAGGAATAAAAAGAATAGAAAATTGTTTTTTGGGAAATCATTTATTAACGTTTGAACAGTTGAAGTACAATGTTTGCATATCATCAATTGAAAGCTTACTTAAAGGATAAATTGGGAAACAACTTGAGATTACCTGAAGGAAGCAACTTTGAATATGTGATTTCAGACACAATGAAAATTAAAAGATTTATAACCAACATGTACATTAAGCTGCAAGATAGGGAGAATGATGAAATAAACTATAAACCTAAGCTGAAATGGGAAAAGAATTTAAACATAAAGATAAAAAATGAAGTATGGGAAAAGTTATGTTCTGGAACTATGAAGAATACAATAAACACAAGGTTACGCTGGATACAGTATAATTGGTTACACAGGGTATATATTACTCCTCAAAAATTAAAAAAAATGGGACTCAACATTATCAGATAGATTTTTTCACTGTGGGAAGGAAATGGGAGCAACATTACATGCAACTTGGTCATGTGCAAAAGTAAATATGTTTTGGGAAGAACTAAATCAGATACAAAATAAAATTATAAAAAAATAACATACCAAAAGAACCAGAGATATTTCTTTTAAATAACATAGAAGTAAAGAATTAGGCTTTATATTGGACAATGCACAAAAAAATTCATTATGATAGCCTTAACAGTAGCAAAAAAATGTATAATGTCAACTTGGAAAATGGAAGAGAGCATGAGTATACATCAATGGTACATGGCCATGGAAATAAATTGGAAAAAGTAACATAATTTAAAAAACAAAGTCACAATGTTTGAACAAATTTGGGAACCATACATGGAACATATCCAGAGAGAGCATGCCGAGGACCTCCATTCCCTAATATGAAAATTATAAGAAGACAAAACGACTAGATTCAGTGTGTAATAAATAGACGACACATTTTTCTTGTTTTTCCTTTGTGTGAAGATATTGTTTTATGGTTTTATTGTATTGTATATGTTGAATACAATGGGTATGGGGAGGTGGGTAGAGGGAAGGGAGGGAAAGGGGGAAAAAAGGGAGAAAAGGTCGCTGTGTAAATTTAATGAGAATTGTTTGTACATATTTTGGTTGACATGATTCACAGTGTGAAAAATTTTTAAAATTGGGTGTAAATTGGCCGCCACGGACTTGAGGGCTGAAATCTTTTTTAAAATTAATGTTTAATGATATATTTGTCTCTATTGCCTTCAGTGAAAAATGTTCCATTCTTACCATATTGACCCATTAATAGGATAGCTGAGGCTATAAACTCACTTAGGTGAATCTTGATCGCTCACCCAAATATTGAATTTCATATCATCCTAAATTATACAATATTCCAAAGTGTGATCACATAACCTTTCGCACCAATGCATCAAGCAACAAACAAATCCGTATTGGAATTCCTCATTGTTGTCTTTCTAATGACTTTCCCCTTCCATAATTTTACCTAACACTTGCATTTTATCCCTGATGAATATACCCAAAATGATTTGCATGCTGCCAATTTTAGCTCCTCAAAGTAATGCTTTGTGTTTTCCTTTCCTCACCTGTCAGTGACACGCATTTGTTGGTCATTACTACATTTTTATGTTAATAGAGCATAACAAGTCCATGCATCAGGGATAGATGAGACATCTTTACTCGTTATTAACTCCCAAATATATTTATGCAGATTTATTGTAAAAAAACTTTATTTTTAAGCCAGGTTATTTATAATAATTGAAACTATCATTACAAATAAACCATTAAAATTGAAAATGACTTTGAGAAGTCATTGGGATGGACACACTGTGCAATTTTAATAGCTTTATAACTATTACCATGGAATTAATTACATTTTCTAAAATGCCATAATAAATTGTCTAGGAATAACTGAGTCATGAGTATTTCATAATCGCATTAGGGAGCTGACCAGCTGTTCTATGTATTTTATTGCCAATTGAATAATAAATACAACTTTCTGTAATTCCAGTCTGCTTTCACCTTTGACTGCACTTTGCTCATGTGAAATTTATGGGCAATATTCTTCAATCAGGCAAGTCAAGTCTGCTTCAAACACATGACCAAGGTCCATCATCTTTTTAATTACTCTCAATATTTATTTTATGAATTATGCCAATCAGGATAAGAATATACATCTTAATGAGCAATTTCAGAAGAAAATTAGCTGTTGAAAGGAGGGGTTTTATTTCTGGTATTTTGCTGCTTTGGGAGTAAAGAGTCAGATTATTTTACCTTTTCATGCCAATTATAATGAAGCATTTATCACACTCTCATATAAGTCAATTCAAGTTTATTGTGATCTGATTGTACAAATACAACCTGATGAAACAGTGTTCTCCAGTTCTTGATGTAAAACAGTCACACAATCAGACATAACACACATACAGAGAGACAAAGTAGGACAAGAATTCATATATATAAATAACTAAATAAATATTCTTTCATGAATAGGAGAGTCTCGGAGGGTCAGTGTGAGCAGTTCCTCTGGTCGTTCAGCAGTTTCACTGCACATGGGAAGAAGCTGTTCCTCAGCCTGGTGGTGCTGGTTCTGATACTCTTGTTTCTCCTTTCCATCAAGAGCAGCTGAAAGATGCTGTGTGTAGGGTGGAAGGGGCCCTTAAAGATTTTGCACGCCCTCTTCACACAACGATCCTGGTTGATGGCGGGGTGGGGGGGGGTGGGGGAGACTCCAATGATCCTCTTGGGCACTCTTATTGTTCTGTGTATTAACCGCCGATTCATTTTTCTGCAGCATCTGTACCACGCAGGGATGCCGACGTCCAGGATGCTCTCGATAGAGCTCTTGTGGAAGCTTGTCAAGATGGTAGCCTTGCCCGCTTTAGTCTTCTCAAGAAGAGCAGCTGCTATTGTGCCTTCCTGACAAATAGGGAGATGTTGAGTGTCCATGATAGGTCACTATTTAAGTGAAGTGCAAGGAACTCGTATAAGGAAGCCATTAAAGAATCAATTTTAAGGTCTTTTCTGGATCAGTTCATTTCACATTAGCATTCAATGTGTTAATACAATCCGACAAAACAGCGCATCTCCAGACCGTAGGACAGACACACAGTGCATCCTACACACAAACCACATATGTAGCGATCTAAAATAAATAGATCTAAAAATAATTTACAGGTTTCTAAGATCGTTCAACAGTCTCACTGCCTGCAGGAAGAAGCTGTTTCCCAGCCTGGCAGTCCTGGTTTTTACACTCCTGTACCTCTTTCTTGAAGGTGGTGTCTTAAAGATACTGAGGATGGATGGTCTGAGCCCTCTGTTTTTTTTTAAATATTTATGATTTTCCAAACTTAAAACTCATTCATCAACATATTATCAGTGTCAATGTTAACAGAATCAGCATCGAGTACAGTTTACAATGATCAGTTTTATACCAAATTTTCTACAGAGTTCAAGCTCTTTTCGTCTCCCTTCCTCCCCACCACTCACCTTTAACATTTCTTCTTTGGCTTGGCTTCGCAGACGAAGATTTATGGAGGGGGTAAATGTCCACATCAGCTGCAGGCTCGTTTGTGGCTGACAAGTCCGATGCGGGACAGGCAGACACGGTTGCAGCGGTTGCAGGGGAAAATTGGTTGGTTGGGGTTGGGTGTTGGGTTTTTCCTCCTTTGCCTTTTGTCAGTGAGGTGGGCTCTGCGGTCTTCTTCAAAGGAGGTTGCTGCCCGCCGAACTGTGAGGCGCCAAGATGCACGGTTTGAGGCGATATCAGCCCACTGGCGGTGGTCAATGTGGCAGGCACCAAGAGATTTCTTTAGGCAGTCCTTGTACCTTTTCTTTGGTGCACCTCTGTCACGGTGGCCAGTGGAGAGCTCGCCATATAACACGATCTTGGGAAGGCGATGGTCCTCCATTCTGGAGACGTGACCCACCCAGCGCAGCTGGATCTTCAGCAGCGTGGACTCGATGCTGTCGACCTCTGCCATCTCGAGTACTTCGACGTTAGGGATGAAAGCGCTCCAATGAATGTTGAGGATGGAGTGGAGACAATGTTACACTTAACTAACCACAGTAACACACAACATTGAAGACACTCACAACAAAGGTATAAGACATATATCAGGGTTTTATGGGTTTGTCACAACATGGCGGCCAGTGCTCAGGCTGTTTCTCTGAGCCCACTTTAAGCACTGCTCTCTGCAGATATGGTCAGTAGAGGGAAGGGAGTCCCCAGTGATCTCAGCAGTTTTAATTTCCCCCTCCGTACTGACCTCCAATCTGATGTTTTGCATTTACCATACCACACTGTGATGCAGCCAGCCAGGAGACTACCTTTGGTGCTCCTGGAGAACATTGTTAGGATGGTGTCTGGTGGCCTTGATCTCCTCAACCTCTTTAGGAAGTGTATGCACTGCTGAGTCTTCCTGACTAATGAGGTGTTGTGGGTCCTTTAATTGGATGCCATGGAACTTTCTCCTTCCCATTCTCTCCACGACTGAGCCATTGATGTGCAGGGGGAATGGTCCTTCGTCCTTCTGAAGTCCACAATTATGTCCTATGTCTTGTCCACGTTGATACTCAGGTTGTTACTCTCGCACCACTGTGAGAGTCTTTCACCCTCCTCTGTAAGCCCACGTCATTGTGGCCGAGGAGCCTAACAACCGTTGTATCATCCACAAACAGGATGATTCTGTGTTTAGTGTTGTATCAGTGGAAAAGTGTGTGTTAAATCCTGGGCAAGATCCAGTAGTATAATTATACCTTACTAGTGCTGTAAGTCGACTCCAAACTGTAAAGCAGTCCAGAACCCAAGTTTCATTTAGATTCCCACCAGCAGTTGCTTTTGGCATTTCCAAAAAGATGAGACTCACACTTCACTTGCTTTCTCCTATTGGTGAGCTGTTATGCACCCTGGACAATTTTATTTTAGGACCAGGGACAAGACTGAACCTACAGGTGAAAGGAAGGATCGTGAGTTGCTGTGAATCGCTGGGAAAGCTGACAGCTGTCATAAGCACGAGAGCCATGCGCTGGAAGCCGGTCAGCTTGTGGAGAGAGGGCCCACTGATGTCAACTTCTCTCCACCAATAGGGGGAGCTGAAGGCACACGCTGGGGCAGTTGAAGAGACCCATGCGCTGAGTTGTTGAATGGGTTTGGAGGGCAGTCGGTCAGACTGAGTGTGCTCACCCAGTAGGTTCAGTGGGAGGAAGGAGACTGAGCTATTTTGTCCGCAGGTGCCAGCACTGTTGCCCTGACAGCAGTTTATGCCACTCTGATACCCAGAGTGTGTGTGTGTCCGATCTCGGCTTCCCCAATCCCTTTCAAGAGGAAAACGTTGTGGGACTGTAGTCACCTGATGACCCAAGACAGGGTGTATAGAGGGGAAAACTTATGTGCCAGAAAGTCACTTGTTAACCCTATAGTGGGGTTCAAAGGCGTGAACCTTGTGTAGTGACTGGGAGATCACTGGGTGAAAATTCCTGTGAAGAAATCAAAGGTGGTTGTATCCATATTCAAAACTCAGGAAAGTCTTAAGTCTACAGTGATCAGAAGTCTACAGTGATCACAACCATCTGTCTCCATGTCCAACTAAAAGATCAGCATGCAACCTGGAGACCAGACTCTGTGAGCTGTTCCTTTTTGACTGATGGACTTGACGTGACTGACTTGAGGTTTTGTTCTGGGAGTTTTCTTTTGGGGCACTTTAACCTTGGACTGTAATGGTCTGCCTTTATTTTCTACATACACCTTATAAATATCTGTTGCTGCTGTAGAGTTGCCATAAAGGTTTGTGTTCGGGTGTTAAGTTTATTGAGGTAATTCCATTACTGGTAAATTGTTAATAAATTTTGTGTTAAATGTTTATACATCTCTCAATTGCTGCTGGTGAGGCGTAACAGAGCACCTTTCTTAGCGCTCAGCTCCCTTCTCCAGTCACCTGTCAGCTCCTTTCTCATCGCCCCTCCCCCCTGTATCCACCTTTCACCTGCCCCTTCCCCCCCCCCTCCCAACACCATCACCCACCTCCTTACTTGGGTGACTGCAGGAATTTTGACATGACAGAAGGTCCAAAACACCAACTGCCAATTGCTTTCCATGGATGCTGTGTGACGTGCTGTGTTGCTTTTGCGTATTGTACTAGTTCCCCAGCATCTGCAGACTTCTTGTTTACCTCTCATTGGACAACAGCAAGCTGCAATCTTTCGCCATTTAAATAGTAAACTGATGTAGTGTTTCTTCTTCTAAAAAGGATGGCCTCACTTTATTCACTATTAGCCAGATCTTTCTCCGGACTCTCTGTGTTCGCGATACGAGCTACAGCACAGGGGAGCCATGAAATGGAATCATAATTTTTAAAAAAATTATAAAAAAACCCTTTACACATAGTCTTCTAATTAATAAAATAAATCAAATCCTCTCATATCACACTAAACATGTAAATCGGAAGTATAACCATAATTATGTAAACTTATTCCATTCAAAACATCAAATTCTATGATTATATTGAGTTAACAGTTAATCCATTCCTCATCATATCGTCAAAATTAATGTTGAATAGAAAATAGACTAGAAATAATCAAGATATATATGGAAATATATATATAAATATATAATACACACACACACACACACAGATTTTATACTTCTCAGGTATTTTCATCTTATTCTGTGAAATGATCAATGTTAATGATCCACAGTAAAAACCATCTTTATCTCCTAATAAAAAGAAAAAAACAAGGAAAGAGAGAAAAAAAATGCTAATAATTCCAACCCCTCCCTCTAAACAAGATTAACATATAAATTATGTAGATATGGATCAAATAATGACCTTCAGATACCAGCCAGGGAGTCTCCGGAGCATCCTTACACCTTAAATCTTCAAGTTGTGATAATAATCTATGAATGGGCCACACATCTTATCAAATTCAAACTTTATATTTTTGAAGTTATAATGTTTTTGATTTTTTTTGTGCAGTTGACTGCTTCACAGGGATGGGGGCCCATATACTTGAGCAGAGTCCCAACGAGGCCATAGCCAAAAAAATGTTAAAAATGGCTGCTCTACACAATTTGCTGTTGCAATCAATTTAGTGTCATCAACCAATTTAAATGCATCACATTTGGTCCCGTCTTCTGCATCATTCATGTATATTGTCAAGGGGCTCAGCAGTCACTCCACTCACCACAGAATGCCAACCAAACAAGCATCCACTTATCCAAACTCTCTATATTCTTTTGGTTTTCCAATCTTCTATCCATTCGAATACATTCCCTGCATCCTTATCTCATGGATATGCTTATGTGATTCCTTAGTGAATGCCTTCTGGAAACCCAAGTCTACAACCCCTATGCAGTGTGCTCATTATAGCCTCAAAAATATCCAGTAGATATATTAAACATGATTTCAAGCAGTGTCCAAAGTTGAAAAAAAAGTTTTTTTCTTTCTCTTTGTCTGTGAGGAGTTTGTATGCTGTGAGGAGTGTGTATGTTCTCTTCGTGTCTGTAGGTTTTCCTTGAGGGCTTTGGTTTCTTCCCACCTTTCAAAAATGTACCAAAGGTTGTAGGTCAATTGGATGTAATTAAGCGGCATAGGCTCATGGGCCGGAAGAGTCTATTACCGTGCTGTGTGTGTAAATTTTTAAAAAAATGAAAGAATCTGAGACAATCTTAACTCACTCTCAGGGGATCTGAATCTGGATTATTAATTTTAACATATATTAGAAGAATACTGGATGTTCAAGGATTTTTCTGCCATATCAAAAAATTATTGTACCAAGAAATCTTATGATGCGAGAATAACAACCCGAATCTCAACATGGACAATTCAAAGGAGATGATCATGGAATTCAAGAGAGCCAGGAATGAACACCCTCCACTACACAATAACAACTAGGTAGTGGAGAGAGTATATAGCACATCTCCTAACTTGACAGGAAGGTCCAACAGTGACTTCACTTCCTGAGAAGAATGAAGTGGGCAAGGCTACCAGCCACCATCATATCAGTCTTCTGTAGAAGCTCTATGAGAGCATCCTGGAGCATTACTGCATGGTGCAGCTGCCAGTGGAGTAGCAGAGAGGATCACTGGAGTCTCCTTCCCATCCATTGATAGGATTTTCCCAGATCGTTGTCTGAAGAGCATGCAAAATCGGTGAGGACCCACACATAGAATCTTTTAGCCATACCTGTTGGCAAAGAGAGGCAGGAGTATCAGAGTATATACATGACGTCACATACAACCCTGAGATCCATTTTCCTGTGGGCCAGTCAGAATTTCTACTTGCTCATAACTGTAAACTGTACTCAAGAAGAAATATATGTATACAAAAAAAATAAGCAAAGAAAGAAATGTAAACAAACTGCAATCCAGAAACAATAAATATTCAGTAATAAATAATGTACAAATAATTACTTAAAGTCCTTAAGTAAGTCTCTGATTGAATTTGCTGTTTCGGAGTCTGATACTGGAGGGACAGCAACTGTTCCTGGTCTGATTTTGTGGCACCTATAGATCTTTCCTGATATGTACCACCAGGCTGAGGAACAGTTTGCTCCCACAGGCAGGGAGAATACTGAATGATTGCTGAACTGCTCATACAACCCTCTGAGATTTTACTATTTATTTAACGATATTAATTGATTTTGTACTGCATATGTTTCACGATCTGTATGTGTGTTTTGTTTGCATGCTTTTGGACCGGGGAATGCTATTTCGTCAGGTTGTACTCGTACAATCAGATGACAATAAACTTGAAGAAATATTGATGGATGAACCTAGCCACTGAAAAGATAGATAGCAGTAAGGACACTTAATCATTTAACCGTAAATGAATATTGTAGTGAAGAGGGTCCGGCATTTGATATTGAGCAAGGGTCCAATAATTCTCTTGAGAAAAGAGGTGGGTTCTTTGCAAGTCCTGACCTGGACTCCTTCTGAAATCAGTATCTACCACTGAGTGTTTATTTTGAGCTCATTTATCTTTTCTATGACTTCCAGATTATTTATGAAAAAATGATCCTTTTGTCTTTAGTTATGCCTGTTTCTGGAGGGCCTACCAACCTTCATTAACAACGTGGAGGAAGCAATCATTCAGAATGTTGACTGTCTTCTGCTTGTTTTCAGTTTTGATACCTTTTTCATTTTAATAGTTTGTTCAGGGAACGCTGCCATCGGAGAGCAGCAACAGCACTCATCAAAGATCCACACCACCCAGGGCATGCTCTGTTCTCGCTGCTGCCATCAGGAAAGATCTATAGGTGCCACAAAATCAGACCAGGAACAGTTGCTGCCCCTCCAGCAACAGACTCCAAAACAGCAAATTCAATCAGAGACTTACTTAAGGACTTAGTTTGTACATTATTTATTACTGATTATTTATTGTTTCTGGATTGTGCAGCTTGTTTACATTTCTTTCTTTGCTTTTTTTTTTGAATACGTATATTTCTTCTTGAGTACAGTTTACAGTTATGGGCAAGTAGAAATTCTGACTGGCCCACAGGAAAAAGGATCTCAGGGTTGTATGTGACGTCATGTATATACTCTGACAATACATTTGAACTTTTACCCACTCTTACTGTTAAACTATTCTCAATTTTAATGTTTATCCACTCACATACATTTTACTGTTGCCCTTTGACACATTATTTTGGGTTTTAATATATTTTCTTTTCATATTTAGTCCAATATTCCTTCTACTTCTGCAAACAATACCACTTATTTCTTTGTTATCTCACTTACCGGTTACTTTGCTCTTTAGTTAATTTTGATTCAGGGTGAGATTGTTGATTCTTGATACAATCATTTCAAGTATTTGGCATTTTGCTTTAACATTATACCACATCCTCAAATAATGTTGAGCAGACACCCCAGCCCATTTGCCTCAGTTTTATTTTTCCTTTTTAAAATTTAGCCTTTTAAATATTATTTACCTCACCAATTATCAAATGTAAGTGGATTAATAATTAATTGGGAAGAATTAGTAATGCAGACAATGTTAATTTAATGCCTATCTCTGGCTGTTTGAGGTATGAGCGCGAACCTATTGAAGTTGATCAATTGAGGTTAAAAATCTCGCAAAAGTCTTTCCAAGTGTGGCCAAAATGGATTTCTTGTCCAGCAAGCCATGTAGTAATTTCTGAAGCACTTCAAGGAGAACACCTGCTAATAGGATAAGATACAATTGGCAACCTTGCATCTCAGGAAATATAAAAAAAACACAAAAGAACCAGCATCCAGATTAAGTATTAATGATTATTCTATAATTACAGCCCCGAAGGCCTAATAACTTAGTCCCCTACTCAATCTATTTACCACTTAGATTCTCAACCTGCATTTGTTTTCTCCAGAAACATTTTTTCAATATATCTCTCACCTATATCTCAGTCACCCATGACTCCATGGTTTCTTAACATACTTTTATCCTCAGGCTGCAGAAGCGCTGGAGGCGAATCTACGGACACTCAGTGACTCCGGGGGACTCTTTTTTTTTGCTTTTCTCTCTCTCTCTCTCTGTTACTGACTGTAAGTACTGTAAGAGGCACTTGGCCATTCCTGCCAGTGGCCAATCTGTCTGCTTTGCAGCAGGCAAAAAGAAATGTCATGAAACAGCCACTGTTATATTACTATGATAATACATTGAATCTTGAATGGTGCCACCTACCTTCCCTGCTTTCTTGAATTTCTCCAACTTGCCCTTCTCCTTACTTTCCTCTCCCCTCTCGACATTTTTATAAACTATCTCTTAATTCCATCTTTAGATCACATGGTTCACTATCCCTTTGTGCTTCTCCATGCTGAGATCAGTTCTCTTTTCTCATTCTGTGTAACGATCTGTGGCCTGAAATATTAATTATATCTCTTTCCATGGATGTCTCCAACTGCTGAGTGTTTCCAGCAATTTCTATTTTAAATTTCAGGTTTCTAGCATCTGCAGTTTCATTTTGAAGGCCTAGATCAGGTTTGCCTTCGTTGCTTGTTTACTGTCCAGGATATTGAATCTGTGAAGAATTGTATTTACTGATACTCAAATAGAAATTAATTTGGGTTTATCAGTTGATACTTGATTGATTTAGGATCCCATTTGCTATATTTTGGACTGAATTTAAGAACGCTTACTTTGCACTTAATTTAGTAACAGATTTTTTTCGTATTTGCACTGTCAGTTTGTTTACATTTCTTTTGCATCAGAAAGTGCTAGGGGAAGCCTTCAGCCTTGAATGCAGTGTACTGGCAGTCCTCCGGCTGGATAGGGAACTGGTGGTATGCTGACTTTAAGTCACTGGTGAAAAATACCCGATGTTGGGTGATTTGGTTTCCCATTTGGGCTATTTGGGGGAGGGGGTACGCGTCCAATTGTGTGAACTTGTTAATGGTTTGACTGTAGTCAGTAACCATTTATATTTTTCCCCACACTTAACCACTACTACCTGGGCTCTCCAGGGGCAGGTACTACATTCGATCAGGATCCATCTCACCTCTGATTTGATAAAGGCCTTGTCCCCAGCACTGAATTGCCTCCTCTTGTTGGTATCAGGCTTACAGTTGATGAACAGAGGTGGGGGGAGGGGGGTATCTGGAGGGTGGAGAGCCTGCAGGTTGTGCAAAGTGGGCGAATCACAGGTTGCATTCAGAGGGGAGGGCAGGCAGTTTAAAAACTGTTGGTTGTAGAATATGGGGGTGGGGGAAATGGGGCCTGTCATATTCCATGGTGATGCTCTTAAGGTGACACTGAAAGTCCAACCCCAGTAGTACGGGCGCACAGAGGTGTGGCATCATAAGGAGATTACACTGTGCCACACATGGTCAGCATCACCACGCAGCTGCCACGGATCCTGCCGAGTGGGACTTAGAGGCCATGGAGACTCTGGAACTCACTGGTATCATCGAGAGGGAGTAACGCTGCACCATGTCGGGGTGGATGAAGCTCTCCGTGCTCTGCCTATCTAACAGATCTTGCGCACATTTACCTCTATGTCCATCACTGTCCTGACGAGCTGATGAGGGCTGCTTTGATCGAACGTGACTGAAGCCAGAGTAGAATCGCTCTCTGATCCGCTGTAGTAGCTTGTGGTTTGGTAAGATGGTGGCTCCTTTGGCACGTTTGTTGCACTATTGTTCATCAGAAGTGGCAGCGGTGGCCCCCACAGCCTGCATTCGGCACTGCTTGGGTTAGAAGATTGCTTGGATTTGCATACCTTCGCGTAGTGTCCCTTCTTCCTGCAGCCAGAACAGACCATGTCCTTCGATGGGCAGCGCTTCCTGGGGTGCTTCTGCTGGCCACAGAAGTAGCACTTTGGGTGCTCACTGATGGTGGCCGTAGTCAGGTCAGGATGTGGGGCGGCTTGCGATTCCGTGTCTCAAGATGGTGGCGCCCGCATTCCTTATGTGACGTCTGTGTTATCAGTCAATAAAGACTCCACATTGCAGAGGGCTACTTCCAGAGCTTTAGCTAGTTTGATAGCTTTCTGCAGCTTCAACTCACCCTGTTCTAGCAGTCGTTGGTGAACGTAATCCAATCTGATGCTACTACACAGGCATCTCGGATCAGCTCCTTCATGTATCCTTCTGCTGAAATGGCATTGCAGTCCGAGGTCTCGCAGGACTCCCTGGGTTCCTGCTTTCGTGTGGCTAGGACGTTCCTGGCGTAGACTCCATTCACTTGGGCCAGGTACTGACCTTTCAGAATGTCCATTGCTTTGGCGAATATCTTGCAGGCTCTGACCATTGGCCGGGTAAATGTGGTTCCCGACGATGAGAACAGTAAGTACATTTTGTCTGCATCAGATTGTACGATCGCGGTGGAGGCCTACAGAAACACGTTGAAGCAGCGTTGCCAGAGTTCAAACTTGTCGGATGCTTCTGGTGATTGCGGGTCAATTTCCAGCCTCTCTGGTCTCAGCAACCTGTCCATTCCAAAAAAAAAATTATGGTAATAAAATTGATGGGCTATCAATAACTCCAAAGACTAGAAGTGACCTGACTGAGAGGCTTTTATTACCATAAACAGAAGGCACGCCTCATGTTGCTGACCCGAGACCCGAGCTTGTTCTGGGGGAGGGGTTATGGCATTACCACCTTTATTAAGGGGATCAAGGGAAGGAGCCACGGGTACAATCAGCAAGGGGTGGGACAGCCACACCTATTACAAACATTATTAACAGTGGTCTCACCACAAGAGCCAAAAAAGGTTCTTCTTTCCTTTCATTCTTCCCTCTACCTCTCCTGTTCTGCATCTTAAAAACCTAACTATCCCCAGTCTTGATGAAAGGTCAACAAATGCTGGGAATGTATTCTGCAATTGTGTCCAGTGAGCTCTGTAATCTTTGACAACTACTTAAAAGTATACTCCCATATTAAGTTTTATTTTTGTACAATTGAAAATATGGGAATGATTATCCTTATGAGATTAATTGCAGAGTATTCTCATTGATTTTATTGCTAGATTCTGTAAAAATACCGTTGAGGGGAGACATGGTTGGTGTGATAGGCACAACGCCTTTACAGCTCCAGCGATTGGGACTGGGATTTGAATCCCGCGCTGTCTGTAAGGAGTTTGTATGTTCTCCCTTTGTCTGCGTGGGGTTTCCCCGGGGGCTTCGGTTTCCTCCCACCATTTGAAACATAGCAGGAGTTCATGTTCTTAAGTTTGAACTTTTTGGATAGATTTAGGAAAGTTTATAGAACAGATTATTGGTATTCTTATTCCAAAAAAATCCAGATTTATTTTTGTTGGGGAATATAGAAGGTTCAAGACCTGAACTAAAGCTATAATTTTATCAAGTGACAAGGAAGTGTATTGCAGTGACTTGGAGATCAGATGTAGATTTAGGTATGGAAAAATGGCATTCAGAAATTCAAAGTTGTATACCTTTGGAGAAAATTGTATGTAATTTGAGAAATAAATACTCAACTTTCATACAAATTTGGAGCCCTTATATATCTGAAGTTTAGGGATAAATATGTAAAAATGTACTTCTGGTCTCTTAAGACCTGTTACAATCTTTTTCCCTAAAGTCATTTAATATAAATATTGTAAGATCCCAGTGTGGGATTCCTTTGTACTTTGATTAATATTATCTTTTTACACTTTTCCATTTTTTATGTAATTCTTTGATATAAATACATATTGATTTTTGTTATTATAACTTTTATAATGGGAGGGGTAAGTGTTAATTTCTTCTTTCTTTGGCTTGGCTTCGCGGATGAAGATTTATGGAGGGGTATGTCGCCTTCTGCAGGCTCGTTGGTGACTGACAAGTCCGATGCGGGACAGGCAGGCACGGTTGTAGCGGTTGCAAGGGAAAATTGGTTGGTTGGGGTTGGGTGTTGGGTTTTTCCTCCTTTGTCTTTGTCAGTGAGGTGGGCTCTGCGGTCTTCTTCAAAGGAGGTTGCTGCCCGCCGAACTGTGAGGCGCAAAGATGCACGGTTGGAGGCGATATCAGCCCACTGGCGGTGGTCAATGTGGCAGGCACCAAGAGATTTCTTTAAGCAGTCCTTGTACCTCTTCTTTGGTGCACCTCTGTCTCGGTGGCCAGTGGAGAGCTCGCCATATAACACGATCTTGGAAAGGCGATGGTCCTCCATTCTGGAGACGTGTCCCACCCAGCTCAGTTGGGTCTTCATCAGCGTGGATTCGATGCTATCGGCCTCTGCCAGCTCGAGTACTTTGATGTTGATGATGAAGTCACTCCAATGAATGTTGAGGATGGAGCGGAGACAGCGGTGATGGAAACGTTCTAGCAGCCGTAGGTGATGCCGGTAGAGGACCCATGATTCGGAGCCGAACAGGAGCGTGGGTATGACAACGGCTCTTTACACGCTGATCTTTGTGTGTTTCTTCAGGTGGTTGTTTTTCCAGACTTTTTTGTGTAGTCTTTCAAAGGCACTATTTGCCTTGGCGAGTCTGTTGTCTATCTCATTGTTGATCCTTGCATCAGATGAAATGGTGCAGCCGAGATAGGTAAACTGGTTGACCGTTTTGAGTTCTGTGTGCCCGATGGAGATGTGGGAGGGCTGGTAGTCATGGTGGGGAGCTGGCTGATGGAGGACCTCAGTTTTCTTCAGGCTGTCTTCTAGGCCAAATATTTTGGCAGTTTCCGCAAAACAAGACATCATGCGCTGGCTCTGAATGGGCAACTAAAGCGGCATCGTCTGCAAAGAATAGTTCACGGACAAGTTACTCTTGTGTCTTGGTGTGAGCTTGCATGTAATACCATGTAATCAACTGCATTTTTAAACATTTAATTAAGTATTGACTGTACAATTATAATTATGAATAGAAAATTTAAAATAAAATATTTTTTAAAATGTATTGGGGGAGTTGTAGGTTAATTGGGTGTAATTGGGCGGTACGGAATCCTGTGCCAAAATGGCCTTTTACTGTGCTGTATGTCTAAATTAATATTGATGAATAACTGATAAAATGAATGCACTGCTAAGGCTTTTATATACCTGCTACTCACTTGGACATGACATCAAAGGATGATCATCATCTGCACCAGCATTTCATTGTGAGTGATTGTATTCAAGAATAGACTGTGTCCTTGACCGATACAATATTTATTTTCAAGATAAAGGCGGCACAATTAGTGCAGTGGATTAGTGCAACGCTGTTACAGCACTAGCGATTGTGACCGGGGTTCAAATCCCACGCTGTCTGTAAGGAGTTGGGTCGTTCTCCCCTCTGTCTACATCGATTTTCAAGATTCAAGATACAATTTTTTGTCAGAGTAATAAAGCATTATATGAAATTTCTTTTTGCCTGCTGCAAGGCAGACAGATTCATCACCAGCAGGAATTGCCTAAGCACCTCTTACAGTTAGAAAAAGAGAAGCAAAAGAGAGTCCCCCAGAATCAACGAGAGTCCATGGATTCACCTCCAGCACTTCCACAACCTCAGCAGCCACACAGAGTCCAGTCCAAACCATTGGCAACCCGAGCTCCAGCTCCAAACCTCCAACACAGACAGGAATCCCTTCGGCGCCCTTGGCACCCCTTTGCATCCCGGTTCCAATACCTGGTACACCTCCGGCCAGTTCAAGTCAGTCTCCAGCAGTCCGCAGCCTGGCGCGAGTCTCCCGACAGCACTTTCCAGCGGCCCACAGCTTCCACGGGTTCCTCACCTCGAGTCGCTGGATCCCGCCACATGCACTCTCAGAGCCGCCATGGTCACCGTCCCGTGGGTCGTCTCCTCCATTTCTCTTCTGGTACACTGCTCCAGTCCTCTGCTGGGAGTCCCTGGGAGCTCCGGTTTCCTCCCACCACTTGAAGCATTCAGGGGGGGTGGGGGTTGCAGGTTATTTGAGAATAATTTGGCAGCATGGGCTCATGCACAGAAATGGCCTATTACTGCACTGTATGTCTACATTTAATTAATTGCCAGAAATGTACCTGATGGGTATCATTTTGCTGATTACAGCCGTTCATTTGATCTTATTTTGTAGATCACAAATGAAGGGATACCATCTTATACAGAAATGGATTGGTCCAGTTGTGCCAGCTGAATGGGTGATGGCTGAGGAACTGAGTTATGCAAGTAAATTGTGGAGTGTGCAACCGGTACTTGATTGCTGTCCAAGTATGTATTGACAGATTGCATGTCCAGTGATGTGGACATGCACTTGCCAGTTGCTGTGCAGCATACTTTAAGGTTGTGGGTCTCACATGGAAAAGCAGGGCCTCATGGAGGAAGCAGGACTTGCCAACAATTCAGGACAGATCTCACCCACACTTCCTTTGGAGCCCTGTTAAGAAGCTGTTGTCGGATTTGAGTCAGGAGTAATGATCACCCAGATTACTTGTTTCATTTGAAACCTATATACGGAAAGATCCCCATTATCCGGAATTCGTGCAACTGACAGCCTCAAGCAACTGGCAAAAAAAAAAGGAAAATAAATAGGTAAAAAATACAGACCTTCAAAACTAGCGCCCCCTAGAGGTTAGTTTCTCAATCAAGCAACTCGAGCAACTGGAAAATTCACTTATTGGGCATCTACCAATCCTCATAGGTGCTGGATATCAGGGGTTTTACGGTACTGTGTGGTGGAGAACTGCCAGGAACTTGCATCCTCTTATAGGGTGTTCACCTCTGCCGCCTCAATTTCAAACCCTATAGGTTGCCTGCATCCTTACAGCCATTCACTGCAAGGAGTCTTATTTCTCAAAGCATTGAATCCTGCTGAGAATTGTGCCCTTAACAGCTCTGGCTGTGACAGCTTAATCCTGGTTCGAGTGTGACTCCTAAAATCATGTTTGCTTAATCTGCCGACTGCACAGAAGACTTGTGAATCTTGCCACATTTGCCCACAATATACTTGCAGGATTCTTGCAAATGGAAATCATTCCCCAGTGGTCCAGCACAAATTGGCAGGGGTCCACTGCAACATGCTGTTTTAGTGAGTGGTTTTATACCAGATTTTTGGCTCGTATTGCACTTGTCTCTCTGTGAGTGGTTGCATCCCTTTTGATTCATGACTGAATTTAACCTATTCTAGGAATGTGATCAAATTATATTTTGTGCTTTTCCATCAAAGGCCAAATAATTCCAAAGGGAATGATTCTTCTCAGGTTATTGGAATTCATTACATGTGGGACTGGATTAGTGATATCAGATTTTACCTACTTGTAACAGCACAGAAAGAAGCTAGGGCCTTTCCCTGCCTCTGCCTCTACTCTCTCTCTCTTTCCTTGTTGCACTTTCCCTCCAACTCCCTACTCCCTTCCCACTCCATCCAGAGAGGTATCCCTTCCCCCCATAACTTCCCCGCTTTTTTCTCATCTGCCCTCCCATCCATATCCTCTTGCCTGTGGGGTTGTGCTCTTCCACCATCATTTTATTCAGGTGACTGCTGGAAATGTGGATTACATACCTTTGCCATAAAGAATGCTGCAGGACCTGCTGAGTTTCTCCAGCACTTTGTGTATTGAACTACAAACACAGTGTTTTCAGGCTTTCTTTTTTAACAGAAGAAAGCTATTTGGCCTGACATCGTGCTGGCTTCCAGCTGAGTAATTCTATTCCCTTTATTCTTATTTCCATACACCGGACAAATTATTTTCTCTCACATGCCAGTCAGCAACCAAAGACTGAACCTTTGTGCTGTGCTACTCTGCCTTCTCTCCAATGGGTTGTAGCATCGACACAACAATACTACCAAATAAACACTCTCCATGCATTAGTTTTGACAATGGTTATCATCTGTTTTTTGACTAGACCAGGAGAAATTTCAAAGTAAAAACATTTTTCTTCTCATCCGATTCTCATAACACTGATTTTTAGCAATGAATTCTGTGCAGTGATGCAGGGGTTTCAGATTGTTTTTTTACATTTCACACTTGCGCACCTTGTTCTACATGGCCTGAGCAGAGAACTATAGAACATTACAGCAAATAAAGCAGGCCCTTCAGCCCTTCTAGTTTGTGCCAATCTATTATTTTGCACCCCAGACCCTAGCCCTCCATACCCCTCCCATCATGTACCTGTCCAAATTTTTATTAAAAGTGGAAAATAGATAACCCCAAGATTTCTCCAGGGGCTTCAGTTTCCTCCCATCATTCTCAGTGTACTGTGGGTGTAGGTTGATTGGCTGTAAATTGGGCAGCATGGACTCATGGGCCAAAATAGCCTGTGACTGTGCTATATGTCTAAATAAAAAAAAGACCAAAATGGATAGGAGCTGATGATGCCATTTGGCCCATTGTGGCTCCTTTGCAATTTTGAATCATACCTGATGTATTCCTCTCAAACTCATTCCTCTGTAACTTTTGATGTCCTTACTAATTAAGAACCTAACACCCTCAGGTTTAAATATACCCAATAAGTGGGCCTCCGCAGCTGTCTGTGTCAATGAATTCCACCATTCACCACTCCTGCTGAAGAAATTTCCGTTCTAAAGCAACGTCCTTTTATTCTGAGGGTGTGCCCTTGGGTCCGAGACACTCTCACTACTGGAAAGATCATCAGCACATCTACTCTATCCAACCCTTTCAATATCTGTGCATTTCAATAAATTTAAATTTAACGGTAACAGGCCATTTCGGCCCACGAGTCTGTGCTGCCCAATTTACACCAAATTAGCCTACACCTTCAGTACGTTTCGAGCGGTGGGAGGAAACCTGAGCACCTGGGAAAACCCACGCAGACGTTGGGAGAACATGTAAACTCTTTACAGACAGTACGGGATTTGAACCCTGGACCCGATTGCTGGCACTGTAAAGGCTTTGCACTAACCGCTACACCAACCGTGCCGCTCTAAGTTCACCCATCATCCTTCTACATTCAGTGAGTATAGGCACAGAGCCGTCAAATACTCCTCATAAGTTAACCTCTTATCTTGGAATTATTCCTGTAAATGATCTCTGGACCCTCTCTAACGCCAGCACATCCTCCCTCAGATCTGGAGCCAAAAACTGCACACAATCCCCTAAATGTGGTCTGACCAACACCTGATAAAGCTTCAGCATTGCAGCTTTGCTTTTTTTTCTCTTCAAGTCCTGGCAAAATGAATGTTAACATTGCACTTGCTTTCCTAACTACGGACTCAACCTGCAAGTTAACCCTGAGGGAATCCCAGGATCATTTGGCTCTTCACCATCTGAATTCTCTTCCCATTTTAGACATTTTGCTTTTACACCTTTTATTCCTTCTCCCCGAATGCATGCACAGCCACATGTCAAAGTCACTCTGCAGACTGTCTCCTGTCCACCTATCTTGGTGTCATCTTCAAACTTGTGAACAAAGCTATGAATTCTACCATCCAAATCATTAATACAAAAAGTGAAAATACTCAGCCAGTCACTGACCCCTTTGTCAAACATTTGCAATGTTCTAGTCCTTTGGAACCAATTTGATTCCAGCATATCTTGAAAGATCATGACTCCACAATCTCATTAGCTACATTTATCAGGACGCTCCGGTGTAGTCCATCGATCCTGGTGACCTTACACCTTCAAACCCTTCAGCTTCCCAAGCACCATCTCCTTAATAATTCTGCCTCTCACTTTCCTAAATTTCTGGCATGTTGAGGGTGATTGCCACAGTGAAATCTGATGCAAAATACCAAGTGAATTCATGCACCTTTTGATCCCCTTTACCACTTCCCCAGTGTCATTTTCCAGCAGTCTGATGTCCACTTTTTCCTCTCATTTAGTCTTGATATATTAAAAAAAACTGTTGGTATCGTCTTTTACATTATTGGGTAGCTCACCTTCATCTTTGGATCTGGAGCTCGGGTTGCTGATGGTTTGGACTGAAGTCTGTGGCTGTGGGAGCACTGGAGATGAATCCATGGACTCTCAGTGACTCTGACGGGTCTCTTTTTTGCTTGTCTTTCTCTGATGCAATTTCTGACTCTGTCTGGCAAACTAAAGGCAATCTTGTGTAATATTACACCTGTTTCATTACATGGCAATAAATGAATCTTGAATCTTTTTAATCTTTTATCATTTTAGTTGTTTTCTGTTGGCTTTTAGAAGCTTTCCGGCTACTGCCTTTCCACTAGTTTTTGCAATACCAAAGCCCTGTCTTTGTTTTTATACTGCCTTTGACATCCCTTGTCAGCCACGATTGCCTCACCCTGCTTCTTCTTTGGGATGAAAAGATCCTGCATCTTAGACTTAGCTGTAAACATACAGCAAGGTAGCAGGCCATTTCTGCCCATGAGTCCCATTTACCCCCAACTAACCTACAACCTCCTGTATGTTTTGAATGGTGGGAGGAAACCAGAGCCCCTGAGAAATCCCACGCAGACATGGGGAGAACATACCAACTCCTTACAAACAGCATGGGATTCGAATCCGGGTCCCAGTTGCTGGCACTGTAACAGCGTTGTGCTAACTACTGCACTAACCTTGCCACCCCTGAATTAATCCCAGAAAACCCTCCTATTACTGCTCTAGTGTCATCCCAGCTCAGGTCTCCTTCTAATGAGCTTTACCCAGCTCCTCCCTCAGGCCTCTATACTCATCTGTAATACCGACACATCAGCTTCTTCTGCTGAAACTCCAGAGTGAATTCTGACTGCAGCCTTTGGGACCCTCAATGCTCACTACAGGTCGTGTTTGTGTCCATTAGCCCTGAAGAAGGCATGCAAAATGGTTGAGGACCCCTACCACCCCGCACAGAGCATCTTTCAGTGATGCCCATAAGGAAAGATATACAGGAGTATCAGGGCCTGAGAAATGGCTTCTTCCCACAAGCAGTGAAATTGCTGAACAACTGAATGAACTGCTCATTCTAACCCTCTGAGGCTCTACTATTATTCAAGCATATTTATTTAGTTTTATAGATGTACATACAATATGTACTGCATATGTATCATTTGTCTGTGTGTTATGTCCGGATATGTGTTTTCATGTTTTTGCACTGAGGCCCAGAGAATGCTGTTTTATCTAGTTGTACATGTACAATCGGATGTTAATACATTTTAACTTGAATTTGATCTTGAACTATGCTATTCCAAATTTCCTCCACATTTATTTTCTCTTGCCCCTCTCTTGAATGGCTTCCTGACCTACGGCATCCCAGTGTAGAGCTCGTCGAAAGAACCAAAGACTTGTTGATCCAAACCAAGGATTTTATTAGCAAAAGACCGGAGCTCTTCACAGGTGGCCGACCAGTCCGGAATGATCCGACCTGGCTAGGGACACAACCCTTTAAGGCCCAGACAATAGGTGTGGCTTAGCTCTCAGCCAATCGTTGTAAGCACAGTCTAGATACAGTAACTATATACACTATGTACATTGGTGATAGATCTGTACTATCACACCCAGTAAGGTTGCTCATTCCTCCTATGCCCTTTGTTGCGAGCCCAGAGGACCCCAACACCCAGCAGCAATGGAAATTCACCAAGACAAATGGTTACTTAAACAAAAGTTGCTTTTAATTTTCTTTAAACATAAAAACAGGATCAAACTTTAACTTATTAACTTCACTAAACCCCCTTCTAATTCTAACCGCACGTGTTTGTAATGTGTATATGTTCAGGAAATTCTTTGATTCACAGTCCAATCATTCACTTCTCACCTCTCCAAGTTCGCCAGTATCAGGCAATTCTTAGACTGTGCACAGAATTTAACATTTTTGAATCTTCACCAGGCAATGGTGCTTAAAGGTAAATAGTTACTGCTCATGAAGGTTCTTGTTGGTTTCAGAGAGAGATTTGTTGCTCGTTGGACACCCACGAACTGATTTCCTCCAATCAGTCACTTCATTGTTTTGCTGAAGAAACTTGCTCCATCATGGGTTTTCGAAATGATAACCAGGTCACCACAGAGCTCCTCTTGTTTCCCTTATTTCAGGAGAAACATTCTAGCCAGCCATTTCCTCTTGTAAGGACCACAGGCTGAACTCAGAACTCACAAGCTGTCTTCAAAATGGAGTTTTCAACAAGCTTGCTGTGTTGCAGCCTCAATTGTCACTGTTGAACTGACTTCTCTCTCTCTTGAAGAGAAGAATCCTGTTTCTACTTTCCTCTCTCTCTGCTTGTAAAAACCAAAACTTCTTGCAGGGCTCCAAACCCAATCTTTGAAAGATCTTTATCAGCACTTGAGCCTGGAGTTTTCATTTGCACCTGCTTTTGAAATCCTTTTCCAAAGCAGTTCCATTGTCTCTGCAAAATCACTGGTGCCTGAATGTCCAGCTTCAACAAAGCTCTTGCATTTTAAATGAGAGACATAATTTTTATTTAGGAGGTTTCATAAAGCCACCCATAAAGGAAAACATGAAAGTCTGCAGAAACAGTGGTTGATGTAAAAACAAAATGCTGGAGAAACATAGCAGGTCAAACAATGCCCTTTGTGTAGCAAATATAAAAATACATAACCAATGTTGCGGCTTTGAGCCTGTGGACAATTCTGAACATTGTCTATCTGGTCCAAGTTAACTACATCGAGAAGGTCGTCTGCAGTAATATGAAATTTGACCCCTGAAACCTGCTCCTTAATAATTATAGTACAAACATAGCTGGGTTTTCTCTGTAGAGATTTAAGTTTTACCACTTTTTATTACTTTCAGCATTTTGGGAAAGAATTGCATTCCAGATTTACAGTGTTGTTCTTCTAATCTTTTAGCAATCAACTTGCGGTTTATATTTTACCCAAAAAAAACCCACCAACGATAATTTATTATAGAAAATTAAAACAGTTAAATGTAATGTTTGCTGCAAAAACAATGCTGTTCAATTAATGAATGACACACTTCCAAGTGCAATTGCTCATTTATGATGGCTACATTTGAATCATCCAATAGTACCAATGTATAGAAATCATAATCAATGATAATTGATGCTTTAGAAATGGGAGATGGCAGATTGTTTGTAAAGCTGAAAACCTGACTTTTCAAGCACTGATATAACAATGGATGGCTGGTAAATGTGTGCGCTGTCAGATTTGTTTCCACTTGTCAGTTTTGCTTCCTCTGGCTTTGTCTGGCTGGAAGTTGAAGGTCAAAGCAAACAGGCATCATGTTTAGGCATAAAGAAGATTAATCATATCTGCACTGTAGCTCCTATCAGACAAATATTAGGTAGAGCAGAACTATAAATTAAAATAATGAAGTGATTTCAATAAAACTGACCTACACTAAAATCTAAGTCATTTGATATCTGTTAAAAATAGTCTATTGTCTATTCTCTCTGCATTCAAAATATTGAAAAAGCGAATGCTCCAATTCACTAAAGAGTGGAGCTGACTTTTGGGTCATGGCCATCAAAACTGAAATTATAAGTATAAAGCTTTATTTATAAGCTCCAACCTACTATTCTGTTGTCTGGAGAGATGTGAGTGCCAAGGTTTGCACATTTTGCCAAACTTTGCATATGTGGCTGAAGAATAACCTCCACTGAATTGAGTCAATATCTGCCTGCTACTGAATGAATGAATGCCTCAAAGCAGGAGAGTGTGAGAGTGGGAACTTTGATAGGCTGGTGAACAGTGGTACAGGTGCTTATCCCTTTATCCATAATTCTGAAAACAACATTTTTATTACATGTACAGAATATTTTCAGGTGTTTAGCTTAGTTTGAGCCAGCTTAAGTTTGAAGTTTTACTGTATATTTTACTTAAAAATACAGAGATTGTTCTCCAGCAGAATTTCAGCAACTCCAATGAAAGGTTATTTGACAGAGGGAGTGACTCGAGGAGAGAGCGGCAGCGCGATTCGGGCGAGCGGGGGAGAGTGCGGTCTATCTTTATCTCACTTTAGTTATGACCCCCCCATGTCCAATGCCGACTTTAACCCCCCCCAACCCCCCGTAATTACTTAAAAATATCGCTGTTTTAAAATGATTCCGTTATCAGAAAAATTCCAAATTCCGAAAAGTATCCAGTCCCAAGGATGTTGGATAAAAGGTTAAGCCCCTGAACTGAGTACTGAGTGCAGGGAGATAATGGAGACTATCCAGACTATCGCCAGAGGGTCATGGAAGGTGATTGTCCGTGAGGTCTTTGTTTGGACCTAACTCCATCTATGAATGCCTGCACTTTGTGGAAGCCTAGTTGACTGAAGCAAAAGTAGACAAAATCTTCTCTCCTAGTGGTGGCCTACATAAAGCAGCAGTGGGGACCAAACTGTGATATGTTGCAGAGGTCACCAGCACAAGCTTGGAATTGTTTCATATGAGGTTCTGGGAAGTCACAAACTCAGTGCAAAGTTATAGCAATATGAGCATTTGATCTTTAAGTAGCATAGATTTAGGGAAGTTTGGGGTTGTAAAATTTGATTGTTCTACAAATGATCTGTTTCCACCATAGACTGATCCAGACACCGACTCTATATAAAAAAAAATGCCACACATATCTCCTTTAAGCTGCCACTCAGTCTTTGTCATCTCCTTAAAAAATGCTTATCAAATTGATACGTTCAAGTTTATTGTCATCTGATTGTACATATTCACATACAACCCGATGAAAAAGCCTATCTCTGGACCATAGTGCACACATACACAGACACACAGTGTACCCTATGCACAAAGAATATATGTACGTAGCGATCCAAAATAAATGGATATAAAAATTTACCATTTCTAGGATTGTTCAACAGTCTCACCATCTGTGAGAAGAAGCTGTTTCCCAACCTGACAGCCTTGGCTTTTACTCTCCTGTACCTCTTCATTGAAGGTGGTGTCTCAAAGATACTGTGCGCTGGATGGCAAGGGTCCTCAATGATTCTCTGAGCCCCCTTTAAGCACCACACCATGTAGATGTTGGTGATGGAAGGAAAGGGAGACCCAGTGATCTTCTCAGCAGTTTTAATCACTCTCTGTACTGACCTCTGATCTGATGCTTTGCAGCTACCTTACCAGACAGTGGAGCTCCTGTAGAATGTTAGGATGATGGCCGATAGCCTTACCCTCCTCAGCTTCCTTAGGAAGTGTAGGCGGTGCGCCGTCTTCTTGACTAATGAAGAGATGCTGTGGGTCCAGGATAAGTCGCCCTTTAACTGGTTGCCAAGGAATTTTGTGCTCCCCATTCTCTCTATGACAGAGCCATTGATGTATAGTGGGGAGTGGTCCTTCATCCTCCTGAAGTCCAGAATCCTTTCCTTTGTCTTGTCCATGTGAGGCTCAGATTGCTGTTCTCGCACCACTGTACAAGCCTTTCACCTTCCTCTCTGTAAGCCGATGAGGGCAACTAGCACGTCATCTGCAAACTGGATTCTGTTGGAGCATGGTTCAAGGAGGTAGTTTGTCATAGCAGATCTTCTCAGCAGTTTTAAACCCCCTCCGTACTGAGCTCCAATCTGATGCTTTGCAGCTGCCATACCACACTATGATACAGCCAGTCAGCGCACTCTCCATTGTGCTCCTGTAGACCGTTGTTAGGATGGCGGCCAGTAGCCTTGCCCTCCTCAACCTCCTTGACGTGACCATAGAACATGATTTGCCCTGCACAAAGCCCCGTTGACCATCCCGAATCTGACCTTGCCTTTCCAAATGTGTGTAAACCCTTTGCCTCCAGTATCCCCTCCAATTGTTTCCCTTCCAAAGATGCTCAATGGAGTGTAGTTATTTTGAGATCAGTTCACCAGTGTGAAAAGCAACAGGGAATGTTTAATGCACTTTATTGCCTTGAATCAATATCAACTGTGCTAATTTAAAGATGAAATTCTTGTTGTAATCAAGCATGAGCATTTTTATTTTCATCAAACTGTCATTCACCCAGGCATAGAAATATTGAAGTTCCCAATATAATTACATTTTATTGCAGCAAGCATATTTTACCTTAATTTATTTTGGTTAAATATTTCTTATTGTCATGTAACAAAGAATTGGGCCTGAGTGCAATTCTGTTTCAATCAATCCGATTGTGACTTGCAGAGATTAAAGGATGCGTTCACAATGTACCAGGGAATTGTTATTTCTAACATTATCCATGTTTCAGTTCTGAGTTAGGTCAATGTAACGGTGACATTAATTCAGTGTTGCATACTGACTGACGTCTTGATATGTCTGCTCCACTTACTTTTGACGGGCAGGGACATTGCAAGCTCCGTTGCCTTCCCCAATATGGTGATTGCTTGAACTCAGTGCCAAGGTATATTAGCTGTCCATGCTGTCCAAAATGGTGGATGCTCCGGGAACCAAACTGTGTGGCCTCTTTGTGATGTGCCAATTAAAGAAAGAGACAGCCTTAGATGAATATCTTGTTCCAAAACCTGTTACTTCTCAGCCAATGCAGCAGAGCACTGAAATACGATTTAAATTATGTAATCACCTTGCATTGACCTCAATTTGGTATTTATGCTGCCAACCTGAGTCAAACTCGAATGAATTTTTAAAAAAAATATGGATTCATGATTCATTTTGCAGTTAGAAGAAAACTGAAATAGAATGATCTGGAGTTTTGGTCATTAATCCTCTTGATATTCTCTTCAGAATCAGAATTTATTGTCATGAACAAGTCACGAAAAATTCATTGTTTTGCAGCATCTTCACAGTACAAACATTCATACAAAACCACCTTAAATAAAAATAGGGCATGAAAAGTCAGGCAGTGTCTGTGGTTCATTGATCATTCAGAGGTCTGATAGCAGCGGGGAAGAAGCTGCCCTGGTGCCGCTGAGTGCTCATCTTTAGGCTCCTGTACCTTTTCCCCGATGGTAGCAGAGTGAAGAGGGCATGTCCTGGGTGGAGGGGGGTCCTTGAGGATAGAGGCTGCTTTCTTAAGACACTACCTCACGTAAATGTCCTGGATGGAGTGAAGTCTGGTGCCCGTGATGTCAAGGCCGAGTTAACAACCCTCTGGAGTTTATTCTTGTCCTGAGCGTTGGCAACTCCATCCCAGACAGTGATGCAACCAGCCTGGTACACTTGTAGAAATTTTTAAGAGTCAGTGAAGGTTTTTGGTTTTTGTTTAGATTTCTAAACCAAAATAAAACCAGTGAAACATACTAACATTAAGAGGTTGATTTTTGTTTTGTAAACCAGGAACTGTCTGACCTCCGACACACCCTGAATAAGCTGAAGAAGCAATACCAAGATAAGATGGCGGAGCTCACTCATTCCAGTAGAAGAGTTGAACAGCATGAATCTGAGGTGAAGAAGCTGAGACTGCGTGTGGAAGAACTGAAAAAGGAACTGGCACAAACAGAAGACGAGGTATGTGATAATTCCTTGTGTTAGAGGGTTAATTCATCATGTATGATCAATTTGGCTTAGCAGGTGACACAATTAAAGTTAAATTGCTGATTCTTCACTTTGTGCAGCAGTTTCTGACGGACCATTGAGACCCGTGATCGCCCTCTCCGGGAATTCACATGTGAACAAAGTACTGTGTGTGACATGGACCATTTCACTGCCATATTCAGAGCCAACCCTTGGTCTCATTAGATATCAAAGGTAAAATTTGCCCCTACCTTCAGTGCATCAGCGCAGCCTTTGGTTGATTGGCAGAAGGGATACCTGAGGATTAATACCTTAGACCTGGCATGAAGCTCATGATGTAGGTGCCTTATGACCTCCCTTTTGAAAACTGGTATACCAACAATAAGCACAACAGGTGGTGGGAAGATAATATCAATGTACAATCCTTCAAATTCACTGAAGGGCTAGGCAAATGAACATCAGTGACTTCTCCCAGGCCACTTCCACAACATTGTGCCTTGCAGTACCCTCGATCAGCTACTTGGTGCAGGCCACATCGTTCACTCGCCTAAATCTTTTCTGCTCTGAGCTCTGTCATGTGGAGAGATTAGGAGTCCGGCAGAGGAAAAGATTCAGGGGTAATGCTGAAAATCACCTTGAAGACTGCACCTTTATAATGACAAAATAGTTGGAGAAAAAAAATATCTGAGCAACGTGATTAAATGTGTCGTTCAAGATGAAAGGGTCAATCAGAGATGGTCAGCATAGTTTCATTAATGGGAGATCCTGCCTGACTTATGTCATTTGCATTTCTTAAAGTGGTAACCAAGAGAGTGGCACGGTTAGTGTAGTGGTCAGCACAACGCTATTACAGCACCAGCGACCCAGATTCAAACAGGGGTTGTAGGTTCGGGGTATTTGGACGGCACAGGCTCGTGGACAAGAAGGGTCTGTTACCGTGCTGTATGAGGCGTTGATGTAGTCTGCATGCACTTCAGCAGGGCTTTTGGCAAGGCCCCACGCGGGAGATGAGTCCAAAGGATAAGATTACTGTGCATTTGGTGAAGGTGATGATTGAGGGTTGATTTCTCAATTACAAGCCTGTCACTATTGGCATATCCGAGGGAGTGGTGCTGGGACACTTGATGTTTGCTACATACATTCATCATCAGGATGTGAATGTGGAGGTCTGATTAATAAGTTCCCAGATGTATAAAAATAAGGAATAGAAGCAGAAGAAGTAGGCCGTCTGGCCCATCGTGTGTGCTGTGCCATTTAATGAGATCATGGCTAATCTGATGATAGGCTCATCTCCACCTATCTGCCTTTTCTCCATATCCCTTCATTCCCAAACTATGTAAAAATCTATCCAGCCTTGTCTTTTATGCTTCAAATGGGGAGTGAACTAATAGATTCTAGGAAAAGCAGCTCCTCCTTAAATCTATTACCCTGAATGTTAAGGCTCTGTCTCCAAGTTCTAGTCTCCCCACCAATGGAAACAACTTACCTTACTCTATCGTGTCTGTTATAATGTATAATAACTTTACGTAGAAGGCTTGGGCCAAAAGCAATAAAATTGGTCAGTAGATACATGATGACCAGCAGGGTCACATGGAGCCAAAGCCTTGTTGGATGTTGTAGGCCTCCATGACTCTAAGCCCACTGACTCCCAGGAATTTCTGCTCCATGACAACTCAACCTGTAGAAGGACCCTTTGGATGATATTGAGAACTTCCATGCATCAGCAGCACAGCAGAAGGAGCGCGCCACCTCACACACTACCTTCCACCCTGGGCCATCTCCTGCCTCACCATGGAATAGTCTGCAGCCTCTACACTTATCTCATCAGCTGCCCTGAAGTCACAAACTAGAGTAAGAGCAAGCCATTGTCCAATGAAGGTTCGTTAGTGTGCGCCACAAAAGCTACGCACCCCTTACTAGCACACCTGGATATCGACTCTCCACATCAACTCTGGCTCGTGACCTGGAGTGGAGCTAGGGTTTGTTCCTTGAGGAAAAGATACCCGACTGCTCCACACATTGGGCTTTATACCCCTCTGCTGGTCAGTGGAGCCGGCCCAGGTGATTAACGGAGCCAGTGGTGATGTGTGCCATATTTTGAAGAGACCAATTTCAGCATGGGTGGTCTTGACCTTGATTAACAGATGTGGAGGCTTCTGATCATGTGCCACCAGAGAGGTCACAGGACCCTCCCCCTCTACAGCCCCTGACATTCCATTCATGTAAGGATCAAGCTGGAGATTTTGCAATACATTGCTTACTTCTGGTCCCAGAAAAGCCCGTTCACATAGTAATTTAGGTGCTTGGTAGAATACTGGAATTAGGGTAGCCATGATCATTATTCGTCCATCATGCACCATCAAGAACTGTTTATTTCTTCAGCAACCAATCCATTGAAGTACATGGCATGCCCGCAACAGCTGCCATTGCCTGCTGAGAGAACCTACAGACTGTCCCAGAGCAAGCACTGTGTTCATTTCAATGATATGCAGCCAGTGACATCTGCCACTTCCACCAATCTCACACCATTGTATCTCCCTTCTTTTATCACATCCACAACCGAGAAGAACATCAACTTGGTTGGAATTCTATAACCTGCACGTTCTTCTGGAAATCATGTTACTTGATTTTGATCTTATCTACCTATCTGTCTGAATGTCTGTCAATCTATCTATCTGTTGATCTATCAAGTGACCTGCCTGTCCGTCTTTGTCTTTCTCTCTACAGAATCTATCTATCGATCTATTTATCTATATCACCACCAGGTTAAATATTTTGCAGTCGACATCTCAAAGGTCATTGTGTGAGTATCACCTTTGCAGGGACTGTGACAATTCAGGGAGAAGGCCTTTCATCGGTATTAGAACATCCATGGGGAGCGTTAAATGTGGCCTCAGTAACTTGCACCACAGCCATGCTCAGTATGTTAACTATGCAAAGTACAGGTGGAAAGCACATTTCTTGCTTTTTTTTCTCTGCTTACTGATGTTAGGTTTACACTGGATACTAATTATTTACACCTGATTCAGATATAAGTAGGACAATAAAACCTGCAGGACAGAAAGCTTCCTCCTTGGCTTCTCCCATTGTCTGTAGTTGAGAGAATAATTAGCTGATTAACCTCAAAATGATTCTTCCCTATGGAGAAATACATTTTACATGCTTGATTGTTATATCAAGGTTCTGGTGCAGTTGGGAAATGCAGTACTTCAGTCAATAATAAACAATATTGTTTATTTGAGAGGAAAAAGTGCTTCCACTCTTATAATTCCACGATTGTGACGAATTGCTTTATATTTGAATATCAATTCAGATTTCAGCCTTGAGTAATATTGCTGCATGAAGCCTTTTCCCAAAAGTGTGTGGTGAATCATCTTCTAATTTATATTTTCTATTATTCAAAGCATCTTCAGACTATTCATTTGTTTATGAGCTTGTTGATGCACTTGTTTAACTGAGTGGTTGAATCACATATATCACTGAGAGAGCTAATGGGGCTTGCTGCTCAGTGTTGAGGAATTATTTTTTTTCACTGCCACTGTAGTGAGGTTCTTCACTTTATTGTGAAACACGAAAGTCTGGAGGGTGTGATTGTTGTCAAAATACAGAGATGCTGGAGGAGCTCAGCCAGTCCACAGGAGTTGTATATATATTTCAGACCTGAGCCCTTCCTTAAGATATGAGCAAAAAGGGGCAGGCATCTGTGTTAAAGGCTGGGGGTTATAAAAAAAAAGGAAAAGAACCAGAGGGGGAAGGAGAACAGACCAACAGACAAAAGGTGTTAATTGAATATGATAAGTGGACGGGAAAGAGAAAAGGTGAGAATCGATTTTGGTTCTGTGAAAGGAGACAGGGAAAAGGGAAGAGAGAGAGAGAGAGAGATGTTTTTTAGACTGCAATGTCAGGAAATTTGCTGAAAAAATTGACATAATGACTGCCCGTGTGGTTGTTCACATTGGGTGCTTTTTTTAGACTGCAAGTCCCTGAGTGTAAGTCATGGTGGTTGGACGTGCAGTAGAGTGGATGTCCGTCAATTAATGTTTATGTTTTGATTTACACTGCAGGCTTTGTCCAAAAAGTTGTAGGGGTCCCGCAGGATAAATTGCGGTGCAAGAATTGACTCAAAATTCCTGCACATTGTTTTTTAGATGGCCCATGTTGCGGCAGAATTCCTTGATGGTGCCGTTACCCCTCCAAAACTCATCAAAACATTGTCTCTCGCACTGTCTCTGAACTCATTACTTCCAGTCACCTCCCTAGCATGACCTCTAACCTCATTGTTTCCCAAACCTGCACCGCCCATTTCTACCTCCTACCCAAGATCCAGAAACCCAGTTGTCCTGGCAGACTGATCGTTTCCACATTTTCCTTCCCCACTGAACTTGTATCTGCTTATCTCTACTCTGTTTTTTTTTCCCCCTCTCTCCACCCCACACACCCCCACCCCCCTGGTCTAGTCCTTCCCCACCTACATCCAGGATACTTCACATGCCTCCATCACTTCCAGTTCCCTGAACTCGGCCACCTCATCATCACCATGGACATTGATTCTCTGTACACTTCCATCCCCCATACCAAAGGCCTCAATGCCCTTCATTTTTTTCTCAACCACAGACTAAAGCAGTTCCCTTCCACCACCACACTCCTCCAGCTGGCAGCAGAACTTATCCTTTCCCTCAATAAATTCTCCTTTGACATCCCATTTCTCCAGGTTAAAGAGGTAGCCATGGGTACCTCTATGGGCCCCAGCTAGCCTGCCTTTTTGTTGATTACATGGAGCAATCCATGCTACAAGCTTCTTCAACTCTTCCTCCACTACTTTAAGACAACGACTACTTTGGAGCTCGTTGACTTTATTTACTTTGCTGTCAACTTCCCCCCTGACTTCAAACTCACTTGGTCCATCTCTAGTAACACTCCCTTTCCTTAATCTCTCTGTCTCCATGTTGGAAGATAAAATCTCAAAAGACATCATCTACAAACCTCACCCAAATATCTTCCATTTTGCTCACATCTGCCTTGGTCCCCTCTGTCCCCTTATCCTCACTTGCCACCCACCAGCCTCTGCATCCAACATACATCCTCTATCATTTCCATCAACTACCATGTGATATCACCACCAGACACATATTCCCCCCTCCTCCCCTCTCTGCCTTCCACAGGGACCGCTCCCTCTGTGGCTCTCTCCCCACACCTACCCGTGACCATAGGAGATGCTCTACTTGTTTGAGGCCCCAAACAGTCCTTCCAAGTGAAGCAACATCACTTGTGAATCTACAAGGTTTATCTACTGCATTCACTGCTCCCATTGTGGTCTCCTCTACATCACAAAGACTGGATGCATACTGGAAGATCGCTTCATTAAACACCCCACCTCTGTCGCTGCAATTGCGTGGATCTCCCATTTCAATTCCCCACCCCATTCCCTTGCTGACATGTTTGTCCATGGTCTCATGCACTGCCAGACTGAGACCACCCACAAATTGGAGGAACCACACCACAGCACCTCATATTCTGTCTGGGCACCCTTCAATCTGATGGCATTGATATTGGCTTCTCTGGTTTTCATTAGAACACCCCCCCAATCTTTCTTTATATTTCCTTCTATCTCTCTCTCACTCTCATTTTTACTCTCTCCTTTTCCCTCTGTTACCTTTCACAGAGCCAAACTTATTTCTCACCTTTCTGGTCCTCTTTATCATATCCAATTAGCACCTTTTGTCTTAAAAATACAGTGGGGAGGGGGGGAGATACTCAGCAGATCAAACAGCGTTCTTCATATAGCAAAGATAGAGATGCATAACCAACGTTTTGACTCTAGTGTTTTACTCTAACACAGGGATGGCCAACCTGAAGCACACTGGATGATTCAAAGTGGTGCTTAGAAAGAGGCACAGTTAGTGTAGAGAGTGACACGATAAGTGTAGAAGGAGGCAGGATTAGCATAGAGGGAGGCCCGATTTCCCTTGATGGAGTCCAATTCCTCACCTCCTGCCGCCACATTCAACAAACACATAGCTCTCCATCCACCTTTCTTCCTCCTCCCGTTCACTCTCAACTTATCAAAAGGCTGAATCCAAATACAACATGGTGGCCATTGAGGCCAGCTCTTGCAAGACTGCCTTGTCACTGTTTATTTTGAGGCATGGATGTAAATGATTGCCCACCCTTGCTCTAACACTTTTGTCTGCAAGTCTGTACTCCTCCTCCTCCCATTCTTCCCCCCTTTTTTTTATAAACCCCCCGCCATTAACACGGATGCCTGTCTTTTTTTTTGCTCAAACCTTGAGGAAGGGCTCAGGTCCAAAACGTCCGTAATATATCGTGACTTCCTATGTACGGTGCTAGACCGGCGGAGTTCCTCCACCATCTCTGTGATCTGTTTCCACTCTGTTGTGATTGGTTGTTCTTGGCATATGTGTGTGATTTCCCCAAGCTAAGACATATTTAGATGCCCACTCCAAGATTATACGTGTGCATCGTAAAGAAATCATTTTTGTATTACTATTCCTTTCATAAATCACTAAAGGTTATTTCTTTACAATTTATCTTCCTGTCAGCATGTGCTGAACTAAAAAGATTTTAAATTACACTTTAGTGACCGTGACGTGTGCAAATACTACACTGTTTGCAGAATTGTGGTGTTATTCCTTTCTGGGCTGCAAAATGGCCGAAATTGACATTTGAAAAGTAAGTATTAACTGTTCAGGAGCAATTCTCAGTTTTCAGTCATGGTTTCCTGAAATGTTATGAATATGGGCTGTAGATTTTACTTGGGCTGTGATGGGTTTTTGCAATTCACTTTAAATCTTCAAATCTCCAAGATTGGAGAACTTTCAGCATATTCAGTATTGCATTTATTGCCAATTAAGTTGATGAGATTTTCAGTCCGAATTTTGAAAATGTTCTGCTAAAAACTAACAATATTTCTGTAAAAATAAATTGTTGTTTTCTTTTCATTGTGCTTGTTTGTCATCCCAAGGAAGACCATAAAACTATGTCATCCTTTAAAAGCTTTTTAATGGGTGCTTTTTAACTAAGGTACGAAGAAACTGATCACTGTTCACCTTTGTAACTGGGAAATGGTTTGTAGAACATTGAAACAGGCTCTTTCGTTAATGGAGGCCATGATGTCCTTCAATTGATCATTTGCACTAATTCCAAATAAATCCCATTTTATTTTCCATAAATTTCTTACTTTTATTAAATTTAGACATACAGCATAGTAACAGGCCATTTCGGTTCAGGAGCCCAAGCCGCTCAATTAAACCCATTTAACCTACAGCCCTGTTAGGTTTCGAACAGTGGGTGGAAACCGGAGCCCTCGAGGAAAACTCACGCAGTCACAGGAAGGAAGTACAGACAGCACGAGATTCAAAACCCAGTCCCGATCTCTGGTGTGCTTTTTTCGTAATCATTCCCTGAGATGACTTGCTGCAAACATGTACTGCTACGCCATCCAAGCCACCCATTTATAATTGCAGTTAGGCAGTAAACATCCTCTGGTTGCAAAGTCGTTAGCTGCATTAATGCTTGGTTGAAAATCACTTCTCATTGCAGACTGTTCAAAGTTCAGATTTATTGTCAGAGAACATATATTACATCGCATACAACCCTGAGCTTCCTTTTCTCTGCACACCAGGCAGAATTACCACTGATTGGTAGTGCAAAAAACTGTACTCAATTTGCACATGTAAACAAATAAATACGGAGAGAGAAAAAAATCAACACTTAAATGAGTCCCTGATTGATTTGTTGTTGAGGAGTCTGATGGTAGAGGGATGGCAGCTGTTCCTGAACCTGGTGGTGCCAGTCATGTGGCACCCATACCTCTTTCCTGATCCACACATCCGTACATCCACTGAGCATTCTGCCCGAATGTTATCCAGTCCAGCAGATTTCCACTGACTGACCTTGCCTAACTCTTTCTTCACATCAGCTACTGTAAGATACAGCACCTGGTCATTTGGAAGAGAGGTGGTCTTCTTCGCCGCCATGCCATTTTTCATCTCAGAACACGCATAGAAGTTGTTCAGTGCGTCTGGGAGGGAGGCATCACCAGCACATGTGGATGGTGTAGTCCTGTGGTTAGTGATGCCTTGGATACATACCCTTCCACATGAGTTCGGTGTCCTTTCTGACCAGGAAGTGACTGTGAATTGACTGCATTGGTTATGCAAATATTTTGCTTCCCTAATGACCTTAGACAGCTTGGTTCTTGCAATAGCCAGGGCTACCTTGTTGCCTGTTCTGAAGGCAGCATCTCAGTTCCTGATCAGCACCTCTGCAGTCATCTATGGTTTCTGATTAGAGCAAGTAGTGATGGACTTGGCCACAGTGACGTCGTCCGAACACTTACTGATGTAGGTGGTCACTGATGCTGTGCCCTCCTCCAGATTGATGTAGTCGCCATCGGTTGCTGCTTCCTTGAACGTGGTGCCAGTCAGAACACTCAAAGCAGTCTTGAAGTGCATGAATGGCCCCTGCTGGCCAGGTTTTAACCTGCTTCCGAATTGGTCTGGAGCATCTGATGAGTGGTCTGTATGCTGGGATTAGCATTACAGAATTGCGGTCTGAGTATCCGAGGCAGGGGTGGGGCTCCGCCCGATACACGTTAGAAATGTTCGTAAACACAAGGTCCAACATGTTCGCCCCTCTCGTAGCAAAGCCCACATACTAATGGAATTTGAACATTATGAACATTGGATAATGGTCATTCTGGTTAGAGTTACCATGATAATCTATAATGCCCTGAATAATGTTTTGCTGAATTTGTTAAAAATTTAAACATAAAGTTAATTTTTTGACCTTTTACAGTGACAAAGCTGACTGATAACAGCACTCATAATTACTCATGAAGCAACTCACTACCTGGATCCCCTGAAACCCTAGATGAAAGATCTGCCAGTTAATATGAAGAACAACACAGTACTGGCTGTGAACGTCCTTTGGTGATGTCTTTATTAATGATTCAGGTGGTTTTTAATGAAATAATTTCCCTTTGAAATTAGTGTTCTGTGATGAAAGGCAAATGTAGTAGTGCAGCAACATGCCAAGTCTCGTCAGAGACCACCTTCCTAACCCAGCTCAATTCCTAACCCAGCTCAAAGGATAAGGCAGCAAAAGCATGGGAACTCTGGCATCGGGATGTTGTCTTCCAAGCCACACACCATCCTAACTTGGAAATAGATCACTGTTCTTTCATTGTCACTGCGTCAAATTTTTGGAGCTCCTGAACAGCATTGTGGGTATACCCATACCTGGGAAGAATGCAGCAGTTCAGAAAGGCAGCTCATCATCACCATCTCGAGGGTAATTAGGATGGACAATTAAAGGCCAGCACCACCTGCATGGTCCACACGCCTTGAATAAATAAAATTAATTAATGTAGCAAGGACAAAATTATACTGTGCAAATACATTCCTACTGCTGGGTCAAAGATTGAATGTGATCTTATAATGATGAAGTTGATGTTACAGATTGTTGCATTAAAATATTTGAATTATTTGAGGGAGAGATATTGACTAATTACTGCACCTTCAATTATCAGGAAAATTAAATAGCTTTTCCAGCTGATTCTTCTCCATTTTTATATATTGCTAACAAGTTCGCCCAATTGCTCTAGTTTGCAAGCTTCTGCCATTGGCAAAAAGGTTGCCAGAAGGAAGGAGAGAACCATGCTTAAAGCAATATCTAAACATTGACTTTGGCTTTCAGTAAAAAACTAAATCAGGTCGTCTGAATAATTTGGATTCTTTTCCCAAATACTGAAACATAATCGCAGATTTAATTTTTCAAATTGTTATCTGCAAGATGTCCAGCTTTTTAAAGGAAGATAGAATCAATTAGATTTGATTTAATTTAAAATTTATGTACTACAGCATACCATCAAACCCAGGATCTGCAAGATTCTGCCATTAGCTTGGAGAAGATATAATATTGATCCCATTAGAATTGTATGTTTATTGGTATTGAAACGGGGGTTAGCAGAAGCAATGGTCAGATGTAGCTCCCCATTATATCCCACTCACACACCACCTGAAGCAATCCCTTACACAGCACCTATGGCCTAGGTATTGCTTACAGTGGAATGTGAGTTTAGGGGGCAGTTCGAAAACCACTTAGTCATGCCTGAGAGAGACCACGTGGATGGTCGCTGGCTCCACTTGATCTGTCATCTGCAGTTGGCCCTGTCTGGGTCACCAATGTAGCATACATGCTATGCAAGCAAAGGGAAAAACAACATATACACATGAGGAGTCGAAATTGAAGACTGCTTTATTGCACTGGCAACTCTGCTTATATGGGCCCCTGGTGGTGACATCAGGGTCCCACGGCATCGGAGCGCCAGCCTCGGATTGGCTGCCATTCCCACTAGAGTTCCCCATCTTTCCACTGTGCAGACTTCACTTGGGAACGACAGCTGGTGTCACCCCCAGGATTAAAGATTGTCGACTTAGAACAGAGATATGTAGGAATTTCTTCAGACAGAGGGTGGTAAATCTGTGGAATTTGAGGCCAAGTCACTGGGTGTATTTAAGGCAGAGATGGATAGATTCTTGATTAACCAGGTCATCAAGGTTATGAGGAAAAGGCCAGGCAGTGGAACTGAGTGGGAAAATGGATCAGCTCAAGACTCAATGGATTGAACAGCCTATTTCTGCTCTTCCATCTTATGGCCTCATGGCAGCAGTCAGAATTTAACTGCAGTTTAGATCACTAGTTTGTTCCAGTGTGAACATTGTTACTTATGAAATAATAGATGTCAGACTCACGCAGCTCCCTTTATAAATTACCCATATTTGTTACAGACATATTAAGGCCGCCAGTTTAAATGCTCCTGGTGCATGGCCCATTCTCCAAATTAGGCATTTTAAAAAAAATCAAGCACCTGCTTCCATTTAGCTTAAATTTTAATTGCTGCCAGTGGGTGAATAATTAATATGAGATAGACACAAATAGCACAACCACATCACTTAACTTTAATTTATGTGTTAATGATCAGTATTCCAGCAAGGCACCAGGCATTGCATAACAGGACTTGTGCTTTGCCGCAAATGCTAGGACAAAGTTGGCCTTAAGGTAGGAATTTTAGCAAATTGCAGATGTTTGAGAAAGAGAATGAGCCTGTCCTGTTTTGGAGTTGTAGAGCATGAAAACAGGCACTATGCCTGTACAGACCATCAGGGGCCCATTCTTCCTCATCCTGCACTAATACCATTTCTTTGAATTTATGTCATGAAACATGTTGTTTTGTGGCAGCATTGCAGGTGCAAATGCTGCTATAAATTACATTTTTAAATTAGTGCAAAGGGGAGAAAATGAGCTATTGTCAGTGGTTCATTCATTGCCCTTTCAGAAATCTGATGGCAGAGGGGGAGAAGCTTCCCTTGTGCCATTGAGTGCTCATCTTCAGACTCCTGCACCTCCCTCCTGATGGTAGCAGTGTGAAGAGGGCATGCCCTGGGTAGTGAGGGTCCTTGAGGATAGAAGCTGCTTTCTTGAGACACCGCCTCGTGGAGTGAAGACTGCTGCCCACGATGGCAGTGGTTGAGTTTACAAAACCTCTTGTAGCGTAGCCTTTTCCTGTCCTATGCATTGGCACCTCCGTAGCAGAGAGTGATGCAACCAGTCAGAATGCAGTCCGCGGTGCACTTGTAGAAATTTGCAAGAGTCTTTGGTGATATACCAAATCTCCACAAACGCCTCACAAAGTATAGCCACTGCTAAATTTTCTTTGTGATTGCCTCCACTTAGAGGCCCCAGGATAGATCTTCAGAGATGCTGACAACCAGAAATTTTAATCTCTCCACCTTCATATTAACTCCTGCCTGATTTTTATCACCCACCTACACACTGAGGGAAATTTACAATGGCCAATTAATCTATCCCACTGCTTCTCTTAAATGTGGGAGGAAGCCAGAGCATCCCACAGTCACAGAGATAATGTACAAACACTACTACTCAGACAGCACCTGATATCAGGATCAAACCTGAAGTTGTGGGGCAGCAACTGTATTAGCTACATCATTGCAGTATCATTTGTGTAGTCTGCCTGAACATCTGTCATTGGGTTTGAAATTGATTCCAAACATTGTTGAGAAATTGGGCTGAAAGCACTTTCTAATGTTGCTCTGTGGATGGCCAATTTGCTTGTAGTTTTGCAGGCAAATTTTGAGTATACCTTGCAACGCTGCATTGCAAGTGTGCAGCTCAGGGAGTTTGTGATATTTGTCTTTGTGCAGTGCTGATTTGGCAATTCTTTTGTCAAAATGAGTGATGTGAATCAAACTAATTCACTGTATGAACTACACATCGGAAACCTGGTCTTAGTAACGGGAACAACCTCCCCCTCTCTCGTGATATCTTTAATTAATTGCAAGTTTATTTTGTTCGATTTAGCTGATCCAGATCTTTGATAGAATTGTGTGGAGTTGTGTACTTGCCCAAAAAAGTTCTTTGGTGCAAGTGTTCCATTTCTTTCTAAGAATTGGAATTCAGCTATCGTTCATCTTTGGTTCCAAGAGGAGGAGGAGGACGGAGCTTGAAGACATGAAAACTTTGCTGAAAGAGACAGAGAGAGTGCAGGGGAAAAGATTCCAGGAGATTCTTTAAATTTTAAATACAGCACAGTAACAGGCCCTTTCAGCCCAAGACTGCGTGCCGCCCAATTGACCAACAACCCCGTACGTCTTGAATGGTTGGAGAAAACCCACACAGGTACATGGAGAGTGAGCAAACTCCTTAAAGACTGTGCTGGATTCAAGCCCCTGGTGCAGTAACACAGTTGCGCTAACTGCTACAAGACATAGGAAGGCTTTGCCTGAGTTAGATTTAGGGGTTTTGTGTAGGTAAAGTGTAATATAGAGAGCAATAACAGAGTCCTTTGCCCAGCTTAGGGGAATTGGTAACTGGAGGGCAAAGGTTTAAGGTGAGGGGGAAGGGAACTGGAATCTGAAGGGTAATTTTGTTCTTTGCACAGATGGTGGTGTGTATGGAATGGGCTGCTGGAGGAGGTGATTGAGGCAGGTAAAGAGAAAATTGGACAGATTCGTGGATAGGATGGGTTTAGAGGGATATAGGCTAAGTGCAGGCAGGTGGGACAAGAGTGGGCAGTTCGGCTGAAGGTCCTATTTCTGTGTTCTATGACTCTATGGCTCATCAACAAACTGATTCAAGATTAAACACAGTAAATTGAAGATGTATGCGGTAAGAAAAGATGATCTACAGTGATTCAGCTATTAAAGTGTATGAAAATGTTGTCTGTCTGGCAAGTGTTCCTAATGCTTTAGCCTGGTTCTGTAAAGCTTAAAACAAAAAATATATCTCCAGACATAGCTGTTATCAAAGCAGTAAAAAAAAATCTGAGCTGATAGAGCCAAGAGGCATTTTAATTATTGACCAAATCAATATTAAGAATATGAATAAATTGCTAACTTGTGCTCCTATAAGATGTTGATTGGATTCAAAATGGGTCTTGTTTTGGATTAGCAAAGGTCACAGTGTTAGCACTGATATATATATCTCTCAGCATCTAATCCAGTCTTTCTCAACCTTTTTTCTTTCTGCTCACAAACAATTTTGAGTATTCTTTATGCCATAGGTGCTCTGCGATTAGTAAGGAGTGGCTTAAAGTGGTGTGTGGGTGGAAAGAAAAAGTTTGAAAACTACTGTTTCAATCTTGCCTATTTGACTCATTATGTGCACAGTTTAATAACTCCAAAGGAAATGGGCCAAAGACAATTTTTTCAAGCAAAATTTCAGTATCAATTGGGTCTAGAGCAGTGATTCTCAATCTTCCCTTCCCACTCACGCAACACCTTAAGCAATCCCTTACTAATCACGGAGCACCGATGGCATAGAGAATACTTAAAGTGGTATGTGAGTGGAAAAAGGTTGAGAACCACTGATCTAATCTGTTCTGAGATAATTTTGTCTGCAACTAATAGACCTGATATTTTACATCTCACAAATTCACAGTCTATAAATGTCACAATGCAGTTCAAGAAAGAAAATGGGGAATTTAAGTGATGAATATCATCAGGTGCATATATGAATCTTTCATTAAAATGGTCGTGGCAGGTCACTTATCAGAATTAAATAGGATTAGACAGTCAACATGGTTTTGTGAAAGCGAAATTATCTTTGTCAAATATGATAGGTTTGTACATAACAAGGTAAATATAAAGAAAAGAGGCTGTAATGCAATAAAACATTACCTGAAATAGAGATCATTGGTTTAGGGCAGTGGTTTTCAAACTGCCCTCCAATCTCACATTCCACTTTATGTAATCCCTGTGCCATCGGCGTTCTATGATTAGTAAGGGATTGCTCAAGGTTGTATGTGAGTGGGAAGGGAAGGTTGAGAACCATTGCTCTAGTCTCAATTGTTACTGAAATATTTTGCTTGAGAAAAATTGTCATTGACTCATTTACTTTGGAATTATTAAACTGCACATAACAAGTCAATGAAGTATGATTAAAACAGTGGTTTTCAACCTTTTTCTTTCCACCCACATATCACCTTAAACAGTCCCTTACTAATCACATCATCTATGGCATAGGGAATACTTAAGATGGAATGTGAGTTGTGGGGGGGTGGGGAGTTTGGCAGTTTGAAGACTACTGCTTTAGGGCAACCATTTTTAATTGGGACCATACGCCCCCCCAGCACAGTATATTTAAAGTGGTGGTGGGTAATGGACTGAAATCATAAAATATTTTTTATGTAGTCGGTAGGAGAGGTGTACAGAAGAAACTAACTAAACCTGACTGCTTTACAGGGAAGGGGGCCAATGAACTTTCGGCAGAGTCCTATGGGGACCCAAGGTCGAGAATAGTCAGTTGAGGGTATTATTAGGTATTTTTAATTTCTAAATTTAGACATACATTACGGTAGGAGGTCATTCCAGCTCACGAACCCAAGCTGCCCAAATATGCCAATGCCCTGTACGTTTTGAAGGGTGGAGTGAAACCAGAGGAAACCCACGCAGACACGGGGAGAACGTACAAACTTCTTATGGACAACATGGGATTTAAACAGGAGTTGCTATTGCTGTAATAGCATTGTGCTAACAGTGCCATACGAAAGATAGATTTACTTAACACAAAAGAGGAGTCAAATGTTCATTTTACAGGCACTTTCCAAGTTCAGTGAAGATCTGTCAGAAATGCTGAACAATTTAAAATCTATATTCACAGCTGACTTACGAGAATGCTATGTGTTGAAGTCCTTAGATGATAGGATGGTAGGTAAACTGTGAACTTGCAGCACATCTGCAAAGGAGTGTGAGGGAATGTGAGGTTATTTACTTTGACAGAAAGGTCGGGAAAACTGAAATTTCCTGAAAGTTGAGCAACAATTAAATACTGGCAGTGGGAGGGATATGAGAGAAAGAACACAGGAAGTTAACATGATGCATTTAGGAAAGTAAGTTGGCTTTTATTGCATGAAGATTGAAATATAAAAATTTGCTTGTTTTAAGTTTATTAGTCACATTATACCTGGTACAGTGCGAAGGGTTATGACATGAGTAGTCCAACAGGTCAATTCTTACACTGAGACAGCCTTATAAAGAACAAGAGCACTATTAAAGAGTATAAAGCAGGGCATTTTAAGAACATATCGAGCCAGCACTGTTCCAGGAAAGAGTATGCATGGGACTGTGGTTTTCTCGAGGGGAGGAATTTTCTTTTTGTACAGGATGATTTCCTCTTCACTGTTCCTTCCAGCTGACCACCGTGCAACTGGAGTCTAATATAACGGTTATGGGGTCAGTATCTCACTGTCATGGTGTTCAGAAGGTTGATCAATCCACTTGTGTAGCTTGTGCACAGGTTCACAGGAATCTGCAGACAATAGGGTCTAGAGCAGGACACAAAAGCGCTGGAGAAACTCAGCAGGTCACGCAGCATCCATAGAAAGTAAAATATGGCTGATGATTCGGCCCAAAGCTTTTTGTTAGGAAATACAAAGTTCAGAGCTCCCTTTATACTTCGAGAATCTATATTGTCAGAACACTGTTAAGTGTCCAAAGAGCAAATGCTTACCTATTGCATTTTGAGCTTCTGAATTAAAGTAGTCTTCATGCATCTGCTTATAAAACCACTTCATTTGAATATCAACTGCTGAATGATTTTTATCAGATTAATGGTCCAGCTGATTGTTGGTTGAAAATGATTGAAACCTTTTCCTCAGCTTATCTGGATTGACCACCCTCATCAACTCTATAGTGGAGAGGGTGGAGAGCACAGTTCACTTAACTAGTGACCTGTCGGGGACACACAACATCTTCTCACTTGTCAGGAAGGTACAACAGTGACTGGACTTCCTAAGCAGAATGAAACGGGCAAGGCTAATGGCCACCATTATGTCAACCTTCCACAGGAGCTCTATCGAGAGCATCTTGGCTGGCTGCATCACAGTGTAGTATGGTTGCTGCATAGAAGTGGTCCTGTGGGTTGACCTCCAATCCATAAGAGCAGCAGAGAGGATCACTGGCATCTCCCTCCCCCATCGACGTGATCTACCAGGGTCGTTGACTGAAGAGGGCGCGCAAAATCATTGAGGACCCCTTCCACCCCGCACATAGCCTCTTTCTGCTGATCCCATCAGGAAAAAGATACAGGAAAAAGATACAGGGGCTATCAGTGCCAGGAACAGCTGAACAACCGAAGGAACTGCTCACACTAACCATCCAAAACTCATATTCACAACAAAAAATTATTTATTTGTATATATGTATACATATGAAGACCAGCGCAGGACACCTGGATCGGGGAGAACACCACCCATTGAGAAGCAGAAGCATGGGAAATAACCTGACAAGGAAGGCAACAGTGGCAGTGGACCAGAAAGGTTGGTCAGCCCCTGAAGGCCCCACACAGGCTGCAGGCTGGACACTTGTACGAAGAACACCGAATTATGAAGGCTTATTGCAGCTGCATTAAATAGGTTTTATGGCAGGTTCGGGAGGTGGGAAAGTTTCAAGCTGATGCATTATTGATTGCTGGAACCATGGCTTTCATCAGTATAATGCTCACATTTTAATCCTATCCAAGCCATACTGAGATTTGAATCCCAATTTTGATTTTCAGTCGATCAATATACACTGCTTTTTGCAGAACAATAATTCAATTAACCGGTTTTGGTGTCTCATTAATATGTTTAAGACTTAGAATTTTATCACAACTCAGAGCTCATTGCTTATTATGTTTTTTTTTTAACTCGTGTTATTGCAGTTGGATGACTCACTCAATCAAATCAGGAAACTGCAGCGATCCTTGGATGAACAGACAGAACTGAATGATAATCTTCAAGTCCAGTTCGATCACTTGCAGACAAGGTAGGACATAAAAAGGGAAAGAAAATTTAGGCTTAAGCACTTCATTGTCATCTACTTGATTACTTCTACAAGATGGAAGTGTTTGTGGGGAAGAGGGTCAATGCTTTTACTTTTGAAGCTTGCTGCATGGCGTTATTAAGGCAGTTGTGTGCAAAGGAAGAAGTTACTGAACCATGACAAAACCAATCTGCAGCTTAATAATAATAAATGAAATGACAATCTCTGCACAACCACTGAGAGTCTCAGCAAGTATTTAACTTTTCACATGATCTGTTGTATAATTGGACATGTGTGCTAGAAATTCCACACCTTTGTGCTATCGATCACAGTCATCTCATTCTGAGCAATCTTTTAGTGCAGGAAGAATGTGATGTGTGGATTAGACAATTTTGTCAGACATTAGAAGCACGGCCAAGGAAACGAGAGCCAAATAAAAATTAAAAAATGGGTACAATTTTATTGAAGTATTTGGTCATTAATTTCAACAAAAGAAATTTCAGCTTACAAAATACTTTAATTTTGAATTCACATGGCCTAGAATTTAATTTCAGTTCAGAACTTGGTGTTAGGAATATGTGCTACAATCTGAAAATGCATTAATTTACCTTACCAGTAAACAGAAACTATATTTGGCCCTCAGTTGACACTTTGCTTATAGTAGGAGTGCCACATTGTACAGCACTTTTAACTCTTCAAGATTCCATTATTGTCATGTAATTAAAAACAGTGCATTATTACATGGAATTTGCTTTCATCTGTCTGAAGTACCTCTTATATTCAGAGAGGGAAGGAAAAGGGCCTCTGTGTCTATCGCTTCACCTCCAGCACTGCTTCAGCCCCCCATAGCCATATAGAGGAGTCCAGGCCAAACCATTGGCAGCCCAAGCTCCAGATCCGAACCTCCAACATAATCAAGAGACCTTCAGTGCCCTCTCACATTCCGGTACTCCTTCAGTCAGCCTCCAGCAGTCTGCAGCCTGGTATGAATCCCTCAACCGCAGTTGCCACCAGCTCACAACCTATGCAGGTTCCTCACCTTGAGTCCCCAACAGCCCGCCGCCTGTGTGTTCTTCAGCCACAGAACACCTCACTGGTCAGCTGCCATGGTCACTGTCCCATGGGTCATCTCCTCTGATTCTCCTTCTCAAATGGGGAGTAGTCTCCCTGTTTTCTGGTGCTATGCCAGCCTCTCGTGGCTATTGCCAATCATAGGTGCTGCCATCTTGGGCCCTGACCCAGCGGTTGTGGGATTGTTAAACCACCATCGCCTCCATTAGCAGGCTGTTTAAAGCCTATACGATGGCAGTTAGACTGGGTAGTTGGACCCCATTAGAGTGCTGTCTCCATTCCCTGCTCTCCACGGGTCCGCACCGGCGGCAATGCTGCTGTTACTGTAGCTGAGGCAGCAGCGCCATTTTTTCATGGAAATTTTTTTCTTAATTTTTTAAAATTTTATATTTTAAATTGAGATATCCAGCATGGTAACAGGACATTTCAGCCCATGAGTTTGTGCCACCCAATTTACATCAAAATAACCTACACCCCTGGTACATTTCGAATGGTGGGAGGAAACCAGAGCCCCCAGGGAAAACCCACATAGACACGGGGAAGACGTACAAACTCCTTTACAGATAGTGTGGATTTCGGACCCCAGCCCAATCGCTCACGCTGTAAAGGCGTTGTGCTAACCGCTACGCTAACCAGGCCACCTCTTGCATAAATGCCATGTCGCAAATGAATAACGAGCGCCTTGAGAATGCTGTGATTTTGGGGTCTGATCTTCAATTTCATATACAGAGGCTGCTTTTGACACCTGGCACCTTGCAAATTTACCACATTGTTGTTAACATTTCAACTGCTGGGAGCAACTCTCAATAGAGAACGGTTAAATATTGTCACTTCAAATGTTTTGATGGTGAAAAGCAGGTGAAATAGTTATTGACTGAGAACAAATTCTAGATACAATACAATTTCATTTTTGGAATATGCTGAAGTATGTTTATTAAAGAATTTCACAGAGTCGAAAGTAATTGAGTATTACAGTCTTTTGGATGTCAGGAGAACATATTGAATTAAGGAGCAGGTATGTCATGTGACACCTCTACAAGACATTGGTGAGACAACACTTGGAGTATTGTGAGCAGTTTGCCCAGGTGTAGGAAGGGTAATATTAAGTTGGAAAACTGCAGAAGATTCACAAGAATGTCGGTGGGACTACTAAGCTTGAAGTATAAAGAGAGGCTGCATAGGCTGGCTCTTTGGACATTGGAGTGTGGGGGACAGGGGAGTAGCTCTTAGAGAGACCTAGTTAAGATTAATAATCATTGATTTTTTTTTTTCTCATGGTGGGGAGAGGGGAAAGATTTGAAAGGGACCCGAGAGCTACTTTTTGAAATGAGCTGCTGAAAGAAATGGTAGAAGCGGAGATATTTGTAACATTCAAATAATATTTAAAAGGGTGCGTGGATATGAATATGTGTCAAATGCAGGTAGATTCAACTAGCTGGGCTCGCATAGACAAGTTGGGCTGAAAGGCCTGTTTCCACTCTTTGATTACAAGCTAACTCCTTATAAGTTATTACTTTGGAAAAGTATGTTTATTTTTTTTGTAATTGAAGCAACATCACAAGCAATCTAAATTTAAATACAATATGTTTGTCTTTGAGATTTAAGAAATATTTCTTCCTGGACACATCCCTTACCTGCTGCTGGCAGGTTCTTGTGAACTGAATGATCAATCTTGTTTGCAGAGATATTTATCGCCTCTCATCTGTCCTGCATTCTATTCTATTTCTCTTGCTTTTTTTTCAGGTTTCTCTTCTGTGACATAACTCGCAATGTCTTTTAATACTCTGGTGGGTTGCGGCTGTCGCCGGGAAGGGGATCATAAGTTTCTCATCTATTAATTTGTTGGAAAAGATGGTGGTGAGCTCCTGTAGAGTTTGCATTTCTTCCAATGATTGACCACCAACAAGTGCTGTAGGTATTTTGGATCAACGACGTGGAACACATGGGAATACATTTCAACAGGATGGGACATGATGTGAAAAGCAAATAGCCCATTTGTCTGCTCTCCTTGCCTTCTAGCTTTTAGAGTTTGGTGGGTGAGGAAGATGCTCACAGAGCTATGAAAGAGTCCATGGTAAAATGCTGCCATCTACCATGGTATATTTTGGCAGGTATGATTGTTTCAGTTGACATACGGGGCCCAATACACTATATTGTGCAAAAGTCTGCAGATTCCATGGTTTAAGTAAATCATAATGCTGGAAAAACTCTGCAAGTCAAACAGTGTCCTTCAGATAGCAAAGATAAAAATGTATAACTGACGTTTCAGCCTTGAGCCCTTCATCAAGGTATCAAGCCCGAAATGTCGATTATGTGTCTTTATCTTTGCTATCTAAAGGACACTGTTTGACCTGCAGAATTTCTCCAGTGTTATGTTTTTACACTATACTGTGCATCCTATTTCCCGTGGATGGCTTTTACCTTTTGAAAAGACTATGTGCAAGGTATAAACTCAGCAGGTCAAACATTGCCTTTTTGTAGCAAAATGGGTAAAGAAACATCACCAACGTTTCGAGCTTGAGCCCTTCATCAAGGTGTGTGCAAGGGTGTCTAATTCCAATCAGGAAGCTGCTGTAATTCCTAATTTAAATTTGATTTCCCTTTTATGCTAAAACTAAATGCTACAGTTGGCATGATTAATCTTGTTACCTGTTGTGATTTTCCTTGAACAATTTTTCTAAGATCAGTGGAGCCCAGTGCTCTTCCTGTAGAGCACACAAAATGAGGTAAATGTGACAGTTCAAAATGTAATTTTGTCATGGGGTGATGTTGAGGCTTGTGGAACTCTCAGCTCATCCAGGCAAATCAAAAGCATTCCATCACTCACAACGTGCGTTGTCTCCAAGATGGTTGCGGTGGGGTGGAGTAAGTTGGCCACCTCTCTGCAGAATGCGGGTACGCACAGTGTGTGGAAAAGGATGCAAGGAGCCTTGTCGTGGTTCATTCCTAGGAGCAACATTACAGAGGACTCACTGATTTACGGGCTGTTCCCCAGGGTACACACAGAGTCAGATGTCCACAACTGCTGGAAGACCATCAGCTTGGAGAAAGACGCATTTTGATCTACCTAAAACCTGTTGGTCTTTCAGCACACGGAGATGTCAATGCGGGAATGATGTTGACTGGCACATTCCATGCTGCAGGAGTACATGCTGAGAGACGGACTGAGGACAACGTGGGGACACTGTGGGGAAGGACCACAGTCTGGAGTCTTCCCATTACCAGGCATTGAGGGGCTGAGACCAAGGGGATGCCCCTTAAGCAACTGAGGGGGGGAGTAATGACAAGGTGCCATGGTGGAGGCAATGGTGTAAATTGAAATGAATATAACATTGTACTGTGATGGGAAAGTATGGATATGAAGCTAAAGGTTGGAACAGATTTTGAATGGTTTTCCTATCTAAATAAGTTATAAATAAAGTATGTTTTTGGTAAAAACCAATCCATAAGTCTGCTATGCCTCTGGATGGTTGAAAAACTTTGGGGTATTCCTTGTGCAGAATATCAAGCTGCTGATCTTGAAGCTTAGGCAGTTTCGTGGCTGGTCAATGTAAGTTATGATGACCAAGATGTCAGTGGTGAAAGATTTGTTGATGGTAATGTCATTGATTGTTGAGGAGACTATTGGAGCTGACGTTGATTGGCATTTGTGTTGTATTTACATTGCTGGGTACTCGTCAGCTTTTGTACAGGTACTTTGTAGCCTGAGTAAGTGAGAAAAGAATTGACACTTTGGCAAACATCCTCGAGTCTGCCCTGACAATGGAGAGAGATTAATTGATAAAACTGCTACAAATATCAGTAGGCTTATGACCGAATATGTGAACAGTTGAAAAATGTTTTTCTTTAGGTGCTACATGAAATGCTACACTTTGTGATTGTGCTTGTATGGTTTAACTGTTCTCTATTAACCTCAAAATTAACTCAAAACGGTCAACCAATTTACCTATCTCGGCTGCACCATTTCATCAGATGCAAGGATCGACAATGAGATAGACAACAGACTCGCCAAGGCAAATAGCGCCTTTGGAAGACTACACAAAAGAGTCTGGAATAACAACCAACTGAAAAACCTCACAAAGATAAGCGAATACTGAGCCGTTGTCATACCCACACTCCTGTTCGGCTCCGAATCATGGGTCCTCTACCGGCATCACCTACGGCTCCTAGAACGCTTCCACCAGCGTTGTCTCCGCTCCATCCTCAACATCCATTGGAGCGCTTTCATCCCTAACGTCGAAGTACTCGAGATGGCAGAGGTCGACAGCATCGAGTCCACGCTGCTGAAGATCCAGCTGCGCTGGGTGGGTCACGTCTCCAGAATGGAGGACCATCGCCTTCCCAAGATCGTGTTATATAGCGAGCTCTCCACTGGCCACCGTGACAGAGGTGCACCAAAGAAAAGGTACAAGGACTGCCTAAAGAAATCTCTTGGTGCCTGCCACATTGACCACCGCCAGTGGGCTGATATCGCCTCAAACCGTGCATCTTGGCGCCTCACAGTTTGGCGGGCAGCAACCTCCTTTGAAGAAGACCGCAGAGCCCACCTCACTGACAAAAGGCAAAGGAGGAAAAACCCAACACCCAACCCCAACCAACCAATTTTCCCCTGCAGCCGCTGCAACCGTGTCTGCCTGTCCCGCATCGGACTTGTCAGCCACAAACGAGCCTGCAACTGACGTGGACTTTTACCCCCTCCATAAATCTTCGACCGCGAAGCCAAGCCAAAGAAGATTAACCATCCAAATAATTAATTTTAAGAGGAATGTTTTCTAAGAACAAAATGCATATCCGATTTCAGAGCAAGGTACTGACAGCAGATTTTCTATGCAACTACAATACTCAGTGGCTTTTTAACATATTGTTCTTGATCCACTTAAGGGAAGTTCTGGCTTATATAAGCATTTGGGAGACTATTTGCCAATTCAGGAATGTCCTTATTAGATAACTAGTGAACCGTACATCTTGGGTAGAAAATGAATTGCTCTAAAAATTCATCTATTTTGGCAATTTTAGGTTCCTCTTTATCCTTTTCAAAATTGTCTCATAATCTAATAATGAGAAAGAGTCTGAGACAATGGACACAACTTAGGAAAATGTTTGGCTACAATAGTTTCTCTCTTGCCAGTCCTGTTGTAGATAGCCATCTTTTTCAACCTTCTTCGTTAGGTGGAGGCTTTAAGGAATGGTATAGATTAGGTTTCGGAAGTTATTGAGATCATTTTATTCAAAATAATTTTACCTCTTTTGAAATGAAAGCAAAATTTAAATTTCCTAGCAGACAAGTTAGGCATTTTGTACAGTCTAAGTTTTCTGATTTTCCACGAATCTCAGAAAAATAAATATATTATTGACTTACTTTTTGATTTGCAGTTCTCCCAGCGTGTATTTATTTCAATTATTTATAATAACTTAATAGATTTAAGAGCAGCCTCAATGACTGGGATTAAAAATGATTGGGAATGTGCTTTGAACATATCATTTTCAGACCAAGATTGATTTTTCACTCTTAACTTAATTAATGAATCCTCATTTTGTGCATGTCATCGTTTGTTACAATTTAAGGTGGTGCATAGGATACACATATCTAAAGTCAAATGATCTCATTTTTATGCAGATATTGATGCACTATGCGATAAGTGTAAAATCTTTGAAGCCTCATTGATTCATATGTTTTGGGAATGATCTAATTTAGAAAAAAATTGGAAAGACATTTTTCAGATTTTATCAAAGATTTTAAAGATCAAATTAGAACCATGCCCTCTCATTGGTTTGTTTGTTTTTTCTCGAGAAGAAGGTATACTCTTGACTTCAACCAATAAATTTTCTTTAGCTTCTACCTTGTTGATAGCTAGACGAGCAATTGTAATGAAATGGAAAGATGACTCCACTTACTCCTGCCCAGTGGTTACATGATGTAATGTCATGTTTAAGCTCGGAGAAAATTAGATAAAACATTAAAGATAGAAAGTTTAATTAAAGAAGTTTTGGAAAAATGGATATGTTACCTATGGGTAGAGTGAATTGTGTTAAGATTGATGTTTTTCCTGGAATACAATATTTATTCCAATCAATTCCTCAAAATATTTTTAATGTTTGTGTTAGAAAATTTTTATGGAAAGAAAAAATGGATAGGGTTTCTTTGGAGAAATTGATGTGGAAATATGATTTAGGAGGTTTACAGCTCCTCAATTTTATGAATTATAAAGCAACACAGTTGAGATTTATTAATGTTCCAGCATGGGTAAATATAGAACTTGATAAAATAGGAGAAACAGATCCACAACATTTTATTATTCGAATACAAGATTGTTAATAGCAAATAAAGAAACACCTATGATGAAACATTTAATTAAACTTTGGAATAAAATTGATAAATAAATCTGAGGAAGAGGTTTAATGTCTGGAAGAACACCTTTATTTTAAAATAAGCATTCCGTTTTTTCTAGAAAATAAGTTTCTAAAAATATGGCAAAATTATGATGTTAGGAAAATTAAAGATTATTTTGAAGCTGGAACTTCATTACTTTTAGTAGAATAAAGAAAAAATTTAAGATATAGGAAAATACAAAATTTTGTTATTATCAAGTTGAGATTTTTTTGGAAAATTTTGGTCAAGATTTAGTATTACCTGCAGAGGCTGAAGTATTATTAAGTAATATGGATGTAAAGAAATTTATTTCAGAGATGTATAAATTATTACAAAAGAAGGCTTAAAAATGAGTTCATAAATCAAGGCATAAATGGGAGGTAGATTTAAGTAACCAAATAGATGAACAAAGATATGTAGACAGAATATGAAAACTACAATAAAAGTGGGATATCAGTCAGTTCATTATAATTTCATTCATCAGTTATATTTAGCACCATAAAAGATGGTTAATATGAATATGATTTCTATTTATTCAGATTTATGTTTTAGATATGGATAAGAAATTTGTACTCTTTTTGCATTCAAATTAAATCTTTGGCTTGATTTGGGTAATTTATTAGAATGAATATCTGGAGTAAGATTCCCACAGGATCCAATTTTATTTTTACTGGGAGATATTATAGAAATTAAACTTAAAATTAAAATAGAATATGTATTAAGTAAAATTTGTTCAAATTGATTTGGAAATAGCTAGAAAATGTACTACTTCAACTCGGAAGTCGGATATTGATTTGGGAATGGACAGATGGCAGGCAGAAGTTTGGAGTTGTATTCCACTTGAGAAAATTACTTACAATTTAAGAGATAAATATTGTACATTTTGTGAAATATGGAGCCCATATTTACAAAATGTTGCTATTAAAATTAATCTCGAACATTCCCTTTCTCCTCTGAGTCTCTATGAATATATTATATATAAAAGTTTGAGTATTGAAAAGTGAAGGGCTCATGTTGTGGTTTTCTTCTTTTTCTTTCTCTCTTTAGTTTGTAGGAGGATGGTGGGGGGGGAGGGGAATTAGAGGAGGTTTTTCTTCTTTTGTATTTTTAAAAACTTTTATATATAAAATACCACATGTATTTGGAATATGTTAGAAATATTGTGATATGTTTGTTATGTGGGTTTATATTAAATAAAATATTTTAAAAAAGAAAGTTTCAATTTGACAAGATGTGGGGCTCATACATAGAATACTATCATGTTTGGAAGATTTAAGAAGTTTGGAAACTTTCTGTCGGGTGTCTGAATGTGCTATTTGATCCATATCTTTGCAACTTTGCAAGTTAGCTTTGTTTTAAGGGAGGGGTTAGATTAGTTGGGGGATTTTTCTTTTTTTCAAATATTTTTATTAATTTGTTAAATATGGGTTTCAATATAGTTGTCATGGATCATATCATTAGTTAAGATAGAATTTGCTCTTGGTTTATATAAAGGGATTGTTTAATTTTTGTTTTATCCAGAACTATATTATGAGAAGGGGATAAACTGTTAACTAGCACATTGATAGAAACAAGTCAAATAATCAATTTATGGATAAGCTTTTGATTTGCATTATGTTTAATATGCGATATGTATAGGATATGAGCTGTTGTTTGTTATTATTAGATAACTTTGAATGTAGGATTTATATATTAAACTTAATAATTTAAGAAGTTTAAGCCACAGTTTAAGAATATGGGGTAGGTCATTTAAAACAGAGCAGAGGAAAAACTTTTTCACCTGGAGAGTTGTGGATCTGTGGAATCTTCTGCCTCAGAAGGCAGTGAAGCCCAATTCTCTGGATGCTTTCAAGAATTCCACCTGCAGTGAATTTGTCCATCGTCATTGAATGAAGATCTACCGGGACCAATGCCTGAAGAGGGCGCACAAAATCAGTGAACCGGTGCGGACTCGAAAGGCCAACATGGCCTGTTTCCGCTCCGTAAATGGTTATATGGTTATATATGGTTAAAGAGTTAGATAGAGCTCTTAAAGATTGTGGAGTCAGGGGATATGGGGTGCAGGCAGCCATGATCACAAGGAATGGTGGTGCTGGTTTGAAGGGCTGAATGGCCTACTCCCGCACCTATGTCTATAAAAAATATTTCAAAACAAAAGAGAAGAAAGAATACTGGAAGTTGTTTTTTCTCTGTAGGTGAAAGTATATACACCAGTAATTTCACAAGGAAGATGATCAGTTTCCTTCTACATTTAATGCATCTTATTGATGTGCAAAATTCATACAATAAACATGAAAGTTTTATTTAATATTTTGTGTTGCTAACTGTGTAGCAGTGGTAAAGGCTATGACTGGTATTTTATAGCTCTGTAATATAAATTAAAGCAAGGTACAATTCTGGTTTTGGGGGAATCCTGCTGCGATTAATTTTAGCTTGCATAACAAGTGGTAAAGGTTGATTATGTACTGCTTGCAACAAAATAATTCATCAGTTTTGTGAATGGTTATATAGAAGCCTCTAGAGCAAATATAGATATTGGGATGTTGCCTGGACTTTTTGAAATAATAATAAATATATGGACACATGGATAAATAAATATGGGACACAAAATTTCAGATGAAATGTATGCTGAAAATTGACTAGCTTAATGATATTATCAATGCACAAATAGGTTCATTGTTGTGGGAGAGAGGCTTTGAGTGGATTTACAAATTCACAAACTCCCCTTGCTTTTAACCTTTTTTTAATTAACATATTAATTTCCATCAGGGTGAATACCCTTTGCACAAAATGCAACTAATATAAACTGGTGGAATTCAATCAAATTGCACCCAAGATGATTGTGGACTTCAGGAGGAAGTCAGGGGAACACAATCCACTTCTCATCGAGGGCTCAGTCATGGAGAGGGTCCAGAACTTCATATTCTTGGATGTCAACATCTCCGAGGATCTGTCCTCGAGCCTCCAGGTCGATGCAATCACAAAGAAGGCTCGCCAGCAGCTGTACTTTGTGAAGTATTTGAGGAGGTTCAGTTTGTCACTGAAGACCCTTGAAAACTTCTACCGATGCACCTTGGAAAGTATTCCAACTGGTTGCATCACTGGCTGGTGTGGGGACACCAACGCTCAGGACAAGAATAAACTCCAGAGAGTTGTAACTCGGCCTGCTTAATTACAGGCATCAGACTTCACTCCATCGATGACATCTACACAAGGTGGTGTCTTAAAAAAGCAGTATCTATCCTCAAAGACCTTCCACCACCCAGGCCATGCCCTCTTCACTCTGCCACCATCGGGTAAAAGATACAGGAGCCTAAAGATGAGAATTCAACTTCTTCCCCACTGCCATCAGATTCCTGAATAATCAATGAATCAAAATCACTGACTTACTTTTTATGCGCTTTTTATTGTTGAATGATGGTGTATTTGAATGTTTGTGCTCAACTCCAAATTTCAAGACTTATTCGTGACAAAAAAAAATTCTGATTCTGTTCAGAAAGAGAACAACTATACTGTGCTTCTTTCAAGTCTGAATTGTTGTTGAAAATCTGAAAGCTGTCAAACTTTTGCTTTGCCTTTACTTTGTTCCTCAATCCAATCTTTGTTTCTCTCCCTTTAATTTTTTTTTCTGTTCTTGATTTGAGAGGGAATCTACCCAGTCTAATTCCCAAAATTGAATCTTTTCATTAAAACCTCACCGAAATGCTGGAGGAACTCAGCCGGTCTTTCAACGTCCATAGGAGACAAAGGTATATTGTCGACTATTCCGTCCTGAGCTCTTCTTCAAGGAATAAGCCAATTTCTTATTCTTCAAGAAATAAGCGAGGAATTGCTTATTCCTTAAAGAATGGCTCCAGAATCTATCTGTCACCTATGAACACTGAGAAAAACTGGCTGAGTCTTTCCAGCATTTTTGTGTATCTTTACTACAATCAAGGCGTCTGCAGACTTTTGTGTTTTCACTCAGACCTTTCATTCGCCATATTACAAAATCATTACTTTTTGCAACTAGTATTCTGATCTCTCGCTAATTTCTGTCTCATTGGGAACATACAAACTGAAAATGTAATTAATTAATGCTCCATGTTCTTAGTGTTTGGGAATAATCTAGTCTAACTAACGAATAGCTGGAAATATCCATTCACTTGTGGAATCCTGCCTGAAGAGTGGGGATATGTAGACCTTTCTTTATCATAAACCAGCTTTTAGTTTTTGGATTGAGATCCTACTATTATCAAGTATCAGTGACAAGGAAAATTGTGGGAATATGGACAAACCATGAGAATTCATTTGGACATCTAATTTCTGCTTCTCTACTGCCATTCGTGAATGGGAGTGGGGAATAGGTTTAGAACATAGATTAGTACAGGCCCTTTGGCCCATAATGTGCTGACCTTTAGATCTTGCCTCCCACATAACCCTCCACTTTAAATTCCTCCATATACTTGTCAGGTCGTCTCTTGAGATTCACCAATGTAGCTGCCTCCACCCTTTGACCCAGGCAGTGTATTTCATGCACCAACCACTCTTCCTCTAATATCTCCCTTGAACTTTCCACCATTACCTTAATGCCATGCTCTCTTGTATTGAGCTCTATCTATTTCTCTTAATATCGTGTATACCTCTATCATGTCTCCTCTCATCCTCCTTCCCTCCAAAGTGTAAAACTCTACCTCCCTTAATTTCTGCTCATAATGCATACTTTCTAAACTGGGTAGCATCCTGGTAAATCTCCTCTGCACCCTTTCCAACACTTCCAAGTCTTTCCTGTAATGTGTGTTATTTCTGGTTGTGTGTCTGCATGTTTTGCACCAAGGACTGAAGAACAATGTTTCATGGGGTTTAACTTTTCAATCAGATGACAATAAATGACTTAACCTGTTATGTTTATGCATGAATTTCTTGCATATGAATGTCTGCTTTCTCCAATAAAAAACATTGTTATTGCACCTGCTTATACCACTGATTCCATACAATCATCTTCCGTGTGAAAAGTTTGACCCTCGTCCCCTTTAAATCTTTCCCCTCTCACCTTGAATCAATGGACTCTGGGTTTAGACTTTTTCCTTTAGGAAAATACTATGGTTATTTACCTAAATAATTCACCTCCTAGTTTGATGATTTCTATAGGTTACCGCTCAGCCTCCTTTATTGCAGCAAAAACCATCACTGCCTCTCTTCCAACTCAAGTTCTCCAGTCTCAGGAACATTGATGTGAATTTTTTTTTGGATTGCCTCCAGCTTATTCACATTCTTTTCAAAATATAGAATCCAGAACTTTAACATGACGTTCTTATACTCAATGCCTGAGCTGATAAAGGCAAGCATACCATATGCCTTCTTCAGCACTTTGCCAGCTTGTGTTGGAACTATTTACATGCTGCCCAAAGTCTCTCTCAACCACACAACCCAGGTTGCTGCTATTCATTGTGTATATCCTGGCCTGGGTTATCGACCCAAATGCATCACTTGCATTTGTTGGAGTTAAATTCTGTCAGCCATGACCTGGCCCACCTTTCCATTTGGTCTCTGTAACCACAGGCAACCTTTTAGTATTCACTTTACCACCAATTTTGGTGTCATCTACAATCTTTCCAATCACGCCACTTCATTCTCCTCCAAATAAGTAATAAATGAGCAATGCAGGACCCTGCACCATTTCCACATTTGTACCACTGATTACAGATGTCCAATCTGAAAGACAACCCTCCACTATCATCCTCTGCCTCCTACCACCACCAATGTTTCATCAAGGCACAACATCAAGGGGATAAAGGGTCTGTACGGTGCTGTATGTTCTAACTTACTCTCAGCCCCTGGATCCCATGTATTGATGGGCAATCAATGTTATCTTACTATCAATATTCACATCCTGGATTCGCTCCACTGCACATGCCCAAGGTCATGCAGCATTCAACAAATGAGCCATTAGTGGGGAACTCGGGCTGCAGCGGGGAGTGGGTAGCACTGAGTACTGTACTTTTAATTTTAAAAAAAAAGTACTTGTACAGTAGTTTTAATAAAGATTTTGGTCATATGTGCGGGTGAACGTAACTCACATAGCTTGGAAGTCAAGGACTACCTGTACTCAATGTTTCAAATCCAATTCAGCTGCTGTGGGTACATTCCTACAATAAATGGGGGCTTTGTTCCACAGTAACAAGGCTAGGAATCAGCAGTGGTGAACCATCTCTTTTATTTAAATGGATCAGTGTTTCCGCTGAATCCAAACTGGTGCATCACATTACAGACCATTGTGGACATGCGTCTCTGCAGCCGCTGAGGCTCCGGGAGCACTGGAGGCGAACCCACAGACACTTTGTGTCTCTGAGGGGACTCCTTTTCGTTTCTCTTTCTCTTTATTGTTAGGGGAACCAGGCAATGCTCATGGCGACTCTTTGTTTGCTTTACAGCAGACAAGTTGAAATATGCCAGTTACATTTTTATGTATCATTATGTGACAGTAAAAGGAACCTTGAACTGAAACTTAACAGCAGATAGGGTGCAGTAATTGATAGTCAGAAACACCACATCATGACGAATTTAAAGAGTAATATGGACAGACCAGAATACTATTATGAGCCAGCACTCTGACCTTGATGCCTTTAAATTCAGCATTGATTAATGTGATGAGATTTTGCTGGCACCTGCTTGCATTTCATGGATCTGAACTAATTCAGTTTCCAGTGTATCTACTGATGATGTGACATGAATTATGTCTGTCCAATGTTTGGAAATTAGCACAGTAAAGCTTTCTTCTGACATTATGCCCAGGTAAGTTATTAGGACATTATATTTCCATCCAGCAATTTGTTTCCCTGACTTCGACCTGTTTATTCCGATGCTAGGGGGAAAATGTAAACTATTAAATTCCTCCCTCACTGACATTTCGCGGCTCTGAGTGAATCTTGTTATGTGAACAGGTTTTATTAAAGTAATTTATGGCTTAGAAAATGGAGCTGTAAATTTGTTTGATTCTATTTCATTCAATTTGATCTAGCGCAGCGGTTCTCAACCTTTTTCTTTCCACTCACATACCACTTTAAGTATTCCCTATGCCATCGGTGCTCTGCGATTAGTAAGTGATTGCTTAAGGTGGAAAGAAAAGGTTTGGAAACCACTGTTTTAATCGTACCTAATAGACTCATTATGTGCACGGTTTCCTAACTCTAAAGGAAATGGGCCAATGACAATTTTTCTCAAGCAAAATATTTCGGCAACCATTGGGTCTAGAGCAGAGATTCTCAACCTTCCCTTCCCACTCACATCCCACCTTAAGCAATCACTTACTAATCGCAGAGCACCGATGCCATAGGGATTACCTAAAGTGGTGTGTGTGAGTGGGAAGAACAAGGTTGAGAACCACTTATCTAATGGTAGAAGAAATCTCATTTAGTCTGGAATCAGAATTGAAATTGTGTTCTCAAGTGTACATGCTCACCCCCCCCCCCCCACAAATTTTTTGTCAATTGTTTAAACATCCATTTTTTTAAAATCCAAGTGTATCATAAGTCAACAACAAGAAATATACAGCACAGAAAGAAGCCTTTGGCTCTTGTTGGCCTGTGTTTCCACCAACTCTTCATATCCTCTCCTGTCATACTTTATCCAACACTATCAACATATCTTCTATTTTTAGTTTGTGTGTTTATCATTTTTGCATTGAACAGAATTGTGCTATTTGCTTTAAATGCTGCACATAGTTGTGAATTTCTGGGTACAGGTGGCTGAAGGAGCAATAAAATTGCTCTGCATTGTTTCCCCCTCATGGCTGTTTATGGATCTCTGCTGGAAACTGTGCAGATTGACTTTAATTGAGGCTGGAAGGAAGCTGGTTGAAAAGCCTGTCAACACTGCTTTGACTCGTGCCTTTAGCTGGAGAGGGTATACGATACCTGACTGGAACCTCAGCGTGACGTACCACCTTCAGAAATAGAAGGCTGAGAGGAGAAAGCAGACATTCATATGCAAGAAATTCATGCATGAAGATGAAAATGTACTTGAAATTTATTAATATGGTCCGCATTTGCAGAGGCAAATCAGTTTGCGCTGTGGTGGCCCCCTTCCCAGGAGACTGACTTCAGTGCTAATCACCGAGCTTTAGTAACTGAACTTAAAGTCACAGCTGATGCCTACTGACACAAATTTAGATCTGAGCAGCTCAGGTCTTGCAGCTGTGGCAATGCTGTGAGTGAAGGTAACCGAGGGTTTTTTTTTGATCATATAACTGGTGAACAGGTTTCTTTTTCTTTCCATCACTCTCTATTGGATGTGTCACTGCTAGTTTTCTAACGGACCCAGTTCCCAGTGGGAAAGAGCTCACAGCAGCAAATTGCACTCTAATTTAGCACAGCTGCTACCAAATTGAGATTTTTTTGCTGAGAGAGCCCAAAAGCCACAAAAAAGCAGTGTGTGAAATGGAAATGTCATGCTGGTGCCCTTGTGAAGCTGTTTGTGGGGCGTATTGTCATTGCAGTCGAATCTCCAGTTTGTGACATGGTGGAGAAGAACTGGATGCTGTCAGTCTGCAGTAACATTGAAAATCTGTTCCCTGGCATTATTATTCATTTTCCTGTGGGCAGATGACAAAACTCTCTGAAGTTAAATTATAGTGAAATGCTTAAGGAGAATCACAAATGGGAAAACAACAATGTAGATCTTGTTTGAGATTGTCTTCACCTTTAAAGTAAGTGCAAGAATATGCTTGAAGCTTTATTCATCGGGCTGTGTGTGTGCAATTGAAGCACTCGACCTCTTTTTCTGATCACAAAGCCAAGGCATGCCGAAGTTCTTGCCCGCACAATACCAGTGGCTCATCTGGTCAAAGATTGGTTCTGCGGTGGAAGAAGCATGCTGCAGATAAAACGGAGGAGGATCAATATTTTTGCAGGGAAGATAAATCGTTCTCCTCAGGATGGTTTAAACTAATTTGGCAATGGATGTAAACTTGAAATGATAGAACATTAAGGAATTGTGATGAATAGCGGGACTTTCTTAAAGTTCCAACACAGATAGATAGGATGGTGCACAAGGTACATGGTATGCTGCAACTTTATGAAACTTTTATTAGACCACACCAATTATTAAGTGGAGTTCTGTTGTCAAACTATAGAAAGGAAGTGCTGGAGAGAACGTAGAACATTACAGCATAATGTAGGACCTTATGCCCACAATGGTGTACTGACCTCTGGAAACCTACTCCACAACAATCTAATTTTTCCCCACTTCACATAAAAGATTCATTAGGAGGTTGTCTGGATTGGAGGATCTTCATTATGTGAAGAGATTGGATTGTCTTGTATTTGTTTTCCTGGAACAGAAGGAAGAGGTGACCTGATATGTAAAATGATATGAAGGGTAGAATTTCAGAATGTCAAGACTATGATCTTATCCATGTCTGTATATTTCTTTCTTTGGCTTGGCTTCGTGGACGAAGATTAATGGAGGGGTAATGTCCACGTCAGCTGCAGGCTCGTTTGTGGCTGACAAGTCCGATGCGGGACAGGCAGACACGGTTTCAAGGGAAAATTGGTTGGTTGGGGTTGGGTGTTGGGTTTTTCCTCCTTTGTCTTTTGTCAGTGAGGTGGGCTCTGCGGTCTTCTTCAAAGGAGGTTGTTGCCTGCCGAACTGTGAGGCGCCAAGATGCGCGATTTGAGGCGATATCAGCCCACTGGCGGTGGTCAATGTGGCAGGCACCAAGAGATTTCTTTAGGCAGTCCTTGTACCTCTTCTTTGGTGCTCCTCTGTCTCGGTGGCCAGTGGAGAGCTCGCCATATAACACGATTTTGGGAAGGCGATGGTCCTCCATTCTGGAGACGTGACCCATCCAGTGCAGTTGGATCTTCAGCAGCGTGGATTCGATGCTGTCGGCCTCTGCCATCTCGAGTACTTCGATGTTGGAGATGAAGTCGCTCCAATGAATGTTGAGGATGGAGCGGAGACAACGCTGGTAGAAGCGTTCTAGGAGCCGTAGGTGATGCCGGTAGAGGACCCATGATTCGGAGCTGAACAGGAGTGTGGGTATGACAACGGTTCTGTCTACACTAATCTTTGAGGTTTTTCAGTTGGTTGTTTTTCCAGACTCTTTTGTGTAGCCTGATGTAGCCCCTGGTGTTTCATAGATGCCAGATAAGCACATTTTCCAGTTGCCTGAGGCTCATTCTTACAATGCCTAACTAATACATCTGCATTAAGAATAAACAGTTTGAAAGACAGAAACACTACTTACATTGAACAAACTTCATTTGCATGAATATATAAACATTGAAGCATTTCTCTTTTATTTTCAATCACAATCTTTGAAAACATTTAACCATTGCTGCATCTGTAGGTTCCTTCCATCTCCATGGAGCTGCACAAAAGATAAACAATAACATAGATAATGAAAGTTTATTTAAAATTGAAAAAAATACAAATGTAAAATACAAAAAAAACATCTAGATCTACTCCTTATACCCCCCCTACATCCCTTCCCCCCCCCGAGCTTAACATACCCAAAGAAAAGTGTTTATAAACAAAAAAAACAGAGTGGATTAGGTTGCAATGCATCAATTCAACAATCCGAACAAGAATAGAAAAATTACTTAACATCTAAGTATGTAAATTTCAAATATGGAGTCCACATTTTTTCAAAAAAAGAATAATTATTTTGCAAATTACATGTAATATTTTCTAAATGTAAACATGATTGTATTTCATTATGCCATCTCTATATACTCAACTCCACATCATTTTTTCAGGTTACCGCTATACATTTCCTAGTCACTGCCAAACTCAATCGAATAAATGCAATCCAAAATTTATCCAAACACACTGTTAATGGATTCATATAACCTAATAAGCACAACCATGGATCCTCATACAAATCTATTTGGAATAAATCTCACAAAAATTTTAATCTTTTCCCAAAAGGATTTAACCTTTACACAATTCCACACGGAATGAACAAAAGTGCCTATCTGATCTCCACACCGAAAACACAAATCAGAATCACTAAAACCATATCTTAACTTTTCAGGAGTTAAATATAACTGATGCAGAAAATTATAATTAATTTAGCTATAACGCACATTAACTAATTTTGTAACACTATGCAAACGTAGATTCCTCAGAAATAGAAGTAGATAACTCTTATTTCCATTTATCTCTTATTCTCAATACACCTATCTTCTTCATTTTTGCCTGTAACAAAGAATACATTTCAGAAACAAACGCTTTCTTTCCCTTATCCATAAGTAATATTTCAAATTTCGATTGTGTTGGTAATATCATTTCCCGACCAAAACTATTTATTAAAAAAATTATGTACTTGATGATGTATTTTGTGATATTCCAAACTTTAAGCCTATCAAATGAAAGAAATAAACCTGCCTCAAAACAATCTTCAATTAATACCAAACCATTTGAGTCCCATTCCTTCAAATAAAGATTATGCATAGAAAAAGGAATCAACTGATTTTGATATAGCAGAGTTTTAATTGAGCATACATCCTTCAAGCCTATAAATTGGTTCCACTTACTCCATACTTTAAACAAATGACTCAATATGGGTAACTTGTATGTTTATAAAAGCAATACATTCCATAAATCTTCGTCCGCGAAGCCAAGCCAAAGAAAGAAGAACATTCCATTTATATATAAAATGATGCATTGATCTTTCCCGTATCTGATCCATTTCCACGTAAGCCCACATCGGTAGTTGATCAATATCAAACAATCTACTAATAAATTTCAACTGCGCTGCTTGGTAATAATTTTGAAAATGTGGTAACTGGAGACCTCCCAAATCATACGTCCACGTCAATTTTTAGATCGATACTCGAGATAATTTACCTTTCCACAAAAAAGAACATATCACTTTATTTAATACTTTAAAAACTTTCCCAAGTACAGGACATAGAATTGATTGAAACAGATACTGAATACATGGATATATATTCATTTTGATACAATTTACCCCACCAATTAATGTTAATGGTAAATCCTTTCATCAATTTAAGTCAGACTTAATCTTATTTAACAAAGGTAAATAATTTAAACCAAATAAATTCTTATACTCCTTATCAATAATTGCACCTAAATACTTAATCTTATCTGACCATTTAAATTTAGTAATTTGCATACAATCTGAATAGTCCTCATCAGATAGAGGTAATATCTCACTTTTGTCCCAATTTACCTTATATCCCCACATTGATACATAAAATTTTAACAAATCCTGTAAAGATTCTAAAGAATTCTTAGGTTTAGATAAATATATCAACACATCATCCGCAAATAAATTAATTTTGTACTCTTGTTGCCCAGCCGTAATACCCTGAATATTCATATTTTGTCTAATTGCCTGGGCTAAATTTCTATAACCAATGCAAATAAGGCTGGTGACAATGGGCAGCTCTATCTAGTTGATCTATACAAAGTAAATAGTTGAGAAATCTGACCATTTGTTACCACCCATGCAGAAGGATTTGTATATAATGCCTTGACCCAGCCAATAAAACATGATCCAAATTTAAATCTCTCCATCACTTAAAACAAAAATTTCCATTCAACCCAATCAAAATCCTTCTCAGCATCTAATGCTAATATCATTGGTTGATTAAGTTGCTGTCTTGACGCACTAATTATTGAGAGTAATTTAGTAATATTATCGGATGAAGATCTATTTTTAATAAATCCTGCCTGATCTACATGCACCAATTTTGATTAAAAAAAAAAATAGCCAATCTGTTTGCTAGAACTTTTGCTAATCTTATAATCTCCATTCAATAAAGATATAGGTCTATAAGATGCAACCTTCAATGGGTCTCTATCTTTCTTTGGTATGACTGCTTTTAATGCTCTGAAATTATTCAGGAAACAACCCCTGTATCTGTAACCTGCTTCAATACATCCATATACACTGGAAACAACAAATCATAAAATTCTTTATAAAACTAGAACAGAAATCCATTCTCACCAGGTGATTTACCAATTGGCATAGATTGTAGTGCCTCTTTAAGTTCAAAATCTGTAAATGAAGCATCTAACAATTTTACATCATTCTCCTCCAAAGAAGATAAATTCAACTTAGACAAAAAGTATCAATCTGTTCAGTATCTACATTCCCTTCAGATGCATACAAATCTCGATTTAAGAAGCACAAAATTCCTCATTAATCTCCTGTGGTTTATAGGTGATACCTGAATTTCCCCATATTGCATTAATTGTTCTAGAAGTTTTTTCAGTTTTCAACTGCCATGCCCCTAATTTTTCCCCTAATTCATAATAATGCTGTTTTGATCTCAAAAGCAATCTCTCATAATTATAAGTTTGCTTCATATTGTATCGAAGTTTCAAATTAGATAACTGTACCTTATTATCTTCTGTTGTGTTTTCTTGAAACTTTTTCTTTAAATCTGCAATCTTTCTCTAACCTCAAAAGTTCCGCCTTGTATTGCTTTTTCACTTTAGCTGTATAACTAATAATTTGACCTCGCAAATATGCTTTCAAAGCATTCCATAACGTAAATTTACTTTGTACTGATCCCTCATTCATCTCCAGAAAAAATTTAATCTGATCTCTCAAAAACAAAACAAATTTAGATTGTCTAAGTAACAACTCGTTAAACCTCCAACGGTAAGTTATTTCAACCTTCTCCACAATCTCACAAGAAACCAACAATGAAGAATGATCCGACAATATTCTACTCTTACATTTTGCATAGTCGACCCTTCCCTGTAAATGAGCTGAGACCAAAAAAAATCTATTCTTGAAAATGAGGCATGACGAGCAGAATAAAATGAACAATCCATCTCAGTCAGATGAAAATGTTGCCATATTTCAACTAAATGTAATTCCTCCACCAATTCTATCTCCCTTTTAGCCATCTTAGTTTTCTTAACAATTTTTGGAGATTTATCCAATAGTGGATCCAAACAGTAATTAAAATCCTCTCCTACCATTATATTCTCATTTGATTGATTCAAATTTAAAAAAGCATCAGTTACAAATTGTACATCATCTTCATTCAGTGTATATAAATTCAATAAAGTCCAGGCTTCCAAAAACAATTTATAATTCACCTTCAGAATTCTTCCAACATTCTCAAAAATAGATTGTAAAATAAAAGGTACCCTTTTATGTACCAAAATCACCACTCCCCTGGCCTTAGAATTAAAAAAACGATGCCAAAACATGTCCAACTCAGACTCTCTTCAATTTCAAATGTTCTTTATCTGTCAAATGTGTCTCTTGTAGAAAAGCAATTTCCACCTTCATCTTCTTGATGTAATCCAAGACCCGCTTCCTCTTTATCGGATGATTCATCCCTTTAACATTAAACATTGCAAAATTCAATTTACTCATTTTATCTTAGCAAATAATTCTCAACACAACCAACCCACAGACACATTAAAGCTCCGATAAAAGAAAAACCCCGCTCCCTTACCTAAACCGTAAACAAAAAAGGGGAAAAAAAGAACCGCACCTCTTTAAACCCCTTTACAGATAGTCTCTGACTAGGGAAACTCCTACTAAGCAGAGGTGAGGAGACATTTTAAGAGAGTCACCCCCATGGCGAGCGGCATCAACCAGCTCTTCATCCTGGGTGACACCATTTTATTCAAACACAACTTTATTTAAACAGCTGCTACGAACAAAGCCCGACCAAGGCCCTCTGCTGGCTGAATATTTGCTCCCATCTCCCCCAAAAACTATTTCAGAGAACTTTTACAATTTTAAACTTTTATTTCGCCCCCCCCCCCAACCCAACTGATTAATTAATTTTTTTTTCTTCCGGGGGTGGGGGGGTGTTTTGCCAGTTGCTTGAGGTTGACTGTTGCTTGAATTCTGGACATCAGGGATTTCACTGTGGAAAAAAAAGTCCGAGGCATACCAGATTCTGTCATCTACTGCATCTGGTACTCCTGTTGTGGCCTCCTGTACATCAGTGAGACTGTACGATCACTTCGCTGAGCACCTCATCTCTGTCCGCCACAATAGCGGGGATCTCCCAATAGTAAATTATTTCAATTCCCCACCCCATTCCCTTGCTGACATGACTGTCCACGACCTCATGCACTACAGGACTGAGACGACTTATAAATTGGAAGAACAACACATTCTGTTTGGGCACTGTCCAAGGGATTAACATTTTCTCTGGTTTCCCTTAGCACCCCCTGCCACATCTTTCCCTATGTCTCCTGACCTCTAGCTCAGCTCACTCTCTCTTCCCTTTTCCCTCTCAAAGCCACTTACAGGTGGCCAGAATACCCCAGTGTAAAGACACCTAAAATACCTGATGTGGCTGTTAGGAGGCCACCTGAAAGCGGAGAACCCTAAACCCAGGAGTAAGTACTTACCCAATCCTCCTCGGGTAGGTGTATTCTCTGCTTCTGAGCGCTCCCATAGGCACGTGAAAGCGAGCAAGACTACGGCCGCAGTTGACATGAGCCGGCCTTTGCTCCGCGGTGCCTCTCCCTGCTGCGGACCTTTCAGGTGGCAGAACAGCACCTTCAGCACTGCCACCTGAATGTTGTTTCACACACATCTGCAGCCGGCTCTGGAGCCTCATTCTCCCAGCTATTCCACCTGAAAGTGGCTAGTGTTTCCCCTTACAGAGCTAAAAACTACCCCCTCTCCTCCCCTATCAATTCTCACCTTTCCGCTCTCCTGTCCTCTGATCATATCCAATTAACACCTTATGTCTGTTGGTCTGGACTCCTCCCCCTCCCATTCTTCCCTTTTTCACCACATTTATAATATAGGTCCCCTGCCTCCTTTTCACTCAAACCTCAAGGAAGGGCTCAGGCCCGAAACATCAGATATACATCTTTACCTCCTATGGACGCCGCAAGACCTGCTGAATTCCTCCAGTATTTCTATGTTTTTATGACTTAGATCGAGCTATTTGACATCATATTCAGCTCAGACCTCATGGGCCAAAGGGCATGCTCCTTTGCTATGATCTATGTAGCTGTCCTCTCTATTCCACATTACTTTTCAGTTCCCTACATGTCATCTTATTAACTTGCCTTACCATGAAACTAGAAGGAGCAGAAACCTTCAGTCAGACATTTTCCTTTGGTCTAACTGAAGTGCCAGTTGATGAAGTAGACAAAGACGATGTGGTCAAACAATAATCATGGCTTTTATTAGCAGAAACTCATGGTACAATAATGAAAGACAATAGGTGCATACACAGTTATACCCAAGGGGAGTGTCCTTAACAGTAGAGATAATGCACAGTCAATGTTAGTACAGCAAGGCTCACCAGAGGGGAGACAGGCAGCTTGGCAGGCATTCACCACAGTCTCCCCCTGGCAAAAGGGTTAAAATCAAAAGGACAGCTGCTAGGAAAGACTGAAGCAAGCGATTCATGGATACCGTTTGGCATTGAGAATAATCTAACAGCCAAAATACGCCAGTATCTAGCAAGCAATTGAAATATAATGAGATGTTTTCTGAATATGTCAGCCTATCAGGTTATTTACAAATTCTGGTGCTTCTTCTCAAAATAGGTGGTTCCTTTGCAACCTTGGGAACTGGTACAGTTTCTGGGTCTGTAGTGTGGGAAGGACTGACTTCTGGACCCGCTCCAGAATCGCCAGCGTGAGGCAGTGGAACCTCAGCATGGCCATCTGAAAGCTTACTAGGGGTCACAGGCTGGGGGGTGAACCCAATCTCTCAGGCTCACTCTGAGTAGGGGTTTGAAGAAGGGGTGAACCAGGTGAGGCCAGATCTCTTAGGGGTACAGGGTCAGTACTCCCGTCTGGGAATTTAACATGAGTGTAGTTGGGGTTGGTATGCAGTAACTGAACTGGTTGGACTAGGGGGTCTGTTTTACGCGCCCGAGGATGGCTCTTCAGCATCATGGTTCCAGGCTCAGATAAACTGGCTGGCCAGTCCATCACAGTTCCTGATTTCCTAGGAAAGGCGAACATATGTTCATGAGGTGTTTGATTTGTTGCAGTACACAATAATGACCGAATAGAATGTAGCGCCTCAGGTAGCACCTCCTGCCACCGGGTAACAGGGTGACCATGTGTTTTTGAAGCAAAATTAACACTCTTCTAGACTGTAGCATTAGCCCTTTTGACCTGCCCATTGCCCTACGGGTTGTAGCTCATGGTATGGCTATACACGATAATGACCGAATAGAATGTAGTGCCTCAGGCAACACCTCCTGCCACCGGGTAACAGGGTAACCATGTGTTTTTAAAGCAAAATTAACAGTCTTCCAGACTAGCATTAGCCCTTTTGACCTGCCCATTGCCCTGCGGGTTGCAGCTCATGTACGGCTGGTGGCAATCCCCTTCTGTAGCAGGGCTCGCCGCAGTTCAGCACTCATGAATACTGAGCCCCTATCAGTATGAATGTAATTGGGAAAACCAAAAATCCTGAAAATTCTGTCGTGACTTAATGACAGACGCTGAAGAGACGTCAGGGCAGGGTATCGCAAAGGGAAACCTGTAATATTCATCAATTACAGTAAGGAAATATACATTTTTGTTGTTGGAAGGTAACGGTCCTTTAAAATCTAAGCTAATTCTCTCAAAAGGTTGGGTTGCCTTGATGAGAGTGGCCTCTGGAGCTTTGAAGTATTGTGGTTTGCATTCTGCGCAAACGGGACAGCTTTTAGTCAATTCCCTAACTTCCAGAGAGTAAGGAAGGTTGTTAGCCCTTATGTAGTGGAAGAACCTTGTGATTCCTGGGTGGCACAGTCTGCTATGGATCTCTTTTAGCCCCTCCAGGTGAGCACCAGCTGCAGATCATGACAATGTGTCAGAGGGATCATTTAACTTGCCCGGTCTGAACTGGATCTCATAAATTGAGAGTTCTATTTGCCAACGTGCCATCTTATCATTCTTGATTTTACTTTTGTGTTTAATACTAAACACGTAGGCTACAGATTTCTGATCAGTGACAAGAATAAATTTTCGGCCGGCTAGAAAGTGTCTCCAGTTGCGAACAGCTTCAATAATAGCCTGGGCTTCTTTTTCAATGGCAGGATGTTTAAGTTCAGGTCCGTGTAACATGGGGGAGAAGACATCAGTTTCCACTTGGAATGGGACATCCTCATCAATGGACGAGAGTGCGACTTTGGAAATATCAGCTTTAATTCTCTCGAAAGCCTTCAAGGCCATGGTATCTCTGGTATCCATATATCGCTTGCTTCAGTCTTTCCTAGCAGCTGTCCTTTTGATTTTAACCCTTTTCCTGCCAAGGGGAGACTGGTGAATGTCTGCCAAGCTGCCTGTCTCCCCTCTGGCGAGCCTTGCTGTACTAACATTGGCTGTGCATTATTTCTACTGTTAAGGACACTCCCCTTGGGTATAACTGTGTATACACCTATTGTCTTTCATTATTGTACCATGAGTTTCTGCTAATAAAATTGAAGTGCCAGTTGATGAAGTAGACAAAGACGATGTGGTCAAACAATAATCATGGCTTTTATTAGCAGAAACTTATGGTACAATAATGAAAGACAATAGGTGCATACACAGTTATACCCAAGGGGAGTGTCCTTAACAGTAGAGATAATGCACAGCCAATGTTAGTACAGCAAGGCTCACCAGAAGGGAGACAGGCATCTTGGCAGACATTCACCACATTAACTCTTGAAACCTTTCCCCTCCAATGACGTGGCCGCTGTCAACATTTTAGCCAGCCCAGTCTGTTTGTGGAGTTATTCCAGCTCATCAGAATGTCGAATATGTGACAATAGCTCACTATATTAACAGGACAAGGCCCTGGATGCAAAATGTGACAAAGCCTTAGCCTCAGGTATATTGGATGAGTAGCTGAAATAAAAACAAACCCTTTGTGATTTGTCTGCTGTTTAATTTTGTGTTTTGCAGGAGACTGCACGATTCTCAACTCCATGCCAATCCTGACATGTACGAGTTTTATGCCGTCACCATTGACTGTGGCACGCTGATCCATTTTAATGTCTTTTTTTATTACTTCATGGCACGTTCTACATTTTTCACACCATTAGATTTCACAACAAGGGACACACTCAGCCCTAAATGGGTAGTCAATTGGATAAGGTCGCTTAAACATTAATGCATTATCAATACTCTTGTGAGAGTTTTGCCTGAAGCAAAGTTAGGCATTCACTTCAGTCAACAAGGTGACCGTGCATTCATTCCTGCAAAGTATTTTATCTAATTTTAAGACGGATGCTCCCAAGAAATCATAACTGAATAAACCCGAAACTCCTTGTGACACTTGCCAGGTGTCAGTAACTTAAATACGAAGCTCTGTATTTTATGATAGCTAATAACTGGTAGACAAATTAATTGTGAAATATTGTGATTTGTTGGCATGATCCCTTCACTCATAAATTGTAGAGAGTGCAAAAGGTGATCCTTTTCCCTTTGAAATGCCTCATGATAATATCTGTGATGCAATTCATCGCAATCTGTTGTCATTAATAATTTTTTTTCCCAATTGCCACAACAGACAATTGTTCATTTGCAGGTGACAACATGCTGATTAATGTTCAAACCTTTCAACATGAAGGAGTCTTTTTCACAAGGATGAGCTGAAGTCTGCTGCTGGTTTGCTCCTGCTTTTCATGGCGCACCGCACCCAACTCATCACTACATGCAGATGCCTGTGCCTCAAGGACAAAGCTACTATAAGATGGCAGCATTTATGATAACATTAAACCTCTGCATTTCTTCAGGGAGAAATAGAATAAATAGTTAACTTTGTTTTTTTTTCTTTGGCTTGGCTTCGCGGACGAAGATTTATGGAGGGGGTAAAAAGTCCACGTCAGCTGCAGGCTCGTTTGTGGCTGACAAGTCCGATGCGGGACAGGCAGACACGATTGCAGCGGTTGCAGGGGAAAATTGGTTGGTTGGGGTTGGGTGTTGGGTTTTTCCTCCTTTGCCTTTTGTCAGTGAGGTGGGCTCTGCGGTCTTCTTCAAAGGAGGTTGCTGCCCGCCAAACTGTGAGGCGCCAAGATGCACGGTTTGAGGCGTTATCAGCCCACTGGCGGTGGTCAATGTGGCAGACACCAAGAGATTTCTTTAGGCAGTCCTTGTACCTTTTCTTTGGTGCACCTCTGTCACGGTGGCCAGTGGAGAGCTCGCCATATAACACGATCTTGGGAAGGCGATGGTCCTCCATTCTGGAGACGTGACCCATCCAGCGCAGCTGGATCTTCAGCAGCGTGGACTCGATGCTGTCGACCTCTGCCATCTTGAGTACTTCGACGTTAGGGGTGTAAGCGCTCCAATGGATGTTGAGGATGGAGCGGAGACAACGCTGGTGGAAGCGTTCTAGGAGCCGTAGGTGGTGCCGGTAGAGGACCCATGATTCGGAGCCGAACAGGAGTGTGGGTATGACAACGGCTCTGTATACGCTTATCTTTGTGAGGTTTTTCAGTTGGTTGTTTTTCCAGACTCTTTTGTGTAGTCTTCCAAAGGCGCTATTTGCCTTGGCGAGTCTGTTGTCTATCTCATTGTCGATCCTTGCATCTGATGAAATGGTGCAGCCGAGATAGGTAAACTGGTTGACCGTTTTGAGTTTTGTGTGCCCGATGGAGATGTGGGGGGGCTGGTAGTCATGGTGGGGAGCTGGCTGATGGAGGACCTCAGTTTTCTTCAGGCTGACTTCCAGGCCAAACATTTTGGCAGTTTCCGCAAAGCAGGACGTCAAGCGCTGAAGAGCTGGCTCTGAATGGGCAACTAAAGCGGCATCATCTGCAAAGAGTAGTTCACGGACAAGTTTCTCTTGTGTCTTGGTGTGAGCTTGCAGGCGCCTCAGATTGAAGAGACTGCCTTCCGTGCGGTACCGGATGTAAACAGCGTCTTCATTGTTGGGGTCTTTCATGGCTTGGTTCAGCATCATGCTGAAGAAGATTGAAAAGAGGGTTGGTGCGAGAACACAGCCTTGCTTCACGCCATTGTTAATGGAGAAGGGTTCAGAGAGCTCATTTCTGTATCTGACCCGACCTTGTTGGTTTTCGTGCAGTTGGATAATCATGTTGAGGAACTTTGGGGGACATCCGATGCGCTCTAGTATTTGCCAAAGCCCTTTCCTGCTCACGGTGTCGAAGGCTTTGGTGAGGTCAACAAAGGTGATGTAGAGTCCTTTGTTTTGTTCTCTGCACTTTTCTTGGAGCTGTCTGAGGGCAAAGACCATGTCAGTGGTTCCTCTGTTTGCGCGAAAGCCGCACTGTGATTCTGGGAGAATATTCTCGGCGACACTAGGTATTATTCTATTTAGTCCTCCTCAGCGACAAGATCTCCATCCTCAACCGATGGTCAGAACACTTCCAATCTCTTTTCAGTGTCAACCGCTCAGTCCAAGATTCCGCCCTGCTCCAGCTCCCTCAACAGCCCCTAAGGCTAGAGCTGGATGAGGTTCCCACCCTAGATGAGACATATAAGGCAATCGAACAACTGAAAAGTGGCAAAGCAGCAGGTATGGATGGAATCCCCCCAGAAGTCTGGAAGGCTGGCGGCAAAACTCTGCATGCCAAACTGCATGAGTTTTTCAAGCTTTGTTGGGACCAAGGTAAACTGCCTCAGGATCTTCGTGATGCCACCATCATCACCCTGTACAAAAACAAAGGCGAGAAATCAGACTTCTCAAACTACAGGGGAATCACGTTGCTCTCCATTGCAGGCAAAATCTTCGCTAGTTAACTTTGTAAAAATTATCTAAATGACAGCCATGAGTGAGGGGCTCTGATGATCTCCTTTGTCAGAGTTTACAAGTGTCATCCATATTTTCAGTTGAGATTAAATCCTTTGAATTACATTGTGACAGTCTATAAATTTTGCTATATTAGCAGAAGCTGAAGTTGCTGTCAATCATTTTAATTAAGTTTTGAGAGGGAGAGAATTAAAAAGAAATGATACACGCTGGAAAATTGAAATAAACGTGGGGAAAATGGTGTATGCACTCAGCATATCAAGAAAGGCCATATGAAAGGCAATATTTCAGGTATCCAAATTTTGACAACATTTAATAAACTACTTGTTATAAATTAATCTACTTGTGGAATAATTATAGTAAATATACTCTTTCTGCTTTTCAATTAATCATCAATAATTTATTATCGAAAAATAACATGTCACATTTCCATAAGCATATATCAGACCGAGTACATCATTAATAGATTTCAAAATGTTTGGCCTGTTTACATGACAAGGTTTTAGCATCTTTTGGATAGACTTAATTCCTGGAGCAGAGCTCTTTGTTCCAAAGGCACTGATGTTTATGCTGTTTCTTAAGCTTGGAAAAGAGTTTCACTGAAATATCCATTCCATCTCCCATTTCTGGTATTTCAAGAGAAGAGGGCATGATACCATTGAAGGTGAATGTCCCTGAGTTTTTCATGCATGACTCCCAAGGTCTCCCTAACATTCACCAATTACCACCATGTTCGAAGAAAGGTTCCAACTTGTTTCAAAAGGGCATCGATCATCCCAGTGCCCAAGAGGACCAGGGTGAGCTTCCTCAACGACTGTTGCCCAGTAGTACTAGATCTGCTGTGATGAAATGCTTTGAGATGTTAGTCACAGCCAGAATTAACACTTGCCTAAGTAAAGGTCTGGATGCACTGCAATTTGCCTACTGTCACAATCACTCCACTGCATTCGCAATATCACTGGCTCTCCACTCAACTCTGAATCACTGAGATAACAGCAACTCATCCATATGGCTGCTCTTAATTGTCAACAGCTCAGCCTTCAAGACCATTATTCCCTCAGTGCTGGTCAACGAGCTCCAAACCCTTGACCCCTGGATCCTTGATTTCCTCATCCAAAGACCACAGTCAGTACGAATTGGAAACAACGTCTCCTCACAGGCACCCCTCAAGGATGCCTGCTTAGCCCCTGAACGACTCAGTCTACACCCATGCCTGTGTAGCCAGCCAGGCACAGTTCAAATTCTATCTGCAAATTTTCTGATGGCACTACATTTGTTAGCAGAATCACAGATGGCAATGAGAAAGCAAACAGCAGGGAGATAGATCAGCTAGTTGAGTGATGCCACAACAACCTTACACTCACCGTTAGCAAAAACTCAGGAGATGATTGTGGACTTCAGGAGGAAGTCAGGAGAACATGAACCAGCCCTCATCGAGGGGTCAGCAGTGGAGTCCTGGGGCATCCATGAAAATGCAAACACGAAGAAAGCTCTCCACTGGCTATGCTTCATGAGAAGTTTCAGATTTGGTAAGTAAATTCCTGCAGGTGTACCGTGGAGAGCACTCTGACTGGTTGCATCACTGTCTGGTACGGAGGTGCCAATGCATAGGACAGGAAAAAAACTCCAGAGAGATGTTAACTTGACCTCAACATCATGGATACCCATTGAAGACATCTACAAGAAGTGGTCTCTTAAGAAAGTAGCCTCTATCCTCAAGGACCACCAGCACCCAGGCCATGCCCTCTTCACTCTGCTACCTTTGGGGAAAAAGGTACAGGACTCTAAAGATGAGCACGGCAGCACAAGGCCAGATTCTTCCCCGCTGCCATCGGGTTCCTGAATGAGCAATGAAACATAGACACTAGAACTATAGAACATTAGCCCCTTCAGCCCTTCTAGTCTGTCCCAAACCATTTTTTTTTTGCTTACTCCCACTGGCTTGCACCAAACCCAGAACCCTTCAGACCTCTCCCATCCATGTACCTGTCCAAATTCTTCTTGAGTGTTAAAATTGAGCCTGCATTCACCACTTTATCTGGCAGCTTATTTCATATCCTCACTACTCTCTGTGTGAAGATCTCCCTCATATTCCCCCTAAACTTTTCCTCTTTCATCTTTAAGTCATGTCCTCTGTGTCTCTCATACCCTAAGTGGAAAAAAAAGCCTATCTATATTTACACTGTTTAGCCCCCTCATAATTTTAAAAATCTCTATCAAATCTCCCCTCATTCTTCTAAGCTCCAGGGAATAAAGTCCTAACCTTTCCCTGTAACTCAGTTCCTGAAGTCCGGGCAACATCCTAGAAAATCTTCTCTGCACTCATTCTATTTTATGGATATCTTTCCTGTAGTTAGATGGCCAAAACTGCACACAGTACAGGTGCCTAACCTTTTATCTGGGATGATCGGGACCAGACACCCGCTGTCATTTAAAATCCTCCTGATTTCAGAATCATTTTAAAATGGTAGTCCCTTTAAAAGAAAAAGCCTCCCCAACCTTCTTCCCTGCCCTTGGCTCTACCCCCTACTCCAGGCTGTCTATTGCCCCCCCCCACCCCCAGGCTGCTGCAATCTTCCGGAGTCTGGATCTGGTGTTGGGCCAGGTTGTGGAGGGCTGTTGCTGGAGCAGCAAGGGGACAGGCAGCTTCATGTACAGCAACACCAGCACTGGCTTGATCTGGAGATCAGGCACGGCCAGCTCCATGTCTTACCTGAAGCAAGTGCCTTGTCGCAAGTCTGACATCATGACCAGACTTTAACCACCCCCCCCCTCCCTCCCTCCCTCCCTCCCTCCCTCCCTCCCTCCCTCCCTCCCTCCCTCCCTCCCAACCAGATATTCGTGTCCAGCATCTTTGTTAACATGTTAATGAATTTCTAATGGTATCCATTGGTCAGAAGTGAAGGACTGACCAGAGCAATGTACCTGGTGCTAATACTTCTAAATCAATTTTATATGCACAGGACATCCACTAGATATTAAATGTGGAAGGAAGAGAGACTGAGTTGTGCATAAGAATAGGAACTTTATAAACCTGATGGGAATGTGTTTTCTGCTCATGCAATCATCCTAATTGCTGGCATCTGCTAAAGTAATTTAAAATGGAAGCACAAAACTGGCATGTGACCCATCTTAACATTGGCCTTGATAAAATGGTGATTTTTTAAAAAAAATCCCATGTGATATGGGGTTCTTGCAAAAATTATATTTATATATTTATTTGTGCTATGAACAAAACTTTTAAATTGTGTACATAACAAATGTGTTTTTGAAGTATATACAGAGTATAGACATTTTTGTATTTAAAAGTTTAGTGGTGGCTTCAGCCAGAGTAATAAAATCCTTGAACCAATTATTCTGTTTTGACAATGAAACATCTTTTGATTTGATCACATTTGCGAACATTCTTGGGGCTCTCATTTCTGTGGGAATCCTGTACGTTTTGCTTGTGGGCAACATGTTGAAGGATGTTAGTTTAGGAGAAAAGTTGTTTTGGTAATTGTTGAACTTTTTACCTGGCTGCCCAATAGCAAAAAAAAAACGAAGGTCAATTTAATAGGTTTAATCTGTGCGAGTGAGCCCTTTGAATTGAATAAATTTGATGTCTTTTTTTCAAGTTTGAAGTACTCCCCCTCTCCCCACAACCACCATCTCTCTCTCTCCCCACCCCCCCACCCTCGCGAAGACCATTGTGCTGTCTTAAAATTAACTAAAAGAGCTGTTTTGAGACGACTCTTATGAAATGGGGGTATGAATTGTAACAGTGAGCACGAGGGAATCGTAGAACAGTCTTTTAAGCAGCTTTTTCTGTATTGTTGATCAGACTGCAAGCAGTAAGGCAGAGACTCGGACATATAGAAATCCCTGTGAATTCTCTACAGATGGTCCAGCTCACATAGTCCCCCAATTTGGGGCGCTCTCCTTAGCAAGGCAATTAATTGCATTACAAAGGCCTCGCCTGCACTATAGTGGCAAGCAGATAAACGGAAATGGCAGTCTTTGTTACCCATAATCCCCCACGCAGCTGGAACCACTCTGTCAGAGCCAGAGATATGTAGAGCAGTTCCAGCTGCATGGGCGATTATGGGTAAGGAAAACAGCCATTGATCCCGCTTTGAGCCAGCTGCTGCCTGCTTCTCTCCCACCAGATGCTGGAAGGTTAGGGACCTGTACTCCAAATTTGGCCTCACCAATGTCTTATACAACCTTACCATAACATCTCAATTCCTATACTCAATACTTTGATTTATGAAGGCCAATATGCCAAAAGCTCTCTTTGCAACTCTCTCTCCCTGTGGCATCACTTTTGGGGATTTATTCCCAGATCCCTCTGTTCTGCTGCACTCTTCATTTGCTGTGTATGTCTTTCCTAGGTTTGTCCTTCCAAAGTGCAACACCTCACACTTGTCTGCAATAAACATTCTGCCATTTTGCAGCCCAATTTTCCATCTGGTCTAGATCTCTCTGTCAGCTGTGAAAATCTTCTTCACTGCCCATAACACCTCCAATCTTAGTGTCATCTGCAAACTTACTGATCTAATTTGCTATATGTATCATCCATATTATTGATGTAGAAGACTAACTTTGTCTTTTTATTTATTTAATAATGAATATATAAATGTTGCACAGCAATGCTGTTGAAAGCAATGAATTTGGTGACATGTCTGTGACAATAAATTCCGATTCAGAATATTGTCACCTTCTTAAGCAGCATATAACAAAGTGAGGCAGGATGAGAATCTTTCAAACATGAACATTGGTAAAATAAGATTAGTGCGAACGCCTCATTTAAACATAGCATAAAACTTAAAATTTCAGCTTGAGATAAATCCAGATTTTTTTAAAAAATCACCTTCCCATGTGATGGTAATTGCTACACTTTTATCATGTGAACTTTGGAGAAAAGAACTCACCTCTCCAGCTGTCCAACGAAGAGCGCCCCCAATTAGAAAATGATGCAAGAGTGCTTGTCTCTGCACTGGGTGTATTACAGCTCAGCGTGCATCTTTTCTCACCCAGAATATACATGAACGTGAAGAAATTGGAACCTAACTGATTTTGTGCTTGATTGAACCGTGGCTGCCTGTCCCGCATCGGACTTGTCAGCCACAATCGAGCCTGTAGCTGACGTGGACTTTTACCCCCTCCATAAATCTTCGTCCGCGAAGCCAAGCCAAAAGAAAAAAAAAGAGAAAAAAGAAGGAAATTAGTGCTGCCTGAGTTGATGTTGGATGACTCAGCCCCAAACCACTCAGCTGAGGCTTAGTGGCGCACTGCCCAAGTCACTGTCAGTAAAGCAGACCGTCAGGTGATCATCTTGCTGTGGGTGGGGAGGTGGCCAGGTGGAAGGGCTTGAATTCTATCCCAAAGTTTACCATTACCTTTTAAGCACTTTGAAGTGTTCTGAAGTGCAATGTAAATGCAAGTCCTTCTTTCATATTGCATCAACCTTTACTTTTCTGCCATTAAAAAAAAATTAAACATGGTAACAAAATTCAGATCTTGAGTAATTAGGATACCACCTAGTCTGGGTTTTGCCCAAAATGGATATTTAATTTCTTCCCTGCTGCCATACAGAGCTTTTCACTTCGATTCAAACTCCGTTGTTGTCTTTGTTACGTGTTCATCTCCAAACGCTTTATTAGAGTTGAATCCCACTGTGTGTACTTACTTCACAGCTTATCCTGCTGTATTAAATACAAGGTTGATGGATCACTCCAAGTACAAACATTTTTCTAAAATCAGATGAGCTCCAAATTTAATTACCACCCTCATTAAATTTTTTTTTCTGCCCCAGAATGCACACAGAAGTAAATGCTTATGTATATAAATTATGCACATGACTGTGGCCAGTCACAATTCAAATGCTGTCTACATATTCGCTGATGATATCACCGTTGTCGGAAGAATCACAAACGGTAATGAGAAAGTGTACAGGAGGGAGATAGATCAGCTCGTTGAGTGGTGTCACACAACATCATTGCACTCAATGTTCGCAAAACTAAGGAACCCATTATGGACTTCAGGAGGGGAAAATCAGGAGAACACAAACTAGTCCTCATTGAAGGGTCAGCAGAGGAAAGGGTTAAGAACTTCAAATTACTGGGTGCCAACATCTGTCCTGGGGCCTCCATGTCAGTGCTATCATGAAGGAGGTTCACCAGCAGCTATACTTGGTGAGGACCTTGGGGAGAGTTGGTATGTCTTGCAAATTTCTGCATGTGTGCCAATGGAGAGCGTTCTGACTGGTTGCATCACTAACTGGTATAGAGGACAGAACAGAGGATTGTGAACTCTGCCAGCACCACCATGGGCATCAGTCTTCACTCCATAGAGGACATCTACAAGAGGCGATATGTTAAAAAAGCCACCACTGTCCTCAAGGATGGGCCGTGCGCTCTTCACACTGCTACCATTAGAAAAGAGGTGCAGGAACCTGAAAGCGAACACACAGCCATAGAAAAAACAGCTCTTCCCCTCTGCTATCAGATTTGTGAATGGACAGGAAGCATAGGCACTACCTCAATTTCTCTTCTTTTTGCAATTATTTATTTAAAATGTAATTTATAGTATAATTTGTAGCTGTAATGCTGCCACAAAACAACATATTTAGTGACATGTTCATGACAATACTTCTGATTCTGGCACCTAGAAACTCATGTCAAAATAATGTGTTAATTAACATTTATTACACAAATGTAGCAAAAGTGCATGATATTCTGAAAAGTATTCATTAGATATAGATCTCATGAAAACAGATAAATGTATCATTTAGAAATTAACATGCAGAAAGATCATATATCCCAGCCACATATATAACCTTCAGAAGATAATACTGTACTATGTTATAACCATATAACCATTTACGGAGCGGAAACAGACCAGGTTGACCTTTCGAGTCTGCACTGGTTCATTAGAACAACTCCACTAGCTCAAACCTGAAGATTCCTATCAGTGAAATAGCTGATTTTTCCTGATTTTTGTCTCTGATGGAATTGAAGTATTTGAGCTGCAAAGAGACAAAATTCTCAACTATTTCCATGATCCTGTCTTCAACAGGAAGAAATGTGTGGAAACATTTGTTGGTCAAAGTCACTGGGCTACTCTATACAGAAGTGACCAAGCAACACCCCCTACCCAGTTTGAAAGAGAAATAAAATGTTTATGACAATAACAAATAGGAAAAACAATGTTGTCCCACGATGATAGTTAATTTTATGCCCTTGGTTAAACAACAAGGTGATTGCTAAAAACTGAGAACACGAAAATAGTTTGCTGGCACAGTTCAGTAAAACTAACCCCATGAATTCTATCACCTGGATCAAGGCCAGCAGCCTCCTGGGACCCCTAGTCATTGCAAATGTCCTCAACATGACAGAGCATCAAGACTTGGAAATGGATCACTAAGTTTAGGATCACTGGGTCAACGTCCTAGAACTTGACATCATCTAGAACAAGGCAGCTCTTTTTGAATCATAAAAATGTTCCGGCACTGAAAAAGGCTATTTAACCCATGAAGTCTATGCTTGGTTCTGGAAGAGCAATCCCAGAACTCTCTTCCCCCCCCAACCCCCTCATCCCCCACTCCCCTGTTGTATTTGGGAAAATATCAGGTTCAGAGGGTTCGCATAGAGATGAGTATTGACACAAGTGTTAGAATCAAAGGTGACTTTATTGAACACATGGAAGACAAACAGGGGAAGACGTCAAACAGCACTTAATTACTCTACTACTAAATAACAATATAGACATTCAGATTGGACGCAGGTTGGATTCTGATACCAGAGGCCGCCTTTCTTCTATAAAGCGTGACACAAATAGTATAATGGTGCAAGCAGGCTCATTGGGCTCACCCTACCACACTCTCCCGCACGTGTACACATTGATAAGATGGACTTTCAAACACACTCCCAATTCCCAGTACCAACAGGGGTGTGGCTCTCTGAAAACAATGATCTATGTTAGTACCACGGCTCAACTAAGTATAGTACACACCTTACTTGTGACTCCTCCAGGGATGTCCACAGTAACGGCCTGGTATGAAGTGATGTCTGGGCAAAGACAAAGGAAAGAAGCATGCGCCAATGTTTTATACTGTTCTGAGTTGCGTGCCTGGCCAATGAGCCAGTGGTCAGGTGTGCACTAATGAGTGAGTGACCAGAGTCCAACCTTGATTGGCAGGTGATGCAACTTCTGATTAGGTTTTAGGCAGGGAGGCCACGTGTTCCTCCACAATCCACATATAACATTTCACCCCTTGGAAGTCGCATCACTTGCCGATCACTACAAACACAATGAATTAATGATCTCTAAACTGCAAGTTCTTAAGTAAAATGTGATAGAGAGTGTGACGTGCGTCAGTGTTTATACTGTTCTGAGCTGGGTGTGTCTGGTCAATGATGAGGCTGAATCATTTTTAATGAGCCACTGGTCAGGTATGCACTAATGGGTGGGCAGAGTGCGACCTTGATTGGCAGGTAAAGCAAATTCCAACCAGGTTCCAGACAAGCAAGCCATGTGTTCCTCCACAATCCAGTGTTCCACCACATATAACAACCCACCCCCCACCCAACCCACTCTCCTCTTAAGCATTCATAAAATTTCCACTTGAAAGCACTGATTCTGTTTCCACCACTCTTGCGTGTTGTGACTTCCAGGCGTTAACCACTTTCTCCCTGCTTTCTTTTGGGTAACATTTTAAACCTGAACACTCTGGTAACTTGAACCATCCACTAATCCCTCCATTTAACAGTCATGCTTGTATACAGCTCTAGCAAATTTCCAATTTGCTTCCTCCAGGATCAATTCTCTTTACGTATAGAGTTGAAATATTTCGGTCCCAAGAAATAGCCCCATAAATCTATTTTGCATCCTCTCCAAGAGGCAACATCCCATGACAGGTATCCTACGTAGCATTTTTAACATTCACTTCTTCCAGCATACCAAATGTAGACTAGCTGCTCGCAAGGGCTTCCATGGGAGAACCTGCCAAAAATGAAACATCTTGGCACAGAGAAAAAGGTCAGTAGTTTTACCCAGGTTCTAAACCAATGGTTCTCAACCTTTTTCTTTCCACTCACATACCATTTTAAGTATTCCCTGTGCCATAGGTGCTCTGTGATTAGTAAGGGATTGCTTCAGGTGGTATGTGGGTAGAAATAAAAAGTTTGAAAACCACTGTTTTAATTGTACCTAATTGACTCGTTATGTGCATGGTTTCATAACTCCAAAGGAAATAGGCCAATGACAATTTTTCTCAAGCAAAATATTTCAGTAACAACTGGGTCTAGAGCAGGGGTTCTCACCATTCCCTTCCCAACCACATACCACTTTAAGTAATCCCTATGCCATTGGTGCTCTGTGGTATGTGGGTGGGAAGAAAAAGGTTGAGAACCACTGTTCTAAACCATCTTCGTTTCAAAATATTGTCACCAGTTATTTGTTGATTAAAATCCTGCATCTTTATATTTATCAGTGATATGGGAGGCACTTAGCCATATGGTCTGTTCAAGTTCATTGTTTTCTATAACCCATATACAACCCATTGAAACAGTGTATATATGGTCCATAGTGCACCCTAGACACAAATGACATATATACATAGTGATCCAAAATAAATATGTATAAAAAGGGTGGGACGGTTGGCATAGAGGTTAGCACAACACCTTTACAGCTCCAGTGATTAAGACCGGGGTTTGAATCCCGAGGATTTTCTAGGTTTGACCCTTATCTGCGTGGATTTTCCCCGGGGGCTCCAGTTTCCTCCCACCATTCAGAGCGTACCAGAGTTGTAAGTTAATTGGATATAAATTGGGCATCACGGACTCATTGGCCAAAATAGCCTGTAATTTTTTAAATAATTATTCAACAGTCTCACCGCCTGCAGGAAGAAGTCTTATAGTCCTGGTTTTTATACTTCTGTACCTTGTTCTTGAAGATGGTGTCTCAAAGATACTGCAGGTTGGATGCTAAGGGCCCCTTAATGATTCTCTGAGCCCTCTTTAAGCACTGCACCCTGCAGATATGGTTGATAGAGGGAAGGGAGACCCAGTGATCTTCTCAGCAGTTTTAATCCCTCTCCGTACTAAGCTCTGATCTGATGCTTTGCCGCTACCATACCACACTACGATGGAGCCAGCCAGGACACTCTTTATTGCGCTCCTGACAGGATGGTGGTTGGAGGCCTTGCCTTCCTCAACTTCCTTGGGGAGTGTAGGGGCTGCACTGCCTTCTTGACGAATAAGGAGGTGCTGTGGGTCCAGGATAGGTCACCCTTTAACAGGATGCCAAGGAGCTTTGTGCTCCCCATTCTCACCACAACGGAGCTATTGATGTGTAGTGGGGAGTGGTCCTTCGTCCTCCTGAAGTCCACAAGCATCTCCTTTGTCTTGTCCACGTTGCTCTCGCACCACTATACAAGCTCCTCTCTGTAAGCTGACATAATTGTTGCTGATGAGGCCAACTAGCGTGTCATCTGCAAACTTGATTCAGTTGGAGCACAGTTCATGGAGGTAGTTTGTCACTACCTTCTCAAGGACAATTAGTGATGTAGCAGCAGTGATCCCTTCACAGATGTGAATAAAAATAGCCCAGTTTGTGCTAATGAGGTCCAAGGATTAATTTTCAGTCTGCGGAGTTTTGTCTTTCCATTCCCTGATCTCCAGCACTCCCACTCCCAGCCCTGTCTCATTCACTGTACACAATGAAAACCTTTGGAGCCTGTGCTGGCAGACCACATGTAGGTCTTAAAAGAAGTATGTGCAGCTGGGAACAATTCTTTAAATCTAATTTACATTGTGTGACTTAATTTCAGTTTTGTTATGTAATTTCAAAGTAACTGAATAGAATTAAAATAAAATGGATAGGAAATGGGGACTAATTTGACTTTTTGTTAAAAAAACAAGAATTGATCATCTCTTGCCTGGATGCTCTAAATCAGATCATTCACTATCACATGAAATAAGACTGAAATGTAATATTGCATGAAATCGCCTTTTAGTCTGTCATAAGGCAAAGATTCACCATGAGCATCGACATTACCTGGCGCCTCTTACAGTCAGAGAAAGAGAAGCAAATGAGAGCCCCCCTGAGCCACTGAGTGTCTGAGGATTCGCCTCCAGTGCTCCCGCAGTCTGTGCAGACACATAAAACTCCAGGTCAGTTTGAAACGTACCGGGGGTGTAGGTTAATTGGGTGCAAATTGGTAGCATGAACTTGTGGGCCGATATAGCCTGTTACCCTGCTGTATGATTAAATTTAAATTGATTAAAAAAAATATTGGCAACTGGAGTCCAGGTCCAAACTCTGATACAATGAGGAAAGCCTTCAGTGCCCGGAGCCCTCCTTACCCTCAGCATCCTCTCAAATCCTGGTTCCGATACCCAGTTCTTATGAGCCAGTTTCCAGCAGCCTGCTCCCTGGTGTGTCTTTTGATAACAAGAGGACAGCAGCCCGCACCCTGTGGGTTCCTCACCTGAAAGTCACCAGCAGCTCACTACCTGTGTGTGTTCTTCAGCAGCAGAGCCCCTCGCTACCATGGTCACCATCCTTAGGGTTGTCCCCTTGCTTCATCTTCTCAATGGGGAAATGTTCTCCCTGTTACTAGTGCCCTGTGCTGGTCCATTGCTCCAAGTCATGTATGAATCTCATCATGCCTCAAAGTAAACAACTACTGATAGAATGATTGGTCCGGTGGGTAGGGGTAGTTAGGTTAATTGGTATGAAGGACCATTGGCTGGCAAAGGCCTGTGGTTTTGGAGACAGGAGATGCACTGATTATCTGTCTGGGGAACTTATTTTTAAAACAAACATCGAGAGCATAGGGGAAAAAAAATTCTATCCAGTCTGGACAATGTTAATATTTTATGTCTTCTACGAGCATTTAACTCTGCCAACCTATGTTTACAATAACCTTGCACACAACATTAGTAAAAATAATGAAGAGATTGCAAACTTCAGGAGGGGAAAATCAGGAGAACATCAACCAGTCCTCGTCGAGGGATCAGCTGTGGAAAGGGTTAAGAACGTCAAATTCCTGGGTGTCAATATCTCTGAAGATCTTTCGTAGGGTCTCCATGTCGATGCAATCAGGAAGAAGGCTCATGAGCAGCTTTACTTCGTGAGGAGTTTGAGGACATTTGGTATGACACCAAAGACTCTTGAAAATTTCTACAGGTGGAGAGCGTTCTGACTGGTTGCATCACAGTCTGGCGTGGAGGTGCCAATGCACAGGACAGGAAAAGACTAGAGAGTTGTGAACTGGGCCAGCGCCATCATGGACACCGGTTGTCACTCCATCGAGAACATCAACAGGAGGCAGTGTCTCAAGGAAAAAGCCTCTATCATCAAGGGTATTCACCACCCAGACCATGTCCTCTTCTCACATCAAGGACATGTCCTCGTCTCACTGCTATCATCAGGAAGGAGGTACAGGATCCTAATGATGAATATCCAATGGAACAAAAACAGCTTCTTCCCCTCTGCCATTAGATTTCTCAATGGACAATGAACCACAGACATGAACTCACTTCCTCTTCTTTTGGACTAATTTAAATGTTTTAAAAAGTGCCAATTTATAGCAATTTTGCACCTGTAATTTCAGGACATTTGTGACAATGAATTATGATTCTGAGTTCTTCCTTATTTACCTAGACTGCATTATTTAAAAACAACTAATTTGTCTCAACTATTCAATGTAGTAAAATCTAAATTCTTGCAGCTCTTTGGGTAAACCGATTTTTTTTTCCAGGTTTCCTCCTGCATTTTTTGGTGACAATTACAATTGTTTTTTCTGATCTGTAGTAGTTTGACAAATGCAAGTATTTCCATATGTACAGATGATGAAAATCTCTCAATAATTTTATAAATATGGCCTCCCAGTTTTCCTTTTGCTGGCGAAACAACAGACTTTCCTCATAAGAATATCCTCTCACTTCATGAATTAGTCTTGCAAACCTTGCCAGCAAATTTTAACTCCCTGTAACCAAATGAAGAGGCTAATCAAAATTTGAATCTGCTGGTGACTTGCAGCTAGCCTTTCGATTGCCATTAGTTAGCTTTTCCTGAAGGACAACTAAGGCTTCAGTTTTACTTGAATCTTGAAGGGGCACAAACAGCCTTTGAAGGACTTGTTAATATGTGTACAACATTTACAGGCAGCTCACCTCTAACTTGCAATGAGCATCAACTGCCTGCCTGAATATTGGAAGTGTTTGCTTTTGGCCTGAGAAATAAATACATACTGTGGTGCACTGAGGTAGCAGCAAGCAAGCTACAAACCCAAAAGACTGTACAATGGTCTTTATTCCAGTAAAAGTCTGTACACCAGTTTATGCCTTGGTGGCTCCCCGTGTGACTGGCTCAGGGGGGCCTTGCTCAGGTCGGCTGATTGACAGTCAGCCAGGTGGAGTCAGCCCCTCCAGTGGTCTATTCAGGTCGGCTGATTGACAGCCAGCTGGGAGGAGTCAGCCCCTCAGGTGGTCTTCCTGCAGGTACAGAGATCACCCCCTGCAGTAGGCTGGTGGTCGTATCACCACACATACCTTTGAATATTTTGACCCATCATTTATCAACTAAAATGAATCTCAAAATTATCTATTGATGTTACAAATGTGTTATCCTCCACACGCAGCATTGCTGTCGCAATAGCACAACCCAAGCCAAACCCATCCATACAGCTTTCTACTTGGTAAGTGATTTTGGATAGCAGTCATCTGGGCTATGATTTTCCACAACCTAATCTGGGGCTAGGCCCGAGAAATGGGCCTGGCCTGCATTTCTAGATGTTATTATGTTCTTCTCTCTGAGCTAACTCCAGTCTTATTGAAAATATAAAGAGAAACTTCTGAAAATGCTGCAGGGAGAGAAAAATAGAGTTTTTGCTGGAAGCAGTCTCTGTTGTTATAACTGATTTATGAATGACTTCATTTGAAACCTGTTATTTTTGTAAATACAATGAGAGGATTTGAGCATGTTTGGCTTTTTAGTTAGATAATGGTGGATCTCTACCTCAGTCTAATGCACATGCATAGATCCTGCTCAACCAATCCAAAATCTACTGTTCTCACTGATTCCAACACTCACACCTTTTTTTTTGGGTGGCGGGATTCCAAGATTTTATTGTTATTGCCTTAAAAATCCTTATTATTTTAGTGGTAATTAACTCCCTTATTCCATTATTACAGTTAATTTGTCTCTAGCCAATGGAATATCATATTAAAGACCTCAAGTAAATCAAGATTCAACCTTCATAACTGGTATACAAATTAAATACGTTGCACCTATCTGCTGAATTTATCTCTTTAAGCCTTGCTTTGTTCTGGTAAGTGTGAAAATCAATGGTCTTGTTATTTACATGGAGGTGGGGCGGAACAGGACGGTGGAACAAGTTTGACATTTTTTTTCTATTTAGGAATTTTTTGAAGAGTTGCTCACTTCACTTCTGTTAAGTGGCCTGTTAAAGGAGCAAACTTATTTTTAAATTAAATCCTGCAATCATGGAGGTCTGTGCCCAAGAAGGTGGTGCCTGGGCTGGGCAGCATACCACAAGGGGTTGCAGACTATGGGGTGAACAACAGACCAACACAGGGCACCAGAAACCGGGAGAGCAAGCCCCAGTTGAGAAGAAGAAGCATAGGATACAACTCTTACAGAGCAGTGACCATGGCAGCAGACCAGCAACGATCTCAGCGGCAGAACAATTGAAGGCTGCAGGCTGTTGGCAACTTATGGTCACAGGACCCACACAGACTGCGGGCTGCTGGAGACTGACTCATGGGAACCAGGTATATTGGATCCAGGATTCATGAGGGAGAAGGTGCTGAGGGCAAGAAGGGCTCACGATGGGCCCTGGATGATGAAGGATGCCTGATTGTATCAGAGGTTGGATCTCTCTCTCTTATTGTTAGGGGCACTGGGCAATGCTCATGGTGACTCTTTGTTTGCCTTATGGCAGACAGAAGTTGAAGTATATCATGCATATTATATTTTAGAAGTATTATTTTGTGACAATAAAAGGAACCTTTGAAGCCGTGTTGAAATTGGCTGAATCTGCCAAACATTGATTTACTGTTTCCTACCAAATTATCAAGGAAGCTGTCGTGTCTGTCCTTTTGAAAACCTTCCTTTATTCCTACAATTGTTTTAAAAACTAAAGTTTATTTGCCGGAGCACCATGATAGTTAATGAACCATTGAGTGATTTGCTTTGATTTCATTAGGTGTCGCAAGCTGCCATTTACAACACAGTTCTCAGTTTATAGAATGTTTGCATTTCAATTGTTAATACAGGCTCATTGATCTGATCAGAGTTGGTTTTATTAAAACACAGCTGATGTATAAAATGTATTTGCAGTCATTTAAGGATATCCATTTGTTATAATTAAGTGCAATATCTACTAATGTCGGTGTCAAATTTTGGAAGGGGTGATATAGGGAGTGGATCCATGTTGTTAATTGCAGACTTTTATAAGAGATGTTTCTTATTGCTGTTGGAGTACTGGGGTTTACCTATCTCGGCTGCACCATTTCATCAGATGCAAGGATCGACAATGAGATAGACAACAGACTCGCCAAGGCAAATAGCGCCTTTGGAAGACTACACAAAAGAGTCTGGAAAAACAACCAACTGAAAAACCTCACAAAGATAAGCGTATACAGAGCCGTTGTCATACCCACACTCCTGTTCGGCTCCGAATCATGGGTCCTCTACCGGCACCACCTACGGCTCCTAGAACGCTTCCACCAGCGTTGTCTCCGCTCCATCCTCAACATCCATTGGAGCGCTCACACCCCTAACGTCGAGGTACTCGAGATGGCAGAGGTCGACAGCATCGAGTCCACGCTGCTGAAGATCCAGCTGCGCTGGATGGGTCACGTCTCCAGAATGGAGGACCATCGCCTTCCCAAGATCGTATTATATGGTGAGCTCTCCACTGGCCACCGTGACAGAGGTGCACCAAAGAAAAGGTACAAGGACTGCCTAAAGAAATCTCTTGGTGCCTGCCACATTGACCACCGCCAGTGGGCTGATAACGCCTCAAACCGTGCATCTTGGCACCTCACAGTTTGGCGGGCAGCAGCCTCCTTTGAAGAAGACCGCAGAGCCCACCTCACTGACAAAAGGCAAAGGAGGAAAAACCCAACACCCAACCCCAACCAACCAATTTTCCCTTGCAACCGCTGCAATCGTGTCTGCCTGTCCCGCATCGGACTGGTCAGCCACAAACGAGCCTGCAGCTGACGTGGACTTTTTACCCCCTCCATAAATCTTCGTCCGCGAAGCCAAGCCAAAGAAAAAAACTGGGGTTATACAGCATGGAACAGGCTCTTCAGCGCAACTCACCCACGCTGACCGAATTGGCATACCGGGCGAGTAACATTAGCCAGCATTTGGTCCCTATCCTACATAGCCCTTCCTTTTTCTAGAATCATCCAAATGTCTTTTGAATGTCAAAATTGTGCTGATTCCTTCTGGACCATCATCTGAGTGAAAAAATTACCCTCATATTTCTTTTAAATCTTCCCCTCCTACCTTAAACTTATGCTCTCTACTTCTGAAACCGTTGACCCGGGGTAAGAAGACTGTGCACATTCATTTTGTCAATGTCGCTGATGATTTTATAAGCCTCCATAAGATCAGTGCTCAGCCTCCAATGTTCAAGGAATTAAAGACCCAGTCTATCTAACCTCTCCCTAAAACCCAAGCCCTCCAGTTCTGGCAGCGTCCTGGTGAATCTCCTCTGCACCCCTTCCAATAACTGGGCAAACCGAACTGAGTGAGCTCATCAATATCTTGAACAGCTGAATAATGAGGTCCCTTTTTTGTTTGTACCCAATACTCTGTGCAGTGAAGATAGGTGTCACTTTCACGGAACTATGCACCTGGAAAGAAATGGCGGCACCTCCGGGGCTGCTGGAACAGCCGCCGCTGCAGACCTGAGGAGAGCGGGGAGAGAAGACTCAGCGCTCCTCTGCAGGGTTCTCCCACCCAGTCCAACTATTAACAGCTCTGTACAGGCTTTAAACGGCCTGTAAGAGGTGGTGTTTCCTCTTAAAATCCTGCAAGCCACCTGGGTTTGGCAGCGGCCTCTAGGGTTTACAGACTTTGGTGGGGCAGAAGACTGACACAGGGCACCAGGAAACAGGGAGACTACCCCCTCCCCGCCCCCCCTCAACATTCGAGAAAGAGAAGCAGAGGAGATGACCTTACGGAATGGTGACCACGGCGGCGGACCAGTGAGAAGTTCTGCAGCTAAAGAATACACAGGTGTTGGTGACTCAAGGCAATGAAGCCACAAAGGCTGCGGGCTGCTGGCGACTTGTGGAGAAAGGCTGTGGACCGTTGGAGATTGGCTCGAGACTTGGCTGAAGGGGTGCCAGGTTTCAGAACCAGGAGGCGAGAGGGTGTGCCAAGGGGCCTCGGGCCCTGAACATGTCAGAGGTTTGGATCAGAAGCTCGGGTTGCTGATGTTTTTAAGCATTAAAATAACGTTTAATTTTCACCAAAATAAAACAACCTGAGCAAAGTAAGATAAATCCAACATCAAAAACTCTAAATTGGTTTTTCCAAAATTCCAAAGTTTTTTCAACCTGTGACGTCACTTGGATTCCGAAAAAAGTTTCGGATAACTGTTGATTTCTGATTGTTTCAGATATCCTCATTTATCCATAAAATTTTGGATAACTGAGAATTTTGGATGATCCGATTTCGGATCATCGGAGTTGTACTGCATCTTAATGTGGGAAATTATAATGTGGGACAGCAACATGAAAATAATCTAGTTAACTGGACCCTCAGGATTTTAGTTCTGATTACTACTTCAATGTTTTATCTAACATTTCTTTCTAGATCTGTACTTTGAAAATCCCCATGATTAGTAATATCGCCAATGACTGCATATTAACAGTCACACTACAAAATTAATATGATTCATTTGATGTAAATTTCAAGTTTTCACTTTTTTAAAATCTTCAAATCCCTTTGTGAGACAGTAACAATAGGTGAGTCATAATTTTAAAGATTGACGTAGTTTTTAACTAGATTACATGTGCAACATAAATATTCATCTGCACAGAAAAACCGAGTTTTATCTTTCACAGACATCTCCACATATACACTTTCGGTGGGGGCTGCTAGATAACAGTCTAGAGTTCTAGCAGACTCTTTGTTAATTTTCTTCATGTTTCAGCCAAGGAGTTCACAGTTTAGAAACTTTTTTTTCCTACAAATTATAATTTTGGATGCTAGTGTCCATTTAATGACAAATTCTAAGAGGACCTATGGTTGTTTGTAGTCATTTGTCCCTCGTCCCTCTGCTGGAAACTTCCCTTGTACCCAATGGGCACATTGAAATTGTGCTACCTGCTACTCTGGGTGTGTAGTGCGCATCGAAAGAACCAAAGACTTGTTGATCCAAACCAAGGCTTTTATTAACTAAAAGACTGGAGAATATCGCAAGTAGGTCGACCAGTCCAGAATGACCTGGTCTGGCTAGGAGCAATCCTTTAAGACCTGCCAGTAGGTGTGGCTATGCTCTCAGCCAATCACAGTCATCCTACACTACCATCTGTACATATACACATTGGTGATAGAATCCGGACGATCACAGGGTGATACTTGAATAATGACCCAATTTGGATATTGAAGAAGAGGTTGGAACCATCAGTTTCTATCTTGAATGTAGAGCCATAATTTTCAATGGTGATAGTGGGTGTGTGTAGATACCGTCAGTTTCAATGTCAATGATAGGGAATGGACTCAGTTTCATTGCTAGTGGTGTGCTATGAGGAAAGCATGGCTTCAGTGGTGATAAAGGGTTGGGGGGGGGAGAGGAATTGAAAGTTTTTGTGGTGATGATTGGGAAGGGGGAACCTACTTAATGAATGTTAATGCTAAAGGAATCAGGAATGGCAATGCCAATCATGGTGATTGATGGGTCAGAGTTGTAAGTTGCCAATTAAGGATCTGGATGGGACTCTACTGATTAGGACATTGGGTGCAAGATCAGGGGAGTGGTAGCAAGATTGGAGAAGTGGTGGGGGCTCAGTGCAGTGCATTCAGGTTGCTGAGGGATAATGGTTCAACTGGTTCAAAGTAACCCTGGGGAGGTCAGTTTCTCCCAGGGGTACCCAATAACATACACTCCTACGTCAACATGGTCCAAAAAAGGGGAAAGGCAAAGGAATGACATCTCCTAGCTCATCTTTGACACCATCCCACGGGAGCAAGGCCAAACTATGAATTTCAAGAGTGATATGAAACAAGCCAAAACTTTAGTAAAACATTGATTTCATCTGTGAAACACTGAAAATAGCATTGAGTGATGGAATTTTTTGGCAGCTGTACTTTATTTGCAGTTATCATTTTGAGATTGATGTGGATATCCAGAAGTTATCACAACCCAATAGTTGTAAAGAGAAGATTCAAATAAGGATTTAAACCATAATGGTGTATTGGCATAAATGTGATAACACAAAATGTAATTACGTGGGTATTTCTTTAATCTGCAGCCATATTCTACATCTATAGATGTTACTGATCGGCAATGCTCCAAAAATCTCTCATTGAAATGTTCAGTAGTAGTTTTATTTCAATAATACACTCAGCTAAAGATAGTGTTAGTATGAAACCAGTTTGTTCTTAGTGTTGTCACAGCACACAACTCAAATAACACAAAGTAGAAAAATGGAATTAAGAAGTAATTTCCATTTAACAGAAAAAGTCGTATGGGTTGTTGAGACATCATGCATGGAGTCTGATTAAATTTCAGGCAATAAAATGGAAAAATAAATCTGAATAAATTTCATTAAAATCTTATTGGAGAGTCTCAATCTATTGGTCTGAAGATCCTAGTGTATGAAAGGAGTGAATGGTTAATGTTAACAATCTCAGAAGTTACAATTTGAGTTCCCAGCTATAATTACAATGAAGTATTTTTTCCAAATATTAATTTCAAGTTCAGTAAAACACCGTTAACTTACACTGGATTCCACTGGACTATTGCAACTTCAACATTTTGCCTAATGTGAAACGAGCTTCAGCCACATCTGCACCATGACACAAATTGTTTTTTTCCATCTCTATAACAATAAACAACTTCACCCCTGCTTCCTGCTACTGAAGCCCTTTTTATTTTTACTGGATGAGACATTCCTTTCAACTTCTGCAAAATTGTGGTCAATTAAAAAGCTGCAACCTCTCCAAATTTATACTCTCCTACACTTATAACACATAATGCACCTTGACTTATGTTGGGACTGATTTTACATTTTCTTGACTTATATGAGCTATTAGGCCTATACAATTGAGCAATTGTTGGGAGATCATGGGCGGCACAGTGGGCGTAGCAGTTAGCGCAATGCCTTTACAGTGGCAGCGATCGGGACCGGAGTTTGAATCCTGCGCTCTCTGTAAGGACCTTGTACATTCTCCTAATATCTGCATGGGTTTTCCTCGAGGGCTCCAGTTTCCTCCCACCATTCAAAACGTACTGAGGGCGTAAATTGGGCAGCACGAGCTCATGGGCCGAAATGGCCTGTTACCATGCACTATGTCTAAATTAAAATGTATACCATCGGCAGTATAAGTTTTTAAGTGAGGTTGACAGTGTAGATGTTTGAGGTGAGGTTCAGGATGAAGGATTGACCAGTTAGGACGAAGCTGGAGAGGAATTTCTTTTTCAAAGTGTTGTGCATCTTTGAAATGACCTGATCGCATGAATGATAATTCATTAAGGCTAGGGTAGATTTTGGCATTGCAGGGAAATAGAACTATGGGGATTAGGCAGGAAACAAATTTTCATTTATTGAATACAAGACCAGTTTATAGTAGTAATTTCCCAATGTACTTACAAATCAGCACGTTGGCAGCTTTACACAATATGCATGTAAACAAGAAAATCTGTGGACTCTGGGGTCTGGTGCAGTACAAAGAAATGGTGGAGAAACTCCTCGGGTCACGCAACATCCATAGAAAGTTAAATGCAATTGATGCATCAGGAGTGCTGAAAATCAGGCACACCCCAATAAAAAGGTTGGGGGGTGTTGTGAAGCAAGAGCAGGAACACAGGCTAACCCAAAAGAGATAATAGGTGGATCCAGGTGGGAAGGCAGAAGCTGAGAGGTGATGGGGGAAGACAGTGGGCTAAGAATGCTAGTTCTTTGATAGAAGAAGGGAGGGAAGGAATGGAGAGTTGGAGAAATGAGGGAAAGAGAAAACCCCAGGGAAGGGAGTATCTGAAATTGCAAATGCTGTCTGTTTGGAGACTACCAAGATGGAATTATGAGATTTTGTTCCTCCAGTTTGTGGGTGGCTTCAACTCAGCAGTCGATGAGACTATGTTCAGACATGTCAGTGTGGAATTGAAGTGGTTGGTCATTGGGATCCTTGGTGTTGCCGCAGACAGTCTAATATACGGGTAACCTCAACTTGGCAGTGTAGCATATTATTACATGTTATGCATATAATTGACTGATAATAGCCATAACATTATAGATAAAAGTGAAATAACATCAACTGACACAGTTTATAACATTGAACTATGCACTTTACAAAGGTATGAAACAAAAATGGTTGTGAAACTCAGAGATATTTAGTCCAGTGCTTCTCAATCTTTCTTTCCACTCACATACCACTTTAAGTATACCCTATGCCATCGGTGTTCTGTGATTAATTAGGGTTTGCTTAAGGTGATATGTGAGTGAGAAGGGAAGGTTGAGAATCACTGCTCCAGACCCAATTGTTACTGAAATATTTTGCTTGAGAAAAATTGTCATTGGCCCATTTCCTTCGGTTCTGAAACCGTGCACACAACCAGTCAATGAGGTACGATTAAAACGGTGGTTTTCAATCTTTTTCTTTCCACCCACATACTACCTTAAGCAATCCCTTACTAATCATGGAGCACCTATGGCATTGGGAATATTTAAAGTGGAATGTGAGTGGAAAGAAAAAGGTTGAGAACCATTGATTTAGAGGAAGCCATGGATGGGTGAGAAGAAAACTTTGAAGGTGGGGAAGGAAAAGAGAGGAATATACAAGTGAAAGGTTTAGATATTCTATTTCTAGTGAAAAGAGTGGGAAATGTACAGAAGAGCAAATTTAGAGGTGTACAGCATTTTTGGAGGATTACACGAGTGGATATTGAGGAGATGAAGCAATTTAAAAATACAGATGAGAAATGCAGGAACTGAAAGGCAATGCAAGTAAGGAGTGGAATTTTGGAAACAGAGCTTATTTCAAGCAGTGCAACTTCTCTTTATGTAATCAAACAAAATAATGCATTTGTTCCAGCTCTCAGTATGAGTGAAATGAATTACTTCAATTTAACACGTCCTCAGTCCCTCGTGTAATGCATGCAGAATCGTAGGCCATGAACTAAACTGCATCTACTTCAATGTTGTGCATTAGGCATTAGTGAAGGAAGATAAGCTTCAATTCCATCTTTCCCCATCTGCTCTCTCTGAGTGTATACATATCTTTATCCGTGAAATCCTGATTGGATTTCAGATTCACTACATTTGACCTACTGTCTGTATGTCTTCAATTTAAAAAAAAAATTCAAATGGGGAAAGGAAAAAAATCACTTAATCATTCTCGTGTAATTTTCTTTTTAATCAGCATTGTGAAATTGAATTCTGATTTGTTTCCCAGAGTAGAAGCATGATAACATTTCCAGGTCATTTTGCATCATTGGGGGGAAAAAAATGCAAATATGCATTTTCTCCTGTTCATTTACCCCGTAACCTTGACCAGGTTTCCAGGTGAGAATGCATAGGGTGACGATGTTCCCTGTGCATTCCTCTTTTAAAAGCATTGTGGAAAAATTTGGGCAACATAATCCCGGGATTGTCTATGATTAGGCATCCCTGGGTACTGTGATCTTCCCAGCTTAGTATGGGACCAAGGTAATTTGCCTTCATCCTTGACCCTCATCTTGTCTTAACAAAGAATTACCCAACACAGAAAACCCCAAATCCTGTTCATTCTCTGACCCGATTATGTTCATACCTAAGAATGCAACTTGACGATGTACGGTATCTGCAGTAGCATTAGTTTTGGAATTTCCAATTTCAGTTACATAATGGTGCTGAATTCAGAGATCCTGTAATCATATTGACTGTTGCATTCTCAATTGTCAATTTAAGCCTTCATTTACAATTCATAATTCTATGGTCTATGAACAAAGTAATAAATCAGTTTAAATTAAACTAGAGAAAATGTTAATACTTCATTCTCAGATTAGGCATGTTACCCCCAGCACGTGTCTGACAAATATGATTATTTTTCTTGTGGATCATTATCTTTTATGTGACGGATCACAATTCCTAGTTCATAATTCAAGGCAGCAAATGAAGATTTCAATGAGCATGTTGTATAATCTTCTTCATTTTAGGCAGCCCCTTGGGATCAAGGATGACTTCCACTCTTGGTTTTTTGACTTCTTGTGTAGCAGTGTGGGAATGGGGTCTTTTCCAGAGAAGGAACAGGTAATGACTGATAGGGCACCCGGGCAGATCATTTGTGGGCTGGTTTGATCCATCCACTGCTTAGGAGGAGCCTCTTTGTGATCCAGGAAAATCAAAATTATTCTAAATATTCCTTCTCGGCTCTCAGTGGCCATAAGCCAGAGATTCCCAGGAGTCAGCATATATTTCTTCAAAGAAACTTTGAATATGTCAGTTAATCTTTTCCATATCCATCTTTCTCTTCCAAAGACTGATCAGAATAGGAATCTGGTGTTGGGTGTGCAGGTGACATGGACTACACCAAGTTGTTGACTGCTCATAGTCAGAATCTCAGTGCAGGTGCTCTTCAACTTGTATTCCAGCAAACCCATCATAAGCCAAAAAACGGTCAGTCAAAAAAGTACATCACACCTATCATTTTTTATGGGTTATATACAGTGCACTCCTTTGCGTGATCGCCAAAGAGACTACAAGAGGTTAAGTCAGCATCATGAGAGAATATGCTGTACGACACTCACACGTGATGCTGCTATTGCATTGCAAGAGAGAAGCATATCGCAAGCGTGTGAACAGAATGGAATTTGAAATTGAAAGTATGGATTCGAACCATCATAACTTTGAAAAATCGGAAGTCAGGCCATTGTAAGTAGGGGAGCACCTGTACCAAGGGGTCGTGATCTAAGAGAAGACTCTGATGTTGGTTTGCTTGTCTTCTGGTCAATTTGGAAGGTTTTGCAGAGATAGTTTTGGTTCTATTTTTCCAGCACTTTGAGATTCCTGCTGTAGATAATCTAGGTGAGAAGCATATAGTGGGGCCAAGAATCGCTACTGCTGGTAGTCTATTAGTTTTGTGGCAGGTATGAGTGCTTGAGGGTCAAATTGACCAAAGGCACTTACAAGGTGGTGGTGAATTTTATGATCAAACTGTGTCTTCATTGATAACCTTGAACATTCATTAGCACAACACAGTGTGGTACAGCAGATTGAGAAAGTACTTTTGTGTTGATGAAGGGCTCCAGCCCGAAATGTTGGTTTCCTAAATAAAGTCACTGTTTGACCTGCTGAGCTTCTCCAGCATTTGTGTGTTTTTTTTTCCACTTAACCAGTGTCAACAAAATCCTGTGTTTTTTTCCTACTTTTGTGTTGTTCTTGAAAGCTTCAGTGAATGCATTAACGATGGCTTAGAAGTCAACCTCTAAGCATGTGCAAATACAAGAGTTTCATGCCACAAAGATTCGCATTTAAAGTGGTTTATGTAAGATACATGCCTTTTGGTGATCTTTGACCCTTCCAATTTTCGACTTTTTTCAGTAACTGATGGAATGGTGTGTTCAGAATAAGTTTGATGGGTTCAAAGGGAATCAAGGCTTGATGTGTTAGTATTCAACTACAGTCTTTATTTACACACGGGAATTTAGAAAATAGTGTTTTAGGGGAGACTGCCTACCTGAATCTCCTATCACTACCTCTGCCTCCCTGAAGATTCAAAGTTAATCTGTCTCTAGGACCCTAACTCAGTTTGTCAGGAGCTGGAGCCGGATGCACCTTTTGCAGTCATCAGGAGGAACAAACATGCTATCCCTGACTTCCCACATCCTACTATCAGAGCACTGGACTGCTCTAATTACTGCCTCCATTACCCACTCCAAAGTTAATTAAAGTTAATCAACACTCTGCTTAACCTTTTAGTTGCCTTCTGCCTCTATTTATAGCTTTCTTAAAACTTTTTAAACAGCACTCACCTAGGCTGATTTTTATCCACTCCCCGCTCTCAACGATTCCCTCACTCCTTTGAGTCCTCCTACTCCGTTCCCAAGATCACAATGTTACAAGATCTGACTAAAATGTAGCATTGTGTTACCAAGTTCGAGAATGATCTAAGGTTATGCAGTGTTGGCAGGTTTCCTTATCTTTTCAATTGCCTTCAATGTTTTATTGTCTAGTTCTAATCCATTGGCATCCACGTTTAGTCTGAGATAAATTATCTCTTTCCACACAATTGCACATTTGCTCTTTTGAGCTTTCTAGCTTCGGCTCATTTGATAATTATTTCTTTTGACACTTCTTGGTAATTGTGCATTATCCTGATTGGTAAACATAAAGAGAAATCTATACCTTGTAGTGTCTTATCTTTGACATGAAAGATCTTCAAAACAATACCTATTAATTTTGTATGTGAATAAAGAGCCTTATGTTTGTTAATTATCAAGTGTTGTTACCAGATCTTGACTGCATTCACCTGATCAGTTTGGTGAAAACTTTGGCTCCTGCCAACACTGGAAACACCGTGATTGAGGTAAAAAAAACACCGCTGGAGAAACTCAGCAGGTCAAGCAGTGTACATTTTATTCTTTGGCTTGGCTTCGCGGACGAAGATTTATGGAGGGGGTAAAAGTCCACGTCAGCTGCAGGCTCGTTTGTGGCAGACAAGTCCGATGCGGGACAGGCAGACACGGTTGCAGCGGCTGCAGGGGAAAATTGGTTGGTTGGGGTTGGGTGTTGGGTTTTTCCTCCTTTGCCTTTGTCAGTGAGGTGGGATCTGCGGTCTTCTTCAAAGGAGGTTGCTGCCCGCCAAACTGTGAGGCGCCAAGATGCACGGTTTGAGGCGATATCAGCCCACTGGCGGTGGTCAATGTGGCAGGCACCAAGAGATTTCTTTAGGCAGAGATAAAAATACATAAACAATGTTTCAGGCTTGAGCCTTTCATCACGGAATGAACAAAATGTTTGCAGGCATCTGAATAGATTGGTGGGGGCAAGGGGGAGGAGCACAGGCCTTCAGGCAGGAGGTAATAGGTGGATAAGAGAGGGAGGGAATAACAGCAAACAGGGGGAGGACGGATGGCTCTGTGAATGGAGAGGGAAGAGGGTGGAGAGCCAGAAAAAATAAGATAGAGGGATGGGGAAGAGAGGGAGAACAAGGTGTGGGCTAGCAGAAACTGAAAAAGTTGACGTTAACACCATCCGGTTGGAGAGTGCCTAGACAGAATATTAGGTGTTGCTCCTCCGATGTACATTTGGCAGTGCATGAGGCCTTGGACCAAGCCCAGCCCTACATTGGGGGAGCAACACCTAATATTCTGTCTGGCTACTCTCCAACTTTGCCTTCTGCAAGCCCACACCCTGTTCTTCCTCTGTCTCCTTTCCTCCTGCTCTCCACTCCCTTCCCTCTCTATTCACAGAGCTATCCCCACCTCCCCCTGTGTTCTGTTGGGCCCTCCCACCCTTATCCACCCATTACCTCCTGCCTGTGCCCCAAGCCCCTCCCCACCACCATTTTATTCAGGCACCTGCCTGCATTTTGCTCAAACTTAGATGAAGGGCTCAAGCCCGAAACGTCACTTATGTATCTTTGCTCTATAAATTACGCTGTCTGACCTGCTGAGATTCTCCAGCGTTGTGCTTTCACTGAAATGAGTCCAAAGTATCAGCAACAGGCGTTGAATGCTCACAACAGCCTGGATCAGTGTTGCCATTCAATTGCCACAAATTATTATTTTTTGTTTGCTGTAGCACAACTTCTTTTCTGTCAAGCTCTCAGCTGGAGTTGACTTGAATTTCATTTTGCTCTCACTTACCTAACTCTTTCTCCACCTGATTCTTCACCCAATATGGGACAGGTTGTGAATCACTGTAGGTTGGTTTTATACCTGGTTCGGTTCTAATACGAAATACCTGGGTTGGTATCCTGGTGCAACTCTGGATGCTTTTCATGCATTACACCAGTAGTGTGTTGTGGTAAACCATTGTTATGCATAATGGTCTGGGTGGTCAGGTACACTTATCGGCCGGTTGTACCTGTGCCTCCCCCCAACCCCCCCCCCCCCCCCACCCCACAGGCTCCTGTATAAAGGTTACTGTTCCACAGCCCTCTGCAACTCAGTGCAGGACACTTGTGTTCTTAAGTGAATAAAGCTAACTGGTTTCTCCACCATAGTCTTTGAGTGGTGCATCATGTGTCAAAGCAGGATTTGGAAGCAACTATGTTGAGCATGTCAATTGCATCAATATTCTGAGCCAGTCTTTGCACAACATTAGATTTAAAATCGACTGTATGCTAGAACCTAGAACAACATCAGACCACTGAAAGAACTCAGGAAGTTGAGCAGTATTTGCAGAGGCAAGAAGAACAAGGTGATATTTTGGGACAGGAACAGGAAAGATTGCCAGTGTACATGGGGCGGGGTAGGGGGAATGGAGAGGAGATGATGAGCAGATTGAATCCTCCTTTCTGGTTCCATCTATCCCGTACCATCGTCTATCCCACCCCAACATTCTGTTCTGGCAATGTTATCTTTTCTGTGTCTCTCAGTCCTGATGCAGGGTCTTGAATCAAAGCATCGACGTACCTTGTTTCCACTGATGCTGCTTTTCACAGGGTTAAGTCCTTCTGAGACTCCCTAGTTTATTCTTCCTTCCCCATCCAACCTTCCACTCCCTGAGGCACTTACCACTGTAAATGCAGCAAGTGCGAAACGTGTCCTTTCATCTCTTCCCTCACCTCCGCCCAGGGCCACAACAGACCCAGATGATGCTTTTCATGTGCATCATCCGATCTAATCTACTGCATTCATTGTGGCCTCCTCTACACAGATTGGGTGACTGCTTCACTGAACATCCATGCTCTGTTTGTAGGTCTAAATATGAGCTTCCTGTAGTCAAGCCATGTTAATTCCCTCATCCTTTCTTACAGTGACAGGTCTGGCTCAGCGTTATCCATTGTCAGGGTGAAGCCAAGCGTAAACTGAGAAATAACACCTCATAACTCTTCCTGGACTGCCTGAAACCTAATGGAATGAACATTGATTTTTTTTTCTGAGTTTTGGTCATCCCCACTTTCATCTGATTCCACTATTTCCATCTCTTCTTTACCCACTCCTCTACTATTCTTTCTCTCCCCCTTCCTCTCTCTCCCCCCCCCCTCTCTTTCTCTCTAAGAATTCTTTCCCAACATAATTTTATAAATGCTTCTCTCTCTACCTGTCTCTCCACTGTCTCTCTACCTCCCTTACCTTCTGTCACATCCGGTAGAAGTCCAAAAATCTGGACTTTCTGAAAACGGTCAAACTTTTTAAATTTAGCGGGCTTTTGTGTGCATGCGTAGATGCCACAGATACACAGAGGCAGTCATATATACATACGTGTTCACCTACCCCGTAATAATGGATCCTAAAGTTGATAAACCTCGGTGTGAAGTGAAAGAAGAACACGTTGAAATTAAGTGACAAACTTGAAATAATTAAGAAGCTAGAATGTGGTGTGAGCAATACTGTTCTAATGGAAATGTACAACATAGGAAAGTGTACAATTTACGATATAAAAAACTCTCCTGCAGAAAAGTCCATGGAAAATTTAAATGTTTTTTTTAAATTTTCATTTTAAAAAATTTCGGCCTGTGAGCTGGTGCCGCCCAATTAACCTATAGCTCCAGGTGCATTTCGAATGGTGGGAGGAAACCAGAGTCCCCGGGGAAAACCCATGAAGACACGGGGCGGACAGAAAGTATGGAATTCGAACCTCGGTCTCGATCACTAGTGCTGTGATGCCATTGCGCTAACCATGCCACAATTACTCAATTTGTGGAACAGAAACATCGCTTCATTCTTCAAGACTTCATGCACATGGTGCAGAAATTACAAAGTCGTAAACTAAATAATTTCAAGAAAGCAAATGCAGTAGAAACTGCAAATGTTCCATCCACAAATAGTGCAGCTTTTATTCCTCCTTTCATTTGAATTTTAAAAGTACGGCCCGCGAATCCAGAAAATCCAAAAATCCAGAACGAGCCAATCCCCAAGCGGTCCAGATTTTCGCACTGCTACTGTACTCAGTCATCTCTGTGCCCCTCCAACATCTTGCCCCTTATAAATGTGATTACATCTATTATTTCTTCACCTTGATAAAAGGTTCAGACCTGAAACATTGATGGACCATTTCTACTCATGGATGCTGCCTGACCTGCTAAGTTCTTCCAGCCATTCTTTGCCTGACCTTAGAACCATCAGGTTGGAGGATTTTTGTGGAGTTAGTTAATGATCCTAACAAAGTGCCCTGAGACAATGTAGATTTGAGCTGCTGTTGGATGAGGAGCCGCAGCAGATTAGCAAGTCAACAAGTGACAGGAACTCGCTGCAAATTAGGATCTTGGTATTTAAAAGCTAATAATAAATATATATATACAGTTGGCTATTCTGTTATGGCTAAAGTACGTGGTGCTTTCAATTTTTCAGTTTTCTATACTGTTGCACCGGACAATGCAAAGGGATTTGTATCCATGCAACTGTAGTTTTGGATGAGGGAAGCTCTCAGTTGCCTGCAGCAGTGAATGTGAACTGCTTGGATGTATCAGTGAGATAATATTGGAATCTGATGGTTAAATATTCCAACAATAACTGGTTGCTTGGTTCTGATGCTTCAGGCAAATGCAATATCAAAAAGCTGTTGTTTCAGAGTAGTGCAAAACTGTTATTCATTGAATGACAAGGTTACCATATGTTCTGTATGGGTTGCCCTCCATCTTACATATTGCTTATTATATTTGAAAGCAATGCATATGGTTTATCTATAAACTGTTGGATGTGCATAAACCTGTAATACCCTTGAAAAACAATGATTCACTTTGCCTGATATTTCACGAGTGCAACATTTCTAATACTGGTTTTCAAATTACTTGGGCTGCTAACGTTATAACTTAATATTATTTAAGATGGAAGGATAGAGAATCATAAAAAAAATACAGCACAGAAAACAGGCCATTTCAGCCCTTCTAGTCTGTGCTGAAACATCATTGCTTTAGTCCCACTGACCTGCACCCATTCCATAACCCTCCAGACCTCTCCCATCCATGTATCTATCTCATTCTTAAAACTTAAGAGTGAGCCCACATTTACCACATCAGATAGCAGCTCGTTCCAAATTCCCCCAAATGTTCCCCCTAAAACTTTCTCCTTTCACTCTAAAGCCACATCCTCTCATATTTATCTCTCCTAATCAAATCTATCAAATCTCTTCTCATTCTTCTACACTCTAAGGAATAAAGTCCCAACTTGTTTAATCATTTCCTGTAACTCCTGAAGACCCAGCAACATCCTAGTAAATCTTCTCTGCACTCTTTTGATCTTACCAATATCCTTCCTGTAGCTCAGTGACCAGAACTGCACACAATACTCCAAATTTAGCTTCACCAATTTCTTCTACAACCTTACCATATATCCCAACTCCTGTACTCAATACTTTGATTTACAAAGGCTAAGATGCCAAAAGCTTTCTTCACAACCCTGTCTACATGTGACGCCACTTTCAGGGAATTATGTATCTGTATTCCAACATCCCTTTGTTCCTCTGTACTTCTCAGTGCCCAACCATTTACTATGTATGTCCTACCTTGGTTTGTCCTTCCAAACGCAACACCTCACACTTTTCTGCATTAAAGTCCATCTGCCATTTTCAGGTCCATTTTTTCAGTTGGTCCAGATCACTCTGCAAGCTTTGAAAGCTTTCCTTACAGTCCACGTTTCCAATATTAGTGCCATCAGCATACTTGCTGTTCTATTTTCACACAATAATATCCAGATCATTGACAAAGATGACAAACAACAATAGTCCCAGCATCGATCCCTGAGTTACAGACCTCCAGTATGAGAAGCAATCATCTACTACCATTATCTGTCTTCTCTCATTCAGCCAATTTCGAATCCAGTTCACAACCTCTCCATGAATACCTTGTGACTGAATCTTCCATGTGGGACCTTGTCAAAGGCCTTGCTCAAGTCCATGTAGACTATATCCACAGCCTTTCCTTCATCTACTTTGTTGGTAACTCCTCAAAAAAACTCTATAGATTCGTTAAACATGATCTACCATGCACAAATCCATGCTGACTATCCTTAATCAGCCCTTGGCTATCCAAAAACCTGTTTCTCCTATTTCTCAGAAGACCCTCCAATAATTTACTCACTACTGACATCAGGCTCACCAGCCTGTAATTTCCTAGTTTATTTTTGGAGCCTTTTTTGAACAACATGAGCTACCCTCCAATCCTCTGGCACCTCGCCCATTGCTAAAGACATTTTAAATATTTCTCCCAGGGCCCTTGCAATTTCTATCTTAGTCTCCCTCAAGGTCTGAGGGAATATCATGTCAGCCCCAGGGGATTTATCCACCTTTATTCGCTCTAGGGGAGCAAGCACCTCCTCCTCTTTAATCTCAATATGTTCCATGCCGCTATTACTTGTTTCCCTTCCTTCCTTCCACACCATGCCAGTTTCCTGAGTAAATACTGATGCGAAAACTCTGTTATACATTTTAACTGTCAGATTTGAAGGTCCCACTAGTTTTCACTAGCAGCTTGGCAAGGCTCCAATTTTAATGTTAAAAACCAGGATACCATTTTTAAGGAGGCACTGATCAGGAAATACAGGGTTGTTATTGAAGAGAAAGGACCATTTCAAGTGCAGCTGTCAATTTAACATACTCTATACTGCCACCTGCACATTCCCCTTCACGTCATATCGTGGTATTGTACCCTCATCCCTTCTTCATCTTCAGCTCGTGATTAAATGGCGGGGTGGACTCAGTGGGCTGAATAGCCTATTGCTGCACCCATGTGTTATGATCTTCATCACTGCACCAAAATCTCTGTCCAACACTTCCAGGAGTTGTTGTGTCAAAAGAACGTAGCGGTTCAACAGCTTCCTCAGAGTGGTTATGAAAGGCTATAACTGGTGACCTTTCCAATAATTCCTATTCTCAGAACTATTTTGATATAATGTTTAGCTGTTGAATTACACTACACACTAGATAGAAAGAAACCACTGAGTGAAGTGAGTATTTGTGAATGATTTGTCTCCAAAGAACTGTAATGTAGAAGAGAAAGAGGGCACATGTTTCAACTTTAGCTTGAATGTAGATGGTCAATGGCAAGTCAACCACCTATCCACCACCCAACCAATTTTCATCTTTGTTGGATTGAAACTGACAGTCGTTAACTTCATCTAGCTTCATAAGTTCTGCTAACTGTTGTTTAGCCATGGAAAAAAAAGCTCTAAATTAAAATTTCTAAAGGAGTTTTTTTTAATTAAAAATCATTATAAGAGATCTTTGAGGAAATATTTCTTTAGCTGGAAGTACCAAATGTTCCATTTAGAAATGGTTCTGCATTGTACTCCACTTCATTCATTTCCTTTGACTTAGTGAGTGGGTCTTTTAGTGCATGCAGCTGATGGCAATTTCTAATCCTACAACCTGCCCTATTGTCTAATCCACAGTGGTTCTCAACCTTTTTCTTTCCACTCACATCCCACTTTAAGCATCCCCTATGCCATCAGCTCTCTGTGATTATTAAGGGATTGCTTAAGGTGGGATGTGAGTGGGAAGGGAAGGTTGAGAATCACTGCTCTAGACCTATTTGTTACTGAAATATCTTGCTTGAGAAAAATTGTCATTGGCCCATTTCCTTTGGAGATATGAAACCATGCACATAACGAGTCGATGAGGTATGATTAAAACAGTGGTTTTCCAACTTTTTCTTTCCACCCACATACAACTTTAAGCAATCCCTTACTAATCACAGAGCACCAATTGCATAGGGGATACTTAAAATGGGATGTGAATGGAAATAAAAAGTTGGAAAACCACTTAAACTTGGTCATTGAAGGAATTAATGCATTACTTTTAAATGAATTATGTTTGTTGCCATATACATACCGGTAAGTACAATTTATAGATGAACTAAAATCTTACTTGCTGCAGCTTCCCAGGTACACAAACCACACTTCACATAAGCAAAGAGAAAAAAAAAACTAGAAATTTCAGTTAGAGAGAGAAAAATAAATGAATATGTTCCCAAATACGCCGAGTCAGCAGTGTATAACTAACTCAGAATCAGAATTTATTGTCATACAAGTCATGAAATTTGTTGTTTTGTGGCAGCATCACAGTGAAAACTTTCATATGATAACCATCTTACAACAATAAATAAAAATAGTGTATTAAAAGTTAAAGTAAGGCAGTGTCTTTGGATCGTTGATCATTCAGGAATCTGATGGCAGCGGGGAAGAAGCTGACCTTGTGCTGCTAAGTAGTCATCTTTAGGTTCCTGTACCTTTTCCCCCTGCTGGAGGCAAAGTGAAAAGGGCATAGCCTGGGTGGTGTGGGTCCTTGTGGAGAGAGGTTGCTTTCTTAAGACACTGCTCTTGTAGATGTCCTCGATGGAGTGAAGTTTGGTGCCCATGAAATCGCAGGCTGAGTTAACAACCCTCTGAAATTTTTTTCTTGTCCTGAGCATTGGCACCTCTGCCCCAGACAGTGATACAACCATCCAGGATGCTCTCCACAATACACCCGTATAAGTTTCCAAGTGTCTTCTGTGACATTCTGAATCCCCTCAGACACCTCACGAAGTATAACCATTGAAGAGCCTCCTTCGTGTTTTGGGTAAGGGGGGTGGGGGTTCAAAAATCTGATGAGAAATAACTATGGATTTTTTTTCTGGAAATCTAAAAAGCATTTGGAAATGCCTTAAGATTGTACCTCACCCTCAAATGTGTTTCTGCAAGCTGCTCATGTTTCAATCGTATATTTAAAGTATCCAGACAGTGAATCTTTCACATTAACAGAATGGAAACTTCATCCCATCTCATCCATGTCAACCAAGTTGTCAATTTGAGCTGCAATGCACAAATGTGCTGTAGAAACTCACCAGGTTACACGGCATCCACAGGAAGCAAAGGGTGACCTTCGTCAGTCATGAAACATTGGTTACCCTTTACTTCCTATGGATGCTGCATGACCTGCTGAATTTCTCCAGCACATTTGTGTATTGTACTCAACCCCAGCATCTGCAGGCTTTCTTGTTCAACTTTGCCCATCTGAGCTAGTCAGGCTATTATTTAAATGGCAAGTGATTGCAGCATGCTGACTTGCAGAAGGTCTTTGGGATGCTTGTGCATGAATCGTAGAAAGGTTGGCTTGCAGATGCAGGAGGCTATCAAGAAGGAAAATGGAATGTTGGCCTTCATTGCTCGAGGGGTTGAATTTAGGAGCAGGGAAGTTATGCTGCAGCTGTACAAGGTATTGCTGAGTACTGTGTGCAATTCTAATCTCTTTACGTGAAGAAGGATGTACAATACTGACTTTAAAAGTTCACCAGGATGATTCCACAAATGAGGGGGTTGGCCTAAGAGGAGAGAGTAAGTCGTCTGGGTCTGTGCTCATTGGAATTCAGAAGAAGAGGGAATCTTAAAAGAAATGTATAAAATAGTGAAAGCTATAGATAAGATAGAGTTAGGTATGTTGTTTCCATTGGTGTAGGAGGCCTGCAAGCTCACACCAAGACACAAGAGAAACTTGTCCGTGAACTACTCTTTGCAGATGATGCCACTTTAGTTGCCCATTCAGAGCCAGCTCTTCAGCGCTTGACGTCCTGCTTTGCGGAAACTGCCAAAATGTTTGGCCTGGAAGTCAGCCTGAAGAAAACTGAGGTCCTCCATCAGCCAGCTCCCCACCATGACTACCAGCCCCCCCACATCTCCATCGGGCACACAAAACTCAAAACGGTCAACCAGTTTACCTATCTCGGCTGCACCATTTCATCAGATGCAAGGATCGACAATGAGATAGACAACAGACTCGCCAAGGCAAATAGCGCCTTTGGAAGACTACACAAAAGAGTCTGGAAAAACAACCAACTGAAAAACCTCACAAAGATAAGCGTATACAGAGCCGTTGTCATACCCACACTCCTGTTCGGCTCCGAATCATGGGTCCTCTACCGGCACCACCTACGGCTCCTAGAACGCTTCCACCAGCGTTGTCTCCGCTCCATCCTCAACATCCATTGGAGTGCTTACACCCCTAACGTCGAGGTACTCGAGATGGCAGAGGTCGACAGCATCGAGTCCACGCTGCTGAAGATCCAGCTGCGCTGGATGGGTCACGTCTCCAGAATGGAGGACCATCGCCTTCCCAAGATCGTATTATATGGCGAGCTCTCCACTGGCCACCGTGACAGAGGTGCACCAAAGAAAAGGTACAAGGACTGCCTAAAGAAATCTCTTGGTGCCTGCCACATTGACCACCGCCAGTGGGCTGATAACGCCTCAAACCGTGCATCTTGGCGCCTCACAGTTTGGCGGGCAGCAGCCTCCTTTGAAGAAGACCGCAGAGCCCACCTCACTGACAAAAGGCAAAGGAGGAAAAACCCAACACCCAACCCCAACCAACCAATTTTCCCTTGCAACCGCTGCAATCGTGTCTGCCTGTCCCGCATCGGACTGGTCAGCCACAAACGAGCCTGCAGCTGACGTGGACTTTTTTACCCCCTCCATAAATCTTCGTCCGCGAAGCCAAGCCAAAGAAAAAGAAGGAGGCCAGAACTAAGGAACATAGTCTCAGGATTCAGAGTAGTAGATTTAGGATGGAGATTAGGTGAACTACTTTTCCCAAAAGAAGTTCTATCCATGGAATTCACTGGGTATTGAAGCAATGGAAGCTATCTCAGTAAATATACTTGGGACAAGGTTGGATAGATTTTTGCAAAGTTGAATTAAGGGATATGGGGAAAGGCAGGGAGGTGGAGATGAGCTGATCATCAGATCAGCCATGATCTCATTGAATGGTAGAGCAGGATCAACGGGCCGGACGGCCGACTATTGCTTTGATTTCTTGTGTTCTTAGTCCCATTTGCCTGCATTTTCCCCATATTCTTTCTTTCCATATACGTGTCCAAATGTGTTTTAAATATTGTAATTGTACCTGACACTTCCTCTGGCAGTTCGATCCTTATATGCAACATCCTCTATGTAAAAAAAGATGCCCCTCAGGTTCCTTTAAATCAATATACTATCCTAATTTTGTGTGTGTGTGTGTGTGTGTGTGTGTGTGTGTGTGTGTGTGTGGGGGGGGGGGTGGTGGTGGGGGGGAACTCTGATTGTTCACTTGGGTTACATCTCTGATTTATGTACATCTCTACAAGGTCACCCCTCAGCCTCCTACCCTTCTTGCCAATCCAGCCTCTCCTGTAACCCCAGTTACGGTAACATCAGCATAAATATCTTTAGTGCCATTTCCAGTTTGATGACTTCCTTCTGATAGGAAGCCAACCAGAACTGTACTTGGTATTCCATTTGTGGGCTTACCAATATTATGCCCCAATGTACTCAGTGCCCTGACCGATGAAGCAAGCTGCCAAATGCATTCTTCCTCACTCTATCTATCCGCACCATCTCTTTTATGAAATTATACTGGTACAGAGCCCCGTATCTGAAATGCCTGGGACCAGAAGTGCTTTGGATATCAGATTTTCTTTGGATTTTGGAACAATGTGTAAGCACACATTGCTAAGCAGCATAGTAGCATTTGCAGAATATCTGTATCAGCTGTTAAAAAGCAACAACAAACAATGGCAGACCTTTTGAGTGCTGACATGATGCCACAAGTGGAAAATTCACATGAAAATAATGTCAGAATGAGAATCAGGATTTATTGTCATGAGCAATGCATGAAATTTGTTGTTTTGCGGCAGCGTCATAGAGGAAACGTTCATATTATAATCTTATGACATTACTATAAAAATAATAGCAATAATGGGGCACAAAAAGTAAGGCAGTGCCTTTGGTTCATTGATCATTCATGAATCTGATGGCAGCGGGGAAGAAGCTGTCCCTGTGTCGCTGAATGCTCATCTTTAGGCTCCTGCACCTTTTCCCAAATGATAGCAGAGTGAAGAGGGCATGGGCTGGGTTGTGGGGATCTTTGAGGATAGAGGCTGTATTTTTAAGACACCGCCTCATGCAGATGACCTTGATGGAGTGAAATCTGTTGCCTGTGATGTCGCAGGCCGAGTTAACCCTCTGGAGTTGGCGCCTCCATAGCGAGCAGTGATGCCTCCATAGCGAGCAGTGATGCCTCCAGCCAGAATGCTCTCCACAGTACACCTGTAGAAATTTATGAGAGCAGAACAGTTATCGAGGAATAACAAAATCTTGCAGTCATCATCCAGTCCAGCTGCCCTGCAGTGAGCACAAACCGTTGGTACAAAATTTATTGTGAAACCTGTCAGAAAAGATGTCCCTGGTGATCCATGCCTTTTTGTTTGCATAATAATGGAGTGGTCCTTTAAATCAATGAGGATGCAAGTTTTTGCCTATCTCAGTTAATGCTTACTGCATTAACACATCCCAGCACAGTTATTCTGTCCTTGGCAGCCATAATTCCTGTAGGGGCTGTCTCATCTGCTGTAGTCAGTGTCTTTCTGGGGCAATAATACCAAAACAGTGATGTTTCATCACCATTATAAACTTGTCCTGGCATCATATTTTCATCAGCGATGATCTTGGCAAACTCGTTAATGAATTTCTCAACTGCTTCGTGATCAGCAGATACTTTATCACCACAAATCTTTTAAAATGTAATACCGTCTTTGTTCAAACCAGCCTGTTGTATATTCACAGTTCCCTTCAATTTTCAGTTAATCATGAAAGAACTTTGCTTGTTTCATGATCAGGATGTATTCACAGTGAGGCTGATGGATCCACTCCATCTATTTTTCATTCACTTTTGTTCATTACTGTGAGCATTGAACTTCAACAGTTTATCCTTTTTCTTTAGATGATAGATGGTGGTCATTGCGACACCGTACTCTTCTGTAAGATGTTTTGCACTCACACCGCTGACCATTTTCTCCAACAGCACAACTTTCTCTGCTATAGATAAGCATAAACACTTTCTCTTTTTCTTATCACCGATACCATAGGGGTATCTGCAGGCCTTTTTGACATTTTCAACAATATCTTTGTACCAAAGAGCTCTGTTCTAACAAACTGGTGCCATCAGAGCCCCACTTGTGACATCACATTGGTGCTCAAAAAAGTTTCAGATTTTGTTTCTTTCAGTTTTCGTGTTATCGGATATGGGATACTGTATAACTTCAATCTTGGGTCTTTTTGTTCAACTGCACTCCCTCGAGCCTTATTAATGTACAAGTTCTGCCCTTGTTTGACTTACCAAAATGCAACAGCTTGCACTCACTTGAATTAAGATCCATCTGCCATTCCTCAGCTCACTGATTCAATTGACCCCATTGGAATATTAGATTACCTTCCCCATTGTTCACTGTATCACCAATTGCTAGATTGTAATTCTGCCTGTAATATTGGCATGGGGAAACATCGGTATTATGAACAATATTTATCAAAGTGTTGTAGTGACAAAATACACAGCAACTCCTTGAGGGCACAGAGGTGAAAGATGTAATCAGTTTCACTGAGATACTTGAATGACTCTCTGGAAATAAATAATTATTGAGATAGTAATATTCTAATTGAGTAATAACTTTTAAGTTCTATACTGTGGCATTGCCATAATAAATAGAAGTAAAATGATTGAGTCAAATCCAACAGTGGTATCACTCAAATTAATCAGAACATCTATCTATTTTGGAAGCATTTTGAAACATGAATTGAAAGTGTGGCCAAAATGTTCCTATCAGGAAAAATCCAAAACCTTGATCTGTGATGTGTAATTAGTGTGGTTATGCGAATAGGAACCAAGAAAATTTCTATTAGTAAGAATTTTAGTCAATCCTGCCTGTGCCTGGAACCAGATTTTTGATGACACCACTCAAAATGTAGAATCAAACTTTAAAATGTCCAGATTCACAAACACAAGTGGAACAGTATGTAGCCATTAAAACACTCCAGCATGAAATCACAACACCTGTACTCATTGGTGTGATTAATGAAGCAAAATATCTTTGGTAGGACCATGATGGCAAATAGGTGGATGAAACTTTGTACCATACATAAAACCTTCTTGATCCAGCCTTGGTTACACAAAAATGGTGGAGAAGTTCAACAAGTCACCCAGCATTCTTTATGTAGCAAAGATACATTTACATAAGCAACATTTTAGACTTGAGCCCTTCGTCAACGTACAATAAAAGTCCTAAACTCCCATCTTCTTGGCGATTGGGCAGGTCTGGATTTTCGTATTTTCTGGATTGTCGGGTAATACTTTTAAAATTAAAATTTAAGGAGAATATAGAGGAGATGAACAGGCAAATTTTGATAGTTTATTTAAGCAACTTTTTTTCATATAAACTACAAAGTACAAAAAAAGTGTTCATTTCCGCGGCTTCTGTGCATCTGTGGCGCTTTCATAAGCACGCACACGCTCAAAAGTCCGCTAAACATCAAAATGTGGAGAGTTTACAAGAAGTCCGGATTCTCGGGTTGTCAGGATTTCTGGATTCTGGATTTTTGGACTTTTAATGCATGGGGAAAAAAGGTCGGCAGGCACCTTAATAAAATGGAGGTGGGTAAGGGGCAAGGGGAGGAGCACAGGCCCACAGGCAAGAGGTGGATATGGGTGGGAGGGCTGAAGAGATAAAAGCTGAGATGTAATAGACAAGGGGGCTGGCTCTCTGAAATGAGAGGGAAGGGAGTGGAGAGCTGGAGGAAAGCAGACAGATGGATGGGGAAGAAGGGGAGTGGCCTAGGTCTTTTCTTGTGAGCTAGAGTTTTAGAAAATCTTATCTGTTGTTGTTCACATTCAAAAGTGTGGTGAACATTTGGAATTTCTTCCCCAGAGGGCTATACGGAGACACCCACTAATCATTCAAAGATTGATAGATTTCTGAATGTTAAAGGTATCAAAAGTGGTGGTGCTGGAAAATTGAACTGAGTTACATGAATGATGATTTTTTTTTATAAACAATGGAGCAGGCTGGAAGGGCTCGGTATTTTAGTCCTCATTTCATAAGCATGTTCTTATGTTTTATATCGATGTGGGCTCCATTATAAGTACTTTGCACTCAAACCCCTAAAAAACAGAGAGAGAAAATGGTGGGAAGACTTAGCAAGTGAGGTAGCTTCCAGCAACTCTGTTTCATTGGCTTGAATATGTTAATCTCCCTGTTTGCATGTTATTTGCTATCATTTGGTGGCCTCCAAGTGTGTACACCTCATCCCCAGAAATGTTTTTGAAATCTGCAAGAGCTGATCTTGTTTGGTGAATAGGTTAAAGATTAAATTCATTTTTTGTAGATCAGTGAGCAGGTTATAGATTCTAAAAATGAATATCTAGCCCTACTTGTATCAATCCTATTCTGCAGTCTTGCTTTATTGTAACAAAGGGCAACAAGAAGTTCACAGTCTGCAAATGCAGAACATCTATTCCCATTATGCTGGAGTGAATAAAACTCAAGCCCCTTTTACACTTGCATCCCACTAAATTGGCCGTTCAGTATCCTGGGATAGGAATGGGAGTTCGGCTTTTCACACTTGACCGCTCCTAACTGGGACACTGAATGCTTTCACACTTGCAAGGAGCCATCCCCGGGGTTAGGACTGTTCTACCTTCTACTGGTGATGTCATGATGCATCGAGCGATGGTGAACCTGCCCTAAATCCTCATCAATGTATTATGATCTTATATTTGAACAAAATTAATCATGCCTAATTATAACATAATTAAGTTTTATGTACAGCATAGTATGAGCCCTTCAGCACCTGTTGTGGTTATGCCAATCTATATAAACCTTTCGAAGGGACTGTGGGAAAGTGCTTGCAATAAATAGTGATAATGGACAATTTATATAGTGTGGGAAAGTTGGTAACACTATCGTGTACAATTTATAAATACAGTTGGAAAAACCGATGAAGGACCTGCCCTCCCAGAATGCCATGTGGCAGAGAAAGGGCTGTATGCTTGGCTGCATACATGGAGCATTCAAAGAGGGGATTCTCTGCCTCATGGCATTCTGGAAAGTCAAGTCCACCAATTTTCCCACACTGTTTAAAGATTGTCCACTATTGCTATTTATTGCTGTTCATTGCTATTTATTTCTTCTCTCTCTCTCCCACTTCAACTTTCCCATGGCAAAGTTTATACCTTAATTGAATCTTTTCTTCCTATTCTCACTTAAAAACTTGGATCATTTCAATCCTACAATGCAATTATCACTTTCACACTTGCCTGATTGCAATGCCGGCATCTGCAGACACCAGGGATTGTTCTAGGGGTCGAGGCCGTCAATCCTCGGCATGAAATGACTTCATCTGACACTGGCATTGAGCAGATTTTACTTTCACACTTGCCACTTCAAAGACCAATTAGCGTTTGATTCCTGGGATCACTTGCAAGTGTGAAAGGGGATTCAGAGAACCTAGGTCAAACAATAACGATGGTAAAATCTATTGTAATCCCTCTATAAGTACTTACCATATCAGCTATCCATGTGATATAAGTATTGAACATTATGATAGGTTTTTGATTATAGTAAAAAGAGATACTGCTGTATTATTTATAACGTTCTTTCAATCTGCCTATTATTGTAGAGATTGTTGGATTTAATGAATGAGCAGTAATCTTTTGCTTTGTGATTGCCTGTCTTGCTGGTGAAGTCATCAGAATCCCATCAATGATAAACGTACAGCACTTGCATTCAGGTCAACATTATTGAATACAGTAAAACCACTGATATCTGGCACCTGCGTGGAATGGTAGATGCCAGATAAGCACATTTTCTGGTTGCTGGAGACTCGCTCTTACAATGCCTAACTAATACTCCAACATTAAGATTAAACAGTTCAAAAGACAAAAGACAGTGCAAAATGTAAAGTAATTTGGAAAAAAAATCAGTATTCAGTATTATTGTCATTAATTTTGTAAAGTTTGCTTTAATCAGGTAATTCCTGTAACTTATGTAATTTAAATTTAGAATAGACCCCCCCAGTCACTGGCACTGTAGCGCTAGCTGCTACACTAACTGTACCGCCATCATAATTAGCCTCCCCACCAAAGTTTACAGCCAAAGCCTTACTAAAATGCTAAGTAATATACTAATAATGATAAAGATTCATACAAAGCAAGGATATGGGACACTTTAAGAGAGTCACCCCAAGGGCAAACGACGTCAACCAACTCTTCATCCTGGGTGTTGCCATTTTATACAAACACAACTTTTTTCAAACAGCTGCTATGAGAAAAGCACGACCAAGGCCCTCCACTGGCTGAATATTTGCTCCCCTCTTCACCAAAGGTTTATGTGTTATTTTAGAGATCATTTACTTTTCCGATTTTACACTTTCAAACTTTAAATTTTTATTGATTCTTATTTATTTAAATTTATTTATTTTCCTAGACTTTTTTTTGCTGGTTGCTTGAGGTTGCCCGTTGCTTGAATTCTCGATAACAGGGGTTTTACTGTATACTGGAAGTAGCCCTCCATGATGATCCCTGGTGATCCACAATCTCGGAGGAGATTTTTAAAGTCAAATCTCAAGTACAAAGCCACTTTCTCTTCTTCCCTGATGAAGGAAATACAAATTTTGACTGGTAGCAGAAAGATAAATGGTTAGGGTTGTGCATGGAGATGATGTCTCAGTGCTGACTGCTTCAGTACTGCTGTATTCGAGCCATTTTTGCAACACAAATATCAGGCTGAGAAAGGACTGAGAAAAATTGATAAAAGCCGGGGAAGAGTTAGAAACCCTGCCACGGTGATAAATAGATTTGCTTTTATATGGCTGTGGTAATTACTTTGTAAAACCTATTTTCTCTGCAGTTGCCAACCCCTTGAAACAAATGACAATGAGCAATTGAAATAAATTTGTAAAATACTTTTCAATGAAAGCAATTGAAGACTGGCATAAAACTGCATGGATACATCAAACTTTATAGATGTGTGTGTGTATGAGTCTTCGAGGTCGTGTACTTACCTTCATCGGGAGGAGAGTGAGAATGTCAGGATCACCCATGTGGCATTGAGCCAATGAGAAGGTCAGAGGAATTTAGCTGGGTGGTGTTTGGGGAGCTGAAGAATGCAACGTTTCTAGTGAATAATAAAAGAAAGTCGACTTCATGATGTACTGTAAGAAACAAATGAGTGTATTCTTCATTTGTAAGCTGTAGAAATCAGTGCCGTTACAACACGCACACGCACACGCACACACACACACACACACACACACACACGTTTAAGCATCAAATGTATCATCAGGAACTTGCGGTACAATTTTCATTTACGCTAAGGGAATTATAGTTTAAGAAGTACGGGTGGAATATCATAGGAACACAACAGCACACAGTGGAGGATGACCGCATTGTAAGTTTAAGCACCTCACAGGAGGTCAGAAGGAATGCATGTATATGGCTCCACCATAATATTTGTTTTGATCCCCAATCAGTTTTAGAACCTGAGCCTCATTTGCTATCATGCGACAAGATATGTGCACCAGTGCATTGATCATAGGTGAGAGAGGGGCAGATATACTTAGGAGACAGTCCGAATCTTGGCAAAGAGAGATGTCTGAAGTGGTGTGAAATTGACGGTGCTGGGAGTTGGAGGTTTGAAGATTTACCCAGCACATCGTGTTCCAGACCCCCAATGGCTTCAAATTTAAATTTAAATGTTTAGAAGTTTTAAATTTAACTTTAGGCATACAGCACAGCAAATAGGCCATTTCAGTCCAAGAGCTTGTGCCGTGCAATTTAAACCTAGTTAACCTATAACCTCTGTACGTTTCGAATGGTGGGAGGAAACTGGAGCCCCTGGGGAGAACATACAAATTCCTTACAGACAGTGCAGAATTCGAACCCAGTCCCAATCACTGGCGCTGCAACAGCATTGCACTAACTGCTATGCTAAAATAAAAGTTATAATATTTGTGTATTTTTTCTTTTTGAATGGTCACTTAAGATCCATTGGTTCTATATTATATATTATATATATATATATACAACTGTATTACAGAGCAGATCCCCACCTAAAACAAGCTAGTCCTTTAATAATTCAAACCAAAATGGCAGAGTGCCAGTATAAAGAGATGGAAAACTATCTCACAGCTGTTTCAGGCAGTTCCTGTCCAAATGTACCTCCAATTAATGCACAGGCCATTCAAATAAACATCAGGAACACACTCTTAATGCAAATTTAGTTTTCTGGAAGGAAATGTATAACGATCTGACTTATCCCATCCTTCCAGCTGGGTCTGTGCTCAGAAAGTGGAAGGGACAAAAAAATACTTAAATGATTTAATACCAAGGTAGAGTGTTGCATATTCTAGAAAACTGAAACGAATAGGATATGTTGGAAAGCATCTGTGGAGAAAGAGACATTTCAGGTTGACGTCCTCTCCTCAGAACTGGTCAGTTTGTATGCAGTTAAGCTCAGCTTTTGAACATGCACATGCACTGACTGTTTACTGCATCTTCAAGAAGAAATTAATTCCGACTGCAGTATTACGAGCCCAGAGGACCCCAAAACCAAGCAGCAATAGAAATTTGCCAAGACAAATGACTACTTAAAACAATAGTTGCTGTTAATTTTCTTTAAACATAAAAAAGGATCAAACTTGAACTTATTATTTTTATTAACTTAACCTAACTTAATCCCCTTCTAATTCTAAGCGCGCATGCATGTAATCTGTATATGTTCAGGAAAGTTCTTTGCTTTAATAGTCCAATCATTCACTTCTCACTCCTCCCAAGTTCATCAGTATCAGGCAATTCTTATACTGTGCACAGAATTTAACATTTATGAATTTTCACCAGGCTTTGGTGCTTAAAGGTAAATGGTTACCACTCAAAGGAAGGTTCTCGTTGGTTTCAGAGGGAGATTTGTTGTTCATTGGAAACACACAAACTGATTTCCTCTGATCAGCCACTTCAGTGTCTTGATGAAGAAACTTGCCCCATCATGGGTTTTCCAAATGATAACCTCTTCTTTCAGGTCACTACAGAATTCCTCTTGTTTCCCTTATTTCAGGGAAAACACTCTAGCCAGCCTTTTCCTCTTGTAATGACTACAAGTGTTTTGAATAGGCTGAACTCAGAACTCACAACCAGTCTTCAAAATGGGGTTTTCAACAAGCCTGCCAGCTTTCCATGTTGCAGCCTCACAAAAGCTACTGCAGAACTGTAGTCCTGACTTCTCTCTCTCCAAAGAATCATGTTTTATTCTCTCACTCTGTTTGCAAAACCACATGACCCCTCTTATGCAGGTAAGGGATAAGTTAGAGGGGTAACCATGTGTTTTTGAAGAAGGAGAACATCTCGGATGATTTAGCATGGAAGAGTTGCAAACTGCAATCAGACAATTGCTGACACTAGAATCAATTTCCTGAGCCTGGCAATCTGTTGCTTTAAAGACAATAGTCCATTTACTCCACAACATCAGTCCAATTAACACCTACTTGTGAAGTCTCCATAGGCATTCTTCAAAGTTTCTGTAAGGTCACTGTGGACAAGGAGTCTCTACTTTAACGTCTGTTTGTGAAGTTACCTATACTAAATCCCCATAATCTATCTCTTTTAAAAACATAATTATGTATATAAAATATAGTATAACCTGTAACAGCAGTAATTACAGAGGAGAGTCATATTGAATTTTACATATATTTCTATATAAGATGTGCAAGAACAAGAAAAATATTCTGTACAGGGGCAGAGTAATTACAATGTATCCTGGAATAAAAATGAACATTGCAACTAATGATAAACTGACAGAATTCAATATTATCTCTCTTGTTCCTGTCGGAAAGTCATTTTATCGGTCCTCCTCAACTCCCTCTCCCGAGGCCGAAGGGTTGTTTGCCAAATCCCCATGTTGGATCCCATTAAGAGACACAATGGACAAGGCCTTCATCAAGCAGCAACTCACAGAGAGCAGCACCAACCATTAGTTGGAATGACTGTGAAGTATCCCTTTCAGATTTGGCTGCCCTCAGAAGTTCATCATCCTGTTTTGCCTGTTTCATGATGAGTTGCACGTTGCAGTTCCACCATCCCAGTGCAGATTGAGGGAAAGCAAGAGGGTGCCTTTGCACCAACCCTCCCCTCAATCTCTCTAAATTACATCTCTTCCCCAACAAGGTTCCCAGTAGAATGGTGCTGATCTACAGTAAAGCTGGAAAGCTGTTTGACCAATGTTACCTCCCCTTCCAGAAACAAGATTATTCCAACTTCAGTCATATCGAGTAATATTTACTGGTTGGCAGTGCACACAACCTGAGCCAATGTTGTCAGACTTTTGGACATATTCAATTCCTGAAGCACGGGTGTTGGTTGAATCATGTCAAAATAAGAAATTTAGAGCAGCTGTTCTTAGCCTTTTTTTTAAAACCAATTAAACCATTATCAATCTTAGGACTCTGCCCCGTGAAGCATTCAAGTTTCTTCAGTACTTCTATCATTCTAACTACATTTTAAAAAATTAAAATATTTATGTTATATGAGGTGAAACGAAAAAAAGACTTTTACTTAAATGTGCTGTGCCGCCGCCCTCCCCCATGGTTCTGTAGGGTCCATTTATAGTGGCTGATTTAGAGGATTCTAAAAGTCAAAAAATCAAAATGAAATTGGTTGCTTGCAACGAGATTTATATTTTGCATGTGTGAACTTATTACTAAGCCATGTACCATAACCCTCCTCATATTCTTTGTCTGAATTATAAGACATTATCTCTTGAAGTAATAACAGTTTTATGGAGGAATATCCATCTGCTTTTTGTGTTAGTTCATTACCTTCATTTGAACTAAGTGACATTTTTTTCTCTGATGCCTGTTTATATTTATACTTCTTTGCCTCTTATCAGAATGTCTGATCTTCAGTGACAAGCATAAATATCCTCCATCGTATGCTGCTGTTTTTGCCATTGTGATTGCCCTTCTCGGACTGTACAGCAGAGTCGGCGTCAGGACAAATCTAACTGGGGGGCATTCGGTGACCGTGGCGGGGAGGTGAGGGACACAAACTGCCATTTGTGTGGCTGCTTTGTCTGCCGTTCGTGTTCGGGTGGGGGGGGGCACAGCCCGTGACTGTTCCCCACCCCCATAACATTGACCCTGCTGTCCAGCAGACTGCTGGTGGTTTCCTTCAGTCACCTAAAATCAGACACATTACCTTGTCACCTGTGTCTTCCTCGTGACAATTTCTACTTGAATTATTTAAGTGGAAAAGGTATTGCAAGCCCTAACTAATCTCATGAAATAAATTTTTCCTCAGCTTTCTCGTTAACAATTTAAAGTTGATATTTTACGATAATGGAAGTCTATTCTTTCCGGAATCTTTGTTTTTTTTCCTCTTTTGTATCCTCTCCACTTAGCAGTAGGTTGTAATTTGTGTCACCGCCTGGGAAATGTATCACACTTGCTTTCTTTGGCTGAATATTTTTGTAACGAGTAGATCAGAACCCAAGTCTCTTTCTGTAACCTTGTTCAAATTATCATTGCCTTCAATTATGGAATGCTTTTATTTGTACTTTGCAGAAGTTATGTATTTACATTCCCAGATCACTATTCACTCACAAGCTTTTTTCTTCTGTTTAGTTTATATTCTCATTCATTTCCTTTCAAAATGCTTTACATTACACATCTGGGCATTAAACTGTATTTCTCTCCTGTCAGTTACACTCAACGGTCATCTCCTGAGTTATTTTACAGTTCCCCCCAAATCGGCAAAATCTGTTACTTTTGTTTAATCAGCAGATTTCAATATTGTCATCTCTATTTCTGAACCCTAACACCTATAAATACTGACACATGTGAAGTGTTACTTCCAATCAAAACTCAGCCGGTCTCGCATCGTCCAAAGGAGGTAAAGATATATCACCGGCATTTCGGGCCTGAGGAAAAAGCAGGGAGGTGCCTGAATTAGAAGGGTGGGGAGAAGGAAAGAAAGCTGCAAGAAGAGGAGTACAGGCCAATAGACAAAACAAATGATAATTGCACGTGGATAGAAAGACAGGAGAGTAATTAATTGATCGGGGAGCAGGGTGGCTCTGTGAATGTAGAGCTGGAGGAAAGGAAAATATAGGGATAGGCATAGGGTGGAGGCTATCAGAGAAGTCGATGTTAATGTCATGTGGTTGGAGGGTCCCCAGGCAGAAAATGAGGTGTTGTTTCTCTAATTTGCAGATGTAAAGGTTAAAACCTTGTGTTTTTTGTTAAATTTGGGCCTATCCCTTTAATAAAAATTATTGTTTGTAGTGTTACCATAGTGACGATGACATCATATGTCATAATATATGGGCAGAGCAAGAGCTTGCATTTCATTCTTCAACAAACTATGAAAGATATGTGAGCTCGAGATCCTTTTTGAAATCGTTTTAATTTCATCTTAATTCATCATATTGTGTTTATTTCTTCTTATATCTGTTTAAAGTTGAATATTATTATACCATTATACAGTTTGATTTGTTTATTCATTGTTATGAAAATCTCAATGCAAAGTTATGAAAAATGTTTATTTGTTTTATCAATGAATTAAAACTACATAAAGCTGGAACTACAAAGTTTGGTTTATTGGAATATCATAGCCATTTGGAATATCATAGCTCATGTTCCCTAGAAGATGACATATTTTGAAATTGGGAAAATTAGAACTTGGAAAGTGTCCATGTCAGCATGGGAATGGCGTAGGGAATTGAAATGGGTGACCACTGGGAGATCCCCTCTATTATTGGGGCAGACAGAGGTGAGGTGCTCAGTGAAGCGATCTCCCATCCCAGACTCTCCGATGTGGAGGAGACTACAATGGGAGCACCGGATGCAATAGATGGCCCCTTCAGGTGAAGTATTGCTTCCCTTGAGGGCTGATGGAATCCTGAATGGTACAGGGGAATGAGGTGAGGGCACAGTGTAGTGGTCACATGATAGGTGCCACAAGGATGATTAGTGAGAAGGGAGGAATGGGTAGGTGAGTCATGGAAGGAGTGGTCCCTGTGAAAGATAGAGATGGGAGGGGAAGATGTGTCTGGTTGTGGGATCACGTGTTGGATGCGGAGTCGAGTGGGACAGTAGGTGAGGACAAAGGAAATCCTTTCTTTGTTTCATGTGGGGGGGCAGGGCAGAGGTGCAGGTAATGGAGGAGATGTAGGTAAGGGATACGTTAGAGGGGTAGCCATGTTTTTTTGAAGAAGGAGAACATCTCGGATGATTTAGCATGGAAGAGTTCGCCCTGGGAACAGATACAACTGAGTCGGAGGAATTGTGAGAAAGGAATGGAATTCTTATATAGGACAATGTATGAAGAATGTGAAGAGGGGTAGTTGAGTTAGCTGTGGGAGTTGGTGCATTTGTAGAAAAAGTCTGTTGAGAGTTGTCTCCTGAGATGCAAACAGAGAGATCAAGAAAGGGGACAGTGGAGATGGACTGTGAATTTGAGGTCGGGCTGGAAGTTGGCAGGCAAGTCATTGACCTCATTGTGGGTGCATGAGACAGCACCAAAATAGTCATCAATGAAGCAGAGGAATTGAGGAGCCTTGCCAGACATAGCTGGGACCCATGTGGTACCTATGGCTACCCCTTAGATCTGGAGAATGTGGGATGAGTCAAAGGAGAAGTTTTTGAGGGTAAGGACAAGTTCTGCCAGCAGAAAGTGTGGTGATGGAGGGAGACTGGCTGGGTCCATTGTTGAGGAAGAAACAAAAGGCTTTGAGGCTTTGGTATGGGGGATGGAGGTGTATTCTGATTGGAGGTCCATGGTGAAGATGAGGCAGCCAATTTTATGGAACTGAAAGTGTTGAAACAATGTAATGTCATCGATGTAAGTGGGGATGGTCTAGTCTAGGGGGACAAAACAGAGTCAAGTTAAGTGGATAGCAGTTTTGGGGGGGGGCAGGAGAATGTGGAAATGATGAGTCTCTGGGGCATTTAGGTTTGTGGATCTTGGGTAGGAGGTAGAATCGAGCAGTGTGGGGTTGGGAACCAATGAGATTAGAGGCTGAAGAAGAAAGGTGACCAGAAGTGTTGCATTCAGAGATAATTATTTACCGTTAGACTTATGGTTTGTCAACCAGTTTTTATTTGGTCTTTTTTTTTTAAATTTTTTATTTTTCACACTATGAACCATACTGACCAAAATACACATAAACATTTCCCTCTTGAATAAACACAGTGTCATTTTCTCCCCTTTCCCCCCCCTCCCTTCCCTCCCTCCTTCATCCCCCCCTCCTCACCCACTCAACGTTCAACATATATGATACATTAAACCCATTAAACAATGTCATCACACAATGAAAATAAACCAGAAATTTGTGTCTTCTACTTTTACATACTGGGTCAGTTCATTTTGTCTTCTTCTCCTTCTGTCATTTTAGGCGGTGGAGGTCCGCGGTAGGACTTCTCTGTTGTGTTCCATGTACAGTTCCCAAATGTGTTTGAATACTGTGATGTTATTTCTTAAATTATATGTTATTTTTTCCAATGTACCATTGCTTTATTCTCAGGCTATCTTCTAATTTCCAGGTTGACATAATACATTTTTTTGCTACAGCTAAGGCTATCATAATAAATCTTTTTTGTGCTCCATCCAAATCGAGTCCAAGTTCTTTACTTCTTATATTACTTAGAAGAAAGATCTTTGGATTTTTTGGTATGTTGATTTTTGTGATTTTATTTAATACCTGGTTTAGCTCTTCCCAAAACTTTTCCACTTACTCACATGACCAAATCGCATGTACTGTTGTTCCCGTTTCCTCCTTACAGCGAAAACATCTGTCTGATACTGTTGGGTCCCATTTATTTAACTTTTGGGGCGTGGTGTAACCAATTATATTGTATCATGCGTAACCTCGTGTTTATTGTATTTCTCATAGTTCTGGAGCATTATTTTTTCTTTGGCTTGGCTTCGTGGACGAAGATTTATGGAGGGGGTAAAAAGTCCACGTCAGCTGCAGGCTCGTTTGTGGCTGACAAGTCCGATGCGGGACAGGCAGACACGGTTGCAGCGGTTGCAGGGGAAAATTGGTTGGTTGGGGTTGGGTGTTGGGTTTTTCCTCCTTTGCCTTTTGTCAGTGAGGTGGGCTCTGTGGTCTTCTTCAAAGGAGGTTGCTGCCCACCAAACTGTGAGGCGCCAAGATGCACGGTTTGAGGCGATATCAGCCCACTGGCGGTGGTCAATGTGGCAGGCACCAAGAGATTTCTTTAGGAGGTCCTTGTACCTTTTCTTTGGTGCACCTCTGTCACGGTGGCCAGTGGAGAGCTCGCCATATAACACGATCTTGGGAAGGCGATGGTCCTCCATTCTGGAGACGTGACCCATCCAGCGCAGCTGGATCTTCAGCAGCATGGACTCGATGCTGTCGACCTCTGCCATCTCGAGTACTTCGACGTTAGGGATGAAAGCGCTCCAATGGATGTTGAGGATGGAGCGGAGACAACGCTGGTGGAAGTGTTCTAGGAGCCTTAGGTGGTGCCGGTAGAGGACCCATGATTCGGAGCCGAACAGGAGTGTGGGTATGACAACGGCTCTGTATACGCTTATCTTTGTGAGGTTTTTCAGTTGGTTGTTTTTCCAGACGCTTTTGTGTAGTCTTCCAAAGGCGCTATTTGCCTTGGCGAGTCTGTTGTCTATCTCATTGTCGATCCTTGCATCTGATGAAATGGTGCAGCCGAGATAGGTAAACTGGTTGACCGTTTTGAGTTTTGTGTGCCCGATGGAGATGTGGGGGGGCTGGTAGTCATGGTGGGGAGCTGGCTGATGGAGGACCTCAGTTTTCTTCAGGCTGACTTCCAGGCCAAACATTTTGGCAGTTTCCGCAAAGCAGGACGTCAAGCGCTGAAGAGCTGGCTCTGAATGGGCAACTAAAGCGGCATCGTCTGCAAAGAGTAGTTCACGGACAAGTTTCTCTTGTGTCTTGGTGTGAGCTTGCAGGCGCCTCAGATTGAAGAGACTGCCATCCGTGCGGTACCGGATGTAAACAGCGTCTTCATTGTTGGGGTCTTTCATGGCTTGGTTCAGCATCATGCTGAAGAAGATTGAAAAGAGGGTTGGTGCGAGAACACAGCCTTGCTTCACGCCATTGTTAATGGAGAAGGGTTCAGAGAGCTCATTGCTGTATCTGACCCGACCTTGTTGGTTTTCGTGCCGTTGGATAATCATGTTGAGGAACTTTGGGGGACATCCGATGCGCTCTAGTATTTGCCAAAGCCCTTTCCTGCTCACGGTGTCAAAGGCTTTCTCATAGTTCTGGAGCATTATAGAGCAGCACAATTTAGATACCTATCAGATTTTTATCAAACAAGGGAAAAACCAGATTGGACCAGATTAGAGCTAGATAAAATAGGGGAGAAGGTACCTGACATATACTATATAAGTGGGATGAAAGCTGGTTCAACATAGGAATTCACCAGTACTGCACCATCTGCTCAGCCTTTGGAAGAAGATTCACGTAGAAAGGAATAAAACAAAATTAATATTGACGCAAAATCAACTAATCCCTTTCACAATAGATAACCTTTCCTTTAGAGAATGGGAGAGAAAAGGGATCAAAAGAATAGAAAATTGTTTTTCGGGAAATAAATTATTGTCTTTTGAACAAATGAAGGACAAATATGGTATAACTCATGGTACAATGTTTGCATACCACCAACTGAAAACCTACTTGAAGGACAAATTGGGAAGCAGGCTGAGGTTACCAGAAGGAAGCAATTTTGAATATGTGATTACAGACACAATGATAATTAAAAGATTTATTACAAACATGCACATCAAACTGCAAGAGAAAGAGAACGAGGAAACAACCTGTAAACCCAAACAAAAATGGGAACAAGATCTAAACATAAAGATAAAGAATGAAACATGGGAAAAGTTATGCTCCGGAATTATTTGGTCTTCTTGATGAGTGCTTTGCCCTAATGTTCCCTTGTTTTATATTATTTTCATGTTTTACATCTCTTTCTTCCATGCCGAGCATCTTTCTCAAGGTTCAAACTCCTGTCATTTTCAGATTTTGAGCTTTGCTCTGGGGCTGTTTTTTTGTTGTTGCAAATATAGATGTAGATTGTGCATTTAATGCTAGCCCCTTGGTGGTTATTAGTGCAGAAATAATGACTTGGTGAGTCACATTTTCCTTGTGTGTTTAACAGACCTTGGTCATTTCGCTTCTTTCTCTTTCTGATAGTTTTATTTGGTATCGGACACCATTGATGTGTTTGGAAGGTCAGAATGATGGAATTGTGCAAACCATCATCATTGTGTATCACATCATTTATCAAGGTGAGGCATTGGAATATTTTGGTGGGGCATGGGTCTTAAGAATATTTTAGTTGGGCATAGTGTTACGAGCCCAAAGGACCCCAAAACCCAGCAGCAATAGGCATTCACCACGACAAGTAGTTACTTAAACAAAAGTTGTTTTTAATTATCTTTAAACATGAAAACAGAATCACCCTTTAACTTATTTCTATTAACATAACTAACCCAACTTAACCCCCTTCTAATTCTAAGTGCAAGTGTATGGAATGTGTGTATAAATTTAAGAAAGTTTCTTTGGTTCACAGTTCAATCTCACTTCTCATTCTTCCAAGTTCACTGGTTGCAGGCAATTCTTATTTTGTGCACAGAATTTAACATGTATAAAGTTCACCAGGCTTTGGTGCTGGAAAGGTAAATGTTTACCGCTCAGAAAGGTTCTTTGTAGGTTTGCAGAGAGAGATTTGTTGTTCCAGGATTTCCACAATCGAGGTACCACCATTAGTCACCTCAGTGTCTTGCTGATGAAACTTGCCCCATCACGGTTCTCCAGATGATAACCTCTTTCTTTCAGGCTACTACAGAGTTCCTTTCTGTTCCCCTTATTCCAAAAGAAACATCAGACAGAGAGCACTTCAAGCCATCAGCCACTCTGGGGTTTTTGTTTTAGTTCCAACAAGCTACTCCTGCTTGTTTCAGCTGTGACTGTTCAGTCTCCCTCTCTCTCTTTCTTGCCAAAACCCTCTCCTTCTCCAGCAAACGATTCGAGTTAGTCTTCTACTCCCATCTGTGGTTTTTAGGTAAACAAGAACCCAAGAGTGACCTTTGAGTGAACACTTTGCAGAAAGGTCAGAAGTCTTGTAAAATTGTTCAACACAAATGATCTGTCTCCAGTCCATTCATTTCATGACATCATTTCAATTAGCACCTACTTGTGAAATGTGCATAGCATTCTCCATAGTTTCTGTAAAGTCACTGAATATGAATTCTTCACTATTTCAAATAAGATATGTTTTAAAGTGTGTGTATGTATATAACCTACTCTAATTTTTACCAATTTATCTCCAAAATACATCTACAAATATTCTATCACAAGAGGAATGTTTTGGGAAATAATTAAAAAGTTGGTTTGAAAAAATAAACTTGTTATTGTTGGTGTGAAAGTTGTGACTTGGCAACACTGGAAAATCACTTTGTTCTTTTTGTTTTCATAACGTGTTTGTGCTCTTCAGTGCTGTTAGTGATTTGCAACAAGCTAAGAGAAACCTACTGGAAATCACAAAATGTGAAGATTGAAGGTTGAAACCAACAAAATTAGTCCCTTGAATCAAAAAAACCTGCCGCCAGCATTTTTTTTTAATAATTGAAGTGGGGCCTAAGGCAAAAAATGTTGAGAACCACTGGTGTTGCACATCAATAGAATTTCTTTGGAAGTGTCTATGCCGAGCTTGGGAGGATGGTGGTAGTGGTGTGGTGGAAATGGAGATAACGATTGGGTATGTTCATAGGGTTAGGGTAGTTCAGGTAGAAGGGGGAATGTGGAGGTGAAAGTTGGCACTCACTCACGGTCTCTTCCAATATTTCATCGGATACTGGATTTATCCTCAGTCATGTATTTGCATATCACTCTTTGCAAGTTCCTCATGATCTTGGATCAAACTTTGAATCCCAATGAATGCAATGACAGTAACTGATTGTAAATGCAGCACTTTTTTTCAAAACTAACCCTCGATCAAGAGATAACAGACTCCAAAAACATTTTCTCAAATGTTTGCAATGTTTCCAGATAGAGGGGCCACGCAGCCAAATTAAAAGGGATTTGTATTCAATCTTCCCAGCCTCACTTCAGACAAATAGGACATAACATTAATCAGAAGACATGGTGAGAAAGCATTAGTGAAGCGGACTTACTTCTGCAGTAATCATCTTTACATCAAGTTGTCACTTACAAATTTGCTCAAAGTAATTCATCAGTCCCTGCAATTCCCTTATATTTGGTGGGTAATCAAATCCTGACCGATCGCTTGCCTTGAAATACATGGACATTTGAAATAGGTACAGAAGTTTGTCAATGCCGTAATATAACATAATCAGAAACTTGTCACCTCGGTTTCTGCTTTACATAATTTATCTAAATAATTTGCATACATTAAGTGTAACACTGTTCCAAAATGTGGCTAGAAACTATATTCATTTTGGATGCAATAGATTTGTAGATTATGGCACTGGACGGGAAAATAGTGTTCGGTGATATCATCAGTTTTTTTCTGTATCTTGCTACAAATTCACAACCTGATCCTAGTATATTTTACTTTGACATTTTTCAACAAAGAGATCACAGTGATGCGGCAGTTAGTGTTGTTGCATCTTGGATCCAGCGACCCAAGTCTGATCCAGACCTTGGGAGCAATCTGTGTGGAGCTTGACAATTCTCCTCGTGTCTGCATGGGTTTCTGCTGGGTGCTCAAGTTTACTCACATACACCAAAGATCGCTGATGGGTTAATTGTCTCCGGTAAATTAGTTAAGTGACAAAACAGCCAAGGAGGACTTGATGGGTATGTGATAAAGAATGTTACAGACCATAGGAGTTCAGAGTTCAGACTTATTGTCAGGATACATACATGACATCACAAGCAACCTTGAGATTATTTTTCCTGCAGACAAGGCAGAATTGCCACTTATTGGTTGTGAAAATAAACCTGTACTCAACTTACACATATAAATAAAATAAAGAAATGTAAACAAATGGACTGTGTAATACAAAGAGAGGGGGGAAATATCAATAAAGTGCAAAAGTAAGAGTCCTTAAATGAGCAGGAGATGAAAGTGGGCTGATGGGATTGCATCATGTACCCAATAGGCTGAATGGCCTTTTACTAAGTAACTAATGGATTGTCAGGATGGGAGGTTATAAACGGAGGACAACAACGATTATCTGCCTGGATGCAATATGATTCTCATTAACTGTTTTAATGCCAAGGGGATCAGTTTTAACTGCAAGATCAAACTATGAGCCACTTAGACATTATGAATCAGTGTTAACTTCTGATTATGCTCAGTTCTTCATTTCACCATAACATTGAAATCAACCTTTCGGATCTTCAAATTTTATTGCTTCAGCCCAATGTAATTTTATCTTTTGCCTTCCATTCTAAATCCTTGGTGGATTATTCGAGTGGAAGACTTCTCTTCCCTGAATCAACTGTTGGCAGTTTCACTTCTGTTCATACTGAAATTGAAACCACAAAATCATTTGATCTCAGCAAATCTACTTTGGAGTCAGGAGCTCAAAACTGTGGAGCTGCTCTTCCACAATTATGCAAAGACACGCCGTCAAATGAAGGAAACCTGTGTTTTGGAGGCATTAGTACCAAACCTGACCTCGAATACATTGTCATTTGATCTTTCGTTGCTTGCAGTACAGATTCCTATTAGTGAGGTCAAAGAATTCTGCACTACAAACAGAAAATGGCCTCAAAAATTAACTTGATTTTTCTCACCATATCATATATACTCATGTAATTGTTGATACTGCGTAATAGTCGACCCTACCCCCAGTTTTTTGACCCAAACATTGTGTTATCCAGATATCGCGCACATAAAAAAAAAACTGGCATGAATTTGTACCAATGCGTCGGCAAAAGGAAGGGTCACAACCTCTCAAATTTGCAGTCCCAAAACTTTGCCTCGATTATGTTTCAAAATGCCAGCCAGAAAATACAACAAACACACAGCAGCAGTTAAACTACAGCTTGTTAAAACTGAGGAGAAGACAAATAACTGAAGCAGCGAGAGATCCATGTGTCTCAGAGAAACTCGGAAGAGACTGGAGAAAGACACCAAACAAATTTCCGACAATGCCGAAAAGAAAGTGTGCTGACAGAGGTAAATCTAGCAAATAGCCACAATTGGAAAAAGAAGCTGCTGAGTGGGTGACTGAAAATCGACAAGAGGGAAGATGTGGTGCCATTCAAATCCATGCACGAAAGGAAGAAAGGACTTTGTGGATTTTGCAGGAAGTGCTAGGTGGTGCATGAGGAGGTATGACTTTGCCCTTCGGCGGGGAACTGAGATTTCACAAACGCTGTCTGCTGATCTGGATGATAAAATATTGCAGTTTCACTAGTTCCTAATCAAACATTGGAAGAAGGAAGGCAACAAGTTATCATGCTTTGGGAATATGAATGAAACACCAATTACACTTGACATGCCAGAGAATCGAACAGTGAACCAAAAAGGAGAAAAAAAAGGTCTTGTTGAAAACCAATGGTCATGAAAGAAGTTGACTTAATTTAGAACAGTGGTTCTCAATCTTTTTCTTTCCAGTCACACACCACCTTAAGTAATCCGTATGCCATGGATGCTCTGTGATTAGTAAGAGATGTGGGTGGAAAGAAAAAGTTTGAAAAACATCGCTTTAGAACATAGAACACTACACCACAGTGCAGACCCCTCAACTCTCAATATTATGCCTACCCATATATTCCCTAAATGAATACTAGTCCCTCCCTACCCCATAACCCTCTATTTTTCTTCCCTCCATGTATCTAAGAGTCTCATAAATGCCCTTAATGTTTCAGCCTCTACCACCATCCCTGGCAAGGCATTCCAGGCACCCACAGCTCTTGTGTTAAAAACATACCCCTGATGCTTCCCCTAGACTTCCCTCCCTTCACTTAGTACAGGTGTCTTCTAGTGTTTGATACTCCTGCCTGGGAAAAAAATCACTGGCTGTCCACCCTGTCTTTGTCTCTGAGAATCTTGTAGACCTTTATTAAGTCTCCTCTCATTCTTTGAGGACCAAAGAGAAATGATCCAGCTCTGCTAACCTTGCCTCAAGAGACTTATTTTCCATTCTCAGCAACATCCTGGTAAATATCCTCAGCCCCCTCTCTGTAGCTTTCACATCCTTCCTATAATGAGGTGACCAGAACTGAACAACAATACTCTGTTTCGTTCTTTGTTGTATGGCTGAAGGTACTAAATGAAAGCCGATGATTGTTTTTAAGAGACAAACTCTGTCAAAGGAGAAATTGGCAAAAGAAATTCTCGTCATGCACATCCACAAGGCTGATAAAGGCAGATGTAAAGGAAGTTTGGAAGTTGCGACCTGGTGGTCTCTTCAAGAAAAAGAGTTTGCTCGCCTGGGATCAATTTGAAGCACATCTAGGGAAGAATGTAGTTGATGAATTCTGATTAGAAAGCACTCGTGGCTGTAATTCCCGGTGGACTTGCAAGTGTTTTGCAACCAATGAATGTTAGTATCAATAGGCCATATTGAGAATGAGATGGATGCGTGAAGGAGAAAAAGCACACACAAAAGGGTGCAGTTTGAGGGCTCCATCACTGTATCAGATCTGAATGGATCATTTATTCATGGAAGGAAATGAAAACTGACATTATTATTCAATCATTCAATAAATGTGGCATTTCAGATGCATTGGATGGTACAGAAGATGATTATCTATGGAATGACTGGGATGATGAAGACTCGCAGACTACACACAGCACGGATGAAGAAGAAGAGGATCCATACGATGATATCATTCATCTTGATGAATGACTCTTTATTTAGTCATGAAGATGTGAGATTAACTTTTGTGTTTGAAAGCCTTCTTACAGTAAATTTTTTCTTCCCTGTTTTGCATGCATACCGTGAATAAAACTTACTGCCGGTAATTATTTTGTCATTATTTACTTAGATCATTTGTGTTTGAAGATGCATTGAAGGCATTAAAAACAATAATGCGGTAAAGAAAATGATATCTTAGTCCCGAATATGAAATTGTGGTTAAAAAGCTTTTGTGATGCGAGCAGGAACAGTTTGGTTGCCGCAGATTATTACAGTAATTTCGACGCACAGACTCCGCGTTATTTCATTTGTTGTGTTTTAATTCTTGGTTCATTAAGACTTCTGCTACATTCCCGGTACTTTTGGATTCTTGTATGAATTTTAGCCCCTCAGAAAGTTTGACCCATGTTAAAGTCAACCCCCATCCCTTCTTTTTTGGCCCAAATGTGGTCCAAAAAATAGGACAATAACATGAGTAGTTGCTACCTGACCTGCACTTTTTGTTTCTAGCGCAGATTTATTGATGCCTTTTTTATCCTTCTTTAAAGGCAACTATAATGCATTTCAGCTGCATATGCATTTTTTTCTATTTTCAACTGGTTCTGCACTATTAGATGAGTGTTTAAACCTCGCTTTACATATTTGTAGGCTTTTTGCATATTCCAAGTTCTGAATGGGTCTTATCATTCCCCCTTGAAATACATGAAATCCTCCTGTCAAATTTAGTCAAGTGGAAAAGCCATTATGCATGTCTTAGCTTGTTGCACTGTGGCCTTTTGTGCTGGATAGATAAGATCCTGAGCTCATTCCACCTGCAGCCTCCCTCCTATTGGACTTGAATTCCCGATGCAGAGGACAGAACGAGCTGACCCTCCCCTACCCGATAGCCACCCTTGCAAGGTGGAGCAGGCCATGTGTGGCAAGAGGAACTTCGGCAGTGAATTGCTGAAGCCAAGTCCCCCAGACACCTCGAGATTTTGACAGCTCACTGCTGTCAGTCTTTTGAACAGCTATTAAATATTTCTGATGATTAGAGGTATTTAAATCTGTTCAGATAGATGTAATTAAAAACAATCTTTATAATTGGGATAAAGCTGAATAGCCACACATGAAATGCATCTGCACCCTCATTTAGAACCAGAGACGGCTAGAGCACAGAAATAGGCCCTTCAGTCCTTCTAGACTGTACCAATCATTTCTCAGTGCTGTGAATAGTAGTAGCGTTTAATCTCCAGCAAAGCTTAGATTTCCACGTTTCAGACACACTTGAAAATTGGAGATATTGTGAAAGTAATAGTTGGTCATTCCTTTGAGTTATGGCAGCAGGGAAGCACAATTCAGCCCACTATGATTGTAGCTGGCACTACAGATGATTCTTACAATATTTTAATGCCAGTCATGTAATGTAGGTTCAAACCCCAGAACTATAACCGTATGTTCTGTCTTAAAATCAGTGGCCTCCTTGGAATGCCCTTCACTTTATGACATCGAATATGATGTGGGCCAATTATACCAAAGGTTGCATTTAAAATTCTGCTGGGGCCCACTTTGTTGTTTTGTCACGGGAACTTCTGGAGCAAATTGTAGGCCATGGAGTTTAGGGCTGTGAATGCAATTCAGGTGGGTCTGGTCTGAGCACAGGAGCCAATAACAAACCACACTCTGTTAACTACCTGACCCTCCAGTTTCAGGTTGAGCACCTCCACCCCGTCTGCTGCATAAGCGTGGATCTCCCAGTGGTCACCCATTTTAATTCCCCATCCCATTCCCTTGCTGACATGTCTGTCCATGGTCTCATGTACTGCCAGACTGAGACCACCTGCAAAATGGAGGAACAACGCCTCATCTTCTGTCTGGTACCCTCCAACTGGGAGACATTAACATTAACTTCTCTGGTTTCCATTTGCCCCCCTCTCCCTATCATTTTCTTGCCTCCTTTTCTTCTGGCTCCATTCACAGAGCTAAAAACTACTTCCTCCTTGATCAATTCTCACCTTTCCTCTCTCCTGATCTCTGATCACATCCAGTTAACACCTTTTGTCTGTTGGTCTGAATTGCTTCCCCCTCCTGTTCTTTTCAGCTTTTTAATACAGGCCCCTTGCCTACTTTTTGCTCACCCTTGAGGAAGGGCTTAGGCCCAAAACGTCAGTAATATACTTTAACCTCCTATGGGTGCTGAGTCCAGCTGAGTTCCTCCAGCATTTAACTACAATTTCAGCATCTTCAGATCTTCGTGTTTCAATCCTCCAGTTCCAAATCACACCTGCCTGACACCTTGACCTGAGGGAGCTCTCATCCACGCTGCATCAACTGCTTGTCTACAAGCTAACCTTCAGATGCTCCTCCTGACCCTAAACATTTGTCAATCCATCAAGTCGATTCTCTCTTGCTCCCCTTCGCTCAGTATGCCCTCCCTTGTTATATCCTCTCTCTTGTGCCTTTCCTTTTCCTTTAGTCCCTCTCTTGCTTTTCCTCTTGTCCAGCTTGATATAGTTATTTCAATTCAGCCCTTGCACATCTGTCCTGGCTCCCTCCACTCCTTGACATCATGAGGACAGGATTCCTTTTGTCCTTACCTACCACCCCACCAGCCTCCACATCCAACATACTCTGCAGTTTTTGCTCGCTGCAACGTGATCCCACCACCAGACACATCTTCACCTCCACCCTCATCACTTTCTGCAGGGACCACTCCCTCCACAACTCTGTCGTCCACTCCTCTGTTCCTACTAATTATCCCCTTGTTACCTAACCCTGTGTCCACAGGAAGTACTACACGCACCCACACCTCCTCCCTCACCATCATTAGGGGCTCCAAACAGTTCTTCCATGCGAAGAAACATTTGTGAATCTGCAGGAGTCATCTACTGCATCAGGTGCTCCCATATGGCCTCCTGTACATCTGGATGCAGACCAGGAGATCATTTCATTGAGCATCTTCATTCTGTCCTCTACAAATATGGGGTCCTCTGACTGGCCAACCATTTCAATTCCATGTCCATTCCCACACCAGCATGTCTGTTTGTGGCCTCATGCACTGCCAAACTGAAGCCACCCGCAAATTGGAGGAACAAGACCTAATATACCATCTGGGCACTCTCCAGATGGCATTAACATCAACCTCCAGTTTACGTTCAGCCCCTCCCCTGTCTCTTTCTCTTTCCCTACCCCTCTATCTCCCTTCCTCCAGCTCCCCACCCATTTCCCTCGCCATTCAGAGGCTATCACCCTCCCTTTATCGCTTCCCAGCTTTTTCTCTTCTGCCCTCCCACCTCTGACCTTGGCTGTTGACTTGTTCTCCCCCCCCTTCCTTTTCATTCAGTTGCCTGTCTGCTTTTTGCCCATACCTTGATGAAAGGTTCAGGCCCAAAATGTTGGTTATGTACAATATCTTTTCTTCCAGTGGATGCTGGGTGACCTGGTGAGTTTTCTCCACCAGTTTTGTGTACACATTAAAATAGTTATTTCTTCCACAGGTGCACTGTGGAAAGTATAATGGTTGGTTACATTACAGCCTGCTTTGATAAATCAAAGTGCCCAGGAATACAGAACATTACAAACTTCAGCAGGTGTATCACAGGCTCTGGCCTCCCATTCATTTCAGACATCTCTGTGAGGCGCTGCATCAAGTAGGCAACCAACATCCTAAAGGGTTCCATGACCCTGGTTATGAACCTCTTCTCACTGCTACCTTTGGCAAAAGCCTGAAAACTAGCATCTTTAGATTCAAGAAATATTTGATTCCAACAGACTCTGAAACCTCCCCCTGATATACTACTCATAGACTGTTCCGACACCGCAGAAAGACTGTCTGCACTATTTCAAGTCACTTTTTTGAACTAGGGTTATTGCAAATATTTATTGTATGTCTCTATCTATCTTATGTATTTATAATTTATTTTAATTTAATTCAGTTAGTTTATTATTATAATTTTTCTTTACATACCTATTTGACTGTAGCAATATGTATGAACATAAAATCATTATCATTCTTTAATATCATAGATGTTTGCTTTGAATGAACTTGATGCTCCAACATATACCATATATTTTGGCGTATAAGTCGACCAGCAGATAGGACGACTCTTTTTTTAGCCTCATTTTAATGATTTTATGCTATATCCAGCATTTAAATTGACCCCCATTTTTCGGGCTGTCCAGGCCTCCCAGGAACAACCTAAAAAATTTTTAAAACACCCAATCGCAAGTAACAAAGCTGTAAATTATATAAGTAAAAAAGAACCTCAGCCTACCGGGCAGCAGCAACGCCCCACAGAGCTGGAGCGGCGACACTGTGCCCCCGGCGGGACCAGGAACCTTGGCCTACCAGGAAGGAGTGGCAACAGCGACCTCAGGCACCAGTGGTGTTTCCAACATTGACTTGTATGCTGAATCGACGTCAGTCTGGTTTCTTCAGTGAATTTAAGGTCTCAAAAGTATATCTTTTTTTTTTTTTTTTTTAATTTTTTATTTTTCACACCATAAATCACAATAGCCATGATATACACTTTTTCTTTTCCACACATTTACAGTGACTTTTTCTCCCTCCCCCCTCCCTCCTCCCAAGCCACCCCCCCATCCCCCCCCCCCTCTCATCCATTTTAGTTATACAATCTAGGTTGCATTAATTCAGTTAGACAATGTTGTCATTCAACAAAAATACACCAGAAATTCTACTGAGTCCATTCTTTTCTTCTCTTCTCCTTCCATCAACTTAGGTAACTGATGCATCAGTTGACCCCCATTTTCAAGTGATTTTTGAGGGTTTTATGACTCGACTTTTACACTGAATCATACGGTAATTTTTCATTGCAATCACTGAATAAAATAGTGTTTTCACATTCACCATGTGAATGGTAATCTGCCAAAGTGAATTGTTTATATCTATAAAACTAACTCCTTTTTTCCCCATTTTTGTAAATTGGCATAACTGCCTTGATCATCGTTCCTATGCAGAACTTTGCTGATTTGAAAGCTTAATTGACCAACTTTTGTTAAGATTGGCAGTGCCCAATAATTACCTTTGCAATTTCTAGTTCTGAGCCATTGTGAACTATCAAAATGATAAAATTATTGTGACTTCTCAATTAGCATCATTTAAATGTTACCCTTGTAATTTTATTCCAACGTGAAAGGTTTCCACTATGTTGCATAGCCGGAAATGATATTGCATTTTTCATTTTGTATATGGGAAAAGTTAAAGAGCATTTAATGGGTAAAAGTTGCTGACGAATTAATTATTACACACAACTGTTTTGACCATTTCTTCTCTTTATAGTTCTCCTGTGCTTATTACAACACAATGGAAATAATGAAGTACTGGTGATAATCAGCCTGCCTTTTGTTACTTAAAGCTGCTAAACCAAACTTCTTCTTGTGCCCTTTTCTTCACATTTGCAAGTCATCTAATCAAAAACTCCAGAAAACCTAAAAGGATTAAACTCCTCGTCATTTCCTGTTTTCAATGTGTTGCTTCCTGATATATACTCTTCACATCTTTGGTTCTGCCTTGCAGTGTTATCCCTGAGTCATAATTCCTGAGCTTCTATTAAGTAACCCTTCTCTTTATTAGTATTATGTCTCGTTTTCTTTAAGAACAAACTAGACTGACCTTATTTCAAAAATCCTACTTATTTTAGTTGCTTGGAGTCAATATTACGATAGATCAAAGTAATCTCTATCGGCCGTGCCAACATTAAATGCACATTCAGCGCCAGTAATTCACCCATTACAGGGTCATGCTTCATCTGGTTGCTGCACAGAAGTTTTGACAAGCAAGCATAAAGTAACGCGTTTATATCTCAGCAATCATTGATACTGTCAGCTCCCTCACAGAAGGATAGTGCCTCACACTGCGTAAATGTTGTCCTCCAGTCACACTGGCTGCTCATTCCTGTAGTTGTAAGTGTCACTCATATATCCAAGCGACAAGATCTTAAATTAATGCAGCAAGGTTAACAGGCCCTTCCAGCCTACAAGCCCGTAATAGACCAATTAACCTACAATCCCCGGACATTTTGAAGGGTGGGAGGAAACCGGACCTCCCAGGGAAAACCCACATAGACAGGGGGAGAAAATATGAACTCCTTACGGACAGCGCCGGATCCAAGCCCGAGTCGCTGGAGCTGTAATAGTGTTGCCCTAACCTTCTTGATATTTGTACATTTGCTACAGAACAATTGCTTCTAAGTTTGAATTAATTGGGACATAGGCAGCGATACAGCTTAGCTGATCTACATAAAAATTATACCATGACTTTTTGATGCCATTATTTCTGTTTTCTAAATGTTTGGATCTTTAATTAACTTTGAAAGAATTGATGCTTCCAAATCTAGGCACTGAGTTTTATTCTTTTTGTTTTGCGTCAGTTATTCAGACTCAATTTTAATATCTTGACTCGATTAACAGGAGCCTAAATCCTGCTGTTTTATTGATTTTGCTGCCACTTTCAATGGCAACAAGTGATAAGAGTCACCAGTAATTAGACAATAAAAATTACATGGTTGTCTACCTTCTATAGTGCATTGAGGTTCATTGAGAGTCAGATTGTTAAAACTCCAGTAAGAGAGGGATAGACTTTTGCTCCTGTCTATCATTCCATCATTCAGGTCAGATTTATATTCAATAAATTTAAAGGTTCAAATGTTTTATTCTTAGGTTCTTTATCAATTGTATTATTACAATGAGGCCCAATGCAAGCATGAGGAACAGCAAATCTTCCATCTGGGCACATGGTAGCCTTCGCGACTTGATATAAAAATTTTCAGCATTAGGTAGCTCACTATTTCTTTCTGGCTGTTGCTCCCTGTCATCATTTTGACACAATTTTACTCTTTCTAAGAGTATAGTTTGGCCTGCTGGGCATGTCCCAAGCCTTGCTACTAGCAAGGTAACACAGACAAAGATGTATAGTGGGCTTCGAAATGTCACTTCCTTAAGTTGTTTGATCTCTTCCTAACAGAGATATTCCCTTTGTTTCATCTATCTCTCCCACCTTATATGCTGGTGAAAACTAAATTGTTTTCACTAATTCCAAGTTTTGATAAGGGGTTTTGGACCTAAAGCATTAAGTTTTTTCTTTCTGCTGATGGTGTCTGAACTGTTTCCAGAATTTCTACTTTTATTTGTTACATCTCTACAGAAGATGTAATTCAAAAGGGTTAAATTTTAACTCTTTATTGACTGTTAACAAACATAATGTCTTAACATATTTAACCTCACTATTAAAATCTACAGCAAATATACAGATATCATATATTTATAAACAATGTATTCTATTTCTTGAAGAAGTTTAATTATCATCAGATGAATTATTCCACCATGGAAAAGTGTTGTTAGCTCTTGTATTGCCTCTACAACATTTTGATGTTTACGTTTGTACAGTTCAAAAACTAATTATGGTACCTACTGATCATAATCCACTGTTTTTTTTTTCTTGTGTAAATTGAAGAATAAGAATAGACGCTTGTTAAATTGGAGTTTGATTTTTACAAGAGTATGATTTGTTGATAGGACATATTAAGGAAAGGATAATATGATTGCTGATTGTCTTTCTAGATCCAAAACTTTTTAAATGAAATTAGTCACAATGTGTGCTTGTAGATAAATATAGTGTTTTGCTTTATATTGTGACACCTTAATTAATTACTAAAATTTTGTTCTTGCAGACCAAAATTTTCTTTGTGGGTGGAAGGCATTATGGACCATGGACTGATCTTTTGGACTGTGGACTGTCATTATAATGGATGATTTTCTGCGAAGAACCCAGTACAACTTGTGGTACAGCTGAGTGCTGTCTCACCAATTGCTTGGAACTTTCGAGAATAAAGGGAGAATCCAGCTGTGAAGCAGAGAGTGGCAGTGGGCAGCTGGAGATCTGTGTAAAATGCACATGCCTCATAAGTGAGAATTCATAAGTTTACTGCAATGCAACATCAGTCATTTCTCTCTCCAACATTCAATACAACGTCCTTTGTTATCAGTTAAAGAACTGCACTTGGACATTGAACTTTGAGATTGAATTCTGTGGACTGTTTTTTTTTGGACTGACTTACTTGACTGACTGACCTGGGGTTTTAGGGGGAATTTTTATCTTTTTGAGTCTTTGTTTTCACATACACACTGTTTATAAATATATGAGATCTGTACATTTGCTATAGATACTTATAGTGGGGTTAATTGTGTTAAGACATTATATTGTTAATAGTCATTAATAAATATAGAGTTAAAATTTAACCCTTTTGAATTGCATCTTCTGCTGTTGTTGGTTTGAAATGTAACCAAGTGCTGCTCCAACTGCTTCACAGCTGGATTCTCCCTTTGTTCTCGAAAGTTCCAAGCAACTGGTGGGTCAGCAGTACCACAAGCTGCACAGAGTTCTTAGCAGAAATCCATCCTTTATGATGACAGTCCAAAAGGTCAGTCTGCGGTCCATAACAATTTCCAATTTCCATCATCTCCAGATTTTCTATTTTTTCCCATTTATGGTTAAATTTTGCTCATAAGTTGCTTATTTGAAATGGGGGAAACAGCATACTCCTTCTACTGAGCAGAATGACGAAGGGACATGAAGTCCGATTATGCAAGAGTGTTGGATGCCTGTTGATTTTTGTATTGACTTGCAAATGCACAGTACATTTACTCTTTGTCAGTTGGAATATTTTAAAGGAATTTATTCTGTATTGCCTTTCAAAAATAAATATCCATTTTCAGCAAGATCAATGTTATTTCTTGCATTAAGCCTGCACTGTAACCAAATGTAAAATGTATCATAGGCTGACTTATATAAATCCAGTTAAATGTTCTTCTTCCCACATGCCACATATGCTGTGTTTTCCAGCCTGATTGTTGATGTAGACCCTTTGCTCTGTTCTTGTATTTAAAATATAACACAATATTGCTTCATGTTTTTGTTTCTGTCAGTGCTGCCAGCCTTTTTGCCAGTTATTGAGTTTGTTATGGAATCATGAGTTAAATGTCAGGTACCCAATTCCAGATCATGTTTTTTGTAAATTTCCCCTTTTCCCCCATCAAGTCCACCATATTCTGTCACTTAACCTATGCACGAGAGGCCATATATTGTGGTCAATTAAACTATCAACTAAGTGGAGCTGCCTGAGGGAGCCTACTCGGTCACAGAGGAACACAGCAGGATTGAAGGGTTGACCTCTGCAGAGGTCAGGATTGAAACCAGGTCACTGATGATCTGTGTTACTGTGATGTCCAGAAACATTGATATTCCATAATATATGTTTATATGTTGATTGTAAGAATATTGGAACAAAAGTAGGTAATTCAGTCTCTCAAGCCTTTTCTATCCTCAAGAGAGATCACAACTAACCTAATTACATATATTTAATCCCTTAATATTTCATGTGCATAAACACCCTTCAGGTAAGGTTTAAAATGAAGAAATATAGCCGCACTTCCTGTCAAGGTACAAAATGTACAGCAGAATACACAGATTTTATTGAGTCATGCCAGTGGGAATGAGCAATATTAGGTCCAGGTAGACAATGTATAGCTGCTAGTACAGCAGCTCATTCAAAAAACCCAGTCGAGGGGTACAATATTTAAGGACAATTCTTGAATACAAATTCGAGAAGTATCTCCTTGAAAGTATTGTCACATTAAGGTGTTTCAGTCGGTATTTCCAAAGACAGGGAAATGATTGACGTCGATTGTGGTCAATTAAACTATCAACTAAGTAGAGCTGCCTGAGGGAGCCTACTCGGTCACAGAGGAACTCTGTGTACGTGTTATAATTAAAAGATATGAATTTATAGCATATGAAGCAGTCTGGAAAGCAGCCCCCAATAGACAGTGACTTTCGTGCTCCTTATGCCTCCGTTTCAATCATTCATTAACACTTGCAAATGCTAGCTTCACCCTAAGCAGAAAGTCATTGATACCAACAATAGGGAGGGAAGCTGCCAGGGTGAAGTGCTGCGAGGTCTAGGTCTTGTTGGCGCCTTCAATGTGGCTCTGCTCATGCTGTACCTTTTGACGGCTAGATCGCATCTGGCAAGCAGTGGAGTCAATCAGGCGTTTTGGGCGGGAAGTCGATTTAAGAATGGGACCCCGTTTGACAAATCCAGTTGATCAGCAAGGCATTTAGCTTTTTTGTATTAATGATATTATGTAAGATGTTATGGATTCTAGAGCCTGGTGGTGCTGTGATTACCTTGAGATGATTTGGGCAGAAAAGATCATTGATTGTAAGTTCCAGTCTGGAATGTTCTTTGGCTCAAAACTTGTATCTTTCCCTCCCAACCTGTTCTCTGGAAGCCTGTGACTTTATTTCTGGTTTTCTCATAATTGATATTCCTAAATAGCTTATTAGCTCAAACCTTTACAGCATCAGTTGTGAGAGATTCAAACTTCTACCACATTCTTATGCTATTCGTGAAAGGGCTCACTCAAACTTGGCTCAGATAGTGACTCCAGTTCTCATCTCCTATCTATCCCAGCAATTCCATTTCGTCATTTGGAGACTCCAATCAAAGCATCCTTTGGTCTTCTGAATTCCATTGAAAGAAACCCTTGTTCTTACCATTTCTCCTCATAATTTATTTCTTGGGAGTCCAAGTTAACTTTCTGGTAAATCTAAGATGTATTCTCTCCTATCCATTTTATTCTTCTCAAAGGTTCACAGTGCTGGAGAATGGCTCACAGTACTGCAGTACCCCAGATCTGATAGATCACCACTATGTCCAGCATTTCGACATTTAGGAAGTACTCTTTGCTATCCTAGTTGGTTTTAAAGTGAATGACCTCAGACTTGCTCCCATTGATGTCCATTGACTATAAACCTTTTCATCTGTTTACCATAATAATACCTTTGCTATTTATTCCTTCTATGTACAGTACCACCAATCCTCGTGCCATTGGTAAAGCTGCATACGTTGCTTTCTTTGCCATCACCCAAGACATTTAAAGCATTTGGTAAACCATGTCAGCCCAAACACACAACATTAGTGAACCTTCCTTTTCAGTTCAGGTACTGTTTGTTGTCATGTAATAAAACAGATATGTAATAATACTCAAAATTGCCTTTAGTCTGCCATAAGGCAGACCTAAATTTCTCCCACGTCAAGTCAACGTCCTGATTGTTGGGTGAAGTGACTAGGTTATCCTTGGTGTAAAGAGGAGTGGAAAGAGAATTAGTGGTGTTACTGAGCATATGCAAGAAAATAGAGTATTGGGAAATAAGTGCTACGCTGCAATTCCGCTGAGAGGTGACATAGACTTGATAGGCTGAATGGACTCTTCTGTCACAAGGATACATGACCTACCTATCTATTACATAGCCATGCAAACACGTCGCAACTGAACATTTTCAAGATGTTCAGTTTCTTTGCCCTTACTTTCAATCTCTAATTATCTCCCAACTACAGATGTTAGACAAAGTGTTTAACTTTGATATCTTTTAATTATAACAATGGCATTCCTTTTCACAACTCACCCTCGGGTTAATGATTAATCATTTTCAGAGATTGAAATGGTCCCTCTTTTCTCTGAAGGTTTCTCTCTTCTTCCAACTTAAGTTTCACTGGGGGATTTTTTCCTATCTGCTCCGAGGAACAGATTTCTTCTCAAAAGGTGCAAATCCCGAGAGAAGCATTGAGAGTAATTCCTTCATTCACACCCTGATATCTGGTGCAGCAGATCATCGTTCCCCTCATTATATATCCAACAATTTTTTTCCCCACAGATGAGTAATTTATTTGATGCTCTGCTTATTTTAACTAATCTTCATATCCATTGGTGACTGAATTGGAATTTTATGATTGTTCTGACTGTTCTAATCTGTTTACTTTTCCACAAAAATTGTAAGCTATTGACTTAGCTTGTCAGTTCTATGTTTAAATATTATTGCAATTGTGTTTGGCATTAACCTAAAATAAGTATTTCTTGGCAGACAGATTTCCATTTGTGGTACCTTGTCTGTGGCAACTTGCAAGTAATAATTCCCTCATGGAATATGGTTACTTAGGTGTCAATCATTATCCAGTACTTTCCCATATGGTCATTATTCAAGTGTGAGCCAAAACAGTGATTGCAATTTATTTGACTCCAGGTGAACAACAGCTGAGCACACTCTGGTCACAAGTGACTATTCTGTGCACATCTCCCTCATGAGCATCACCAAAAATAATACTGGCTGTTATTTCCTCCTTAACCGGGAGGTAAGGTGGCTCATTTAAGCAACCGAAATGCCGTCCGACCGTTGACTGAGTCAAGTTCTCCGTTGGATAACCCGACAGAATTGTGTGCTCTGTAATTAATGAAAATATTATTCTGCATTGGATTTTGGACTTCAATATTCCTATCACTTTTGCCAGTTATTCCTGATTTTGTTTCTATGCCTATGCATTTATTTGTCAGAAACAGTGATACCTCCTTGAACCCTGTCCAGGAGCCGGAGAAAATGTTCATATCTTCAGGTGACATTTGCTATCATGACTGCACAAAATGTTTAAATATCTCCAGTTGCCAAAAGTAACAGATATTAGTATTCCCCACACACACACACACACTCCCACACCCACACACCATGTTTGGGAGAAAGATTTTTTTCCTTTATTTGCCTCTTTGCTCCAAAGCTTTAAATTTATAGTCAAACATTAAAGTGGTGCACATTCCAGATTTATTCAAGGTTATTTGTGTACATTTTGGTTTGACCACGTAGAAATTACAGCAATTTTTAGACATAGTCCCCTCATTTTAAGGACACCATAATGTTGACACAGGTGAGTGTGTGTTTACTCAGGTTAGTTTAATCGCTTCACTGGTGCAGGTATAAGAGAGCTAGGCTTGCTTCTAAGCTTTTGAACACCTTTGGAGTCTGTAGTTCCCATTTTTCAACATGAGGACCAGAGTTGTGTTGATGAAAGTCAAATAAACCACCATGAGGCTGAAAACTAGGAATAAAACAGCAAGAGACATTGCCCAAACCTTAGGATGACCAAAATCAACTGTTTGGAGCATCATGAAGAGGAAAAAGCGCACTGATGAGCTCAGTAACTGCACAGGGACTGGGAGGCCAAGGAAGGACCTCCACTGCTGATGACGGAAGAATTCTCATCATAATGAAGAAAAATCCCAAAATGCCTGGCTGAAAGATCAGAAACACTCCTCAGGAGGCAGGTGTGGATGTGTCAATTATTATTGTCTGAAGAAGACTTCATGAAAGGAAATACAGAGGCTAAACTGCAAGATTCAAATCACTAGTTAGCCACAGAAACAGGGTGGCCAGATTATAGTTTGCCAAGAATTATTTAAAAGAGCCTGCAGAATTCTGGAAAAATGTCTGATGAATAGATGAGACCAACATTAAACTGTATCAGAGTGATGGCAAGAGCAAAGTGTAGAGGCATAAAGCAACTGCATAAGATCCAAATCGAAGTACTGACAAGCTATCTTATTCAATGGCATATATGACCCCTCTTTTTCCAAAAAAAAAGCATCAAAAACCAACCTATATGTGAAGGTAACATTTTAGCGCCACCATTTTGCAAGAAGGTGACAGGAGGAAAGCGCTGAAACTACACACCCATGCTTTCAAAAGACACCGCCACTCACTTACCCTGGAAAGAAGGCTCACTTTCTCCCTTCTTCCCACCTGCCAGCGTGTTCGCTCTCGCTCTCGGTTCCATTGCCTACCTCCTTCTGTAGATGTCATTCCCAGCTTCTAATATTTCCCAATCTCAAAACATGTCATCTTCCAAGAAATGTAAGCCTTGATATTCCGAATTGTATCTTATTCATTCAAATAAATCAAACTTTGTCATTGCAGTTGTAAATAGCTTTAATTTTTTGTTCATAAAAGCGAATAAACATAGCTTTGCACTTCTTAACGATGAGTAAAACAAAGCATATTGTAAATGATAACTATACTCAACTTCAAACAAATATAAATGAATTTAAATGATAATAAATGATTAATAATGATGAATTCAAAGAAAGGTTTCTTGAGTGAGCTTACTCTCCTTCCATGGTCATTCCAAGAATGAGAACGAGCTCCTTGTCCGCTCAGATATTATGACATGACATCATAGTAACTATGGTAACTCTACAAAAACAATTTATCCTTAAAGGGAAAGTCATAAAACAACAACAAATCACAAACACAAGGTTTCAACCCTTACATTCGGGCCCCTAATAGACATTAATGACTAAAACATAATCATTAGTATTGCAGATACAAAAGTAAATATGGTAAGTATAAAATTAGAAATCAAAACTTTCTGCTTCTTGTAAAAGACAGATTTTAGTAATAGGTCGATTTAAGTAACCAGTCTTGGTTTTAATCCACACTTGCCGAACGAAACTTTGTCCAGAACTGTTTCCATGATTCTACACAGCAACCAAGAATTTCTTGGTGCAGAATTGTCTATGATAATTACAATGTCTCCACATACAAAACTGAGTTTAGTTTTAGACCATTTTTGTCTTTTTAAAATTTGATTTAATTGTTTCCATCATTACAGGAAAAAAATGAATAAAACATCAATCAAATATCCATCGCCAATGAAACAAAAAAGTACTTTTATATATTTCTCCCCATTCCCCCCCTCCCACCCAAAAGTAAGAAAAGGAAAGAAAAGAAACACTTACCATTTAATATACAACAATATTAGCCTTCACAATCATTAATTGTTATTAAAAATTACTAATTAAGAAGAATGGATAAGATGGAAGAGGTGGATGGAAAATTATCCATAAAATCCATATATGGTTTCCAAATACTATAAAAATTTTCAACTTGATTCCTTAAACTATACGTAATTTATTCCAAAGGTATAAAATCTCGCATCTCATTATACCATCTACTACATAACACTTCTTTGTCATCTTTCCATGATATCGCTACACATTCTTCACAGGTGCTATTGCAGTACTTAAAAATTTTTCTTGGTATTTGTCCAATTGCAATTTTATATCCTTTTCATAAATATCTCCAAGTAAAAATATTCTTCAATTCTTTGGTATCTTTATCTTCATAATTTGCCCTAATAATAAACTCAGTTCATTCTAAAACCTTTCCACTTTTTCACAAAATCACACTGAATGCAAAAAAGTCCCTTTTGCACATTGAAAACACTTATTTGAATAATTAGGATTAATCATTATTAGGATTGTCCATTTACTTTGTGTGGAGTATAATACAATTGATGAAAAAAATTGTTGAACCATTTGATATCCAACATTTACTGCATCCGCAACATAATTTTGACCAAATCTCCTCCTGAATTTGATTATTTAAATCTTTCTGCCATTGGATTTTTCATGTATATAAATTTTTTTTCTTTACAGTCTTTTGTAATTTTATATACATATTAGTAAAAATTTCTTAACACAAATGTATCTGCTATATCTTCAAATTGACTTTGTTTAGGGAGTCTCAAATCTGCTCCCAGTCTCTTTTTGAAATACATTTTTAATTGATAATATGCAAAAATTGTATTATTATGTATATTTGGTATTTATCTTTTAATTGATCGAAAGTTAAGAAAAAAGATCCTAGGAAACAATCTTTTATTCTCTATATACCTTTACTGTACCAATTATCACATAAAGAATTATTAAAATAAACTAAGAAGTTGATTTTGTTTCCACTACATTTTTGGTAATTGATAATTTTTAATTCCTCTCTCAATATGAACTATATTCCATATATTTAAAATATGTTTCAATACAAAAAAATCTTTAGTTCTTTTAAATGATTCACTAGTCCATTTATACAAAATTAACTCCGGAATAGTTTCACCAATTTTATCATTTTTATTTGAATCAAACTGTTGATAACAGGAGGACAAAAACCTCAATTGAGCTGCTTTAAAATAATTCTTAAAATTTGGTAGTCTTAGTCCACCCTGATCAAATTTCCACATTACTTTTTCTAAACCAATTCTTGATATCTTACCTTTACAAAGAAATTCACGTATTATTTTATTTAAGTTTCGAAAGAAAAATTCTGGTACTTGAATGGGCAATGATTGAAATAAATATTGTATTCTTGGAAAAATATTCATTTTAATAAAATTCACTCATCCTATTAAGATTATTGGTAAATCTTTCCATATCCTCTTCCAATTTTTTTAACAATGGCAAATAATTTAGTTTAAACAAATTACCTATATTTCTACTAATTTTAATTCCTAAGTATTTAATTGCTTCGTTTTGCCATTTAAATTTTGTCAATCTTTTACATTGAGAGTAATCCATATCCATTATAGGCATTACTTCACTTTTATCAACATTCACTTTATAACCCGATACTAACCCACACTCTTTTAATCTCTCATTCAACTTATTTAAAGATATTTCTGGTCTCATGCCCAGCGCGGAATGCCACACTGACCACCGGCTGGTTCGCTGCAAGCTCAACCTTCACTTCAAGCCAAAGCCCAGGAACAGTAAATCCCCCAGAAAGAGGTTCAATGTTGGAAACCTGCAGTCAGACGAAGCGAGAGGGAACTTCCAGGCAAACCTCAAAGCAAAGCTCGACGATGCAATCCGCCTCACGGACCCATCCCCTGAAACCCTCTGGGATCAGTTGAAGACTACCATACTGCAATCCACTGAAGAGGTACTGGGCTTCTCCTCCAGGAAAAACAAGGACTGGTTCGACGAAAACAGCCAGGAAATCCAGGAGCTGCTGGCAAAGAAGCGAGCTGCCCACCAGGCTCACCTTACAAAGCCGTCCTGTCCAGAGAAGAAACAAGCCTTCCGTTGCGCATGCAGCCATCTTCAGCGCAAACTCCGGGAGATCCAAATGAGTGGTGGACTAGCCTCGCCAAGCGAACCCAGCTCAGCGCAGACATTGGCGACTTCAGGGGTTTCTACGAGGCTCTAAAGGCTGTGTACGGCCCCTCACCCCAAGTCCAAAGCCCGCTGCGCAGCTCAGACGGCAAAGTCCTCCTCAGCGACAAGATCTCCATCCTCAACCGATGGTCAGAACACTTCCAATCTCTTTTCAGTGCCAACCGCTCAGTCCAAGATTCCGCCCTGCTCCAGCTCCCTCAACAGCCCCTAAGGCTAGAGCTGGATGAGGTCCTCACCCAGGATGAGACATATAAGGCAATCGAACAACTGAAAAGTGGCAAAGCAGCAGGTATGGATGGAATCCCCCCCCCAGAGGTCTGGAAGGCTGGCGGAAAAACTCTGCATGTCAAACTGCATGAGTTTTTCAAGCTTTGTTGGGACCAAGGAAAACTGCCTCAGGACCTTCGTGATGCCACCATCATCATCCTGTACAAAAACAAAGGCGAGAAATCAGACTGCTCAAACTACAGGGGAATCACGCTGCTCTCCTTTGCAGGCAAAATCTTCGCTAGGATTCTCCTAAATAGAATAATACCTAGTGTCGCCAAAAATATTCTCCCAGAATCACAGTGCGGCTTTCGCGCAAACAGAGGAACTACTGACATGGTCTTTGCCCTCAGACAGCTCCAAGAAAAGTGCAGAGAACAAAACAAAGGACTCTACATCACCTTTGTTGACCTCACCAAAGCCTTCGACACCGTGAGCAGGAAAGGGCTTTGGCAAATACTAGAGCGCATTGGATGCCCCCCAAAGTTCCACAACATGATTATTCAACTGCACGAAAACCAACAAGGTCGGGTCAGATACAGCAATGAGCTCTCTGAACCCTTCTCCATTAACAATGGCATGAAGCAAGGCTGTGTTCTCGCACCAACCCTCTTTTCAATCTTCTTCAGCATGATGCTGAACCAAGCCATGAAAGACCTCAACAATGAAGACGCTGTTTACATCCGGTACCGCATGGATGGCAGTCTCTTCAATCTGAGGCGCCTGCAAGCTCACACCAAGACACAAGAGAAACTTGTCCGTGAACTACTCTTTGCAGATGATGCCGCTTTAGTTGCCCATTCAGAGCCAGCTCTTCAGCGCTTGACGTCCTGTTTTGCGGAAACTGCCAAAATGTTTGGCCTGGAAGTCAGCCTGAAGAAAACTGAGGTCCTCCATCAGCCAGCTCCCCACCATGACTACCAGCCCCCCCACATCTCCATCGGGCACACAAAACTCAAAACGGTCAACCAGTTTACCTATCTCGGCTGCACCATTTCATCAGATGCAAGGATCGACAACGAGATAGATAACAGACTCGCCAAGGCAAATAGCGCCTTTGGAAGACTACACAAAAGAGTCTGGAAAAACAACCAACTGAAAAACCTCACAAAGATAAGTGTATACAGAGCCGTTGTCATACCCACACTCCTGTTCGACTCCGAATCATGGGTCCTCTACCGGCATCACCTACGGCTCCTAGAACGCTTCCACCAGCGTTGTCTCCGCTCCATCTTTAACATTCATTGGAGCGCTTTCATCCCTAACGTCGAAGTACTCGAGATGGCAGAGGTCGACAGCATCGAGTCCACGCTGCTGAAGATCCAGCTGCACTGGGTGGGTCACGTCTCCAGAATGGAGGACCATCGCCTTCCCAAGATCGTGTTATATGGCGAGCTCTCCACTGGCCACCGTGACAGAGGTGCACCAAAGAAAAGGTACAAGGACTGCCTAAAGAAATCTTTTGGTGCCTGCCACATTGACCACTGCCAGTGGGCTGACATCGCCTCAAATCGTGCATCTTGGCGCCTCACAGTTTGGCGGGCAGCAACCTCCTTTGAAGAAGACCGCAGAGCCCACCTTACTGACAAAAGGCAAAGGACGAAAAACCCAACACCCAATCCCAACCAACTAATTTTCCCCTGCAACCGCTGCAACCGTGTCTACCTGTCCCGCATCGGACCTGTCAGCCACAAACGAGCCTGCAGCTGACGTGGAAATTTACCCCCTCCATAAATCTTCATCCGCGAAGCCAAGCCAAAGAAATATACTACAACATCATCAGCAAATAATTTTATGTTCTTTATTACCTACTTCAAATCCTTTAATTTCATTATCAGTTCTAATTACTTCCATCAATAGTTCAATTGCTAATGCAAACAAAAAGGGTGATAATGGACAACCTTGTCAAGAAGACCTTTTAAGCAAAAAGAGTTGTGAGATTTGTTTATTGGTAATCACTTTTGCTTTTGGTTGATCATACAATGCCTTTATCCAGTTTATAAAAGTATATGGAATCCCAAAAGCATTAAGCATCTCAAATAAAAAATCCCATTCCAATTGATTAAATGCTTTCTGTGCATCTAATGCTACCGCTATCGTGGGAATCTTCCTGTTTTGTGATATATTTACCAAACTTAAAAATTTAGTTATGGTACTTGCTGCTTTTCTATTTTTAATAAAACCAGTTCGATCTAAATTTATTAAATTTGGCAAAAATTCAACTAGCCTATTAGCTAAAAATTTTGATATAATTTTATAGTCTGTGTTCAATAACGATATAGGTCTATATGAAGAAGGCTGTAAACAATCTTTCCCTTTTTTTGGAATTATAGTTATTAATGCTATTTTAAAAGATTCAGGTAGATCATAAACCTCTTTCATTTGACCTAATACCTCCATCAATACAGGTATTAATTACTGCTTAAACTCTTTATAAAATTCTTGTGGGAAACCATCTTTACTTGACACAGTTTTATTCTGTAGAGACATTAAAGTCTCATAAACCTCTTTTTTCTGAAAAATTCTCAGACATTCTTATTTTTTTGTCCTCCTTTAACACTGGTAATTTAATTTTTGGCCAAAACTGTGTTCAATATACACTCCTTCTTCTTCCTGCTTCTCTTCTTGATCGCTGGAGCTGGAAGTTTCTTGAGCTTTTAAAAAAATTGCCTCCATCTTTTTGTGCTCTGCGCATGCGTGACTCCTCACACATATGCAGTGTCATTTCTTCACCCATGGCAGTCGGCCATTGTCGGAGGAGACCTTATAAAGCAATGCCCAAGGTCTCCCCAGCTCCAGGTCTGTCACCACGGGCACTTGCCTTCCGGAGAGCTCCAGGATCCTTCTTCGAAGTAGGCCTCTCTTTATCAGCTTGTTTTTCTTGTTCAAGTTCTTGAAAAGTAACAGTGGGTTTATCTTTCTTAGAAGGCATTGTTTATTGTTTTGAAGGTCTTTCGATAGCTTCCTCTTCTATTTTCTTGCAGTCAGTTCAGGCTTCTTAACTCTTTTTTAAAACTTTTTCAGAGAGAGCAGTGAATTCAAGTCTAACCTCACATCATCATTTGGCACGCCCCTCATTTTTGTCTTTCTTGTAATAATGATAGATATTCCTTAACCCATCTTTTCCAGAATATATCTCCAATAAACTGCACTTGTCTCCATCTGCCTTTTGCGTAGATATCTTCTTTCAGAAATTGACCTGGAGGCATTAAAGGTTAAGATTTAAGAAGTAAGTGCCTCGATGTCATTTAATTCGATAGAAACTTTATTGGATGACCATTTAAAATAGCTTCAATCTCACACAATACTGTCTGAAGATTATCATCATTCAACATTTGATTATTTAAAATGGAATTAAGAATTTTCTTGATTGATCTAATCATTCTTTCCTGCACACCTCCATGATGAGATCTTGTGGGTGGGTTAAATATCCAATTAATCTCCTTTTGAACTAATGAATAATGAATTTGATGTTGATTCCAATTTTGAATTGCTTTTCGTAAATCTAGTTGAGTTCCTGTAAAACTAGATCCATTAGTGTTTTGGATTTCTGGATCTTTTACTGACAATTCTTATAACTTTTCTGAATTTTGAGGCCAATCTTCTTGAGATTGCAAAAGAAATTGAGGACCGAACACTCAAGTGTTGGCTGTTTTCAGAAACGATTGAACTTTTGATCTTCGTGAAGCCGTGCCAGCTGGATTATCCACTGTTTTAACATATCTCAATTGATTAACTTGCAAAACCTTCTTGATCTCATAAATTGTTCGTCACAAAGGTACGAAACCTCATGGTTTTGTTATTAATGTTTTTAAGTATTGATGTACTATCAGTCCAAAACATAGAATCTGCTAACTCCATCTGTAATTCTCTTCTTAACACAGCGTCCACTTTGCTTGCCATAGAGGTGGCAGTCAATTCCATTCGAGGTATGGTGACTGGCTTTAATGGAGCCACAGTGGCTTTTCCTATTACAAATCCACAATGTATTCGCTCTTGGTTATTTTGCAGTACTCAATAACTGACAGGACCAAAACCACCTTCGTTTGCATCAGCAAAATGGTGTGACTGAGTAAATGTGGCAATTCCAAATATCTATCGACTTCAAAATTTTCTAACATTTTAAAACCCTCAATCTAATTCATCCAATCTTGTGCGATGGTATCTGGTATAGCTTCATCCCATCCAAATTTTCTTCTGCACAGTTCTTGCAGAATTTTCTTGGCTATTGATACTACTGGTGCCAATTTTTCCAAAGGATCGTATATTGAGCTTACATTTGAAAGAATACCTCTTCTTGTCAAAGGGCGTTCTTTCAAAATGATTTTGAATTTGAAAACATCAGATTGAACGCACCATTACACCCTTCGAATTCTTTCGACAGGTAGAACATCACAATCCAAGTCGAGATGTTTTATCTCCTTTGCTCTTTCTGCCTCAGGAATAGCAGCCAACACATCTCAACTGTTGCTAATCCATTTCGTAAGGAAGAAACCTCCTTTATTACAGATCTCCTTTAACTCGTGATTGCGATCTATTGGTTCTTTTTCCAAAACCACTGAAGTAAAAGTCAATCATCAACATAGAAATTATTTCTGATGATGTTTATGGCTCAAGAACTAAATTGCTCTTCAGTATCATTGACTTGATCTCTTCAATGGAGTATGGCAGGTTGCAGGCTTTGACAAAGTGGAAGGACCTGGTTACACTGGGATGGCAGAGATGGTTGTGAAGGGCTTGTGTCACGCATTAACAACCCTGTTAATTATGTTTGAGACTAAAGAGATTTTGTTAGCACTAACACAGGAATAGCAATGGAAAATTCACCAGACAATGGCAAATTCAACATAATAGGTTTTATTAAATTAATAATAACATAACATTTCTTTCTTAACTCTAAATGTAACCCCACTATGCACAAATGTAAGTGTGTGTGTGTGTGTGTGTGTGTGTGTATAAAATACAGGTACACAATCCTTTATCCGGACATCTAAAATCTAGTAAGCTCCAAAAACCGGTATTTTTTTCCTGGTGTTGGTACAGCAGAGGGAAAGAGAGACACAGCAGCGTGACTAGGTTGGGCGGGGGGAGGGGAGAGACGACAGCGTGACTCGGGCAGGCTGGGGGTTAGAGAGATGGCAGCGCAAGTCGAGTGGGCAGGGGTGGAGGAGAGAGAGACGGCAGTGCGATTCGGGTGGGCAGGGGAGAGAGAGAGATGGCAGCGTGACTCGGGTGGGTGAGGGGGAGAGAGACGCCAGCACAACTGGAAAGGGGTGGATACGGCAGCGCAGTCGGGTGGGCTTAAATCTGGGGCAGCTGGCTTTTGTTCTGAAATCCGGAAAAATCTGAAATTCAGAACACACTGTCCCTCAATGGTTCCAGATAAAGGATTGTGTTCCTATATTTAAGTTCCTCTCTGAAAAATCAGTCTTTAAAAGTTCAGCATCGTTTTTGACTTGCTTGAATGTCTTAAATTTTCAGTTCACAAGTGATTTTAAACATTACATCTTCAGGCCTATTTTACTCACAATTATGTTTTCCACAGAAAGAATCTGCCCGCATCTCGAAGACAGTAAATGTGGCTATTTTCTTTCACAATGTATTCACAAAACCGGACAAGGGTTAAACATCTGTGGTTATCTTCTTCCATAATGAAGTCTCAAACCAGACAAGGGTTAAACGAAGTGGCAAAACACAGAAAGAGACCCAGTAGCATTCTGTCCTCTTTTTTTAAAGAAACAGCAAAGTGGTCTTCATTAATTCAATGGCCACTGATTCTGTGTTCCCTTTCTTCCAGGAGTAACACACAACAAGCAGCACCAATTCTGGTAACTGTAACTCGACCCTGTCTTTCACAACATTTCAACCCCTGTATGTCACAGGGTTTTTAATTTCTGTGAACTTCAAGCTGAACTGTTCCAAAACTGAACTCAAAATGTCTGAATTCGGCAATATATTTCTGCAAATATATCGATGAGGTGAGTCCAAATTCTTGGAAACCACATGAGCATCAGTTTTATTTCTACCAAAATTCTGTTCCTTTTTCAAAACCATTCCATATCCATAACAACCTCTGACCTCATATCTGTTCAAGAGACTTTGATTAAAAGCACGTGGCTTCCTTACCAGTCCTTTAATAATTAAGACCGACTTGAAATCCATAAGCTGACTGTCCCAACTCATTGACTCCTGGAATGAACTCTCTTCTCTGAAAGCAATGGTTTTCTATAAATGTGCTGTGACCTGTACCAACCCACAGCTAAATTACTAAGAATAGAATATTTTAACTCTATAATTTACTTTACCAAGACATTTTTATAAAATAAATATTGTTTAACATTAAATTAAAAGTCAACACAAATCCATTACACTTGTCAGGGGTCAATCTGTACGCTGGCAAAGGTCCCGCTGGATAGGGTATCAAGTGGCTCATTGAGTTTCCTGGGCTGGTACAAGATATCGTAATTGTACTTGGACAGTTCAATTCTCCATCTCAATATCTTGTCGTTCTTGATTTTACCCCACTGCTGATTATTGAACATGAATGCAACTGCACATTGGTCAGTTCGCAGGGTGAATTGTTTACAGGCCAGGTTGTGTCTCCAGAGCTGCACAGCCTTGACAATGGCTTGGGCCTCCTTCTCGCTGGAGGAGGATACGGGTAAAGAAAGCAACTGGTTTGACTGGTTGGTTAAGAGTAGCAGCCAAAGCAAAGAGTGATGCATCACTTCCCACCTGGAACGGGATGGATTCATCCACTGCATGCATTGTGGCCTTGGCAATATCTGCCTTGATGGGGTTGAAGGCTGCACAGGCCTCTGGCTTAATAAAGAAAGAAGTGGATTTGATAAGGGGGCCAGGCCTTGGCTGCATAGTTAGGGACCCACTGGACACAGTAAGAGAAAAATTCCAGGCTCCTTTTCAGGCTGTAGGGGAAGGGGTTCCAGGAGTGGCCACATGCAGTCAGAATCCGTTCTCAATGACACAGATGGCAAGGCAGGTTGTGCGAAATACGCACTTGGCCTTATTGTATGTGAGATTGAGGAGCCTGGCAGTTTGGAGGAATATTTGAAGATTGGTGTGTCATGGTCCTGCAGGTTCTGGCCGCAGATGGTGCCATTGTCGAGATAGGGGAATGTAGCCTGCAGCTCATACTGAACCACCATGTGGTCCATCTCCTGCTGGAAGAATGAAACTCCATTGGTGACGCCAAAGGGGACCTGCAGGAAGTGGTAGAGGTGGCCATCTGCCTCGAACCAGTATATTGGCGGTGCTCTGGGCAGATAGGGAGCTCATGATATGCGGATATCAGGTCAATGGTATAGAACACCCGATACTGTTCTTCTCCCCATTCCTTACTATCCACGTGTTCTCCAAGGGCTGGTGTTGGCCTCAATGATTCCCTCATTAAGTAGCCACTGCACCTCCACCTGAATAAAGGCCCTCTCTCTGGCACTGTACCATCTACTTTTGGTGGAAACAGGTTTATAGTCAGGGGTGAGATGGGCAAACAACAGTGGGAGGGGTTGATTTTGAGCGTGGAGAATCCGTAGATCTTGGGCTGTGAGCGATGGGGTTGCTGGCTGTGTGCAATGGTGGGGGGATTGGGGGTTGGGAGGGTGAGTGAAGCATAGTGGGCAATTTGAGAACTGCTGGTTACAGACCGTGAGGGGTGGATGGGGACCATCCACACTTTTAAGGTGACATTGAAAATCCAAGTCCCAGTAGCATGGCAGCGCAGAGCTGTGGCATCACCAAAAGTTTAAAGTCTTTATAGTCTGTACCCTGCACGGTCAGAGTCACTACGCAGTAGCCACGGACACCCGCTGTGAGGCTAAGGAAACCTTTTGGTTTACTGGCCAAACCACGAGGGAGAAGCGCTGCATTTTGTTGGGATGAATGAAACTCTCAGTACTCCCACTAATAAACAAGGAACTAGTCACGTGGCCGTTTACCTGAACATCCATCACTGACCTGTAAGCTGATGCGAGTTGTCCTGATTGACTGTGATGGAGGCCAGTGTCAGAGCATTGTCTGTTGCTGTGGCGGAGAGATCACGTGCTGATTCGGAGGATGGTGGTGTCCAAGCTGGTGGCTTCCATGACCCGCTTGCGGCACTGCTGAGTCCTGAGGATGGATCCCAAGATGGCGGCCCTCCATGGCCCGCACATGGCGTCGCTAGTTCCTGGCAATGCAGCATCCAAGATGGTGGGCACTGCTGGAAAGGGGTTTGGATCTACGCACGTTAACATAGCATCCCTTCCTCTCAAAGCTGGAGCAGACCATGTCTTTCACTGGGGAGCATTTTCTCTGGTGCTTGCTTAGACTGCAGAAGTAGCACTTCGGGTACTCCCAGAGAACAGCATCTATGGTCAGGTCACTGACGGGACCTGGCGATGGTGGTAAAAGGCACTCACCTCCGTGAGTCAGATCGTTAGCAGGGCAAGTGGTGGCGGCGGTCCAAGGTGGCAGCGCCAAGGCCAGCCAAAAGGCAGCCATATTGTCGGTTGATTAGGCCTCCATATTCTGAAGGGCCACTTCTAGCATAACTGCCAGCCTCGACTGGTCTCCGCAGACTGAGCTCCCCTTCCTCCAATAGTCTTTGGCGGATGTAATTCAACTTGATCCCTGTAATATAGGCATCCCTGATCATGTCCTCCGTGTACTCTGCCGTTGTCACAGCCTTATATTCACAGGCCCTTCTGGCGGCTCGCAGGGCCTGGAGGTACTCGGCGCTTGACTCCCTGGGTCACTGCTTTTGGGTCACCAGGAGGTGCCTGGCATAGACTTCATTAATCTTTCGTAGACACTGGCCCTTTAGAATATCCATGGCCACCTGATACGACACGGCGTCCCTGATCACTGAGTATGCCAGGTTGCTGAATCGGAAGCGCAATAGCTGTAATTTGCCAGTCTCTGACCACACAATGGCTGAAGATCCCTACAGGAATGTGTCAAATCAGCGTAGCCAGAGTTCAAAGTTGGTAGATGGCTCAGGTGACTGAGGGTTGATTTCCAGTTTCTCGGACTTCAGGATCTGCTCCATTATAAAAACTAAAGCAAATAAAATTGATGCACCATCAATGACTCTAAAAGATTGAAGTTCAGCAAACTGATAAGCTTTTATTTTCTATAGAACAAAGGCACGTCCATACTGCTCGACTCCTGCACTGGGGAGGGGGGTTGTGGAACAGTTATCTTTATTCAGGAGCCTGCGGGAAGGACCACAGATACAGTCAGCCAATGGGTGTGGCCAAACAGACAAATATATACATACAGTGGTTTACCCCACTGTGCATATTGTGCTGTCATCTTTTAGTAAGTACCCCCCCTACCCACACACCTTGTTGTGAGCAACCTGCCCCTGACTCAATGATGAGGGGGCTGCCTACAGTCGCAGCTTTGAGAGAACATTCCCTGACCCAATTGTATGCCACTGAAATAACAATGGCTCATATAGCTCATGGCAAACTTCCAGCCTCTTCATTTATAAAGAATGATCCAATGAATAAATGCAAGTTTTCCCGTAGCTGCCAAGGCACATTGGCGAGATCTTCCAGTGGACATCCATGTTTCTAAAAGGGGCTATCATTCTTGGAAATGTTGATCATGGCTGTGGTGTAGATGTTCAGTAAAATGATGCAGTCTGGATGAAACATTATCTTTGTCCGCAAGTCTTGTCTTATTAGCACATTAGAATAAATCCGTAAAGTTGGAGACATTGGAGACTAATTTGGAGCAAAAAAAATCTTCTGATTAAAATGAATGCCAGGCAGCATCTGCCAAGGAAAAGGCATATTCAACATTTTAGATCATAACGTTGCTTAATGACATCCATAAACATGGAATGCTGGTAGAGTTATGATGATAAATGCAAGCATTTCTTCAGAAAACAAGTCCACATTTTGTTATTTAGTATAACCTCTAAGTCATGCATGGAGATTTGTCACTTCATAATTGCCACCTATTTCCTTGGCATTATATACAGATGGAGAAGGGTTCAGAGAGCTCATTGCTGTATCTGACCCGACCTTGTTGGTTTTCGTGCAGTTGGATAATCATGTTGAGGAACTTTGGGGGACATCCGATGCGCTCTAGTATTTACCAAAGCCCTTTCCTGCTCACGGTGTCGAAGGCTTTGGTGAGGTCAACAAAGGTGATGTAGAGTCCTTTGTTTTGTTCTCTGCATTTTTCTTGGAGCTGTCTGAGGGCAAAGACCGCTGTGTTCTGGCACCAACCCTCTTTTCAATCTTCTTCAGCATGATGCTGAACCAAGCCATGAAAGACCCCAACAATGAAGACGCTGTTTACATCCGGTACCGCACGGATGGCAGTCTCTTCAATCTGAGGCGCCTGCAAGCTCACACCAAGACACAAGAGAAACTTGTCCGTGAACTACTCTTTGCAGACGATGCCGCTTTAGTTGCCCATTCAGAGCCAGCTCTTCAGCGCTTGACGTCCTGCTTTGCGGAAACTGCCAAAATGTTTGGCCTGGAAGTCAGCCTGAAGAAAACTGAGGTCCTCCATCAGCCAGCTCCCCACCATGATTACCAGCCCCCCCACATCTCCATCGGGCACACAAAACTCAAAACGGTCAACCAGTTTACCCATCTCGGCTGCACCATTTCATCAGATGCAAGGATCGACAATGAGATAGACAACAGACTCGCCAAGGCAAATAGCGCCTTTGGAAGACTACACAAAAGAGTCTGGAAAAACAACCAACTGAAAAACCTCACAAAGATAAGCGTATACAGAGCCGTTGTCATACCCACACTCCTGTTCTGCTCCGAATCATGGGTCCTCTACCGGCACCACCTACGGCTCCTAGAACGCTTCCACCAGCGTTGTCTCCGCTCCATCCTCAACATCCATTGGAGCGCTTACATCCCTAACGTCGAAGTACTCGAGATGGCAGAGGTCGACAACATCGAGTCCACGCTGCTGAAGATCCAGCTGCGCTGGATGGGTCACGTCTCCAGAATGGAGGACCATCGCCTTCCCAAGATCGTGTTATATGGCGAGCTCTCCACTGGCCACCGTGACAGAGGTGCACCAAAAAAAAGGTACAAGGACTGCCTAAAGAAATCTCTTGGTGCCTGCCACATTGACCACCGCCAGTGGGCTGATATCGCCTCAAACCGTGCATCTTGGCACCTCACAGTTTGGCGGGCAGCAACCTCCTTTGAAGAAGACCGCAGAGCCTACCTCACTGACAAAAGGCAAAGGAGGAAAAACCCAACACCCATCCCCAACCAACCAATTTTCCCCTGCAACCGCTGCAATCGTGTCTGCCTGTCCCGCATCGGACTTGTCAGCCACAAACGAGTCTGCAGCTGACGTGGACTTTTTACCCCCTCCATAAATCTTCGTCCGCGAAGCCAAGCCAAAGAAAAGAATATACAGATAGAATTCTTCTTAAATATACAGTAAAACCCCTGAACTCAAGCAACCGGCAGGCTCGAGCAAAGGGTAAATAAATCACGGAAAATAAGCAGGTAAAAAAAAAAATGGAAGTTTAATATTTGGTACACCTTGCTGTTAGTTTGATAATCTCAAGCAACCGGCAAATACACTTATCCAGCATCTACCAATCCCCATATCAGGGTTTTACTGAATCTGCATTATGTGTGCCTTGGTGTTATTTCCAAACCACTAATAATCATTTTGGCAATTTTGGAGCAGAAACTGCTATAGAGATGTATCTAGTTAGATTTTAATTTTTTTAAATTTGGACATACAGCGCAGTAATAGGCCAATTCAGCCCGAGTCCAGGCTGCCCAATTACAGATGGTACGTTTTGAACGGTGGGAGGAAACTGGAGCCCCCAGGAGAACATACAGACTCTTTACAGACAGCGCAGGATTCAAACCCCAGTCCTAATTGCTGGCGCTGTAAAGGTGTTGCACTAACCACTACACCAACCCTTGTGCCATTGTCTTAAAAAAAATGTGTGTACCATAGTTCTGAAAGCATGCGCTGGGAGCAGATAGATAAATCGGACAACCACCAGGCTATTTCCTTAATAATCAGATTGAAGGTGTTGGAATAAACACAGAACAGATGGTCTTTGGCTTGGCTTCGCGGACGAAGATTTATGGAGGGGGTAAAGAGTCCACGTCAGCTGCAGGCTCGTTTGTGGCTGTGAATTCAATGTCCTTAAAGGACAAAGGAAGAAATAGAAGGAAGCAAAGATTACTTTACAGAGGGTGTTGCGTTTGCAAAAGTATCAGGTTTAGAGGATTCACAGAGAGACGAGTCTGGACACAAGTGTTACAATCAAAGGTCACTTCATTGAACATACGGGAGACAAACAGGAGAGATGTCAAATGATACTTCATTATTCTACTACTAACTAAATAGACATTCACACCAGACACAGGTTGGATTCCAATACTAGTGGCTGCCTATCTTCTACACAGTATGAGACAAAATCTATAACATTGCAAGCAGGCACATCGGGCACAAGGGACTCCGACACTGGTGGTTGCTTACCTTACCACACTCTCCCACACATGTACACACTTCACAGACAGGGACTTTCAAACACACTGCTAACTCCCTCTATCAACGTGGGTGCGGTTCTCTGCAAGTACTGATCTATTGCAGTACTACGGTTCAACTAACTAATACACACCTCACCCATGTCTCCTCTAGCAATGTCCACTGTAGCAACCTGGCTTGGACTGATGTCCAGGACTTGACCAAGAGGCAGAGGGAGAGAGAGCGAAAGTGGTTTTATACTGTTCTGAGCTGGGAGTCTGGCCAGTGATGACACTGAATCATTAAATGAGCCAATTGTAAGGTGTACATTAATTGGTGGCCGGAGTCCAACCTTGATTGACTGCTGAATAGGTTTCAAGCAGGGAGGTCATGTGACCCTCTGCAATCCACAATGTTCCAGACAGGGAGGCCACCTGATCTCCACAATCCACATATAACAGAGGGAAAACAAAAAGATGCAGAGACCAGCCTCATCATCGTCCGTTTACACTAATTAAACATTATTTCCATTATTATTGTATAACTGTCTCAAATTGTATCACTCACCAGTTTGCAGTGCTAGTGTTTGTTTTTGCATGCAGAAATGGGAACAGTCAGAAGAAACCCACAGAGAAAGAATGTGCAAATTTCACATGGGCAGCTCCCAACATCTGGTTGAACCCAGGTCTCTGCTGCTGTGAGGTAGCAGTTCTACCACCTCAGACACTGCCCCACCTCGTATCATTAAAATAGCACCCCCCCCAACTGAAAAGGGTGGGTGTGGGCAATATAACAGCATGAATAATGTTTTGCGTGATGTCTGACATGATATTTGAATGATGACTTGGATAACTTCATAGAGGGATAAGGGCCTAATGCAGCAGATTACAGCAGGAGGGCATGTGTTCAGCATGAAGTTAGGTCTGTGGGCCTGTTTCCATTCACTCATGTATCTCTGTCTTCCAATTCCATCCCTTCCCCACCCCCACCTGGCTCCAACACCTCTCCTTAGTCCCCTCATTACCTATTGCACATGTCAAACCTTTCTCTCCTCTCTTCTCTTTATTTTCCCTCTTAATAAAGGATTTTAACCCAAACCAGCAACTCTCCACATCCTGATGCACTACCTTAGTTTAATTTTTATTTAATTTAGACATACAGCTCAGTAACAGGCCCTTTCGGCCCAGGAGCCCATACCGCCCAATTATACTTGATTGACCTATAACCTCCGGTTATCTTTTTGAACGGTAGGAGGAAAAACCAGAGACCCCGGTACCAAAACTGTACACAACACTCAAAATGCACTCTCACTGATGTCTTGTACAGGTGTAAATTCATGTGCTGCCCTGACCAATGAAGGTAAATGTGCCAAATGCCTTCTTCATTACTTTGTCTATCTGCTGCCTTTCCTCTTCCAAAATGTCTCTTAATATTCATGATATAGTTATTCTTCATTGTATCAATCCCCAGGATCTTTATTCCACAGTTCCATAGGGGGCAGATTAAGTGTGAGAGACAAAAAAAAGGCATTTGTCAATGCAGTGGAGGTTCCAAATTATTGCAAATACCTCCATGTAATTTTATATTTCCAGATTGCATTAACCTGAACTGGCAGATTTGATTTAAAAGTGAAAATCAACTTACAATATTTCTCTTTACCAGATTCATGCTCTAATATTAAACATTTACTTTTCATGTTTCTGTGTACCTACTGCCTGATTTATCCAGTGTTTATTAATTCTCTATATCTATTTTTATGTAGATATTTGGACGGCCCAGGTTTGTCTCCCCTATTCTCACAATTTTCTTTTTAAAAGCAGTTTGACCTTCCTATTAATTTTTCCATTCAACCCATTTCAGAGAATTTAATATTTACTTTCCCATTTCTGCCTGCCAGATATATTTAAGGATGTTGCTGGTCACTCCATTCTCAGTGCCTACAATTTTGGACACTGCTAAATTATGTGCGGTAGTTACTTTCCTCAGTAAGCTTTCTATGGCATGCGCTCAAATACATTCTCAGCCTTCTTCATTAGCCCGTTCTTTTGTACTGTCCAAATCAATCTCTGCTTTGCTCTTGGTATAATTGTACCAACCAACTGCTGCTTTGCTCCTTTCAAACATCTTTTTAGCTCAACAGATCTCTTTTTTGGAAGGATTAATTTATATTGAGAATAATATTATTGATAAAGAAATAAATGCTAATGGATTTCATGGGAGCTACTGAAATTTATAGAATTCTTTATGCTTTTCGTTAAATGGTAATCTGTTGACCTTTTGATGGTCTCTGGATGTTCCTTATGGTATATTTCTCTTAGCACAACACAAGGTTGTACAGAAGGTGATTAACATGCTAAAAGATTACTACTTGAGGATTTTTATCAAAGTAGATATATTAATAATATCCCTTACTACATTGATCACATTTCATATGTGGTTTATATTTTTGTATTGAAGGAAAAATTCTGGATAGGTTGCTAAGTAGCTGGGACCACCGGTGTGATCACAAGGGCAGGGTAAGAAATCATACCTGCAGGCTGACAAGGATTAATATTCCTTTTCATAGCTATGGTGTTCTACAGCATGGAAACAGTCCCTTCGGCCCAATGTCATGCTGATCCATCTACTTCCATTTCCCCACATTCAGTTCATGACCCTCTAAAGCAGTGGTTCTCAACCTTTCTCTTTCCACTCACATACCACCTTAAGTAATCCCTATGCCATAGGTGCTCTGTGATTGGTAAGGGATTGCTTAAGGTGGTATGTGAATGGGGGAGAAGGATTGTTACTGAAATATTTTGCTTGAGAAAAACTGTCATTGGCCCATCTCCTTTGGAGTTATGAAACCATGCACATAATGAGTTAATTAGGTACGATTAAAACAGAGGTTTTCAAACTTTTTCTTTCCACCCATAATCAATCCCTTAATAATCACAGAGAACCTATAGCATAAGGAATACTTAAAGTGGTATGTGAGTTGAAAGGAAAGTTTGAAAATCACTGCTCTAAACCTTTCCTTTACCATTTACCTGTCTAAATGTCTTTTGAAAGTTACAGTTGTCTTCCACTTCCTCTGCTAGGTTGTTCCATGCACCCACTAGCCTCTGTGAAGAATATGCTCCTCAAGTCTCTTTTCCCCCGACCCATAGTTATCTAGTTTTAGATTCCCCTACCCAAGAAAGGAGGCTACATCTGTTTACCTTACCTATGTCCCTTTTATAAGCATCTATCAGGCCTTTCTTTTACTGTCAAATCTCCAGTGAGCAAAGCCCCAGCCTTTCCTTTTAATTCTCGCCTGGCAGCATTCTTGCAAATCTTTTCTCTACCCTTTCCAGCTGAGTGATATAAAACTGTACACAACACTCAAAGTGCCCTCTCCCTGATGTCTTGTACATGTGCTGCCCTGACCAACGAAGGCAAATGTGCCAAATGCCTTCTTCATTACTTTATCTATCTGCTACCTCTCCTATTCCAAAATGTCTCTTAATATTCATTATATATTTATTCTTGATTGTATCAATCCCCAAGATTGGTGAGTGATCTTTATTCCTCACTTCCATAGGAAGCAGATTCAGTGTGAGAGACAAACAAATACACAGATAGGCATTTGTCACTGCGGTGGAGGTTCCAAATGATTGCAAATATCTCCATGTAATTTTATATTTCCGGATTACATCACAACATTACCCATTAACCTGAACTGGTAGATTTGATTTAAAAGTACAAATCAACTCACAATATTTATGGCCATCTCTTTACTTTGAACAATTCATGAATCTGCTGTTGTTTTAATAAATTAAATTTGAACATACAACTCGGTAACAGGCCCTTTCGGTCCACAAGCCCATGCCACCCAATCACACCCAATGGACCTACAACCCCTATACGTTTTGGAGGTTGGGAGGAAACCGGAGACCCCGGGAAAACCTACACAGTCAAGTAAGGGGAGAAGGTATAAGATTTGAACCCCGGTCCCGATCGCTGGTGGTGTAACCGCGTTGCACTAACTGCTACGCTAAGAATTAAAATAAGGATTATGTGTATCTTTAATTTTCCACGTTGGCGATTAATATATTTGAATAAATTCCAGAGCTAATGGCTGTAACCTGAAGAAACACAAAGTTTATGTGACTGTAATTTACAGCTTCATTTCTTAAACTCTAAAGGGAATGAAGCAAGAAGCAGGAGAAAATTGTTTTGGAATTTTTTAACTCTTTACACCTGAGAATAAGAGGATGATACACACAATCCTGCTATTCAAAATGAGTGATTGCATTGGAATGAGGAAACCAAGGATAATTTGATCTAATTTCTGTCGTAGAAAGGTACTTGTTACATACTGTTATTCTTTCTTCTTTGGCTTGGCTTCGCGGACGAAGATTTATGGAGGGGGTAAAAAGTCCACGTCAGCTGCAGGCTCGTTTGTGGCTGACAAGTCCGATGCGGGACAGGCAGACACAATTGCAGCGGTTGCAGGGGAAAATTGGTTGGTTGGGGTTGGGTGTTGGGTTTTTCCTCCTTTGCCTTTTGTCAGTGAGGTGGGCTCTGCGGTCTTCTTCAAAGGAGGTTGCTGCCCGCCAAACTGTGAGGCGCCAAGATGCACGGTTTGAGGCATTATCAGCCCACTGGCGGTGGTCAATGTGACAGGCACCAAGAGATTTCTTTAGGCAGTCCTTGTACCTTTTCTTTGGTGCACCTCTGTCACGGTGGCCAGTGGAGAGCTCGCCATATAACACGATCTTGGGAAGGCGATGGTCCTCCATTCTGGAGACATGACCCATCCAGCGCAGCTGGATCTTCAGCAGCGTGGACTTGATGCTGTCGACCTCTGCCATCTCGAGTACTTCGACGTTAGGGATGTAAGCGCTCCAATGGATGTTGAGGATGGAGCGGAGACAACGCTGGTGGAAGCGTTCTAGGAGCCGTAGGTGGTGCCGGTAGAGGACCCATGATTCGGAGCCGAACAGGAGTGTGGGTATGACAACGGCTCTGTATACGCTTATCTTTGTGAGGTTTTTCAGTTGGTTGTTTTTCCAGACTCTTTTGTGTAGTCTTCCAAAGGCGCTATTTGCCTTGGCGAGTCTGTTGTCTATCTCATTGTCGATCCTTGCATCTGATGAAATGGTGCAGCCGAGATAGGTAAACTGGTTGACCGTTTTGAGTTTTGTGTGCCCGATGGAGATGTGGGGGTGCTGGTAGTCATGGTGGGGAGCTGGCTGATGGAGGACCTCAGTTTTCTTCAGGCTGACTTCCAGGCCAAACATTTTGGCAGTTTCCGCAAAGCAGGACGTCAAGCGCTGAAGAGCTGGCTCTGAATGGGCAACTAAAGCGGCATCGTCTGCAAAGAGTAGTTCACGGAAAAGTTTCTCTTGTGTCTTGGTGTGAGCTTGCAGGCGCCTCAGATTGAAGAGACTGCCATCCGTGCGGTACCGGATGTAAACAGCGTCTTCATTGTTGGGGTCTTTCATGGCTTGGTTCAGCATCATGCTGAAGAAGATTGAAAAGAGGGTTGGTGCGAGAACACAGCCTTGCTTCACGCCATTGTTAATGGAGAAGGGTTCAGAGAGCTCTCTGAACATACTGTTATTAATGGCTCTTCAAATATATGGAGACCATATCTAGCAAGTTTAGAAATTTTTTCCATTGATATTACCCTGATCTACTTGTAATAAGCCTAAAATTGGCATATAATTGTTGCAGTCAGGGGTTCCCACCTGCTTCAAAGGGCATCTATCATCCTGCTGCCCATAAGAGCAGAGTGAGCTGCCTGAATGACTATCACCCAGTAGCACTCACATCTACGGTGATAAAATGCTTTGAGAGATTGGTCATGGCCAGAATTAACGCACACCTAAGCCAAGATCTGGACCCACTGGAATTCATTGACCATCAAAATTGCTCCATAGCAGATGGAATATCACTAACTCCACACTCAGCTCTGGATCACCTTGACAATACAACTCATACATCTGGCTACTCTGACTACATCTGGAGTAACAAACTCCAAAACTTGGGCTCTGCCCCCCGCGCCCCCCCTCCCCCCCACAACTGGATCCTTGGCATCCACATGGGAAGACGGTTGGCGTAGTGGTTAGTGTAATGCCTTTACAGCACCAGCAAATGGCACCAGGGAAATCCCACGCTGTGTGAGTAGTTTGTCCGTTCTCCCGTGTCTGCGTGGGTTTTCCCTGGGGGGCTCCAGTTTACCCACAACCATCAAAACGTACCGGGGGGTTGTAGGTCAATTGGGTGTGATTGGGTAGCACAGACTCATGGACGGAAATGACCTATTACAATGCTCTATGTCCAAATGTATTAAAATTTAGATTTAAAATTTTTTAAAAATTAAAAATGCTACAGTCAGTATACATTGGGAACATCTCCTCCCCACTGATGATTAACAAAGTCACACTTGAAGGTTGCATGCTTAACCTACTGCTCTACTTACATTCTACACCAATAACTGTCTGGCTAGGCACAATTCAAATGCTATCTCCAAATTTGGCGATTACACCATGATCATCAGGAGAATCACAGACGGCAGTGAGGAAGCGTACAGGAAGGAGATAGATCAGCTAGTTGAGTGATGTCACAACAACAACCTTGCATTTACCATTTGCAAAACCAAGGAACTGATTGCGGACTTCAGGAGGAGACCAGGAGATCATGAACCTGTCCTCATCGAGGGGTCAGCAGTGAAGACAGTCAAGATCTTCCAATCCTGGGTGTCAACATCGATGAGGTTCTGTTCTGAGGCTTCCATGTCAATGTAATCATGAGAAATGCTTGCCAACGGCTATACATCATGAGGATTCTGAGGAGATTTTGTATGTCACCGCTCTTGAAAATTTTTACAGGTGCACCATGGAGAGCATTCTGTCTGGTTGCATTACTATCTGTATGGAGGTGCCAATGCACAGGACAGGAAAATACTCCAGTGGGTGTTATCTCAGACACAAGTCTTCACTCCATCGAGGACTTCAACAAGAGATGGGGTTTTAAGAAAGTAGCTTCTATTATCAAGGACCCTCAATATCCAGACCATGCCCTCTTCACACTGCTACCATCAGGAAAGAGATACAGGAACCTGAAGACAAGCACCCAGCAACACAAAGACAGCTTCTTCTCCTCTGCCATCAGATTCTGAGTGGACAATGAACCACAGATGCTACCTCACTTTATCCTATTTTCTTGCACTATTTATTTATTTTTGAAATGTTATTTACAGCAATATTTGCTCTGCAAGACACGTTCATGTCAATAAATTCTGATTCTGATGAAAGAATGTCAAAGCCCAATCATTTGTTTACCCAATCATTTGGGAGAATAATAACTTCCACAGATATCTCAGGTGAGGCTGCATCAAGTTAAAGATCTTGCACAAGTACAGCAGTCTAATAAAATTAATGGGGAAAATTGGCTGCTGGGAAAAAGAGTGGAAATTTTGTTTTGATATCACAAAATTAGTTTGGATTTTTTTTTAGCATGTTTGCATTTATGCGATGTTTCATTCCTGTGATCTTTTTACGTGTTTGATCATTTTAATTTTTGTCATTTTCAAGGAATTCCCAAATACGGTGAGAACTTTGACAGCCAGTTAACCATGGGGTTGGTATCCACTGGCTGTCAAAGCCATTCTGTGAGTTCAGCCACAGCATGACTGGAGAATCTGGGTGCATCTTCCACTGCCAGCCTGTACATTGGCTTGTTGTGGAGCAGTTTAGTTTCAGTGCAAATAGCCAGCTGCATTCATAGAAAGGTTTTGACAGCCAGTGAGGCCCAACCCTTGTTTCAGGGGCAACCAAAGCTCTCATTGTCATTGAATATTTAAGAATTTCCTGAAGAATTAATTTACAAAATTAAAGAATCAAAAAATGGGTCCTTAAAATTTGAAGCCACCTTTTAAATTTCCTCACAGTAGGAAATTTCACTGGCTATGAAGTATTTTGGGAGGTCCTACAAATAAGAAATTTTACAGTGAGCTGACCAGCTGCATTATGGCCTGGTATGGGGGCACCAATATCCCTGAGCATAAAGCCTTGCAAACGGTAATGGACACAGTCCAGGACATTACAGGTAAAACCCTCCCCACTATCTAGAATACAGGGAGCCCCAGGGTTAAATACGGGTTCTGTTACCTAGGTCTAGTCTTTAACTAGAATTTGTATTTCAGTTGGAACAAGTAAATACGGTCCTTATTTAACATCAGTTAGGCAAATGCTTATCTTAGTATATAGTATTTATAGTATACCTTTCTATGTATGTAAAAACCACTTCCAAATACACTACAACATCTTAAACAAAAGTACAGCACATAATTGATGATGTAGGAGAAGATGATGGAGAGATCGTTACTATTGGAGAGGATGGACCTGGTGCTGGAGAGTCAGGTTTTGATTCTGCTGCTGGATAGTTGTTGGGGGGCGGGGGGGGGGGGGGGGGGGGCGGGAATTGCTACTGGAGTCAATTTCTTGAAGTAGACATCCAGGGAGGTTTGTACAGAGCTTATCTTTTTCTCATCATAAATCGCCTTGTAACAGCTGAGGTCCTCGGTAAACTTTGTTGAACCTCCCTGTTTCAGGATCTTGTTCCTCTAACTTTGACATCCCTGCTTCAATGAGACGAAAGGCTTCAGCTGACTCTTTCGTCGAAAACTTTTTCAATTCTGGAGTGTTTCGGTCCAAGTCTTCCTCAAATGCTGTCATCTGCTGCTCTAGTTCCATAAGTTCTTCATTGGTCAGTTCTACGTCATGGGAGTCAAGTAACTCTATGACATCATTTTCACTGATGTCTAACCACAGTTGATAACCACTATCAACCACAGCTTGCCTGACCTCAGCTGTAAAAGCATGCGTGAAATGGGGACACAATTTGATCCACACTCCTTTCATGTTTGACTGCTTCACTTCATCCCAAGAGTCAGCAATATTTTTGATGGTTTCATAAATGTTATAATTCCTCCAGAGCTCCCTTAAACTCATCACATCATCTTGGGTAGCCCTGGACTGCTTGTGAGATGGCCGTCATAGGCCTTAAAGGATGCTATAACTTCCTGGCCCATTGGCTGAATTAGTGATTGGGAGGCAAAAATACAACCTTTACGTTGGGGTAAAGGTCATCTAAAGTGTTTGGATGTCCAGGTGCGTTGTCAAGCACAAGGAGAATCTTGAAGGGAATTTTCCTGGCCAAGCAATAACATTTAACAGCAGGATCAAAATGGTTCAAGAACCAATCTTCAAAGATGGCAATTGTAACCCGAGCCTTTGCATTTGCCTTCCAAGTAATGGGAAGAGGTGCCTAATGATAAGACGAAGTGCCCTCAGCAAAGCCTTGAGCTTGAAATCGCCGGATGCGTTACCCCCAAGCAATAATGTTAGCCTATCCTTTTATGCCTTATACCCTGGTGCACTTTTTTCCTCTTTCGAAATGTAGATCCAGGTCGGGCATTTTTTTTTCCAAAATTAAGCCAGTCTCGTCTACTCTTCAATAATTTCTTTCAACGCTTCAAGAAAATCACTCGCTGAACTTACATCAGCACTCGGTGCTTCACCTTGCACTTTAAAATGACGTAAATTTGCCCTCACTTTGAAACGACTGAACCAACTTCTACTCGCAACAAATTATTCACAACCATCTTCATTTGATGCACGTGCAGCTTCTAAATCATTGAAAAAGTTTTGAGACTTTTCTTGCACTAAAGTAAGGCTAATAAACATATTACACTGATTTTGATTGTCTAACCAAATTATCAATAGCCTTTCCATTTCAATAATTAAACCACTGCGTTGCCTAGTAACAATTGTAGCTTTCATCAGGCTAGGGCCTTTCACATGCTACTTATTCTCACTTTAATCCTTATAATTGTTCCGATCATTGACTGGCTGTAGCCCAGAGCTGATGGCGTTTCACCTCTTTCTGGTCGCTTTATTATTTCCACTTTATTTTCAATCGAGATCATTTTCCTTTGATGCATTACCAGCTGGATCGGATTTATGCTTTGGAGGTGTGGTTACTCTGTTATTATGCACATACAGTACAGTAGATTCAGGGCTTTTCCCCTTTAAAATGTTGCTTCAAGAGTCAAGAGACACTTTTAAAGCAAACTGTTGGTTCAAGTCACTTTTAAAGCAGATGATAAGTGTACTCTTTACATGTGTGATGTTCAATTTGGTACCTTTAATTTTGAATGTTCCTGCGAATTGCGGTATGCTACATGATGCAGGGTGACAGCAAGAGTATCGTTCAGCATAACCACGCTCAAACTGTTAAGTTCCCAGCATTCTACTTCCGGTCGAGTTGTTAGTAAATCAGGGATTTTCAACCCGGGGACTGCCTGGGAACGCTGCCGTTGGAGAGCAGCAGCAATCATCAAGGATCCACCCCAGCCAGCACGCCCTCTGTTCTCGCTGCTGCCATCCTGAAAGAGGTGTAGGTGCCACAAGACTCAACCACCAGGTTCAGGAGCAGGTGAATATTAAAGGATGAAAAACTACAGAATGCTGTTGTGCAGAGGGACTTGGGAGTGCTTGTGCATGAATTGCAAAAAGTTAAGTTGCAGGTGCAGCAGGTTATTAAGAAGGCAAATGGAATTTTGGCCTTCATCGCTAGAGGAATTGAATTCAGGAGTAGGGAGGTAATGTTGCAACTGTATAAGGTACTGGGGAGACCGCACCTGGAGTACTGTGTCCAGTTCTGGTCTCCATATTTGAGGAAGGATATACTAGCTTTGGAGACGGTCCAGAGGAGGTTTACTAGGTTGATCCCTGGGATGAAGGGGTTGACTTATGATGAAAGACTAAATCGTCTAGGATTGTATTCGCTCGAGTTCAGAAGAATGAGAGGAGATCTTATAGAAACATATAGGGTATGGATAGGATAGATGTAGGAAGGTTTTTGAGCTGGCCAGGGAAACTAAAACGAGAGGACACAGTCTCAAGATTCGGGGGAGTACATTTAGGACAGAGATGAGGAAAAATAGTTTTTCCCAGAAAGAAGTGAATGTTTGGAATTCTCTAACCAGGGAAGTGGTTGAGGCTGCCTTATTAAACATATTTAAAATTCGGTTAGATAAATTTTTACATGATAGAGGAATTAGGGGATATGGGGAGAAGGCAGGCAGGTGGAGTTAGGTCATAAATTAGATCAGCCATGATTGTATTGAATGGCGGAGCAGGCTCGATGGGCCATTTTTGGCCTACTCCTGTTCCTACTTCCTATGTTCCTATGCTACCCCTCCACCATCCAATGCCTCAATGACAAACTCAATCATGGACTCATTTAAGGACTCTGACTTGAGCACTTTATTGATTTTTTTAAATTCTCTCTCTGTTGCACAGTTTGTTTACACTCATTATCTGTTCATTAATTCTTTATTAGTTTACATGTATACGCTGTGTACAGATTTTTTTGCACTACCAATAAGTGATCATTCTTCCTCTCCTGCAGAAAAAAGAATCTCAGGGTTGTATGTGATGTTTTATGTACTCTGGCAATAAATCAAAAATAAGAAAAATCTGAATCTTATATCAGTGGAAGTCATTCCTTCGATTTCCAGTGGAACTCTTGTTTGAACATAGATGTCTCAAAGCCTCCACACTAAGATTGGTTCACTTTGTATCATTGCGTGAATGCAACTCATAACCCCATTCTACAATATTAGTATTTCCAACCTAATTACCAATGGTAAATTATTTACTTTACATTCGTCCTGTAAACAAATTTTTCCAACTCACTAATTCTAAGTGTATTTGGTGTATAGGATAAGAAAAAGATCCTTTGCAGAGCCTTTTGAGAACAGTAGATATACAGTATTGTTATTTTAATAAACTGGGAACCTAGTGTTACTTGGTTGAAATTTGGGGGATTTTATTTATATTTGTATATGTATTTGTTTTTGCCTCACTCTGTAATCATATAAATCTTAATAATATAAAGTATACTTGGCTCACGCATTAAGTAGGGTGAATGACACAGCTCTTTACATTTGTATGTTTTCAACCATGTGAGTCTGTGGACCAACACAATGTTGTCCTTCAGTAAAATCACAGAGATGCTGGAGGAATTCAGCCGGATTAGCACTGTGCACAGGAGGTAAAAATATATTACCGATGTACGGTTTGGACCTGAGCCCTTTCTCGAGGCATGAGCAAAAAAAGAGAGACAGACATCAGTCTTCAAATGCTGGGGAAAATGAAAAGAAAAAGGGCAGAGGGAGGAGTGGAAACCAACAGACAAAAGGTGCTAAGAGGACAGGAGAGGGGAAAGATGAGCATTGATAGGGGGAAGGCGAGCAGTTTTTGGCTCTGTGAAAGAAGACAGAGGGAAAAGGGAAGAGAGAGAGGGACAGGCACAGCTAGAGGACAAGAGACATGGGAGGGGGGTAACGGAAACCAGCGAAGTCGATGTTAATGGCATCTGGTCGAGTTTTTGCTCATACCTCGAGGAAAGGCTCAAGCGCAAAGTAATATATCATTACCTCCTATGGATGCTATGAGAGTGGCTGAGTTCCTCCAGCATTTCTGAGTTTTTACCACATTCTGCAGAATTTTGTGTCTCACCACAATATTGCCTTTACCTGAACATTAAAAATTCATAGGCAAAGCAAATTCTTAACAGTTCAGTTCCATCCGTTTTCATAATTCAGAAGGCATAGTTTTTATTAGCAAAGGAATTTGATCATTTTTACCAGAAACCTTGTCATTTATGTGCTCAGAATGTGTGACTTGATTAAAAAGTGTTGCTTGCTGTATTCAGCAACATCTGCCGTGACACATTGCAGCACAGTCAGATGAACGCAGACAGCATTCGAAAATGGATGCATTCAAGTATAAAATCTTTTCATTTTAAAGGATTTTGTTTTCCCTTGAAAAATGCCAACTATGTGACAGCTGAACTGCAGATTGGTTCTGCTCAGGTCAAACTGAAAGGTAACTTAACGTGAATGTTCAGGGCCTCATCCCGAAACATGACTACCTCTTTCCCTCCACAGATGCTACCTAAGCCGTTGAGTTCCTCCAGCCATTTTCTTTTTGCTCCAGGTTTCAAGACTTGCAGTCTCTTGGGTCGCTGTAATAAAGTGCTTAACATTGAACTTGGGTGTAAGGTTTTGAGAGTTACAGTAGTTTTCGATTCCTTCCACATCAGTCCATTTAAATTTGAGCACCATTGATTCTGCCTGTTGGATGTCAAAGATATCATTTAGATTTACTCTTCTAATTAACAGAACTAATGCTAATTAATTTAGTCACTTTTGCCAATTTTGATAAAGGTGTGAAAATAACCATTTGGCAGAACGAGTTTGAGTTGCAGCATGCGGTGGAAATAGTATGGAACAAAACATTAGCCCATTTATTGCAGGGGCTTTGAACCATCTATGTCAAACTGAAGTTCGTCTTCACAATTGCCCGGGACTCCATTTATATCGCATTTGCTTTGTTTGCAGGATTTTCCCCCAAATACTTCAAAACTAATGACAAAGAATCACTATTGTGAAATATATTGGCCATTATGTGCAAAGCAAGTAGCAATGACGTAAGTTACAAGGAAATAATGCTCATGGCATCATTTGAAAGATGAAAGATGCCCGGACACTTGGAGAGCTTCCCTCATCTACTTTGAACAGTTTCACAGGATGTTTTACTTCTATCCAAGAGGGTGGATGGATTTGAGATTTAGCAGACTATTTTTGATTCTACATGACTCCCAAAGTATTGATTATATTCTTAAATTCTCTGGCGTGCTAGTTAAAGTGAGCCCCTTCTGTCTCACAAACACATGGGCTGCTTCTGAGCCAAAGGTTACACTTGAGATTGGAGTTATAAAAGAGATATGAGGTCAACTGCAACGCCTTGTGGAAAGAAAGACGTTTGTGTCTGGGAGCAGTGCTCGTGAAATGTCTCTTTTCCACAACCTGAAAACACCACATCTACTCTAGTTTCAAATTAACACAGTCAGTGTTTTAGCCTCAACGTCCATCACTAGGCTTTTCAATTGCCTTGTAAAACGGTGTTACCCGGGCAAATTACGGGTTAAAGACCCAGGTACAGGGCTATTTAAAAGAGCTGAACCGGGCAAGCCTAGTCAAATCTACCTGGGTCCCAGATCTCCCTCAGAGGTGGTCAGCGAACCTAGAAAAATTACCTGGGTGTCCTCCTCTGCTTATTTGAAAGGGAAAATGGCTTACCAAATTACTCTGGAATTTTAAACACGTCATTGCAGGGGCAGGATTCCCCCTTTAAATTGCCGGGTTGACAATTTAACAGGTAGGTCTGGCTGCTATTTGAAAAGTGCAGGAGACACACATGGCCCAGTAATCTCACCCGGGTCCCAGGAGGGCTACCTAGGTGCTGCAATTTGAAAGTGCCTACTGAATCTGCTCAGTAAAACAAGTAATATCCACTCTTCATTTTGGATGGTATAAAATATTAGCATAGCAATACCCATTAAAGGTTCTCGATCTTCAAAGACCAACAACATTTTACATGAGTTAATATGCATGGGTTTAATGTCCTGTTTCCATAAACATTTGCTGCAATGGCAATAAATTAACAGACAGATGATTGTACTTGGTCTGTGCCATTATTATTAAAAACATCAACAGTTCATGTAAAATAAAACACAGTAACACATGTCTCCACAGAGGAGTGAATTGTTTTATAAAGAGAATGGATTTACAGAGGTTAAAGGATATTGTAGTCTCAAGATATGTGACATAAAGCCTACAATCTTAATGTTGCCTTTTAGCTCTTTCCATGTGAGTAATTTGGAGACCTGGTGTAAATCTGTGATTACAGATGAACAAAGGGTGGCACGTCCGTCACTGGTCTTCTGTTGGACTCTGTGGGAAATCCAGTAACAGAATGTGTGTATACTGAGATTCTCCAACATTTCATTGAGGAATCTTCTGCAAGGGGATGGGACTTCTCACCACTTTTGGCTCTGACCCTGGCTTGACCATAAACCCGAGGAAAATTACTAGAAAGGTACAATTTCATCCATGCTTTAGGATGTCCATACAATTCAAACAGGATGTTGTGAGGAGAATAAAATGGGATCAACATAGGATTAGTGTTAACAAGTGCCTGCTGATAGGCATGGACTTTGTAGATCTTCAACTCTGTTGTGAGGGCTCATGTTCAAATATTGAAGTTAACTGCAAATAAAAACATGAAGAAAAAATGTTGGACTTAGATTGGGGGTGAGAGGGAAGTTGTGGATGTGAATAAAACAGCCAATACAACATAAATTATAGATAGAAAATACAGTAGAGTTGAAGGCTATTCCAAGGCCGATGTAATTAATCCAACTTCCTGACCCTGCAGGTTCCACGACATCCAGACATTTTATAAACATGGTGAGAGTCCTACCGCACCATCCTCTTGGACAGTATGTTCCAAACCTCAGTCACTCAGAGAGAAATTCCTTACACCTTCCCAAGGTTCTTCACCAAAGAGGGAAACAAAAATTTTCATTTATATTTTACTTAAAAAGACCCATCTTGAGATTGACTGTTAATTTCATTGTAAGGAATAAAGTTCATGATAAAAATGGTCATGGTTGTGTGCGATCCCGGCAGGGAGCACGCAATTGGTCTTTTCATTGAGATTTGTCACCGTTAGTAAATTCCATGCAACTTTTGCTGCAAATCTGGAGAAGATGCAAGTTCTGAAATAAATTCCACTACCACAGATACATATCTTTGTCTTTTTTTTTTATATGTGAGGGTCTTTTAAAATTGGAAATATTAGAAATAAAAATAGAAAATGCTGGAAGTACTAGGGAGGTCGGGCAATATCTCACACGATCACAGAAGTGCCTCGGCAGAAGTTTCTTTGTGTCTTTGCTAGTATTTCACAAAGCAATTCCATCCATTTCATAAGCTCCTTTTTCTCCAGTGACCTATCAACCTCAAATTCCTCCCTCATGTACCCATTCCCTTTGAAAGCACTGATTGATTCCACTATTGCCACCCAGCTTGGTGTTTAGGTTGAAGGGGCTGTTCCTCTGTTTTACTTTTCTGTCCTTTTCACTACCCCCTCAGAAAACAAGTTCTATATCCTATCTGTTGTCTATATTAACAGGGCGGCATGGTTAGTTGTAGTGGTTAGCACAGTGCCATTGCAATGGCAGCAACCCAGGTTCAAATTCTGTGCTGTCTGTGAGGAGTATAAATACATTCTCTCAGTGTTTCTGCTGGGTGTTCCTGTTTTTTTTCTCACATTTAATTTTTAATTTAGACTTCACTGTAACAGGCCCTTTTGGCTTATGAGCCCCTACCACCCAATTGACCAACACCCCGGGTACATTTTTTTGAAGGGTGGAAGGAAACCAGAGCACCTGGAGGAAAGCCATGCAGACACAGGAAGAACATACAAACCCCTTACAGATGGCTCCGAATTCGAACCCGGGTCGCTGGCGCTGTAACAGTGTTAAACTAACCGCAGCTACACTAACTGTGCCATTGTAAAGATGTACGGGATTAGAAGGCTAATTGATCACATGGGTGTATTTGGGAAAGGTTGGCTGGAAGGGCCTTTTACCATACCAAATCTCTACATTAATTTTAAAAATTATTTTCAAAAAATATTTTAAAATTCTTTCCCTTGTTTCTTTTGGCCAATACCTTAAATCTAAAAGCCAAAACAAACAGTTTCACTTCATTTATTTTGCCTAAGCTAGTCATAATCTTGTACACCTCTATCAGATTTCCTCTGAACTTTTGGTTCAATATCAATCCCAGTTACTGTGAGTTAACTATAGAACTGAAATTCTTCATCCTTGGAATCATTCTGAAATCTCTCTAGGACCTTCACATTCTTCCTAAAGTTGGTGACCAAACAGGATGCAATACTCCTCTTGTAGCCCAAGTAATGTTTTGAAAAAGCTCAACTTAATGTCCCAGTATGACCTGTATCACCTTTGAAGCTGTGTTCAGTAACTCATGGAAAAGAAACCCGATTTCAGTCCTTAAGAAAGATGTTGACAATATAGAGGTTTCACTGCTCATAAACATAATTTCCAATGATTTGGCATTTTTTAGCTGAACTATCTAGTTCATGGAAAATGACAAAATTAAATGCTGGAGAAATTCAACAGGTCAAACAATCTACTTTATATTGCAAAGCTCAAGATAGAGAACCAACGTTTCGGGCCTGAGCCCTTCATCATGGTCTGCAAGGAGTTTGCACATTCTCCCCATGTTGGTGGGGATTATTCCCAGGTTCACCGGTTTCCTCCCACCCTTTAAAATATATGGGAGTTGTTGGTTAATTTGGGTGTAATTGGACAGCATGGGTTTAAATGGCTGGAATCGGCTTCTACTGTCCTGTAAATAAAATGTAAACGTTTTAAAAGTAGGCTAATTAATTTCTGTTAATCAGCAAAGAAGTTTGCACGTTGGTGCGGACCATCTATGCCAACTAAGGTTTCATCCTGAGCAAGTCCCATTTGCCTGCAATTGTTCCATATCCCACTGAGCATTCCCTATCCATGAATCGGTCTAAGTCTCTTAAACATCATAATTGTGCCACCTCTCTAGCTTTCTCTGGCAGCTTCTTCTATACAACCACCGGCCTCTGTGTGGAAAAAGTTGCTGCTAAGAATCTTTGTAAATCTTTCTTCTCCCTTACCCTGAGAAAAAAACAGTCATCATTTACCTTAACTATGTCTCCCATAATTGTATGAACCTATCCCTGGGTGACGAGAACAGATCGCAATATTTCACGTGACGTCCCCCCGATATCTTGTGCAGATGTAATATGCTGTTTCAACACCTGTTAGAAATTATGATGAACTCAAGTGTGCCAAACACCTTGTTCACCACCCCCTGTCTGCCTGTGTTACCACTTTCTGAAAATTATGTACTTGTGCCATTAGGTTTCTCGGCTCCATAACACTCTCCAGGGCCCTGTCATTTATTGTGAAACTTCTGCCCCAGTTTAACTTGTGAGAATGCATCACTTTAAACTTGTCTAAGTTAAACACCATCTGCCATTCCTTGGCTCACTTTCCCAGCTGTTCCTGCAGTCAGGGTTGAACCCAGATCTCTGCCACCATGTGGCAGTGGTTCTACTCGCTCCATCACCGTGCCACTCTAAATGTTTTTCATTTCTATTGTACAGGTTTTTGGAATGTTAAATGTTTACAAAAAATAAATAAATTTGATTCTTCAATCACATTCTTTTTTTAAAAAAAAATAGTTCCAGGTGTTACTGAGTATTGGCAAATGTCAAAGATATTCACAAGTATTCACATGTCCTGATAATAGGATTGACAGCTGGTGAGCCTTGGGGTGTAGCCTCTTCTTTTGCCAAGGCCGGTCTGTGACTGGAGCCAGCTGTTTGAACTGACAGCCCTTGGCCGCACAGAGCCATGCCAAAGTGCTGCAAACCAAGCTCCCAGTGGAAGACTGAGCCGGGGCCATGCTAGGCAGTGTGGCCCAGAGCAGGAGGACGATGACTTTTGGGGCAACAGAAGATACACTCCAATCATTGACCCCAAAAGTCCCAACAATATTGCTGTAGTTTTTCACCTCCTGATAATTGGTAAACCCGAACTTTCCAATCAAATGCCATGTGTATTTTGCAGCCAACAATGAAAGAGAACTTATTCTTCCTCTGTTTCTAATGAAAATATCTCTCCCAGCTCTTGTTTTGCAAACAATTTTCCAATTTCCACCTCTGTGCCCTTTTCAACAGCATGACTGCGTTTGCAAGTTATCACGTGGGGAAATAAACTTAATCGTGCACTGCTGTTCAAGGGAGCTTTTAGGCTCCTGGTTACACAACAGGGCTTCAGGGCATCTGTTTGCAAATTAATTCCTTGCAGGACAAACAGAAACTTAACCTGTCAGTCTTTCTGTGGTATTTTAAACAGACTCACAAAGTTCTTCTCTTGCATTTAAATAAAACGTTAGGCAGTGCAGTTCGCATGTTTTTATGAGCATTTCATAAATATTTAGTTTGGCTTTTGGCTTCAAGAATTCAAGTGACCCTTATTATTATGGATTAGAGATGTAAAGAAATTTATTTCAGAGATGTATAAATTATTACAAAAGGAGGCTCGTAAAGAAGTTCATAAATCTAGACATAAACGGGAGGTAGATTTAAATAAGCAAATAAATTAACGTAGATGAATTCAGATATATAGAGAGAGTGAGATATTGGTTAGTTCAATATAATTTTATTCATCACTTATATTTAACATCACAGAAGTTACATAATATGAATTATACTTATTCAGATTTATGTTTTTGATGTGGACAAGTGTTTGCATTCAACTTGGCAGTGTTCCACAACTAAACCTTTTTGGCTTGAAATGGGTAATTTATTAGAACGAATAACTGGAGTAAAATTCCCACAGGATCCAGTGTAATTTTTACTGGGGGATATTAGAGGGGTTAAACCTAAATTAAAACTGAATATGTATCAAGTAAAATTATTTCAAATTACTTTGGCAATAGCTCGAAAATGTACTGCCAAAACTTGGAAGTCAGATATAGATTTGGGAATGGACAGATGGCAGGCAGAAGTTTGGAGTTGTATTCCACGAGAAAATTTAAGAGATATATTTTGGAAAATTAGGAGCCCATATTTACAAACTGTTGGTATTACAATTTAAATGAACATTCTTGAACATTCTCTTTCTCCTATAGGTCTCTATAAATATTTACGTGTTTAAAGGTATTGTAAAGTGATGGACTCCTGTTGTGCTTTTCTTGTCCCTTTTTCTTTTTCTTTTTTTTAATTGGTAGAGGGCTGTGGGAAGGGGGTGGGGGGATTAATAGGAGGTTTTTCTTTTTTAAATTTCTTTGCTCTCTTTTTCTTTTTCATAAAATGTATTTGGATTAAGTTTGAAATATTGTAAATGTGTTTGCTAAGTGGTTTTATTTTAAATAAAGTTTTAAAAACATTCAAGTGACCATCCCCATTAACATATTGCAACATTTTTAATCCATAACATTCTGGAAATATATCTGTAGATCAGGTAATAGAAAGAAAAAATACTTTTTCAGTTCTCTGACCACTCATCAGGTGAAAGGAAATGTAAAACTGATGTTAAAATCCAAAGAGATTTCAGATTTATTGTACATGAAATCACATACAACGCTAAGATTCTTTTTCCTGTGGGCCAGGCAGAATTACCACTTATTGGTAGTGCAAAAAAAAACTGTACACAATATTCACATATAAACAAATGCAGAAATGTAAAATAAACTGATTGTGTAATACAGAGAGGAAAAAAAATGAAGTACACATAAGTCCTTAAATGAGACCCTCGTTGAGTTTGTTATTGAGGAGTCTGATGGTGGAGGTTCCTGAACCTAGTGGTGCGAGACTTGTGGCACTTAGACCTCTTTCCTGATTGCAGGTGCAAGAACAGAGTGTGTGCTGGGTGGGGTGGATCCTTGATGATTGCTGCTGCTCTCCGATGGCAGCATTCCCTGTAGATATTTTCAGTGGTGGGGAGAGTTTTGCCTGTGATGTCTTGGTCCGTTTTCCCTACTTTTTGCAGGGCTTTACACTCAGGGATATTGATGTCACCATACCAGACTAGGATGCAGCTGGTCAGCACACTTTCCATCCACACATCTGTAGAAATTTGCCAGGGTTTCCAATGTTGAGAATGTAGGTCTGGGTCAAGAGGGAGGAGGGAATAGGTGAGAGAGTCTGATAAGGTAGAAGGCAGGAATGTTTAAATGAAAGAGGTGAAGCAGAAAACAGGATAAAAGCAGCTGAGCCTGCTGTGTGAGTGCTCTGCCATTCAGCATGGTCAGGACTATCTCACTCCCATTTTCCTCCACTTTTCCCATATCTTTGATGCTTTTTTAATGTCTTTAAGTCTCTATTTCCTTTTTATGTACGTTCAATGACTTGGCTCCTGCGGCGGTGAAGTCTCCAGGTTCACTACCCTGCAAGAGAAAGGTCTCTGCTCATCTTCTTCTCATCTCAGTTCAATCTTCCCCATGTCCTGAGATGGTGATCCTTTAGTCCTAACCCTTGTAGCTGAGCTACCAACCAGCCTGTTGAGTCCTGACAGAATTTTGTAGAGTGACACTGGTTATGATGGGGAACAAAATGCTCAGTCTGGATGACATGCAAGTGGGGAAGCAGAAAGAAATATTATCTCAGATTAATGGAAAAAAAAACTGAATGCTGGAATCTGAAATGAAAATGCTGAGCACATTCAGTAAGAATCCTGGTATCTGGCACCTATGGGGATTGCTAGATGCCCGATAAGTATATTTGCTGGTTGCTTAAGATTGCTTGTTGAATGATTGGCAAACTAATGGCGAGATGTGCGAATTTTATACTGTATTTCCATATTTTTTACTTACCATATATACTCGTGTAATGGTCAATTTTTTCCAACCACTTTTTGGGGCAAAAAAAGGAGGTGGGGTCAACTTTTACACAGGTCAAACTTTTGACTTCATGAGTGTGGGTAAGGATCCACGGTCGGGAGTTCAGATGGGTGGGCGCCGTGGCGAGGATTCACGGTCAGGAGTTCAGATGGGCGGACGTTGGCAGTGAGGATCCGCAGCCGGGAGTTCTGATGGGCGGGCAGCAGGGTCGAGGATCCGTGGCCAGAGCATCAGGAGCTCAGATGGGTGGGTGGCCAAGGCCAAAAATGGGGGAAGGGGGTCGACTTTTACACGGGTCATACCAACACACCCGATATTTAGGCAAAAAAAGAGGAGTCAACTATTACATGATATCGACAATTACACGAGTATGTACGATGTTTACTTATCCCGATTTTCTTTTTGGTTGCTTGTATTCTGGACAATGGAAATTTTACTGCAGTTGAGTCTGAAAGCAATGATGACGCAGACTCCAAATTTACATTGAGTTTAATTGGATCAATAAAAAGGTTTCCAATACTTGCAGCATTTTTATCTTTACCATATTTCCAGCATGGTCAGTAGGTAAAACTCCTAGTATCCAGCACCTATGGGGATTGGTAGATAAGTGAATTTTCCTGTTGCTTAAGATTGCCCGTTGCACGATTGGTGATGTAAACACGAGGCACGTCAATTTTAAACTTCTGTATTTTTACCTATTTATTTTCTGTAATTCTGGTTAACAGGGGTAATTACGCTCTGTAATTTGAGTACTTTTAACCTGTTTGAGATCATACTGGAGTTCCGTTGCAGAGACTTAATCATAGCAGGAGACCAATTTGCCATTGTGTTTGCTTCGCCCTGCTGAATGATTCCAAGCCTTTATAGGTTAACTTTCCAGCAGTTCAGAATTCAAGGATGTATTTTGGAATTTAGAAGGTTAAAGGGTAATTTGGTTGAACCTACCAAGAAATTATGGGTAGCTAAAATGGTTGGAGAATATTGGAACGTTATTCAAAAAGCAAGTATTTTTTAAGTAAAGTTTGGAAACTTACACAGGGAGAGGTTGCACATCAGACTGATTGCTGATCGATTTTTGATCAACAAACCTGTTCAATGGATACCTTTATTGGTCACAGTTCAACCATGACCTTGTTTTTTGATTAACTTGCATTAAGATAGTGAAGATTAAAGGACCTTTGTAGTGCTCAGTGTTTTGTAGCTGCTCTAATACTGAAGTCAGTTCACAGTCTTAGCCATACTTCGCTGCGAACTCTCAGCCCTCCTTCAGATCGGATCACATCCTGTATTCATAGTGCCACTGTAACATTGTGGCAAAATGCAACCTACCCTTCCCTTTCTTGGATAAAATTGCTGTGCAAATATTTTCTGTTTTTTACAGACGACCTCTTAAGTTCGAAAGACAATAAAAATAAGGCATTTTCAAGAAGTAAAGATGGTTGCCAAGTACATTGTTAGTGATACAGCTATGCACAATTAACTTCAGTTACAATTGTGATGCGATTAAGGACAATCCAAATGTATTACATGCCGACGTTCAAGGACATCTGCCGATGTTATCAATAAATAAATAAATAATTGTGAACTCCATTAATTGTGAGATAATTGTAATGAATGACCCCATTACACATCATTAGAGCATTATTTTCATTATCATCTGCTGCGGCTGGTAACCATTGTGGTTAATTTTATTTTCTTGACATTGCCCATTTTTGGGAATATTATCCCAGTGGAGGAGCCGTGTTTATCTGTGGGAGTAACAGGGATTACCTGTTGAATTCGAGGGGACTCCTGATCCCCTTTCCTCACTGTGAAAAGGAAAGTGAATATGCTTGCATTCCCCCGGGACTTGTGATTCTGTCGATACAGTTCGAAGGCGTCCTGGTCTCATTTGCTTTGAACTGATTCTAAGCCTGGATATTTATTTTGAAAGATCATTTATGCTGCAGATTGCCTTTAAAAAGTATATATATGTTCAAGATTTCATATTCCTTCTGGCATAACAAAGCAGTTTATAAAGTTGAACAGTTTTACCAGCAGGACTGTGCAATGTGGGTTCACATAATCAGTCTGAAGCATGGAATCCTAAACAGTGAGCTTTAATTAACACAAGCACATCCTATTTCTCAACGTACACAGCTCATGGCTTGACAGCCATTAACTCCCTGCTGTCTGGAGAAGGAAACCCACGTTCTCTTTGGGTTGAAGAAAATGTGTCCTGACAGCACACTCAAAACAATAATTAACGTAATCATTGCTAATTTCAGACACCAAATCCTGCTCCTCCCCCATAGGTTGAGCAATGTTTTTGAGCTGAATTTTTTTTACCATCATTGAACAAAAAGTATTTGTATCTATAAACAAGTGAGACTCTAAAATTGTCACATTAAATCAGAGAACTTTCCAGCACAGTACAGGCCCTTGGGCTCATGATGTTGTGTTGACCGATGTAAACCTACTCCACAGCAATGTGATCCGTCACTGCTTCACACCCATAACCCTCTATTTCATAAATCCATGCGCCTAAGAGACTTTTATATGTCCCTATTGTACCAGCCTCCACCACCACCCCTGGCAATACATTTCAGGCCCCAACTACTGAATGTGTAAAAATAAAGGTGCCTCTCTCCTCTCCCCTTAACATTCCTCTACTCATCTTAAACATCACCCACCCTCCATCCTCACTACATTCTACAGAGGATATATTGAGAACATCTTCTACAACTGTATCACTGCTTGGTTTGGAAACTGTACCTCCTTGGACCACAAGACCCTGCAGAGGATAGTGAAGTCAGCGGAAAAGACCATTGGGGGCTCTCTTCCTACCATGACGGACATCTTTCATGTTCAATGCAGGCAAAAGGCAATAAACATTTTGAAGGACTCCAAACACCCCCTCATATAAACTGTTCTCCCTTCTGCCATCTGATAGGAGGCACCGTAGCACAAGGACCCTTACGTCCAGATTGGGCAACAGTTTTCTCCCCCAAGCTAACAGGTTCCTGAATTCCCAGAACTTATGAGGATAATGTACTGTGGAATTTACTGTATATGTCTTAATATTTTAACTTCTATTTTAACTTATATTTATGTAAATCTCCTCTGTGGTCCTGGATAAACACTATCTCATCTTTACTGTGCAATGTATGGTATGAACGACAAATAAAGGTGACTTGACTTGACCCCACTGTCAATCTGCAGTGCTAAGTTATTCCTCCCTGATGTTCAAGTTCCACAGTGACAGCTGAAAGGGGCAAGGCCTTTGTGTATATTTTTGCATGCCTAAGGTCTGTCCTCATTGTGCACAAACCCAGGCCAGTACATGCTACAGTATTGAATTTTAGAACATGCTCCAACATTGGAGCCTCAGGACCTCACCCTAATCTATCATGAGTCCCCTCCAGGATCACCTCAAGAACATTGAGGTATTGAAAGCCCAAGCTGCTTTAGTGCTTTTGGTTGTTGATTAAATATTAGTCTGGAAATTGATCAGGTAATATCTTGTAATTGTTAACCCCCATCAGATAAAGCAGATGGATCTACAATTGAATAGTTCATCCTTAAGGGAAGGACCACTGACAGCGCAGCACTCCTCTTTTGCAAAGATCAATGCCAATTGTTAAGTGCCACTTGCAACCGCAGCTTTTGATTCAAGAGGCAAAATTGCCACTCCAGAGCCAAGACTGAATAGTAAGATCCTCTGCATTCATCATGGTTATGAATGTTAACCACTTTGAATGCACCACACTATGGAATAATATCTTAATTCTGTGCAGGTTTCACTTCAACTTGAAACTATAACGTAGGAGATTAGCCTCCCTCCTGTTATACCGTATATAATGTCTGCTCAAGTAACTTGAAATGAGGCCCTGCTGATCCACTTCTTTATTTGCTGTGGGCATATATTTCCTGTGATGTGGTCTTTGCAAATATCGTTCCAACACAAAAACAAAAGGTGCCAGAGGGAATCGGAGTGGATGCATTATTTAACCATAAAAATAATTAGACAGACTCATAAATATATAATGGCCAAATCAATAATTACAATATCAGGAACAAAATGGACACTTCATAAATAGCATATCTTAATAATTATGCATAATAAAGTAGATTGATTTCTCTGCTTAGAGGGCTACTAATACTTGAATTTCTATAAGGTTTTATTTGAAATATAATAGCTTCTATTTACTTATACCACTGAATGAATTTCAATAATAAAACCGATTATTACAACCCTCAAATCAGGGTGATTATAGCCCCAAATAAGCTCATTTTCCTTTGTAGCTAATAATACAAATTCACAAATTAGATTTCAACAATAATGTCCGCAGGCTGATAGCTAATTAAACTATGCAAGGTTAACCTTCATGCAAATTTAATTGAAGTATAATATTTTTCCATGGTCTATTTTGATAATCTCGTAAAAAGTGTTGAATCTCTTGTTTATCATTCAGCACTAATTTCAACCTGATAATTTGATTTTAGAATTTATTTTGAATTACTTAGATAGTACTAACATGTTGTCTTTGAGACCATTCCAGATGTGTAAAGATCACTGGTTGATGCTACATAACAGCAGTAATAACAGATCGTCAGAGAGGAATGCTATTGCAGCAATTTTAGAATATGAATGGGCTTTGCTTACTTTCAATATCCAGGCAATTTTGCTGCAAAATGTGGTTCAGATGGAAAATGGAAGGTTGCTACTCTTAGCCCCAATGCCCCAGCTCACTCATGTTCCAACACTGATCCTCAGTGAATCTACACAAATGCTATATATTCAAATGGAGACATTTTTGCAGGCTTTCTCAGAAAGCAGTCGATCCACAGATGCTGTAGCAGCAACTTATGGCAGCCAATTTGGAAATCTTATTTAAAGTCGGCCACTATTCTGAGCTTCAGACCTTATATTTTAAAGAGAGTTTTTGTTGGCTGTAGTATTGCGATTTCTCACTTTTCTTTTCATGAACTCCTGCATGAAAGGGCACTCACAGTGTCTGGGCCCAAGATGGCAGCGCCTATGTAGAGGAGTGGCCACGAGGACAGGGGGCCAGAGGACGGGTGCAGGGCACAAGAAAAAGGGGAGATCAAACCCCCCTCCATTTGGAGACAGGAGAAAACCCATGGATAGGAGACCACAGTGGCGGACCAGCAAGGGCCTCTGAGGCTAAAGAATACACTGGTGGCGGCGGGGTATTGCTGACTTAAGGCAAGGAATTAGTGCGGGCTGCAGGCTGCTGCTGAATGAGGTCGAAGGACTCACGCCAGAGTGCGAACCGCTGATGGCTGGCTCAAGACTGGCTGAAGGCTGGCTCAAGACTGGCTGAAGGCTGGCTCAAGACTGGCTGAAGGGGTACCAGGCATCGGAGCCGGGATGCGAGGGGGTGCTGGAGACTTCCTGATCATGTCAGAGATGTGCATTTGGAACTCGGGTTGCTGAAGGTTTGGACATGAAGGGAGCACTGGAGGCAAATCCATGGACGTTCAGTGACTCTGGGGGACTCTCTTCTGCTTCTCTTTCTCTGACTATAAGGGGTGCTGGGCAATTTCTGCCGATAGCGAATCTTCCTCACTGTAGACTAAAGGAAATTTTGTGTAATATCACAACTTGTGTTTTATTACATGGCAATAAAATAATCTTGAATACTTGGTCTTTGTTGCTGCACGTTTGCATATCATGGATGTCTTCTCCCTCAGCACTATTGCTGACAGCAACTGCTTCCCCGGCTGTCTTCAGCACAGACAATCCATTGGCTTTTAATGCTGCATCAGCCACTTTTCACATCTCTGATGCTATAACACAGACACCTTGTTGGCTGGAGAAAACTACTTCACTACACATTCCTGAAAATCATCCTTTGTACTTAATGGGGTATCTTTATTCTCAGCGACAATCCCAAGAATCTACGCTGCACCCTAAGAATATTACTCATTAGACTATGCACACCTTTCAAGGGCCCCAAGACCAGCCTAAAATTAAACTATAAAACCCAAATCGACCACGAAACCTAATTGGGCACTCTACTGGCACCTATTTAGCCCCAAGGCATTTTAAGAGGAGAAACTCGCTTGTTGTGAAATCATAAAGAGCTACGTTACAGAAATAGGGCTTTTAGACCATTGAGTCTATGCCAACCACTGAGCACCCATCGAATATTACAGTACAGAAAACAGGCCCTTCAGCCCTTCTCGTCTGTGCCAGACTATTATTCTGCCTAGTCCCACTGACCTGAACTCAGTCCACAGCCCTCTAGACCTCTCCCACCCATGTACCTGTCCAAATACTTCTTACGTGTTAAAATTAAGCCCGCATTCAACCACCTCAACTGACAGATCGTTCCACACCCTCACCGCTATCTGTGTGAAGAAATTCCCCCTAATGTTTTCCATAAACTTTTCCCCTTTCACCCTTAACCCATGTCCTCTGGTTTGCATCCCATCTACCCTCAGTGGAAAAAGCCAATCAACATTTACTCTGTCTATCCCCCTCATAATTTTAAACACCTCCATCAAATCTCCCCTCAATCTCCAATGATTGGTATCAAAATCAACTCCCAAATCTTTCTCCCATTTAAGCCTTGATTTACGGAAATCAATTTTTGGCATTTTCTGACGCAATAATTTATACATTTCGGAAACAAAACCTTTCTTCCCTCCATCACGAACCAACGTTTCAAATTTCGACTCTTTAGTTAAAAGCAAATTCTTCCCAAAATAATCATGTAACATTGATTTAATTTGATACTAACAAAAAGGAGTATGAGTTGGTGTTTGAAACCTTTCCCTCATTCCACAGCAATTAAAAATCCACAGCAATTATTTATCATCTTAATCCCTTTCTGATCCCAAAACTTAAGAAGATCATTATTAACCGTAAAAAGAAAACATTTATTCTGATACAAAGGAGTATATCATTTTACCCTGATTACCAATTTCTTTATTTATCTCCTCCAAAATACCTATAAAATAAGATAAAATAGGTAATTTATAAAAAATAATTTAACATTCCATTTATAAACAAAAAGATCTCTTCTGTCTTCACCAATTCTATTTAGTTCTATATCTGCCCAAATCAAAGGATTTTCCAAATCAGACATTCTATTAATAGATTTGTAATAATAGTTTTGACAAAAATTATAAATGTTAGCTTTAGGCTTGTAACTTATCATTTTATTCATCAATTATTCTTGACTCTGGAATGTTTGAAAAGATATAATTTGAGTTATCCTGATTTGTGTTTTTGGTGTAATGGCCAGAAAGGTACGTTTTTACATTCAGTATGGTAAACACTTTTTTACTTGGGGATATTAGTGAGCTTGGTTTGTTCTATAAATTGGATAAATTTCCATGATCTTTTTTGAGATTGGCATTGGCAATGGTGAGGAAATGAATAGCTATTTTGTGGAAAGATCAGATGGAACTTAATTTACAGAGATGGCATTTGGAATTAAGGTTTTGTATCCCATTGGAGAAGATAATGTATAATTTGAGCGATAAATATTATGTATTTAAAAAGATTTGGAGCCCGTATTTGGATTATTTTAATTGGAAAATTTGAAGATGGGGATCTGGTTATAGTGGGGTTTCCTTATTCCACAATATAAGAAATGGTGTTTGGTATTCTCCTTTTTCTTCTTTTTTTTCTTTTTTTTTAAGGGGGTAAGATTGGTGGGTGGGGTGTATTTGTAGGTAGGGGATGGGGGGTGGTTTGTTTTTTTCTTAGCTTTTTTAGGTTTTTTTTATATATAAAAGTCCTAACCTGATTAACCTTCCCCTTTAATTCAGTTACTCAAGGCTCACCAACATTCCAGTAAATCTCTGCACTCTTTCAGTTTAATTGATATCCTTCCTGTAGTTAGGTGACCAAAACATCACCCACATACTCTGGTCCTGCTCTGCACCCACTTTATTCTCCCCACATTCCAATCAACCCCCCCACCAAGATTCTACCACTGACCAACATGCGGGTGGCAATTTACAATGTCCAATTGATCTACCAATCTATTTTGGAAATGTGGGAGGAAACTGGAGCATAAAGAGGGTGGACACACAGAGAACATGCAGACTCCTTTCATATAGCACCCAAGGTCGGGATTGCGGGTGGTTGGAATTGTGAAGCAACGGCATTACCAGGTGCACCACTGTCAGCCTTTGTAGTTTAGCTCCAGGACATGGGGTGAAGCAGCACGTACTAGAAACTGGCAGGAGAACTGTAACATTGGGATACATTCCTGCTCCATTGCCGATTATCTGTTTGCCTAGAGGCATACAAACCAACTCAATAATTGGGTCCATGAAAACCATCAGGGTAAGACCCCAGGGCCAGGTTACTGCAGGAAGTGAGGGAAGAGATTGCTGGGGCATTGTCAATGATCTTTGCATCCTACCTGGGTGGTGCTGAAGGATTGGAAGATGGCAAATATGGTTCCATTGCTCAAGAATGGAGATAATGCTGGCAATAATAGACCAGTGAGTCTTATGCCAGTGGCCTGTAAGCTATTGGAGAGGATTATTAGGAACAGGATTTGTGAGCATTTAATTTTTTTTTAAATTTAAACATACAGTACGGTAACAGGCCCGTTCGTCCCATGAGCCCCTGCCGCCAAATTGCCCCCAATTGGCCTGCGCCCCCGATATTTTATTTTTGAAGGGTGGGAGGAAACCAGAACCCCCAGAGAAAAACCCATGCATACACAGGGGGAACGTATAAACTCCCTGTGGACTGCACGGAATTTGAACCCCACTTCCAATTGCTGGCGCTGTAACAGTGTTGCGCTAACCACTACGCTAACCATGCCATCCCAAACAAACTAGACTTTGAAGACATATAATTTGTTAGGATGGTCGGCATGGCTTTGTGAAGGGGGAAGGTTGTGCTTCACAAACTTAATTAGGCTTTTTGAGGCAGTGACAAAACACATCATTGATGGTGGTAGATGTGGTGTATAAGGTACTAGACAAGGTTGTCCATACAGGCTCATCAAGAATGTTAAGAGGCATAAGATCCAAGTAAACTTGGCTGAGCGGTTGTGAATTACTAGCCCCAAAGAAGTTAGTAGATGGAGAGAATACTGACTGGAGGATAGTGATTAGTGGTGTTCTACAGAGATCTGTTCTGGGATCTCTGCCCTTTGTGATCTTAACAAATAACTTGGATAAGGAAGTGGAGGGAGGGGTCAGTAAGTGTGCAGGTGACATGAAGGTTGGAGTTGTTGTGGATAGTGTAAAGCAGACATTCTCAATGGCTGCCTTAGCACTTTTAAGTAAAACCCTTTTTTTTTCATTTCACATAACATTATTTTTTTTGTTTTTTTATGTAGTCAGTAGGAGTGAAGTACAGAAGAAACCAAAACTCGATTGCTTCACAGGGAAGGGGGTGGGCATAAACTTTAGGGGACTATTGCCTAATAAATGGATTGAGAATGGCTGGTGTGGAGGGTTGTCGTGGGCTAAAACTGGATACAGGCAGGATGCAGTGTTGAGTGGAGAAATTCAGATGGCATTCTGTCTGAATGGTAAACTTTGGAAGATAAAATCTGAAGGCAGAGTACAAAATTAATGGCGGAATTCTTAGCAGTATGGAGAAAAAGATGGATCTTGCACTCGAAGTCCATAGATCTCTCAAGGTGGTCTGCTTGTTGTATGGTGTGCTGGCCTTTATTAGTTGGTGGATTGAGCTCAAGAGCGACAAGTTAAATTTGCAACTCTATCAAACTCTGGTTATACCACCCTTGAATTTATTGTGTTCAGTTCTAGTCACCTCATTACAGGAAGGTTATGGAAACTTTAGAAAGGGTGCAGGGGAGATTTGCCAAGATGCTGCCTGGATTCGAGAACATGTCATGAGGCAAGGTTGAGTGAGCTTGGGCTTTTCTCTTCAGAGCAACAGAGGATGAGAGGCGACTTAGGGATGTTCGAGATTCTGGGCAGCATAGCTGGAAAGGTGAGCCAGCACCTTTTTTCCAGGGCAAGAATGGCCAATAACGGAGGGGGTCTGTTCAAGGTTAGTGGAGGAAATTTAGGGATGGTGTCAGAGAGGTTTTTCCACACAGAGGCTGGTAGGTACCTAGAATGCACTGCCAGGAGGAGTGGCTGAAGTGAAAATTACCAGCACTTCATCCAGGATGTTGCCAGAGTATCTTTATTCTTTACTGCACTTTGTGTGATTTTTGATCGCTGACACAATGTGGAGAGGATCAAGTAGGCTTAAGTCTGTGGATTTCAGGTGTGGGGCTCGTTGGTTCAGTCACTGAGCTGTGAATGGATGCTACAACATATTCAGGTCAGCATTCTCTGAAGTCTCTCCTTCCAACTCCATCAAGTCTCCCACTCCTTTAAAAGTGGCACACAAATCCCATGTGTCGGCATCAGCTCATTTCTTGCAAAGCAAGGTTATAATTGTCATTTGCCTCTGTAAATATCCCTATAAGCTTGGCTCATTTCAGATTTGTCTATTTTGTTCTGTTCAAATATTGACTGAGATGCAGGTTTCCCAATATTTAAGGCTGTGAAGATGTTGGTAAATAAAAATGCATTTTAAATGTTAATAATTTATTTTTATATCATAATTTATAAAGGAATAATTAAGCAGGATGCCATTTTTAATTTTATTTTTCCTTTTTCTGTATTAGTCCAGAATTTAAGAGGTACTTTAGCAGAATATATTTTGCAGCAAAGCTTTAAGCATTTTAAGCAGGTACAAAGAAACTATGAGATGTGTTATCTTCAATTATCCTTTTAAATTATTGCCTTAGTTTATTTGATGGGAGTAATAAATGCTAAATATAAACAAAAATTAAAAACTCAGACTAAAAAGAACATAATGTGCTTCAACCAACCACGTCAACTCATTTAGTCTCAACCTATCAAAGATATTCTTTGTGTTCTAGCCATCTCTCTCCCACCGTCCCTGCAATTGAAAACTACCCTCTTTTTTCTCTTTACCTCCTTGATGCAGGGTCATGGACCTCAAGCATCTGTCTCTCCTTCCATGGATACTGTCTAACCTGCTGAGCGTTTCCTGCATTTTTTTTTGTTTGTTTTCATTGTTCAATATAAACTACCGTAATCACTTTGAACTCTGCTTTTGTGATTGTTCATGACAAGACCAATTATATTTTGGATAGTTAATATACACGATGACTTTGCTTCAGTTGATTAAAATGAATTTGCTCACAACTTGTTGCAATTTTATGTGACCAGTAGTCACTAAACTGGTGAAATCTAGAACTGAGCCTGATATCCTTTAGATCCTCGCTGCGCTGATCTTGAATAGCTTTGAGTGGAGGACAGTTATATTACCCTATCGAGCCCCTTTCACACTGCCAGCCCTCCTAGGAAGCTGGAAAACTTACCGGGCATGATGCACTCAGGAGCCTTTCCTTCTGCACCATGGTTAATCGGCAACCGGGCATTTTAAGCGGGGTGGGGTTCCTACCTCCAGCAGTGACAGTATGAGAGCAGGTTATGCTTTCCCACTGCCCGGAGGCGATTAGTGAGTTAACTTGGCTGAGCTCTGACACCGATTGAACGTAACACACCCTGCCAGGTCAGCACGTTTAACGCCGCACGATTACCGGGAATGGACCTGTTAAATTAGCCACACGGAATCGGCAGTGTGAAAGGGGCTCTAGTGAATAGCAAGTGAAAAGTATTTTACTTATCAGAAATGCTTAGCCTAATCTTGACTAGCTCCTTCAATGGTTGTTATATGTTCATTACTGCCTGCTTGTAGAGTATTCCCAAATGTTTTGGCGACTGTTCATACTATGACATTCTTGGCTCCATCTGTTAAGGCAGAGAAAGCAACAATACAAGAATATTTAGATTGCAGCCTCCAATCCCCTATCTTTGCCTTAATGTTATTCTTACACAAAGCAGCCAGCGCAGTTCTGAGATACTTCATGTATGAACAATGTTACCTTCAGGCACTCCTCTGAGGTTTCATTCTGCATTATGCCAGACCTTGCTGACAATTGACAGCAGCTCCGATTGGAGCAGGCTGCGTTCAACTGTTGGAATGTCTGGCGAGTACCATTAACAGTGAATATTCAGCTTTTGGGTTCCCGTGACTCTGCCGATTTCAGTGAGAGTTGTAGGGGAAAGGTTTATATATTGGAGCTTTATTCTAAGAAAAATAAAGGTAGTGATAGAGATGGTTGACATTTTTTTTCATTAAGTGGTGCAGTTTAAATTAAAATGTGTTTCAGTGAACATCGCTTTTTTTAAAAACTTCATTTACTTCAAAGCTAATATTTAAATGTCCCTGAATGTCAGAAACATTTAAATACTGAAAATTAATCGGAGATTTTACATTGGGCAAAGTCTTGCTTCCACCTCCCACCCCATTCCAGCACCCTGCTTTTAATTCCAGCTCTATGACTGCCAGTGGCTGTTGGATGCTTTTGGGGTGAGGAACATCTACACTGTGACACTGTGCTAATCAAGGACACATCCCAGGACTCTGGGATGTGGAAGTCTCCTAATGCAACCAGAGTAAGGGAGAATATGATACCACAATAAGCAGCAATTCATCTTTGGGAATCTGGGCCAGCAAGGCATGGTCTATTAATTAATCCACTTTACCACACCATAACCTAGCCATTTTCACCCCTCCACCCCCATGTCCCTGCTCAGTTTATAGGCCCCCTTTCCTGTGAATCAGTCAAGTTTTGGTTTTGGCAGAGGGTGGGCACGTGGCCTGGGGAAGATGAGTATAAATCATATGGAATGCTGAGGAAGGCTTTAAGAGCCAGGTCCTGCTCCTATTTTATTCTATTATGGTGGTGCAAAACCTGTGGCTATATTTCTGGTATTGCATTATGAATTGCAATCATTTGAAGATGTTCTTGGAATCGCTCCAAAATCTATTACTTACCCTTTTAAAATTCCCCACAACACATTGAAGCTTTACCCCAAAAGCTGTAAAGGCAAAGGGCACATGTGACATGTTTCAAGTATTGAATAGTGTAGCAAATTAAGACATTTAAATAAAAACTTTACAGCTTCAACTGAAAGTCAATGGTTACACAGACACTCGCGCTATAGGCGATTCCGCAGATTAACGAATCGCTTTCTAATGAGGTTTTTTTATATATGAGAATAAATTTTCATTCATTCATCCATGATCACATTTATCAAACAATAAACTGCAATCACACAAAAATACATACCATCACTTCCTTGAGTACACTCTTGCTGCTTTCTACTTAAAGACGATGACATCCTCTTTAGTACTTTAGGCCTATCAGTTAGAAAATAAAGTGGGAGGGAAGAGTTGAGAGCAGACCTACAATGGCCTATCTCATCCAAGCAGATTGATTACTTAATGTTTAACCTGGCTCTGTTTGCCAAGTGCCTAACTGCAATATTTTAATTTTAAGTACTATTTAACATCTTAAATTTTCATTTTGTCCTGTCATGGATTTATGAGTCGACGCAGAGTGACCTTTCTAGTGATGAGCTTTTCCGATTTTGTGTATGTCTGTTACATGTTTGTTTTAATAGAGTTTGCAAAAGTAAATATTAATCAGCAAACATATTGAAGCTATGGAATGAATTTGAATTTTAATACATTTTGTGCCTGGAGCATTGATTTATCTTTTTTGCTTGGCAGTGATGATTGCCATTTCATGCTGTGAAGTAAATATTTGTGAGACTGTTTCCATCTATTTTGGCATAAGCCATTATAAGAGTGTGGAACAAAAAAAAAAGGCGTCTCATTATAATTTTATCTTCAATGAACTGTATTGTGAACTTCTAGTGCAGTTACAGGTGGAACACAGCTATTATTTTCTTATCTTAATGCAAAACAGTTCAATACTTACATGCTTAGGTGCGTGTGATCTTGACTGCTTCAAACTTGCTGCATGCTGTCTACCAGCCATTCTGAATGGGGGCCCATACCCTGCCCCCCACCTCCCATGGGCCACTGCACATTTTAGGATGGCCACGGACTGAAATCCTAAAAAGTGAAGTACAGAAGAAACCAGCTAAACTTGATTGCTACACAGGGAAGGGGCCCATAAAGTTTGAACTGAGTCCCAAGGGGGCCATAGTCCAAAAAAATGGCTGCCCTTCAGGTACCCAATTCCCTTCTGCTTGCCAGATTCCTGACTCCCCTGCCCTCTTGAAACTTGTCGTCTTCAGTTTGCTGTTCTCCCTTGAAACCTCGCTGGTTCAGATTCCTCTGCTCCCTTGAAACTTACTAGGTTCATTGAAATGTTACTGTGTTAATTTTTTTTAAAAAGTGAATCACATGTGTATAGGAGAATCAGTAGAATAATATCCGTTAGCCTGGAAGATCAATTTGTCTGTCACCAGCAAGGTCTTGATCATGATGGATTAACAGAATTTTATTGGTTGCAGAAGTGGTGACCAATTCAGGAGTTTTCCATTCCCCATCAATCCAGGAGATTTCCAGTTCCCCGCTTATCCAGGAGATTTCCAATCCCCACCAATCCAGGAGATTTCAATTCCCCACTGATCCAGAAGATTTCCAGTTCCCTACCGATCCAGGAGATTTCCAATCCCCACCAACCAGGAGATTTCCAATCCCCACCAATGAAGATTTCCAGTCCCCAGTCCTGAAAGACTCTCCATGTCTTTGACTTTGGATATGTTGAATCAGGAGGTGGGAGGGAAAAGAGGGCCCTCATGTGGAATGGGAAGAAGATTCTTGTTTCTCATTGCCTAAGGAAGTGCTTCAAAATCATGTGACCCTTTTCCAGAAAGCTGGTTTTGCTTCACTTCAATGGATGAGTTTCCCGAGGTTTAATACATATAAACTGACTAGTCAACAGACACAAGAGGCTGCAGATGGGAGAAACTGCAGCAAAAAACAAAGTGCGTGAGGAACTTCACGTCAGGCAGCATCTATGGAGGGAAATGCAAATGTCCACTGTCCATTCTGATCCATGGATGCAGCCTTACCCTCTGGATTTTTCCAGTGTTTTGTTTTAAATCTCATAATAATATTTAAATGATCAACTGGCATTGGGAAGCAGAAAGTCCCCAACTCCTGTACTGGGAGTGGGTGGGTTGGATGTGGATTTCAGAACTTTTTTTTACATTTTCAATCTCCTAACTGGCCTCACAACCAATGAGATTGTTGCACAGTTCAAATTAATGGAATAATCTGTAGCTTTAATCATTGTTGCTTCAGCTACAGATTTCTCCCACATCTTTTTTGAATGGACACTCAACTTTTGTTATGCCTTTTGCATTTCACCCAGACAAAACTCACAAATGATAAGACCACTTCTTGATTCAAGTTACCTATATGCAGGTAATAAATGGGGGAAGGGGGGTCGGAGGAGGGGGTGGGGGGATGTCATCCATTTTGGAGAATAGGCCAAACTGTAATCTCCTGCTTCCAGAGACCGTTTATTGGCAAGGTGGAGATAGCAGTTCTGTCACTTGGGTGGGTGGCACATTAGTAACTTTAGTTTGAAATTTCTCACATAGATTTATCTTGACAAGCTTATTCTGAACAAGTGACTTTTGCCAATTATTGAGGAGGTTCTAATCCAGCTAACATGAGTCATGTTGCAATTTATGTATGGTTATGTGTCAAAATCATTCCAAATCACAATAAGACTAGTTCTTAGTCAAAGACAGTGGGCTAATGTATCCCAGACAAAGGGAAGTATGCATGACAATTATTTCAGCTATAGCTGTTATTATCATGTCTGAGAATGTGTAAATTTAAGTTAAGGCATACAGCATGGTAGCAGGCCATTTCGTCCCACGAGTCCGTGCCGCTCAATTACACCCAGTTAACCTACAATCCCCAGTACATTTCGAATGGTGGGAGGAAATTGGAGCCCCTGGGGAAAACCCACGCAGACACGAGGAGAACGTACAAACTCCTTACGGACAGTGTGGGATTCAAACCTTGGTCCAGATCGCTGATGCTGTAACAGCGTTATGCTAACCGCTGCCCCTAATGTTTGGGATGTAAAGGAGGAAGAGTGTTCAAAAAGGGTAATATGGAAGGAGATAATGCGGAGGGAAAGAGCAAGAGAATTATGCAGCTGAGAGGGCGGTAAAACTCTGTTGACACAGCTTAGTCAGGTCATTGGTGGGGTCATACCAGACTGGATGTTATTTAAAGACTTTTCCAATATATTTCAATTAGCTTTTTCAAAGAATCTTACACAGAAAATTTTTGATTGACCTGACATGTTTCAAAGGAGCACAGACAATAAAACAAGGGAGCTTAGAGGGATTTTGCTATCTGGGGTCCTGGCGAGGGGTCAGTACAGTCAAGAAATGGAACCTCAGAAAGCGGTCAGAGCACAGATGCCAAGAGTAAATGGGGGGCTGTGTGAGCCGACAGGAACTGAGGGCCCAGCCAGTGGACAGAGAACAAGGAACTGGGGTCTTGACAAGTTCGAAGGGAGAACTGGAATCAGTCTCCATAAATTGGAAGGAAGTGCTTGAACTGGACTCCCAGAGACTGTGGCAAGCATGACCTGGTGAGCAAGAACCCAGCCCATTGGGATTTCCAACTGGTGGGATAGCGGATCATTGAAGTTTGTCAGTTCAAAATTTTAGGGAAGCTGAAACGGAGGTTTTATATGTTACGCATGAGTTTAACAGACCGTGGTGGCTTTGATTGCTTTGCCCTTGGCAGTGACTGGAAAAGCATCTGTTACCTTTGTCATGTAGGAGAGTGTGATATCGATGAGAAGGGCATGTTGGTTGGCATATCCAATACATTTTCACTACTGACTCAATGAAACGAGTTTCTTGCATCAGGTTAATGGAAAACATTTTTAAATTGCTCTGTCATTATGTCCAGTGATTTATTGGAATCCGTTAAATCATTAACTGCCTTTTAAGATTTTTGTGAACGCTTATGAGTAGGAAGTCGTAGTTTGAAAGAAAATTAAAGATAGCATTTAATCAAAGGAAATAATGTATGAAGTTGCCAGAAATAGCTCCCCTAACCAGAAATTACTTCGGAACCACCAGAAAAAGGAAAATGAGTGGAGGAAAGTTCATGGGATTTAGATCAGATTGAGGTTTATTGTTATACATGCATGACATCACATACAACTCTGAGATTCTTTTTCCTGTGAGTAAAGCAGAATTACCACTAATTGGTAGTGCAAAAAAAACTGACTCAATGTACACCTAAACAAATAAAGAAATGTAACCAAACTGTGCAAAACAGAGAGGAAAAATTAAGAGCCCTTAAATGAGTTCTGATGTAGTTTTTTGTTGAGGAGTCTGATGGTGGAGGGGTAGCAGGTGTTCCTGAACCTGGTGGTGTGAGTCCTATGGCACCTATAACTCTTTCCTGATGGCAGCAGCGTGAACAGTGTGTGTGCTGGATGGTGTGGATCCATGACGATTGCTGCTGCTCTCCGACGGCAGTGTTCCCTGTAGATGCTCTCGACGGTGGAGAGGATTTTACCCTTTATGTCCTGAAGTCAACAATCAGCTCCTTGGTTTTGGTGACATTGAGTGTGGTTATTGTTGGTGCACCATTCAACCAAATTTTCAATCTCCCTCCTGTATGTTGACTCATTATCCACTACCTTTTTGAGGGCTTTATGCTCAGGGGTATTTGTGTCCCCATGATGCAGCACACTTTCTACCACACATTTGTAGAAATTTGCCTGGGCATATCATGCCAAACCTTCATAAATTCCTGAGAAAGTAGAAGCGGTGATGTACTTTCTTCACAATCCCATTAGTGTGTTGGGTCTAGGAAAGATCCTCCGAGATCGTGACTCACAAGAATTTAAATTTTCTCACCCTCTCCACCTCTGATTTCCCCCAATGATCACCGAATTGTACACCTCCGTTTTCCCTTCCTAAAGTCAACATTCAACTCCTTGGATTTGGTGACGTTGGGTGCGAGGTTATTGTTGGAGCACCATTCAGCCCTCCTGTATGTTGACTCACCCCCCCCCTTTTGATACAACCAACTACTGTGGTATCGTCAACAAATTTGTTGATGGTGTTGTCGTAGTGAGCTACACAGTCATAGGTGTGAAGCGAGTAGAGCAGGGGGCGAGGAACACAATCCTGTAGTCCTCTGGGACTGACGGAGATCGTGGAGGAGACATTCTTAGTAATGCTCACCGATTGTGGTCTGGAGGTGAGGAAATTCAGGATCCAGTTATATACAGTGTTAAAACCCAGGTCTTGGAGTTTGCTGATCAGTTTTGAGAGGATGAGAGTGTTAAATGCTTAAAGAGAAAGAGCATCCTGATATATGCATCTTTATCAGATATGGGTTTTTTTACACAGAGAGTGATGGGTGCGTAAATGCATTGCTGGAGGGGGTGATGGAGGCTGGTACAATTAGGGGATTGAAAAGACTCTTAGATAGCATATGAAAATGGAGGGTGATGGGTGTGTGGTAGAGAAGGTGGAGTAGGTTTACTTAGATCAACACAATAACATGAGCTCTAATGTTCTAAGCCTGAGGCTTGGGAGTATTTCAGAATTCAGTAAAACAGGGCTAAAGAATTGATCAAGAAGGGAAAGATAAAAACATTAATAGCAAACTGATGATAAACATATAAACTGTTTGGACTTATATAGATACATAAAATGGAAAAGGAAAAATGTGGAGGCCCAACAGAACGAGGTGGGTCCATCTATAATAGGGAATAAGGAAAAGACTGTGAAATTAAACAAATATTTTACTGATATAAAAAGGCTGCATTAAGTCTAATGCTAAATGGTCTCGCAGAACTCAGTCTGAATGGATGAGCAGGTTCGTTGCAAGTAAGGGAAGGAATGTCATCCACACCCTGTCTTTGTTGATAATTATCAAGGATTAACTTCCAGAGAAGAGAATGGCTAGATTAGATGTGGCCCTTTTTTTCTTTTTACTTAAGGCAGGTTTCCACGTTAAGTAGAGTGTAGTATTGTAGCACGTGTGGAACAACCCTGGTAGACAGGCTTTCACTATAACTGGAATAAATCAAAATTGCTGAGAACTGGTGTTAGTGATGTGAGCATTTTCAAAAGAGGCCACAAAACATAATGCACTTGGCATTTTAGACAAGCCGTTGTCAGTCTTCTCTTCTGGCTCTAGCCCCCATAGGATTCTGCTCAAAGTATATAGGCCCTCTTTCCTGTGAAGCGGTCAAGTTTAGTTCACTTCTTCAGTACTTCACTCCAGCATTAAAATTATTTTATGATTTCAGTCCATTGGACTCCTTAAATGTGCTATGGCCCCAATGAGAATAACTGCGTTGGACAGATAATAATTTCGAATTTTTCAGTCCTGATGCTTGAAGTCAGACCTCCTCCATCACTGAGGAAGGGGGTATTCATGAAATGATGCAGTGACAGCTAATGTAGTATCAAATCTAACAAAACCCCCATGTCATATTCCACCACTGCACAGGGAACGCTGAACTATAGAAACAAACCTAGATTGTGAGTCTCCCTGATATCTCCAATCTATGGCATCCAATGTATCCATACCTTCTAAAGGAGTGGGTCAAATGGGCCACCCAGTGTATCCATACCTTCTAAAGGAGTGGGTCATATGGGCCACCCAATGTATCCATATCTTCTAAAGGAGTGGGTCATATGGGTCAGCTGATATTCTCAGGTTTTTAATAGGACACTTTAATTCACAACTGGGTATAACAGGACAGCAGGGTTTGGAGCTGGTTCATGTGGACCTTTCAGCTTCTTCTACAGCCAGCTGCTTCTGCTGTTCAACACCAAGTGGCCAACGACAACAGCCCTCACCTGCCTATGTCTCATGCTGCTGTTGACATATTGTACACACATCATGAGCCAGAGTTGATCCTCTACTTATCTGGGAACTATCTGCAATTGCAGAATGTGGTTATTTAAAATTCTGTTGATAAGCTCATCTCACCGTTTTCCAGTTTTGAAGAGTTTGTTTTTTTTTAAATCAGAATTCACTCTTTTTGAGACGTTGGTCGCACCCAACAACAAAATAGAAATTGTCTTCTATGCTCACAAGATGATAGTGTCTGTGGAGAAGACCGGAATTGGTTGGGAATATATTGTATATTGCAAGTATGGTGGATTTAGCTGGTTAAATTCCATCAGCATGTACTTCAGAGATCATCCTCGGCACGGCTAACCTCTGCTAAAGCTCTCTACGTTTCAAGTAAGTGAGGTATATCCCTATGGGAGCAGAGAATACATTTGGTGTCAGACAGACATAAAGTCCAGCAGTGTGAATCTTGCTGTACCTTGGTGATATATGTTTTCACTTGGCGGAGCAAATAAAGCTTGTACTAAGCCAAAATGTTGTAGTGACTTTAATCCTTTTTACATAGGTTAAGAAGGCAGCAGACAAGCTCACTATTTGGGATAAAGCGAAGTTCAATATACAGTCCTGATGACTCTGCAGAAGCAATCAGTGAAGAAGATGACCTGGAGCTTGAAGTGAAATAAGATGACAGTTCGAGTGTAACCTTTGTGAAAACAGCAGAACTGGTAAAAGATAGAAAATAAATGACTGCTCTCCTGGGTCAAATATCAAACAAACAACATGTGTCAAGGGGGAAAAAAATGAAATGGCAAAACATTTGGGATAAATTAAATCGAAGCTGTTTGGTCCTATAGAGATTTGCTCTTCAGCAAAATGAAATAGTATTTGTTCAAAATATTGAATTAAAAAAACACTGTATTCAACACTGATGTATGAAATATGGCAATATATTTTGAATGATAAAATCATATACTTTTGTATTCATATATACTAGAGGTGTACAGTTAACTTGAGGCTGAGTGATCTGTAAATTGCAATGTTAAAACATTTAATGGATATATTTGGGTCTTTGCTCAGTCAGAATAATCAATTTACAGTTGAGGGGACAAGTAATTTTTGTCCCCACTACTCTATGACTGGGAGAGAATATTTTTCCCAAGGGCTGAAGCACGAAGAAGAAGGGAGAGATGGAGGCAGGAAAATGTGGTTGGCAACTGAACAAGGTAATGCTCAAGGAACAGTGAGGCGTTTCTAAATCAGATGATAATGGTTGCTTCAAGAAACTTGGTTACCTTTGGCATATCGCTAACTTGGTCAGAAATCGCTCTCTATGAGAAATAATGCATAGAAATCCTCTTGCTTTGTTGCATCTTGAGTCCACTGTGTCTACTCATCCTTAGTTCATGTACCTAATTTCATGAAGCCTCACCAAGAGAGCAACACTGTTCGCTCAGTTGACACAAGGAATGCTCCCTGACCTCAAGGGTACTCCCTCCTTCTAGTGTTCCCACCCACTTAAACTCGGGACCTAACCTGTTGGCATCCTGCCTGTGGAGTTAAATCCTATTCTCAATGCCAGAACAAGCTTTTGACCACATAGTTAGAAACAGCTTCCTTGCCCTAAAATGTTTTCTGCCTTATTGATTTGCTTGCTCTTTGTATTGGGGATCATTTAGCATGTCAGAATATCCGAGAGAACATGTACCTGGGTGTGAGAATGGAGTACTGACTGCCATTGCTACTGTATATTCAGAGATAAATATATGTTCAGCAGTGATGAACAGAAATTGTGCCTGGACATTGATCAGCTGCTGTTCATTCTGCATCAGGATCCAGAAACCAAGTCTTAAGACTTGTTTCACCACTCTGAAGGAGCCACAGTCACTATTTTACATAGGACTGGAGTTTGAGTCTCAACGGTGCAGCCCTTTTGTTATGAAAATCACCAAAGAATTCAAGCTAGATTATTTTAAACATATTAATGTTGGTTTTTACTCTAAATCAACACAGCCACAACAGCTAATGTAGTCTTCAAAATCCAACCAAGTCCCCATGGCATATTCCATCACTGTCCAAGTAATATTAAACTACAAAACAAAAAGATGCAGTTGGATTGTGAGTCTGTATGATGTCTCCACTCTGTGGCACCCACTGTGCCAACACCTTCTTAAGGAGCAGGTGGACTGGACCAGCTGTCTGCCATAAAGCAAGAGTTACTTCCTGAAGCACTGTCCGTTGACAGCTGTGATGAATTCCCGAACTGTGGCAGCCAGGAAATACAAGTTTCATCTCCCATGTGAACTCAGGTCAAACACAGGCAGTATATTGAAACAGATTTTGCTGCCTTACTGTCTTCAGAAAATCTCTTGGGTTATTATATTCCGTGGCACCCTGTGGGAAGCAGAGGAGAGAGAAGAAGCACATGTGGGGAAAAGCTGATGTATAGCCAAAAAAATAGTGGGCGAATACTTTGATTCTTAAAACCTTCTTTAAATTACCTTTCCTGTTGACAAAGGACCGAATCAATCCTGTGCTCTTTTACGAAATACTGTAAGCCTATTAACAATCTGCTTTATGTACCAGTAACAACTGTCACAATTATTTTCTGCAAAGGTATCTATGAACACTCCTCAATCTCTCTGTGATATATAATGCATGTAAATCCACTTCCTATTAGCTTTTCTGCAACTGTGCCAACTCATCCTTTGCCAGTACCTAATTCCATGACGTTTCACTAAGAGTGCAACACTATTCACCCAGTTAGCCTCAAGGGAGCTCCCTCTTTCTGATGTTCCCACTCACTTAACTAGAGACCCAGTTCTGATCATTATCTGCTACCTATTCGATAATAACCTTTGTAGACAAAGGCTTGACTTTAAGCCCTAACAGACAAGGGTGTCCATCCTTCCTCAGTATAAGACATGGGTACATTTGACTTTGGTTAAAAGTTTGAAACTGGTGGGTGGGATTTCAGGTGATTTAAAGTAGTCAATGGGGGCCCTGCAAAAGTGTCCAGGCTCAAAAGCAAATGATATTTCTAAACAGTTGAGATGAAAGGTCATGAGACTCTTCCTTAACTATATCATCAAATGGCAATTTCAACTAGAAGTCACCGTGCTTCTCCACCAGAACAACTGAAGGCAGGCACTGCTGGTGGTAGTAAAGCAACCTTTATCAGTCAAGTAGACCTGGTGGGAAAATGCTCTGCTCTCTTGTTAATTTCACAGTTGCCCTGCAAGGAGTTTCCTCTCTTTCCCTGATCTGGCAGACAAGGACCCTATTGAGCACCTCTTGTCACTTGAAGTCCCATCCACTCCATTTCCCACCAATTTGAATCAGGTAACTGTCTCGACAGATAAAGAAGCAATTATAGATGTTAAACTATTATTTAGACCTCACACTAAAGAAGGAAGGGGTTAAGGGTAGGGGTCTGTTAATGGAGGTCATAAAAGAGTAGTTACCAAAATCTATTCACTTGCAAATAAATTTGAGCTCATTAGGTTTGACTCAAATTCAGGCACTACTAGGTTTATTGGAAATGATTTAAGGCGCAACCCAGAAGGTCATTTGGCAACTTGTGTGAATTGGTGATGCTGATAGCTGGAGAAACTCAGCAGGTTTCTGCACCACTTTTGTGTATTTACTGCAGTCACAGTGTCTGCAGACTGTTTTGTTTTGCAGCATCAGATTTATCTTGTTTTTCAGGTTTTACAAAAGACAGCTTGGTTTCTCAGGCCTTGGGAAAGCCAGCACCGGAGAGAGACAAGGCTTGCGGAATAGGCAACTCAATAGCACTATCTGTGGATCAGATGGAATTCTTCTTCCCATCTTCCTGCCACGAGACCATTCTCCCCATGCACAGTTCCTCTGTATATTGCAATCGATGCAATTCCCTCCCTGCTGTCAAAGCTGGATGATGCACACTTCCCCAGGTCAGGGACTCTGCCTGACTGAATTTTGATCAGGCTAATTTCTGGGCAATTACTTGCTTGATTCAAAAGTGTTTGTTAACGGACGGAAAAGTTAGTGTGCCAATGCCTTTACAGCATGAGTGATCGGGACTGGGTTCGAATCCCGCGCTGTCTGTAAGGAGTTTGTACATTCTCCCCGTGTCTGCGTAGGTTTTCCCCAGTGCCTCTGGTTTCCTCCCTCTGCTCAAAATGTACCGGTGGTGTAGGTTAATTGGGTGTAAATTGAGCGTCAGTGATTCGTGGGCCATAATGGCCTGTTACTGTTCAGTACGTCTAAAATTAAAATTTAAATATAAAACTCCACAGCAAGAAAGGGCTTCCCAAATTTCTAGGTTTCTCCTAAAACACTACTCACCATTCAATGCGTAGTAGAATCATCAACCTGTCATCTCACCCCTAACCTGTGATCTGCTCGTCCCCAGATTGTAATGTTTAGGACTTTGGATTTTAAGCTTGGTGAATTCTCCTGCTCCTTCCCAGTTTTATGCATCCTTGGCTGTGGAACAACAAAGATCATGTGGAAATCCTGTAACTAAACAGGGCAGACTTTCTTCTTTCTACGTTTCAGTACTTGCCTTGTTTGTGTTCTTGGAGCACAGTTGTAATCTGCTGGATGTTTTAGTATCCTGACGATTTAACTTATTTTTGCTTCTTTTTCCTGCACTCCAGCTACTGACTGCCTTTTGCAGAGTCCTGCTTGCCAACAGGGGAACATGGCTACTAACTTCCACCCTCCTCTCAAATTCATAATCAAAACCTCTCTCCCTCTTCTGGATCTCTTTGTCTCCATCTGAGGAGACAAACTATCCACTGACTTTTATTAAAAACAATGTCTTCCACAGCTAACTAGACAACAACTCTGCCCTCACACTCTTTGACAAGGATGCCTCATTTTCTCCGCCTGCACCACATCTGACTTCCGTTCCAGAGCATCTGGATATCTTCCTTCTGAAAGTGTCCTCCCTCTCGTCCACATCCCTCTTGTCTTCTTTCATCCAGCTCTTTCCCCTGCTTCCCTCCCTATTCACAGAGCCATCCCACTGTTTCATGGTGTGCCCTTCCTCCCTTATTCATCTATTACCTCCTGCCTGTAGGACCGTGCTTCTCCTCCTGCACCGCCCCCCCCACCATTCTGTTCAAGCACCTGCCAACATTTTTCCATACCTTGATGAAGGGCCCAAGCCGTTACTAACGTTGGTTATGTACCTTTATCTCTGCTATATAAAGCACACTATTTGACCTGCAGAGTTTCTCCAGCTTTGTGTTTTTACTTCAATGATGGTATCTGCAGACTCTCATGTTTTACTCATGGCTTCTCTTCCTTTGTAATTGTCTGACACTTCTCTCACGTTGCCTCTTTTCCTTGGATCTTTTGTAACTCCTGTCCTTCCAAACAGAACACAAAGTTCTCTTTCCCCATACCTTTCACCCAACCAACTTATGCAAGCAGCACATCATCCTTTGTCATTTCCACTGGCTTCAGTGGGATCCTACCATCGGCTTTTTGTCTCCCAAGTCCACTCCACTTGCCTTCTTTGGTCCATTGTCTTCATTGCCTCCTCACTGGCCCCTGTCTCTCTACACCCTCCTCCCCCCATCATCCCTCTCCTCCCTCAGTCATAATGTAGGGTCTTGCCCCGAGATACCAACAATTCCCTACTTCCCACTCCCACAGATGCTGTTTGCCCCACTGAGTTCTTCCAGCACTTTTCTTTTCCACCAGATTCCAGCATCTGCAGTCTCTTGTGTTTCCAGGATACATTGTTAATAGGAGGTTGTCAATAAATTGAAGGAAACGTACTTGCTCCAAGAAGTCCACTGGCCAGCCACTTGTGCCAAGACTTCTCTCTGTGAATATTAAGATAATGGTGACTCTCTGACTCCTCATCATCTCGGCTATATCTCCCAGTCGCTGCTCCCCAAGGTATCGGAGAGGTCACCGGGCACTCCATTTGCAAAGAAGTGATGCCATTAGCTTGAATCTCGGAGGGACAGGTTGAATCTCGGCACTGGGTTGCGTCCGTACCAATAGCATGCCAAAAATGAAGGCAATCAGTGAAAACTCCACAGAGGTCACTCAGATAACCCAAATCTTTCTACATATAGCAAAGCTTTCCATTGTGGCAGAAGACTCCTTCATCCAGTGGGGATAAAATACTGCTGAATCTTTTCACTGTTCAGTGCTGCACGTAGGAATGTCTGCAAGGCAGACTATCCAGCTGCTCACACCTATTGGCACAGTCACCGCAGCAGCCTTGCCAACTAAATTGAAGCCAAAGTAAAGCAAGAATACCTTGTGCCTGGGGAGGAGTGGAGGAAGAGGAAGGTCACCAAGGAATGTCTCTGCTCAGCATCCACAGACTCATCTCAAGATTCAAGATTACTTTATTTCCATGTAATGAAACAGAATATTTGATATTACAAGTAAGGCAAACATATTCGCCATCATCAGAAATTGCTGGGCGCCCCCTTACAGCCAGAGAAAGAGAAGGAAAAGAGATCCCCCCCACCCCACCCCCAGATTGACTGAGTATCCGTGGATTCACCTTCAAACTATTTGCAACCCGAGTTCCAGATGCAAACCTCTGACACGATCAGGAAGCCTTCAGCACCCTTGGCTCCCTCTCGGTTCCAATGCCTGGTACCCCTTCAGCCGGTCGCGAGCCAGTCTCCTGTAGTCCGAAGCCTGGTGTGAGTCCCTTGTCTGCAGCTGCCAGGATCCTACAGCCTACATGGTGACTCCTCGTGTCACCAACAGCCTGCCGCTTGTGTGTTCTTCAGCCGCAGACTCACTCACTGGTCCGCCACTGTTGTCGTCGACTCATGGGCCATTTCCTTTGCTTCTCCTTAAAACGGGGGAGGGGGGAGATGGGTGGAGGAGGGGATGTTCTCCCGTTTTCTGATGCCCTGCACCAATCCTCTACTTCCTCGAAGTCTGCAACCCCTCGTGGCTTCTGCCAATCGTAGGCACTGCCATCTTGGGCTTAGACCTCACCGTCGCGGGATTTTAAACTAAATCACTGTCGACTCCTTTAGCAGGCCTTTCAAAGCCTGTACAGAGCCGACGGCTGTTGGACTCCGCGGGGGGAGTGCCATGTCTCTCTCTGCTCCCTGCAGGTCTACACTAGCGGCAGTGCTAAAGCAAGTATTGGCCATGTAAGAAATGGCCGGGAAGGTGCTTTTCTTTAGGAGTCTGCAACATAGATTTCACCCAATTAAAAGCTGAGTGGTTGTCTCCGCACTACCAACCCAAGCACCAACACAGTTAATAATAGTTTAACAATCAGCCAGAGAAATCCAGATAAGGCACTGAATTCTTCACGTCTTGCTGAGCAGGTCCATGAAAACTGAATATAACGCCATGAATGAATGAATCCCAGCGTCAATAACTTCAACAGTTTTCTGTGCATCTCTGATGAAAACCTCCGTGCCTCAGCACAAAATAAATTTTCACTGAGTATCTCCTCTCTGCAGGTGTGAATAGAGGGGTGCAGATCACCTGTCCTTATCTCCCTTTCTTCCCCCATCCCTCTTTCTCCTTTCATCCAGCTCTCCACCCCCTCCCCTCTCCATTCACAGAGCCATCTCTCCTCCCCATTTGCTGTTGTGTGCACCCTTCCTCATCCATCGATTACCTCCTGCCTGTGGGACTGTGCTCCTCTCCCTGCCCCTCTCCTCCCCCCCACCCCTACCATTTCATTCGGGTGCCTGCCTACCTTGATGAAGGGCTCAAGCCCAAAACATTGGTTATGTATCGACTATACCTTTGCATTATTTGACCTGGTGAGTTTCTCCAGCATTGTGCTTTTACCTCTTTTTTTAATCTTGTGAGCTTATGCTGTTGCTCTCTGATGTACGGATTCTCACCTCCGGCCACTTGATGCCACACTCCCGTAATGATGGGCTCAGCAGATGTCCTGCCCCTCCCCAAGTGCACAGGACTTTTTATTCTGGCTTGCATCTCACTGACTTGGATTTGCATGTCCCTTTGGGTGAATGTGAGAGCTATTTCCCCCTTCCCTATAGCCGTTTCGTGTTGCTGCTGCTGTCTGGCTGACTTGCTTTCAGAAGTTCTCTGAATGCAGTGCAGCAAGCAATGGGTGAGCTCCAATCAAGAATCTTTCATGAACCGTCTTGGCACTTGTGACTTAGTGTTGGCCACCCTCGTGTTGTTTCAAACAGAATGTGAACTAATTTTGCAGTTTGGTGCAAAAGTCCTGATTGAGCATTCAAACCACAATCTCACTGGGATTCAAGAGATTGCTGAGGTAAAGAAGGGCTCCCAAAAGGCATCGGGCATTAACGCTTCCCAATCATATTGGAGGTTTTGGAGCTTAGGTTACCAATTGTCTTGGGAAGGGTATTGGCTGTCACACCAGCTGCAAATCAAGGTTTGGTCCTGCCCCACCCATCAGTGCACACCTTGCCGTTGTATCTTTGTCATTTACCTGGACTGGACTCCCCAGCCTGCCTGTTCTTGGCCTTGGGCCATTGGCAGTTGTAATTGGATTAACCCTCCTGGAACAGAGCCAATTCACCCTGCAAGGCTGGGCCCTCCAGCACTATAAAGGTTCCATGTGTTCTTTGTTCTCTCTCTTTTGCTACCCTACTTCACTCCAGGGCGAGGAATGTGGAACAGTGCTGGAGAAACTGCTGGTGAGCTGTGCACTAAATAGGGTTCAGACCATTGATTATTGTCGCTAAATAGTATAGAGCCGTGCCTGCACAGAGTCGAGAGGTGGTAGGCATCTTATTGACTTTTCCCTTATTTCTGTGTTTATGCAGTTTGTTCCCACGTTCTTTATTAGTTGCCTGTATATGTTTAATTGCTTATCGACTTTTTCCCACAATCGGTAATAAACTGTACGCTTTGTTCAGTATCAACCTGACTTTTTTCACATAATCGCTAATAAACTGTATGCATTGCTTAACTGCCACTACCTTTTTCCCATCCCTGCTCTAAAGTGTGTGTGTGTGTGTGTGTGTGTGTGTGTGTGTGTTTGCATCCGTTACCATTTCCCACACTTGCCTTCCATAAGTAAAAACCTTCCCTACCAAAGCTGTGTCCAGGGTTCTTGCCTTTGAGACCTACCAAACCTGTTTCCTCACTCATAACACCAATGGTTTGAACTGGAGACTGTGAGGCTGCAAAGGCTGCAGGAGCACTGGATACAAATCCACGAACACTCAGGGTCTCTGAAGGGACTCTCTTTTGCTTCTTTTTCTCCTATTGTTAGAGGTGCCTGCAATGGTCATGGTGATGCTTTGTCTGCCTTGTTGACTGATCAAGGCAGAGTGGAATGGGGAGCATGCAAAGGGCAATGGGTAGGATCGGTCTAGAGAGGCATGTCCAGCCGGCAGCAGCCAATCATACCATAACAGTGGTTTACCACATCCATATTAAGGGTCATAGATTCTTCTTGCTTCCTTAATACCTTAACTTATATGATTGATGCATTAATAGCAAGGTGTTCCTTTTAACCCCAATTTTAGTTGAAAGTAATTTTACATATTTCCAAAATCCTGTTGGTTTCCAGGTGGGCTACAAACACAGCAGGGAGCATTGATACACCTGGTCACCTCTTCCTGTTCATGATATTCACTAAGGTGGTTTGGAGGATACCTTTTTGCTTCAGAAGTTACTACCTTCCATCCATCTCAAGATTCTATTCATTGTCTTTGTAATAAAACAGGGTCATAATACATTAAATTGCTTTTGCCTTCTGTAAGGCAGACAGATTTTCCATCGACAGAAATTACCTGAAGTGCCTCTTGCAGTCAGAGAAAATGAGACAAAAGAGAGTCGTGTTCCGCCCCCCCCCCCCCACCCCCGGGTCACCAAGTGTCCGTGGATTCGCCTCCTGCATTTCCCCAGCCACCCAGAGTCCAGTTCAAACCATTGGCCACCTGAGCTCCAGATCCGAACCTCCGACATGATCAGGAACCCATCAGCTCCCCCTCATATCCTGGTTCCGATACCTGGTTCCCCTTCAGCCAATTTCAAGCCAGTCTCCAACAGTCTGCAGCCTCCAAGAGTTCCTTGCCTCGAGTCCCTAGCAGCTTATCACATGTATCGGTCTTTCAGCCGCAGAATCCCTCAATGCTCCGCCACTGTTGTCACCTCTGCTTCTCCTTTTCAGATGGGGATGGGGGTAGCCTCCCTATTTTCTGGTTCCCTGCACCAGTTCTCCGGTTCCCTGGAGTCTGTAACACCTCGTGGCTGCTGCCAAACAGAGGCGCTGCCATTTTGGGCACAGACCCCGCAGTCGAGGATTTGAAATAAACTATCGTTGGCTCCTTTACCAGATCGTTCACAGCCTGTGCAGTGTTTATGGAAGTTGACTGGGCAGTTGGACCCTGTGGGGACACCGTATCTCCACTCCTCACTGTCCATGGGTCTGCAGCAGTGGCAGTAGCTCTAGAACCCTGAGAACCTTTGTTGTGCCAGTAACTATTCCCATGAGTGAAATTCGAAGATGCTGTGCTCCTTCCTCCATCCATCAAACATGCAAGTAACACCATTTATGTGGTAGGTGGCTGGTTAAGATCAACTCCACCCTCCCAGATTGCGAGCATATGGTCTCCTTAATGTGGAAATGCATCTCAAGGAATGTCATGGAGATCTAGTCAGTAAAGGAAGGTGCAAGGGAAGGAAGAGATTAAAGGAAGATCTTCAGGCAGATGAAAGAAATGGAGAGGCAAAGAAAAATGAGGCCAGGACAAGGAAAGAAGTCACAGAGAACAGGGCCAAATATGACTGAAGATTTGGTCACCAATGGAAGGATACTAGTCTTCGAGATAAATTGATTGGAGAAGTTGTTGGGTTAGAAGATGTTGCAGTGAAGAGTAGGGGGGGGGAGGGGGGAATCCATGAAGAGTTTTAGTACGTGGAAGAGAATTTGAGCTGTCACACATTTAGGGCCCAGAGCCAACGTAAACCAAAAGGAACAGGCATGAGAGGTGAGCAAGTGTGATATAATGCGGAATAGACTGGTTTGAAGTAGCTGAAATTTACAGGAAGTGGGGGTTAGGAGGACTCCCAGCAGAGAAAGGTGTCAGTCACAGCTGGAGATAGTAAAAGCACAGATACAGACAACAGCTCAAAGGTGGAGTTAGGTTGTCTTTAAGGTATGGAAGCTCAGATTAAGGTGCCACAGACAGCAGGACAGACTGCTACCGTGCGGCGATTGTAACAGGAGTGTCGAAATGTCCTAATTTTTAACTGGTTGGTATTGGACCTCGCTTAGCCTGAATGTTGAGCAAATGGTCTGACATGAAGATGTCTGAAGGCACGCCTTGTTGTTGTCACTTTTCCACAGATGGAAGCTGCATCATGAGAGAAAGCTTGGCACTGGGAGTGGGGGTGGATTCAGGAAAAGAACTTGGAGAAGGCTTCGTCTCATGATGAGGAGGTTGTTGGACAGGCTCTAACAATAAATAGAGATGAAAGGGGAGAATGGTACAGCAGTCTAGAATTTGACAAAAGGGAAAGGATCATCACGTGCAAAAGAAAGCTTGACTGGAATTGAGAAGGAAGATGAAAGGAGTCTGCCTTGGCCACAGTTGGATTGTATCATGACCTTGAGGGTGGGGTGATTCAAGGCAAAATCCAGGGAAATGCAAGCAAGGATTCAGGAGACAGCAGCATGTCCAGGCACTTTGGAGGAAGGAAAAAGCTGGACCCAGCAGCGTTTGTCGATAAGTACAGAGGGCCAAGGGTATTTTGGTGAGGAAGGCACCGGTAGTGGTGACATTGAAGTAGGGAGGTGCAGTACTTGAAGAGGAACAATATACAAAACCTGCAAGCAGGTGTCTGGAAGGGGAAACTGGCTGATGAGCTCTCTGCAGCAACGGACCAGGAGAGTGGAGCTAGTTCTCATGGCCTGAACTTGGGACAAAACATGATGGGAATTTCGAGGCTTCAAGGATTGTGGATGTAATTAGCGCAAACAATTTTGTCTTGGGATGCAGAGAGTGGAGCACGATGTGCAACACCATTTGAATGAATGATTTTGAATTTGAGATGAGAAATTTCATTAATTCCATATACTTGGAAGAAATAAGAGAATTATCACTGCTTCCTAGAATCACCCTGAATACCAATATGGAAACTCATTTTCACCCCCTCACCCCCAGTGGATTCTGTCCTTGTTTGTCAACTTCTGTTATTCAGAAACCTTAATATCTAACCATAATTTGTTCCCAATATCGTGAATTAGCAAGTGAATATTGTATTTACAGCATTATCCATACCTCGGTTTAAGTTAAGTATGTGTGATTCAATGTACATTTATGGTGTATTATAGAAAGTTGACAAACCTGGTAAAGGCTACACTGTATCCTTGTTGTTTTATCTTTGTAGCTTAAGCAATTGCAAGTACATATTTTGATTTTTTTTTTAATCAACCATTTTTGCCTGTGTTATAGATAATAAAATATGAAACTTGGTTGTGTTGATTGGTCGTTCCATCTTATTAGAAAGCTCTATAATTAGTTTAATTGAACCATGAGAATAGTTGGACAGTGCAATATGTTATCCAAGAAGACTGGAAGGGTAGTCAGGTAAAAAGTACACAGGTACAGCGCCCTCCATCAAGATATCAAGTGTGAATGTATTTAGTGTAATTTTAATGCAGCCAGATTTCTCACAATATTATTTATTAAATATATTAAGCATTTGCTGGAACTGCTTGAAACTGAAACAATATTGAAGAAAGGATTCCAAACTGTTTCTCCTTGCAGCAAGTTGCTGCACATTGTGGAATAGTTCTGGTGCATTCTTTGAAGCCATGCTCATAATTGTCTGGCAGAGATCAAGAGATGCCTCATGAATAATGGCAGATCAGCATCCACAGATTCATCGGAGGACCACTGTCATTGCCAGCTCTCAGTCCGCCAGTAAATGATCCCCAGGTTGCTGAAGGACTGTATGAGAGGCCCCACCAGCAAGGAGTATGTCACTTCCAGATCACAGCAATTCTTGCCTGTCGCAACCAGTTTCATTTGATGCGACATCACAGGCACCAGACATCACTTCATTGAGGACATCAGCAAGAGGGTGTCTTAAAAAAAGTAGCCTCCATTCTCAAGGACCCCCACCACCCAGGCCATGTCCTCTTCACTTTTTCCATCAGGAAAAAGATACAGGATCGTGAAGGCGAGCACTCAGCGGCACAAGGACAGTTTCTTCTCCACTGCCATCAGATTCCTGAGTGAACGATGAACCAAAGACGCTACCTTACTTTGACTTTCTATTTTTCTTACACTATTTTTATTTATTTTTGTAAGGTGATTTATATAAATCTTTGCACCTTGATGCTATCGCTAAACAACACATTTTGTGACACATTCTTGACAATAAATTCTGATTCCAAACTTCTGATTCTGATTTGACTGGATAAAGATGACAAGCTGAGAAAACTGCAGTGTAAACATGCACAATGGAATACACCGGATTAAGAGGGCACCTCTTGTGAGGCTGGTTCACCTTGTAAAGGTACATATTGTAAATATCATACCACAGGAAGTCAGATCATTCTAGGAAATTTATTACCGATCTCTGCAGCCTTTTGAAAGATGACCTGTTACTTTCTGGACACGTGGCTATGTCTTGGCAACTGCTGTTAAGATAGCATTGCTTTAAGTCAGTAGGGCCAGCTTGAGTGTGAGCACCTCTTACACAGTTGAAGAATGAAAGAAAGGGCAGCACTGTTGGCGAAGCAGTTAGTGCAACCCCCTTTACAGCGCCAGCGATTGGGACCAGGGTTTGAATCCCACGTGTCTGTAAGGAGTTGGAACCTTCTCCCCATGTCTGTGCGGGTTTTCCCCAGGAACTCCAGTTTCCCCCACACCATTCGAAACTTACCAGGGGTTGTAGATTAATTGGGTGTAAATTGGACAGCACAGGCTTGTGGAACGAAATGGCCTGTTACCGTGCTGTAGGTCTACATTTTTAAAAAAGTCCTTTGAGGTGCTCACTTCTGCCTGCTGACTGGTGTGGAGGATGGGTGTCAATCCTTGATCCAGGTTCTGGGGTGAGATCTGAATCAGCAGTATACTCTCCTGAGGAATGGACTCAGACTTTCCTTTAGTAAATTCCCATTTTTGATACTCAGGCCTGTGGGAGGTTCATCCCCTCTGTCGAGGATCAAGGAGCCCTCTGAACATACAAATCCGTGGGTTTAAATTCTCCAATGCTATCTGACATTAACCATTCTCAAAACAGTCCTTTCCTAAGCAGCAAGTATTATCTCATCAGCATTAATCTGTGCAATATCCATCTACAGCAGAGGTTCTCAACCTTTTTCTTTCCACTCACATACCACTTTTAAGTAATTCCTATGCCATCGGTGCTTAAGGTGGTATGTGAGTGGGAAGAGAAGGTTGAGAATCACTTTTCTAGACTCAATTGTTGCTGAAATATTTTGATTGAGAAAAATTGTCATTGGCCCATTTCCTTTGGAGTTATGAAACCATGCACATAACGAGTCAATGAGATATGATTAAAAGAGTGGTTTTCAAACTTTTTCTTTCCACCCACATACCGCCTTAGCAATTCCTTACTATTCACAGAGCACTGATGGCGTAGGGAATACTTAAAGTGGTATGTGAGTGGAAAGAAAAAAGTTGAGAACCACTGGTCGACATGATGCACCATTTTGTGGACCAGTCATACAGACCTGTCTTCTTCCCGTCAGGTATTTTTACAATCTTGGTTCCCCTAATTCTTGTAAGTCACATGATTCCAGAGAGAAATTTATCAGCCAGGCTGTTGTTATCAGGCAACTCATATTCTGGAGTGTCTCACTGTCCTTGGTCAGGCCTAGTGGAATTTCAGCTTGGCTTTCATTGCCAGACAACACCCATCCTGGGCCCCTTCACTGTCCTTCATCATCTGCAACTGTTCGAGCATCAGCATTAACCAAGTTGTATTTAAGTATTAATATTTTAGTCAATGAATACATGTGTTAATGTTTTTGATGGATGAATTAGCGTTAGTCTAAACTAGAAAGACCCTTACTTCTACACTGGACTCATGAATTACAATGGCAGAACATCAACTTCCTTCAGGTTTCACTGGACAACGAAGATTTTGCTTCCTGTTCGCATTTGGGTGTGTTTTATGGATTTTGGGCTGCTGATCACAAAAATCACCTTAAAATGTACCTATCATATACCATTTTGTAGATATGGCCCATTTTTGTGATTTAGAACCATAGAAAATTACATGTCATATTTTGTGTACTAGTACGTTGCCCACAAAGGAAGCTCTTTTGGTCAGTCCAAGCATGCCTGAGTGTCCACTCAGTGCAGATACTATCCAAATGTTGTTGTAGGCCTGGGCATGCTTTGTAAGGATAGATGCAGACAAGCTATAAAAGCAGGTCTCATATACAGTTGCTGTGTATTAAAGATTGAACACATTGTGAGTGTACTTAATAGGATTTGTTGTCTTCAGCAAGATTCAATACAGCAGAAATGGTTCATCAATGTCAAAACAGCTTTGATACATTTTGTAGCATTTGTGAATATATGCTTAAGGCTAAACTTCATTCAGTTGATTGACAACATGCTTCAAGCATACAAAACCAGTCAGTCCAACATTTCATTAAAAATTCTTTTCTGCATTCACACTTGGACTTCTTCCCTGCTGATCCTGGTGCAGTCAGTGATGAGCATGGTGAAAGGTATCACTAGGTCATTGGCACCATGAAAAAGCAGTATCAGGGAAACTGGAATCCATCGATGCTGGCCAACTATTGTAGGACACTGAAAGAAGAGGCATTAAATGCTGAGTACAAATCAGTAGGAAAGCATTTTTAGGTCAGTTGAACTAATCAAGTCAAGGTTATTGTCATATGATTGTACAAGTACAACCAGACAAAACAGCGTTCTCTGGTCCTCAATGCAAAACATACAACCAGACATAGCACACGTGCAGACAAATAATACATATGCAGGACAAGTATTTTATCTATAGTAAATAAATATTGCTTTGTTTTATGACAGCACGGTTGGAGGAGCACGGTTGGAGTGCAACACCATTACAGCGTCAGCAATCAGGAACGGGGTGTGAATCCCATGCTTTCTGTAAGGAGTTTGTACCTTCTCCCTGTGTCTGCATGGGTTTTCCCCGGGGGCTTCGGTTTCCTCCCACCTTTCTAAACGTACCAGAGTGTAGATTAATTGGGCAGCATGGCCTCGTGGGCCGAAATGGCCTATTACCGTGCTGTAGGTCTAAATTTTTAAAAAATGAAAGTCTCAAATGGTTAGCATGAGCAGTTCCTTTGGTCATTGAGCATTCTCACTGCCCGTGGAAAGAAGCCATTCCTCAGCCTGGTGGCGCTGGCTCTGATACTCCTGTATGTCTTCCCTGACAGGAGCAGCTGACAGATGCTGAATGTAGGGTGGAAGGAGTCCTCAATTATTTTGCGCGCCTCTTCAGACAACCATCCTGGTTGATCAACGTCACTGGGGGGGGGGGGGGGTGTGGGGAGACTCCAGTGATCCTCTCTGCCACTCTTATGGCCCTGTGCATTGACCTCTGATTCATTTCTCTGTATCCATCATATCACACTGTGGTGCAGTCGGCCAGGAAAATCTCGATAGAGTTCCTGTGGAAGGTTGACAACAAATGCAATGTGTGACCATCAAATTGTGATTAAGTATGTTAAATTTAGTAAAAGTTAATTTAATGTTTCTCCAGCTTCCTATGTGATGCAGAAAATCTGAAATTATCTTTGTGTTCAGCTTGAAGTTGTCTATCATAATCCCCATTTATTTTTCAGGAAAGAAACTTTTTGAAAAAATTTTTGTCCAGTGTTTACAGCCAAGAAATACAGGTACTGCACTCCTAGCAATTTAAATCTGGGACTAATTGGGCGACTCCATCTATTTCAGTGGAAGCTGTGATGGAGATAGGTGAATTAACAGCTGAGTAAACAGGCCTTGAATTAACAGCAATTAATCAAACCTTACGTGTTGGCATTTTAGCTGCTGTATTTTAAACCTTAAAACACATCAATATAAGATAACTTGATGTTTTATTTGTTTGTTTTTGAATATTTTTTCCAATGTGAATGTTTCAGAGGTTAGAAGAAGTATTTGACAGTTGGTAATGAAGTTTAATATCGCCTCAAACCGTGCATCTTGGCGCCTCACAGTTCGGCAGGCAGCAACCTCCTTTGAAGAAGACCGCAGAGCCCACCTCACTGACAAAAGACAAAGGAGGAAAAACCCAACACCCAACCCCGACCAACCAATTTTCCCCTGCAACTGCTGCAACCGTGTCTGCCTGTCCCGCATCGGACTTGTCAGCCACAAACAAGCCTGCAGCTGACGTGGACATTTACCCCCTCCATAAATCTTCATCCGCAAAGCCAAGCTAAAGAGAAGAAGAAAAACACAAAAAATGCTGGAGGAACTCAGCCAGTCTCGTAGAGGTAAGTATACATACTGACGTTTTGGACTTGAGCATGAGGTGTGAGCAAAAAGCAGACAGGCACCTGAATTCCTCCAGCTTTTTATTGCATTCACAGCCTCCGCAGGTTTTCGTGTTTCACTCTTAGCCAACTGTCAAATCATTTTTGGATATGGGCTTTGCCATTTATGAGGGGTAGGTCCTGCCAGGGTTCTGCCAATCCTGGAAGGTCCTGGCTTTGAGGAACATGCAACTTGAGGGGGCATATGTAGTGGACTGATGACCACAGGTGAGTGGTCACTCACTGGGCCAGGCTGCATCTGTCCCTCAGACAAGATGTTGTACACCAATGCAATGCCATTTCATCCTTCCACTCTGTTAAGCAAAGTTACAGCTACCAGGCTTCAGAATGCAATGACATTTTGCAAATTGCCTATTTCCCGGACATTACCTTTTCCTCAGACTTTAGCAATTTAAAAGAGTGGCTTCTGAGATTGTAGTAATGGTTTGGTCTCTCTATAATCCAGAGCATCACTGAAAACCCATATTTCATGAGCACTCTGAACTATTGACTAATAGAAAAAATGCCCCTCTCCACGATGTGTTGGCCTCCTGAGCTTCAGTTCATTATGCCACAGATACCTGTGCACCTGGTATCTTCACTTGAATTTGTCCATGCCTAATGTCAAGTCCATTGAAACCCTCATCTGTACCTTTGCTATCTCTGAATTTATCATTATTAACTATATAATTAGTTGTTCCTATATTCTCTCCATTCCACTGTAAAAACTGAAATTCACCCCAAATTGCAGTTTGTTTCGACCTTCAAGAAAGTTTAGTTTGTTCTATAACCCCTAGTTTGTTGACAAACTAAAGTTACCATGACAAACTCCAAAGAGCCATCTTTAACAGTGATGAATTTTATGCTTAACAATTATTTCTTTCTATAACCCATGGTTATTTTTTCATATCAGATATTTCTCCAAAGCACTCAGCAAGGTTTGTTTTAATCTTGTTGGGATTTTCATAACTGGAGATACTGTGAGGAACTTGCACCTTAAGGGAGCATATGTGGTAGACTGATGAGGACAGGTGCATTGTCATTCACTGGGACAGACCCTGTCCCTCTTCGAGTAGCACTGGGTTGAAATGGCCTTTTACTGTGGTAATTTGATTCGTCTATCCTACTGGCATCCTGACAGATAGGAACACATGCTGCTCTCATTGCGCCACTCCAACTACCATTGGCGCAGGGGAAACAGTGGCGCTGACCTGCAAGAAAGCAGGCTGCCAAAACTGGCTGAAACCCTCTATATGATCAGGCTGCCAAACTGGAGAAAGCAAACGCTTGTCTTTCAAGGACAAAGTCTAAAGCATATTGGCACCCTTTTGAAGTCATCGAGCAATATAGCATAGAAACAGGCTATTCCGTCCATCTCATCCATGCTGACTGTTGCCTACCTGATCTAAACCCATTCATCTCTGTTTGGCCCATATCCTCCCCAAAATTTCCTATCCATATATTTGGGGGGTGGCACAGTTGGTGAAGCAGTAACGCTGCAGTGATTGGGACTGGGGTTCTAGTCCCATGCTGTCTGTAAGGGGTTTGTATGTTCTCCCTATGTCTGCATGGGTTTTCTCTTGGGGGTTCCGGTTTCCTCCCACCTTTCATAACATACCGGGGGTGTAGGTTAATTGGGTGTAATTGGGCTACATGGGCTCATGGGCTGAAATGGCCTTTTACTGGGCGGTATATCCAAATGTTTAATTTATATTTGTCTGAATGTCATTCAAACTGAATCTTGACTAATCTAAAAAATGTTCTTGTGTATAATCTGCAAATCGATTGAAGTTAAGGAAACAAAAATGTGTCAGTTCTATATCTTTATTACAGTCTCCATTGATTGTTGAATTATCTGTCACCCCCCCCCCCCACTTCTAATTTCTTGAAGTACTCCACATCCAGTATCATGATGACTATTCAGTGGCCTACAACTAACTGCTCTTTCCTATTTCTTGTACTTGGTTTTATGTTTGCTTGAGCATCACGTTGCCATCTCCCTTTCAGATCTTCGTCAAGCTATATCTTCTCAACTATATCTGGTGTACTGGTTCGCCATGCTACCCAATCCAGCAACAAATCCCATGACCTCTGCGCTTCACCTGGCGGCAGGTGGCTGGTCCATCCTTGTTCCTGGTTCACCCGACACAGCGCGCTGGCTTTTCACCCTTTCCGGTTCGCTTGAGCACCACATGCAGGTCCGCAGCAGTTGCCTTCTGCCCTTTCCCTATCAGATCCACTGAGCACCAAGACGCTATCTTCCCTTCAGCCACTACTTAACCTAACACAGTTTAACCGCACCCAGGCAGGTACCCCATCAGCCCACATCCATGGGTAGAAATGGTAAGTCAACATTTTGGGTCTAAACCCTTTGATCAACACCAGGAACATTGACTGGCCAATTCTACCCATGGATGCTGTATGGATGGCAGAGTTCCTGAAGCAATTCTTTGTTGAAGAGTCCAGCCTCTGCTACTTTTGTCTTTCCCTTCACCTTAATCAGCTTATTTGAAAAATAACATTCTCTGGTGTGACCCTGCCCTCAATGGCACATGTACACTAATAGCATAGCTTCCTCAATGCTTCATCCATCCCAACACAGTCTGCTTGAACAGCACACACCCATATTCCTATCAGGTCCATTTCACAGCAGACAGCCCTCTCCCGATCATTGCTGCTTCAGCACCAAAAGAGAGATACAAAGAAAAGAAAGGAAAAAATGGTTAAAATTCTTTTCAAATGTATTATAATTTTCTTATTTAAAAGAAATAAAATGCATACAACTGCCTTCTTTCTGTAAGAATTTCTATCAAAAGTTGTATTATTTACAGTTGATTATATTATTCTATTTTTTTAAAAAAACTAAATTAATTTAAAGAAGAAAAATAGGACCACCACCGCCCCCCCCCACCCCCATAGCTGAAAATAATGTGTTATTTCAGAAGTACCAGTATAAACACACAGCCATTTTGCTCTCATGTGACCAGACATCAAGGAGACATAAGTGGACTTAGATGCTTTTAGTACATCAGTGTGAAAATACATTATGAACTTCCAACGCAGAAATGATGTCACATACCATGTGACATGAGAGATTTGCCAGAAATATATTATTGAAATGAGGGACAAAGATGTCAGTTGAAGAAAACCTGCTGATCTGTTAAGATGTAGAACTGACCAGCAGCAATATTTCCTGCTGAAGGGGGAAAAAGCTGACCTGTAACTCCTGGAAAAGGAGAACACAGAATAAGTGTCTTTGCAGTAAGTAAGCCACTTTCCGACTGCTCTTCTAAGAAAATAAAGAGTGCGGTCTCTTCACAGAAGGAAACTGCATGACTCCTTATGAAAACTGAAGAATACAGAAAACGTGACCTCCTGGAAAATCAGGACTTGTATCATCCTGTTCATAGGAGAGACAACGCAAGTGGCTTTTAAATAAGTAAGACCACTTCTCATTTGTGCCCAAAAGATGGTCCCTCCTGTTTGAAGAATCTCTCTGAAAGACAGCTTATCAAGACTTGTGAGTGTAAAGAGATCTGATGTTTAAAAGTGCTTTATAATTATTTATGAACTGAAAATTTAAGACCTTCAAGCAAGACTAAAATGTTGCTGAAGTTTTAAAATGGACTTTTCAGAGTTTGGGACTTGAACAGACATATATTTACATTTGCACATAATAGGGATTTAAGGTGGAGTTAAAGTTGGAGATAAGTAAGAAATGTCATGTTATTAAACTAGTATTTTGAATTTATCATTGTCTGGTGAATTTTTACTATTGATGTTCCTTTGTTATTGCTAACAAAGTCTCTTTAGTTCCAAATAAAATTAAGAGGGTTATTAGTTTGTAACAGACCTGCTGAGTTTCTCCAGCAATGTGTTTTTACTGTTTATCAAGCTCTTGAGCCCCACGCTCACCTTTCCTTTTCAGATCCCTCGACCCAGAAACATTTGATCTCAACTTAAGTTGTTTCTAAGGATCTGCCTTCTTTTGTAACCAATGATCACTGTCCTTGGAAGAAGCCACAGTGCAGAAGGACACTGTCATGTGTGATGTTGCCGTGAAGATTGGGAGTGGATTCCTCCACACATTCGAAATATCACGGCACTCTCATCACTGTTAACATTTGTCAAAGGTAAATATTTTCTTTTAATAACTGAGTTTTCCATAGGCAGAAGATCTAATCAGTGGGGGATCCAAACTGTCTTTGCCACCGTTGCCCTCTGCTCCTCATTTGAGTTGCGACCTGACCATTCTGCCTCACCCTCTGACCCATGTGGAGTGAACTTACTCACTGGGATGATCAGGAGGGATGGATCACATGACTTTTCATCCTCCGCTGGATCATTCACCTCTTAAATTTTGTTCCTGAGAATTTTCTTTTCAACAGGTTCAGATAGCTGAATATACAGTCTGCGGGAGGGGAAAAAGTGAATTTGTGAAACCTGTGCTGTTCGATGGAATGCATTGCTGGGGGTGGTGTGGAGGCTGGTACAATAGAGACATTCAAAAAATTCTTAGGTAGGTTATGGGTGTGAGATAGGCAAAAATTAGATTGTTGTAGAGTAGGTTTCCACCGGTCAGCAAAACTTTGTGTTCTGAAAGTGCTATAATGTTCTATGGTGGCTATGAACACAACATGCACACATTATGCAGTCGAAGACCAACAAACTTTTCTTTCCCACTGGCAAGGGTTTTATGCTCCAGTTGACTGACAGTGACAATTTAAGAAACCTTGCTCCTGATTGAATCCATACAAAATTTTAAAAAGTGACATCTGGAGCAGTAACTGGTGAGACTGACGATCCAATGGAAGTCAGGCTCAGGAGTTTAAAGTACCTTAAATTACTCAAGGTAGCCCTTGGATTTGTACCCCAAGATAAAGTCAAAGCCTTAGCTTTCATGGCCTCTTATAGTTGGAGTCCATCTCAACAGTGTTTTCATTTCCTTGGCAAGCAAGCATGATTTTCCGTCATGTTCATAAGAAGCGCTGCAACCACAGAGCATAAAACAGCAGGTGAAACGATCTGAAAATTGTTTCACTGATTAAAGTAACGGAAGCAAAGGCTGTGGTCTAAAAATACCATTGGTTCACTTGATAAAGGTTAATTGGACTGACACAAACTGAATTTCACAAGATTTCTTCACGGACGTGGCGGTGAAATTTTAAATTAAATCAACTGCTATGCAGGTTGGCTTGCAGACAATGGAGTGCCAAATAAACATGCCTGAAAAGATTGTTGCAGTAATTTGAAAATTAACTTAGATTTGCGCAGCTGAATCCCAGAACTCTTGAGTTGTTACCGTCTATTCTAACCTGCTGTTGTAATACTTCAATATGTACAAGCAGGACAGTTAGCATGACTTAGACTACTTGCAGTTAAAAGATTGCAATTTAAAAAAAAATGTCATTAGAAATTTTGTTTTCACATCGTCAAGTTAGCAAGAGGTTTACCAACACGTTCTTTGCCTTAGCAGTCTCATGGAGTTGTTGAACAGAATGAATAAACGTTATCAAATACAACATGAAATGTTCCATGCTCTGTGTTCATGTTGCTAACTCTATCCCTTATCCACAAGTCAGCTCCAAACCTTTTAGAAAGTGTATGAAATAATTTACATTGTATACCATTTGTACAATTAGCGTATGGAGCTAGACACAACTGAGCATGGGAACAAAATGTCCCGTTGCTCTGCTTAAATTGACAAGACAATTAACAAGTGACAAACCTCGCAAGAAATCATTGGTAATGTACCACATATAAGATTGGTACAAGATGGCATTGTTTGCCATGCTCTCTCCCCCTCTGTGTCTGCAAGGCTGGCCCCATATTTTGAGTCTGTGTCTCCTCATTCTGAATGACCCAGTCAGCAGAAGCAGCATCTTTGCATCCATGATGACAAGACATTTAAGGGCTGTACATTTCAAAATGATCACCTTTCTTCCAAGTTCACCATTCTCCCGCACAGCCCTGGTACTCACAGCCCACATTCAATGGATTATCCCTCCTCATTATCCCTCCGTGCCAGCATGGTTCCACCACAAGGCATGTCTTTCTCGAACTTACGATCCACTTGCCACTCACCCTTTAGTGATCCACCAACTCCCCCATCACCTCAGCTTTGTTCTCTTCTGACCTTCCACTCATACCCATCTCTGTCCTCCCGCCTGATGGTCTGCGTTCCTCCCCCTGCCCGTTCTCCCCTCCTCCCCCATCTTTTTATTCGGGCACCTGCCTGCTCTTTGCTCATGCCTCAATGAAGGGGTCAGGCCAGGAACAATGGTTCAATAATTTTGCATTTTAAATTAGACATACAGCACGGTAACTGGCCCTTCACCCATGACCCCATGCCACTGAATTTTTCAAGTACATCAACCAACCTACAACCCCCGTATGTTTTGGTGGTTGGGATAAGACCGAGCCCCCAGGGAAAACCCATGCAGACACGGGGAGAACATGTAGGCTCCTTTCAAACAGCACCGGATTTGAACCTGGTTGGCATAGCATTGCGCTAAATGCTACACTAACCATGGCGCCCAATAGCTTTGCTTCCTATGGATGCTGGGTGACCTGCTGAGTTTCTCCAGTTGTTTTGTGTCGTGCACAAATCTTCTTCCCCTTCCCTTTAAGGATTTTGAAGAGACAATTCCTTTGTGAGCCTCCTGTTGCTCTTATGCTCCAGTTACCACTCCTTCCCCTATTGTCAGAGAACCTGGCATTTATACATTAATTAGCGGGCTCTAGATAGCACCTTGTCAAATGTCTTTCCAGAATCTAAATATATTTACACGTTCCCAAATATCAACTCCTCCATCACATTATGTGCATTTTAATTTAGACATGCAGCACAATTTGAAGCCCGGTCACTCTAACAGTAATCTCTTTTAAACTACAGCACCTGGGTAGCCCTCCTGGGACTGGGTAGAATTACTGGGGCAAAAGGTGCTAGAAGCACATTTTAAATCCCAGGGGGATCTACCCTGGCGATTTAAGGGGGGATCCTGCCCCTGCAATGATGCATCTCGTATTCACTGGAAGTACGGCCGAATGTTCGAACGCTGGCTGCCCAGTGACACATGCACACAAGTGCTGATGTCACCAGAATAAGCGGGTCAGCCACTTTCGTTTTCAAATCACCTGTGGACGAGATCTAGGTGAGTTTAACTGGGTTCCCTGACTACCTCTGAGGTAGGTCAGGGACTTGGTTGGATTCTGACAGGGTTGACCGGGTCACACCTTTTCTAACTGCCGCGTAACTGGGGCGCTAACCGGGTGAATTGCCCAGTTAACCCTATTTTTTTGAAAAGGCCTAGTGTTGTGCCAAATCCACACTAGCTGTGCTGCCCTATCCTTGAGCAACCTTGTCACAGATGATGTGCCTTCATTAAAACCATGTTGACCACTGTGGTGATATGTTTCCTCCATTGTATATAGTTATTGTTGGCTTCTGTATATTAAATTGCAGTGCACTATCGGTAACCACCAAGAAGAACCTTGCTGGCCCGGATCCAGGTATAAGAATGGAGGGAAGGGAGAGGTGGCCCAGGACCATGGGGGAGAAGTCATAGCGTATGAGTCATCAGTGGGAGGGCCAGTCAACAATAACTATATATAATGGAGGAAACATATCACCACATGCACATTTAATTATATTCAGCTTTTCAAAACATTCAGTTATTTCTCCTTTATCTGTTGGTTCTATCATCTTAAATGTAATTCTAACTGGCCTCGAGTTCCCTGTCTTCTGTCTTCCATCTTCTCGGTCACACTGGCTGTTTTTCCAGTCTTCTGATACCTTTGCAGAATTTAGGGAGTTCTGGAGAATTTCAACCAATGGACTCAGTGTCTCTGCAGCTGCGTGCTTTAAAATCCTTGGGCTCAGGCCACTGAGTCCTGCCGATTTGTCCACGTGGGCTTCTCGAATACTTTGTCATTGGTATGATGCCTGATAAACACTCATAAGTTGAATAGTTCCTGATGAAGACATTTTTTTTGTATTTTTACCTATGTCCGCTTTCCATAAATGGCGAATTTGTGAAACAGTGTAAAGTGTGCATGTCACTGTTATCTGGTATGACTGTCATGGTCACCGATTAGGAACAGAGGTGGGAGCTGTCCCACTGCTGTGTTTCACTCACCAGCTTCAATGTTACATGATGTGCTTCCCAGTGGGGAAAAAAACTATTGGAGAGGAGGTGGAGGGCCAACCGAAGGTTATAGGAGCATATCAACAGTGCAAAATAACTTCATTCAGTGGCCACCGCTGCCTCACTGATAAACTTAGGACCCATTGCAGTGCAACACAGAAAAGGACAATCCGATGCAACCAATTAATAATACCATTGTTTAGGCTCCTCTTCCACCTTTTCCTTATTTGAATCCTTTCAATGTGATTATACGCTTCAAAATCAAGCAGTCCCTGTGCTGACAAGTTCCACATTCTCACTGCTCTTTGGGTGAAAGAACTCCCAGTTGGATTTCATGGTGACTATCTGATGATGGCTTCCACTTAACTAACTCCAGAAGTGAAAATATTCCAACTGCATCTATTCTGACAAAACATGTCCAAATGTAAAATTCCTTGTGGATCTTCTCTGTTCCTTCCCCCCACTCCCCCTCCCATGCCTTTATGTCTGTTTTGTAGTATGATGACCAGACAATGGTGTCAAACTGAGATATGCTGGATGTTTTGCCTAAGTCTTCAGGTACTCTTCTATGCTCTAGCCTATATATTGAGAATAAACTGAGTTCAACCCCAACTTGATTAGGGGTCTGATGTTTGTGGAATTACCCTCTCTGAGATCAGTCAGTGATGAGACCTGTCCCACTCAGATTTATTCCATCAGATGCTCAGCCAGCAATGGAACATGAGTTCTGGATCTTCATTATGGCCCCTTCGCCTCTGCCCAGCTAACTCCAACTCCACCTTGGACACATCAAGGATCTATTGTCAGAGATCCACCCCGAGTGGCCACCTATTTCAATTTCCCCATTGCATTCCCTTGCTGACATATCTGTCCATGGTCTCATGCACTGCCAGACTGAGGCCACCTGCAAATTGGAGGGACAACGCCTCATGTAACGACTGGGCACTCTCCAACCGGATGGCATTAACATTGACTTCTCCGGTTTCCATTAAAACCTAGGCCCTCACCATTTTTGTTCCCCTGTCTCTTTTCCTCTTGTCCTCTCTCTCTCTCTCTCTCTCTCTCTCTCTCTCTCTCTCTCTCTCTCTCTCTCTCTTCCCTTTATTGCTTTTTGCTTATAACTTGAAGAAGGGTCAGGCCCAAAACGTCGGTAATATATCTTTACCTCCTGTGGATACTGCGAAACCAGCTGAATTCCTCTAGCATTTCTGTGCAACAAAGCATCTGCACACTTCTGTGTTTCACTCTACTGTTAAAGAACCCAGTTCTTGACATTAGTTACCGGACTCTGGGTATCCACTAGGCTTCAGAAGCTGGACCTGATGATGATGATGAAGAATCAGATATAAGCAATTCTGGGCTCTTAGCAAAATATTATCCCACTACATCTTAAACTTATGTCGTTAAATTGTGCCTTGATGAACTCTGTAGAATTTGGAGTCCTTTATAACTTGGCTTCATCCATGGAATGTGAATATTACTCGGAAGGCAGGCATTAAGTGGTTAACTCACAGTTAGCACAGCTGTTAGAGCAATGCTGTTACAGCTCCAGCGACTTGGAGTACTGCTTATAAGGAGTTTGTACATTCCCCCCATATCTGTGTGGGTTTTCTCCGCAGGCTCCGGTTTCCTCCCACTCATCAAAACGTCCGGGGTCTAAATCAATTGGGTGTAATTGGCATGGCACTGGGTCGTAGGCCAGAAGGGCATATTTCTGTGTTACACATCTTAAAAGAATTAGTCTCAAGTCAATGGTGGTGAACCATCTTCTTATCTTCTGTAGCTCGTTTAGAGAAACACTTGCACTATCACCATTCAAAAACAACAGGGTTCCAGATCATTTCATCCCCCTACTTCCGCCCCCAACCCCACACTCACCAGCTTGCACAGGATTTTGACCCAGCTAATCCAGCGTGTTCCAAAAAAAAACTACTTGGTCCTGCTAAAAATACTCAGATGTTATGGGAATTGTTCTTCAGTCAGGAGCTGCAGCAGATTTAATGCATGGCAATGTAGTTATTGAAGAATAAATTAATTTCTATTTTCTCCACTACCTTTGAGTTGTTTAATATAGTCGACAATTTTGCGTTTGTTTTTCTATTCCCACAGTAGGTATCCAATTAAGGTACTGAAAATGTGGACTCAGTAAAAAACATATTGAAGGACACAACATGACTTTGCTAAACTATGTGTGAAGTACGATCTCTCCAATGTTCTTGAAGATGCCAACCTTCAACTTGGGCACTGGTTAACTCATGGGATATCAGCAATGAAACTTCTATTTATATAATTCTTTAACACAGCAATATGTTCCAAGGAGCATTATAAAACAGAAACTGAGGTGCAGAAGGGGAGGTGAGAGCAAGCGCCTGAAAGGAAGTGAAAGAGATGAGTTTTACAGGAGAAAATACAGGGTTGGACAGAGAAGTTTACAAGGGGAATTTCAAAGATGAGGAATTTGGCAGTCATAAAGTTGAAGCCGTTAAATTTGGAGATCAGCACAAGCTCTCATCAATGGGAAGATAACGTGCTTTGAAAGAACAGAAAGACATTGCAGAGCCTGAAACGAAGGACAAAGGCATACAGATTGCGATGCTTTATTAGTCAAGGCACAGAACAGAACTACAGGGAGGATTTGCTCAAACATTAAACAATACTAGTAATGTTTGGCCTGGAAGTCAGTCTGAAGAAAACTGAGGTCTTCCATCAGCCAGCTCCCCACCATGACTACCAGCCCCCCCACATCTCCATCGGGCACACAAAACTCAAAACGGTCAACCAGTTTACCTATCTCGGCTGCGCCATTTCATCGGATGCAAGGATTGACAACGAGATAGACAACAGACTCACCAAGGCAAATAGCGCCTTTGGAAGACTACACAAAAGAGTCTGGAAAAACAACCAACTGAAAAACCTCACAAAGATTAGCGTATACAGAGCCGTTGTCATACCCACACTCCTGTTCGGCTCCGAATCTTGGGTCCTCTACTGGCATCACCTACAGCTCCTAGAACGCTTCCACCAGCGTGGTCTCCACTCCATCCTCAACATTCATTGGAGCGACTTCATCCCTAACATCGAAGTACTCGAGATGGCAGAGGCCGACAGCATCGAATCCACGCTGCTGAAGATCCAACTGCGCTGGGTAGGTCACGTCTCCAGAATGGAGGACCATCGCCTTCCCAAGATCGTGTTATATGGCGAGCTCTCCACTGGCCACCGTGACAGAGGTGCACCAAAGAAGAGGTACAAAGACTACCTAAAGAAATCTCTTGGTGCCTGCCACATTGACCACCACCAATGGGCTGATATCGCCTCCAACCGTGCATCTTGGCGCCTCACAGTTCGACGGGCAGCAACCTCCTTTGAAGAAGACTGCAGAGCCCACCTCACTGACAATAGACAAAGGAGGAAAGACCCAACCCCAACCAACCAATTTTCCCTTGCAACCGCTGCATCCGTGTCTGCCTGTCCCGCATCGGACTTGTCAGGCACAAACGAGCCTGCAGCTGACATGGACAATACCCTTCCATACATCTTCATCCGCGAAGCCAAGCCAAAGAAACAATACTAGTTAGGGCCACATCTTGAGTGTTGACAATATTCTAGTCAACACCATGCACGAAGGATTTGGGATTAAACAAGAAAGTTTGCAGACGCTGTGCTTGTAGTTCAATACACAAATGCAGCAGGCCACCCAGCGTTCTTTATGGCAAAGGTGCGTAACCAATGTTTCGGGCCTGAGCCCTTTGTCAAGTTCTTGGTGACCTGCTGTGTTTCTCTAGTGCATTTGTGTATTAAATCGGAGATTTAAATATGCAGATGAGAGCAGAAACAAGATTTATTAAAATGTTGCCAGGACAGAAAATACTGAATCAATCATTTTGTTTTCCTTGGAGCAAAGGGGGTGAGGGAAGACTTAACTGAGGTGTATAAAATGATTGTGGATCTAAACAGAGTAAATAAGGAAGACCCTAGTTGAGGGAGTTAAAGCCAAGGAGTATAAGAATGAAAACAGAAGACAAGAGGAATTATGTTTACACCTAAAGGGTGGGAGGGGATGAACTCAGGAAATAGAAAAAGCCTCATTTTTTTTTTAAAAAAGCACTTGTCACGAAATGACCTGGTGCGAAAAGACAACATTAAATGACATGACTTTTTGTATGAAACGTGCTGCTTCTATAGCAACTTTCAGTGTCCCACGTTTTCTATGAGTTGGAGGATTAATAGCAACTCAGTTAGCGGTTTGCGCAGTGCTATTACAACGCCAGCGTCCCGGGTTCAAATCTGGCGCTGTCTGTAACGAGTTTGTACAGTCTTACCATGTCTGTGTGGATTTCCTCCAGGTGCTCCGGTTTCCTCCCACCTTTCAAAATGTATGGAGGTTATATGGTTGGGGTATTTGGGGGCACAGGTTCACGGGCCAGAAGGCCCTGTTATCATGCTGTATTTCTATATCTGAAATTTTAAAACAAATTGCTGTAAAATGTAAACAAAACCTTTTAAAAATGACCATTCTAGCAACTTGACCCTGCAAGTCTGCCGACAATGCACACTTGTGCCCCTAATGAGTTTTCAGCAATGGGGTCTTCACTTATCGAGGTTCATCGCTGTTGGAACATTATAAAGTAACGGACGCTGTGCTTGCTGGTCACAAGCCATGTAGCTCTCCTGAAAGCTGCTTGCTCCCGAGTCGCACTGCTTGAGGGGCCTCAAGGCTAAACTTCTCCAGGGCTGCAGAACTCACTGGGGTTCTGGCTGAAAATTGCTCCATGTCAACACAGGCACTTCTACCGAGCTCCTCTGTCACTTTGCACTGGAAAACTGCACACAGCAGCAGCTTCTGCATGGAATGTCTTGGCTGTGAGTTTTGAGCTTCAGCCTGGGTGTCATCCCGCAAGGCTGAGGAACCTCAAGGCATGGGCAGAGAAATGCTCATGTTTGCAGAGCCAATGGGACCCCTCACGTTCTTGTCTCAACCTCTCGAAAGGAACAGCTCCTCGCAAGGTTAAGGATTCTAGGGCAGACGTGTGACATCTTGCCCACGGAATTCTTGCCAAGCACAAGTGCCTGGCTTCCATTGGAAGTGTTGTCGCACAATTTCATTTTCTTGGCCTGGATTCGTTACTGGCAACGGTAGTTGATTAATGCTGAATCTCACAGTTTGCTCCTCACTGCAGCATAAAAGAAGCCACGGATGGTCCAGGAGGGGGATTTCCTCTCATTTCTCTTCACTGAGCAGGATGTGGCTTCATCAGCACATGGATTTGCCTGTGGCTGCAGCACACAAAAGAAACCATTCTCGCGGTCAATTCTTTACAGTGGAAGACATCATCATGACACAGGATCAAACAAGGGAGAACTCACACTGGAGGCCAAATGGAGAAGTATCTTATATCCACAGGGGACCGTCAATATTCACTGGGACTGTCATAGAGTGAAATGTTATAACCATTGAATGGACAATTAAGTCCCTTTGCCAGTGTAATATGTTGCTAATGTGAATTTTGGGTGATTTAAATTTAGACATACAGTACAGTAACAGGCCCTTCTGGCCTATAAGTCTGCTGCCCAAATAATACACCAATTAATCCACAACCCTGTATGTTTTGGAGGGCAGGAGGAAACCTGAGCACCTGGAGGAAACCCACGCAGACTCGGGGAGAACGTACAAACTCCTTACATACTGCGCTGAATTCGAACCCGGGTCACTGGCGCTGTAATAAAGTTGCGCTAACCGCTACGCCAACTGTGCCACCTAAGTTTGACCTATCGGGTCTTGTCTTGCAGCCCAGCACAAACAGATGACAGGAAAATGAAGGGAGGAACAAGAAGCACGAATGCCCAGTCCTGGCGCAGGCAAAGGGAAAGACCAAGTTGAAGGATTCGGTATTGAGCCTTACAGGCTGCAGCTTTCCCAGACACAAAATGAGATCTTGCTTGCATATGGAATGGCACATTTTCGAGCTGAAAGATGGCCAATGAGCAGAAGTTTGTGGCCAACACCCTGAGCTGAAATGCAATTGAATTCTGATGCTATGGATAACGGCAGTTCCGTTCCACTATGTTAGTGTCATTCCAATTCACCCTTCAACAGCTATTCTCAGCGTGAGTCTGGGGACCACAGCACATTAAAGGTCGGAGGGGGTGGAGATCACGGACTGAAATCATTAAAAAAATTTTATGTAGTTGTTTGGAAAGAAGTACAGTGGAAACCAACTAAATTTGACAGCTTCACAGGGAAGGGGGCCCATAAACTTTGAGCAGAGTCCTTTTGAGAATGGCTGTTCTGCAAGACCGTGGCTATCAAGAGACCATTACGTCCTCCCAGCTGCTGAATGTGAAGGGTCCCTTTGTAACGGTCTCCTTGCAAGAATGGGCTGTTTAAATTCAGCCACGGGAATCTGCCATCTATCTCGATGAAAATACTAGCTGTGCATATTAGGTTGTGTGGCGGTATTGCCTTACTTTTGTGGATAATATCTTCTCTCCTGTTATTGGTAAACATTTTCTTTACAAACAGAAGTGACACTATTATTCCTTCAGAGCTGTCATGCTGGTTTCATCACCAATGTGCAATATGTTTTCAATCTCACAAGAGAATGCTTGTCATCTCTGGGGCACTTTAGCAACTGCTTTTTCTCCCTCTGAATTTAATCACTTTATTGCCCTTCAGCAATTCAAACAGCTCATCTCAACAGCAAGCTAATCAACTTCTGTATCCTCTCTCCACGCAGGTTGTGGCCAACCTTGCACTTGGTCGATTTCATGCAAAGCTTCTGACCCTTGTAGGTTAGAAACTAATAAGGTTTAATGGAGTCCCCTGAATTTATCTCTCATGGATTTGTTGCCAATTTAGCACGGACTAACTGCAAAATCTTTCTGAATGTGTTTCTTTTTGTTAAATGAAGCCTGTTTTCTGTTCTTCTCATTGTGGTCGTATTAACCAGTTTAAACTCTGATCAGTAATCATAACGCACATTGTGTGAATTCCACTGCCTGCTCTTTCAGTGCCTTTGAGTTCATTCTGCCACTCAGATCAAACGTCACTGCTACATCACGATCAGAAATCGCACTTCCCTTCCATGTGCCATTCATTCTCTTTTTATGCTTTCAGCGTGGAAGGCCAAGAAATATCAAAAGGGAACTTTGAGTGCATTCATTGTTTTTCGTTGTGCTTGTTCAGGGAAAGATTAACACATGGTTGATAATCATTCGCCAATTCACTCACTCACTCCAGTGGTAGCACTGCTGCCTACAAGTTGTGTACAGAGTCATGACGAACTAATGCAGAAGAGCACTTGAGGCCAGCAGGATCGCATTCAGTAGTTGGGGGGGGGGGGGTGGTTGCTGGTGGTTCTTGGGGGTCTGAGTGAGCAACTCCTTGTTTCAATTTTCTTGTATGCTTTTATTCAGGTTGTATGTACATTGTCAGCCACAAACTTTTTACCCCCTCCATAAATCTTCGTCCGCGAAGCCAAGCCAAAGAAGATGTACATTGTTCACCAGGCATTTAAGCGCAAGTGAAAATATCACGGATACAGTGTCCAGATCCGAAATGAAATTTAAAAATAAGCAGCATGTCATTCAGCAGCTGCACAGAGATCAGATCATTTTAGACCGTGTGCCCTTCATCATATCTCTGATGGATTTCAGATTTATTGTAGAGTACATACATGACATCACATACAACCTTTTTCCTGTGGGCCAGGTAGAATTACCACTTATTGGTAGTGCAAAATAAAAACTGAACACAGTGTATACGTGCAAACAAATAAAGAACTGTAAACAGGTAACGAATGTAAACGAACTGACCGTGCAATGCAGAGAGAATACAAAAAACCAATAAAGTGCACAAGTAAGAGTCCTTAAATAGGTTTGTCATTGAGGAGTCTGATGGTGGAGGAGTAGCAGCTGTTCCTGAACCTGGTGGTTGAGTCTCTTCCCTGATGGCAGCAGCGAGAACAGAGCGTGTGCTGGGTGGTGTGAATCCTTGATGGTTGCGGCTGCCCTCCAACGGCAGCATTTCATCCTTCTTGATGGTGGCGAGGGTTTTACCCGGTGTGTCCTTGGCTGTGTCCTCTACCTTTTGGATGCAAAGCAATATCAGAACTGATCTTTTATCTTTGTGCATTCTTATTGCCCTGCTGTACATATATTTTCCATTAAAATTCAGTATATTGGCTTGTACAGGTGGATTGGAAAATCAAATGCTGTGGATTAAATAAAAGCATTCAGAAAAGTCAACATACAGCACATTTTTGATTTAAGGTGAATTATTAAGGGAATTAAAAACAAATTTTGATTCAGGATTTGGAACAAATGATCGGATCTGAACCTCAGTAAAGATACTGAAATATTCTCCAGTTTGAGATATGAAAGGAAAGGAGGAAAAATTGTGAACAAAAGCTCAGACTGCACTTGGAAAGAGTAAACATGTTAATGACATTCTTAATGTTTTTTTCATCAACACACAGGAAATGTGTGGTGCATTTATGTTAATTAAGTAAATGAGTCATGTTGGGAGACCATAATGATACATTATAAATAACTGGATGTAAGTAACACTATGTGCTGAGTTCCCTGCTATTATATTAGAAGTAATACCCTTGTTTGATGCTCCTATCCAAGGTAACTATTTTGCAAGGAGATCTTCCCGGCACCCTAGTGGTATGTTTGGATACTTTACAACCGGCTACAAAGAGGATTAGCATTCACTGGAAATGATGGGAAAATGGGGGAAAAAATACTGATTTACCAGTGGTTATATGTGAAAACACCGGACACAAGCAAACTACAATCAATAACAGGTACTCTCAGATGCAGGGTTAGTATGTTTATTACATGGTCCTAGAGTTTGAATTGAAACATGAAAGTCTGCAGACACTATGTTTGTAGTAAAACTACAGAGTAAATGCTGGAAGAACTCAACTGTCCATAGGAGGTAAAGATAAATTCAAGGTCAAAGCAATAAGCAGGCAGGTGTATGAAATAAAGACTGGGAGAGAATGGGAGGGGGAGGAGTCCAGACCAACAAACTAAGTGTTAATTGGATATGTTAAGAGGAAAGGTGAGGATTGATTTTGCCTCTGTGAAAGGAGCAGAGGGAAAAGAGAGATAGAACTAGAGGAGAGGAGACAGGGATGAAGATGGGGGGTTTTAACAAAAACTTGAGAAGTCAATGCCACCCATTTGGAGTAGAGCTCTTTAACACTACAAGTGAGCCACAACAGGACTTTAAGGCTACATTCTTGATTGACAGAAACATGAGAAATGCAGATTAACATAGCAGCATACATCTCTGTCCGTAGTCGGTCACATAAGAAAATCAGATTTTAGTCATTTAGTAATGCAACAAATTGTACAGATGGATTGGATAGTCATTCTCAAAATTTATCAGGGCAATTTTGAAGGTTTGGGACATGTACCATGTGATAACCAGTGTTCCAAGACACCCATGGCTATTGCCAACTGTACTGGAAGACCAGTATGTGATGATGCAGAGATGTTTAACCAGACTGAAATTAGATTAAGAAAAAGATTTTACAACCCAAAATGATAACCTGTTCAGATTACTGCATGAATAATCACATACAGTTAGTGACATTTCAATTTTCATACTGTAATTTGCAAATGATTCTTTTTTTTTCAGTAACAAAAATTTGAGATTGTTTAAAAACCTTAGCTAGAAACATTACTAAAGCAAGGCTAAGAGCACATTTTCCAAGACAGGCCTGGTTAAGTGTCCAAACAAATCTTTATAGCCAATAGGTTTAAATTATAAACGGGCCAATTTAAAATTGAAACATTTAAATTTTCTTTTAATTAGATGCAGTAAAACCTCTGTTATTCAGAATTCAAGCAAAAGGTAGCCTCAAGCACCTGACAAAAAAAAATCATCGAAAGTAAATAGGTAAAAAAATACGGAAGTTTAAAATTGACGCATTCACCCTTAGTTCACCAATCACATAATCTCAGGTAACTGGAAAATATACTTAGCCGGCATCTACCAATCACCATAGGTGCTGAAATACTAGGGGTTTTACAGTATACAACACATTAAGGAGCCCTAGCAGCACAGGAGCCAGCACTGCCCGCAGTCTCCCCCAGCCGCCGGCTCCTCGGCCACCTCCCCCGACCACTGGTCCCCACTTACTGGATTTTGGAGCTTTCTGGATTTTAGATGTCCGGATAAAGGATCGTGTACCTGTACATCTATATGACCAATTAACCTACTAACTCCAAATGTCTTTGGAATGTTGGAGGAAGATGCAGACTTGGGGAGTAAGTACAAAATTCTTGCAAATAGCGCTGGATTCTAACCTGGGTCACTGGGGTTGTGATAGCATTCTGACACCCTACATGGGATAGTCATTCCAAGGAACATGAATCTCAGTGATCGTCTTGCTGAACACACTGAAGTCACCAATATAATGGCTCTAGCCAGGAGAATTTTTTGTTGTTGTCTTGAACAGACATTGAAGAAGATTTGGAGGAAACAATAATCCTTTTGTAGTTTGCCAGTAAGCAGTTCAGAGTTAGGGGAGATGGCCAATTCAACTGGTCGCCTTTCATCTTGATGAAGGGCTCAAGCCCAAAACGTTGGTCATGTATCTTTACCTTTGCCCTCATAAAGGCACTTTTAACCTGCTGAGTATCTCCAGCATTTGTGGGTTTTTTTTTCAATTCAACTGGTCTGATGAGCTCATGGTAGCTTTTGCTAAAAGGACGTGGATCATTTTGTTATGCACACGTACCAGATGGATTGAAGAGACTGAAGGTGGAAATTCACTGCATCAGCAGAATCTGTGTCAATGCAGACCAGTGAATTTTGCAATAACCTGTAAGGATTTTTGTTGCAACGCAATTGCATCAAACACCAATTGAACACTCTATGCCGGTGGATCCCAACCTTTGTTTTTTCCACTCACATACTACTATTACACTCACATACCACCTTAAATAATCCCTTGCTAACCACAGAGCACCTATGGCATAGGTCAGGGATGGTCAAATTTGCTTAACTTAAGAGCCACATGCGATAAACTTCAGATGTCTGAGAGCCACATGAAAAAGTATTACATGCACTTGTTACAAAAATTGTACCTAAATATTTAGAAATACATATACATAATAACATCTATTCATGTATGTAGTTTTTAAACTGCTACTTCATATTAGGTTCAATAATAAAAAAATATACACTTACCATATATATGGTGTAATAGTTGAATTTTATGGACCAATTTTTCGGGTAAAATTTAGGGGGTTGACTATTACACACATTCTACTTTAGACTGCGATAAGTACCTGTGTCTTCTAATCCGCTGGGAGGTCAGATGGGCGTGCAGCCTGGATCACACTTATACTCCGCTAATTCCACCGCCCGCATGAGAGCCACAATCGCGTGAGTGCAAGCCATGCCAACTAACACTCCATACTTCCACGAGCCGCACATTCAGGTCAAAAAGCCTCGTGGAGACTTCCAGTTGGGTGTGATATGGAGTAGTTGTCTCTGTTACAGCTCTGTACTTTCAGTATTCTTTTTTTCCCTGCTTACCTTTTTAAAACTTTCAAAGAAATGTCGAATTTCATATTTCATGTTTTTATCTAAGTTGAAATGGATTCAAGGAGTGGCAAAGTCAGAAAAAATGAAAAGCAATGGAAAGAAAAATGAAACTCTGACTAATCCACTGGAAAACCCGACTACTGAGGGCTTCTTTGAAGCACTTGAGTAGGACAAACATTGATCGCTGAAGAATTTAAAGTTCTAAATGCTAGGTTTTTGGCATTGAAAAATCACAGGTTTATTCTACTGATGAACAAGGTGCGCATTTGACCTTGATAGAATCTATTGGAAGATAATAACAAGAGGTTAGCAGCGAGAATTATGAATTTGGAAAGTCAAAGTAGATTGCAGAGTCTACATATCATCGGTTTGGCTGAAGATACCGAAGCTGCACAGTTACTAAATTCCCTAGATAAGTTTAAAAAAATTATGGGAGCAACATCTTCAACTTTCATTTTTGGATACTACATGGAATTCTATCTTAAAATTGGTAAATTCATTTTCTTTCTGTGCCCGACATTTGCTTTTACAATTTAAGGAATGACATCGAGCCTACTTTTCTAAAGTTCAATTGGCTAAATTTTCTCTAACATTTCCTTGAAATGTGGCAGATGTAAGACTGAAGAAAGTACTTTGTTTTGGTCTTGATCCTCTCTTTCCATTTTTTTGGGAAGATATCTTTTGTTACCTTATCTTTAGTTTTTTTTAAACTTTATTTATAATTTAAAAATACACATATATAAAAAACAAACAAGACAAACTCAAATAAACAAAACCACCCTCCACACCCTCCCCACCCACAACAGACCCCTCAAGGCGTGCAAAAACAAACATATATCAATTAATTACATATGGTATGTGATGTGTCAAACTTACAATAAAATCTTAAGATATTTCCCCCATAAATTTCAAATAAGGTGACCACATCTGAACGAAAAAAAAATTATATGTTATTTTCTCCATATAAATACAAGATCTCAACTCATTATGCCAGCGGGCTATATTCCACATTATCTTTCCATGTAATCACAATCACAATACATTTCCACGCTACCGCTAATGCTAAATGGACAAATGGCATCTGAAACTTGTCCAACCCCAAACCAATGACTAAAGATACGGTATACCCAACAAAAAAATTAATGGATCCAATGGTAATTTAATCTTAAATAATTTTTCCAAAAAGACTTTAATTTTTTCCCAGAGTGATTGAACCTTATCACAAAACCAAACTGCATGTTCAAATGTTCCAGGATGAAGTCCACACCTAAAGCATAAATCTGAACTACATATATTTTTTAACTTCTTGCGAGTCGAGTATAACTGATGTAAAAAATTATAGTTAACTAAACTATATCTTACATTAAATAATTTAGTCACACTATCTTGACACATAACTTCCCATTCCTCCTGAGATGTATCAAAAGATAAATCTTCTTCCCATTTAATTCTGGATTTACTTAAATCTGGTCTATTCATCTTATCTTGTAGCAAGGCATGCATTTCTGAAATAAATCCCTTTTTTTAATGTATCCAAAATTAAAAGCTCAAACTTAGTTAATTTAGGTAGCATCATTTCTCTTCCAAAATTATCTATCACCAAAGCTCACACTTGATAATATACAAATGGAGAATTAACTGGTATCCCAAACTTCTCCCCAAGTCTAGTAAAAGAAAGAAACTGTCCATCTTCAAAAAAAATCATCAATCACCTTTATACCTTTAGAATTCCGAATCTTTAAATACAAATTATCCATTGAAATGGGAATAACTTTATTTTGATATAACAGGGTTTGGGCCATAATCTTACCCCCAGAACCTATAACAGAATTTCTTTTATTCCAAATCGCTAAAAGATGTTTTAAAACCGGCATATTATATCCCTGTAACAAACAACAATTCCACTTAAATATAAATTGATAAACTTGAGATTCAGAGTTACAAGCCAGTTCAACTTTAGCCCAACCCAGGATGTTGAGTAACATCTAACATCCTATTGACAAATCTTAATTGTGTGGCCTCATAATAATTAAACATGAGGCAGTTGAAGTCCACCTAAAGTATATTTCCAAGTCAGTTTCTGCAGTGCTACCCTGGCTAATTTACCTTTCCACAAAAAACTCCTTTACACAGTATTCAATTCCTGAAAAAATACCCTTGGAAGTGGACATGGAATTGATTGAAAAAGATATTGGATACATGGAAGGACATTCATCTTAATACAATTCACGTGACCTATTAATGTTAAAGGAAGGTCTTTCCACTTTTCAAAGTCCATTTTAATTTTTAAAAATAACGGTACATAATTTAATTTATATAAAAATTGATAATTTACATCAGCAATTATCCCTAAATATTTAATTTTATTAGACCATCGCAACTTTGTAGTATGTTTACACTCAGTATAATCATCATCTGAAACTGGTAACATTTCACTTTTATCCCAATTTACTTTATACCCAGACATTACTCCATATTGCTCCAAACACTTAATGTGAATCTAATACCTAATCCTATAATTGCCCTTTTTGGATTAACTAAGACAATTAATAGGTGTAAGACCCAAAATGAGGCTGTCCAACTACAAATTAGAATCTCTTAAAATTGTTATGGCAGTAGCCAGAAAATGTATTGTGGTTGCTTGGAAGTCTGATTTCCCTCTGGATATAGCCCGATGGAATGCAGAAATGCATAGTTGTGTTCCACTGGAGAAAATTACTTATAATCTAAGGAAGAAGTATAACATGTTTTTGCAGGTATGGCAGTCATACCTGAAGAATGCAGGGTTGAATATTTAGGGGTACTTATTATGTTCCTGAGTTCCAGGTCCTGGTTCTTTTCCCTATTTGAGATCTAAGCAAGAAAAGGAATTAAATCCTCTGAAGTGAATCGCAGATGCTTTTCTTTTCTTCTTTTCCTGCTTTTATGTTTTGTTCTTTCTCATCTATTTTCTCCTTCTATTTTTCTATTTTGCAGATTTGTTTGGGAGAGGGGGGGTTGTACCATTGATTTTCTCATTTCAATTTATGTATTTAAGTAATGGTTATTTCTTGATACATGTTTGACCACAAAATTAAAGTATTCAAATTAAAACTAAGACAACTGATTTGAATTTAACTACCACCCAATGCCACGTAATCTCTTTTGCTTCCCTTATTGCTAGACATTTAATACTGATGAGATGGAAAGATGCTGTCCCTCCTACTTATACTTAATGACTATCTGATACGATAACATGTCTAACTTTGGGGAAAAAAATCAGATGTTCGTCTATTGTAATGGATTAAAATTTTCTAAGTTTATGGGGTCCTTTTATTAACTATTTTCATAACTTATAAGCACTTGGATCTTGCTCTGTGAGTTGGTGGTTTCTGCTAATGGTAGTGAAATGTTATGTTCTTAACAGATAACTTCAGAAGGGAAGAGGATAGAATTTGTAGCATAGTCTAATAGTTACTTTTAAAAAATCTTTTTCATTTAGCCATATGTTGTAATTGCTTAAGTGTTTCTGTTTGACTGCCATGATATTGAGTTTATATATAATAATTTTTATATAACTTTTTCTGTATATTTCTTTTTATATATTACCTTTGATTAATGGCTTTTAAGTACAATTCAATAAAAATATTGATAAAGGCAATTGGATGAACAATTTTCTAGACTGATTGAATATCCCCAAGATTTCTTCAGATAGTCAAATTAAACTGGATGAATCTATCAGGCAAGAGGAAATAACGGTTGTTATTTCTTCATTACAATCTGGAAAAGCGCCTGAACCCAATGGGTTTCCTGTGGATTTTTTTTTCTTTTTAAAACATTTTTATTGATGTTCAGTGATAGTAAGTTTGTACTGTACAATTATGGAATGTGCTACAGAAATAAAAGTTAAAAAAAAGTGCTGCAAGAATGATCATACATGTGAATTCCCAAAGCACAGCCTTAGCAATAAAAAACGGATATAATAAATTTAAATTTTCCAAACACCTCACCCTAAACAAGGGTGAAAGTTAATGTTAATGAAACAAAGTTGTTCACTCTGAAGTGGGACAACACAGCACCAAAATCTGTACTAACACTGAACATAGAGGTTATGGTATTAGCCCTTGAACAGGCCCCATAACATTTGGAATCTAATGTTTAAATCATTCATTGTTTTCCAAATTAAAACAGGACATTATGTCCCTTAGCCATTCTGCATGAATCCACTTAATCAAAATAGCATGTCTGGCCAGCAACAAAGTAAAAGTTAAAATGCAAACATTTAATTGGAGTTAGTAAAACCTCATCTTCTCCAGGAGTTCCAAACAGAGCAATTAATGGATTTGATTCTAAATGGAGAATCCACCAAAAATGTTTCTATCTCGGCATTTCTTGTTTTCCTTTGTTTCATATGTTACGAGTCCAGAGGACCCCAAAACCCAGCAGCAATAGATATGCACCAATACAAAGGGTTACTTAAACAAAAGTTGCTTTTAATTATCTTTGAACATGAAAACAGAATCAAACTTTAACTTATCTCTGTTGACTTACTTAACCCCCCCCCCCCCCCCTCAATGCTAAGAGCACATGTGTGTAATGTGTATATAAGTTAAGTTATTTGGTTCACAGTCCAATCTCACTGGTTGCAGGCAATTCTTGTACTGTGCACAGAAGTTAGCATTAATAAAGTTCACCAGGCTTTGGTGTTTAACAGGTAAATGGTTACCACTCAGGAGAGTTCTTTTTGGTTTTCAGAGAGAGTTTTCTCGTTTCAGGACAGCTACCCCAGTGTCTTGCTGACAAAACTTCCCCGCTTCAGGTCACCACCGAGTTCCCTTCTGTTTCTCCTATTCTTTGACCTATTCTTTCTTCCTCTCCTTTGACCAGGTCGTCTTCCAAAGCTTGCCAGCTTGTCCCTCTGGAATTGAAGTCTCTGTCTCTCCTCTCTCTCACTCCCTCCCAATCTGAGAGCAAAGCACTTATGCCTGCAAAGATCACATGCTCTTCCAGACAGCAAACTTTTTTTCAGACAAAGCTGCCCTATATTGTTGCCTTTTACAAACAACAGTCCATCATGAGTCTCTTGCAAAAGATCCTGCAAAAAATTTGTATTTTAAAGAGTTTGTGTGACCTGCTCTAACAAACCTCCCAATTTATCTCCTAAACACCTCTATATACTCTGTCACACATATGTTAATTGACAATCTGGTGGTTAAAGACAGTTTGAGAATATGGGTGCAGTTTAGAATATATTTTAGATTTCAGGGCTTCTCTCTTGCAAACCCCATTATATCCAATGATCTTTTTCAGCTCTCTTTGCAAGATTCTGCTTTTAATGATTGGTATAGACTGGGTATTAAATGCTTTAAAGACCTACTTACTGATAGTAGTTTTGCATATTTTGAACAATTAGTTGGAAAATTCAAGTTGTCAAACATTCTTCTATTTTTCAAATATTTATAAATCAGGCATTTTATCTAATCTCTGATCCCTGAATTTCCTAGAACTCCTGAGGTGAATATTCTTGATGCATTTTTTGGATTACAACCTTTTGATAAAGGGTTAATATCTGTTATCGGCGGCCCCGGCCTCGGTCGAGTGAGGCAGGCGGAGGCCCCGGTCCGGACAGGGAGTGGGAGGCGGCGGCCCCAGAGAAACTTGTCCGTGAACTACTCTTTGCAGACGATGCCGCTTTAGTTGCCCATTCAGAGCCAGCTCTTCAGCGCTTGACGTCCTGCTTTGCGGAAACTGCCAAAATGTTTGGCCTGGAAGTCAGCCTGAAGAAAACTGAGGTCCTCCATCAGCCAGCTCCCCACCATGATTACCAGCCCCCCCACATCTCCATCGGGCACACAAAACTCAAAACGGTCAACCAGTTTACCTATCTCGGCTGCACCATTTCATCAGATGCAAGGATCGACAATGAGATAGACAACAGACTCGCCAAGGCAAATAGCGCCTTTGGAAGACTACACAAAAGAGTCTGGAAAAACAACCAACTGAAAAACCTCACAAAGATAAGCGTATACAGAGCCGTTGTCATACCCACACTCCTGTTCGGCTCCGAATCATGGGTCCTCTACCGGCACCACCTACGGCTCCTAGAACGCTTCCACCAGCGTTGTCTCCGCTCCATCCTCAACATCCATTGGAGCGCTTACATCCCTAACGTCGAAGTACTCGAGATGGCAGAGGTCGACAGCATCGAGTCCACGCTGCTGAAGATCCAGCTGTGCTGGGTGGATCACGTCTCCAGAATGGAGGACCATCGCCTTCCCAAGATCGTATTATATGGCGAGCTCTCCACTGGCCACCGTGACAGAGGTGCACCAAAGAAAAGGTACAAGGACTGCCTAAAGAAATCTCTTGGTGCCTGCCACATTGACCACCGCCAGTGGGCTGATATCGCCTCAAACCGTGCATCTTGGCACCTCACAGTTTGGCGGGCAGCAACCTCCTTTGAAGAAGACCGCAGAGCCCACCTCACTGACAAAAGGCAAAAGTGGAAAAACCCAACACCCAACCCCAACCAACCAATTTTCCCCTGCAACCGCTGCAATCGTGTCTGCCTGTCCCGCATCGGACTTGTCAGCCACAAACGAGTCTGCAGCTGACGTGGACTTTTTACCCCCTCCATAAATCTTCGTCCGCGAAGCCAAGCCAAAGAAAAAGAATATCTGTTATTTATGTCAAGTTGACTGGTCTAAGGCACACCCTGTTAGTTCAAATTAAGAATGCGTGAGAGTAGGATTTGAACCTTTCGCTGTCGAATGAGGTTTGGGACTCTATTTTCAAACTGATTAATACTACATCTCTGTGTGCTCACCACTGTCTGCTGCAATTCAAAGTGGTACATAGGGCCCACATGTGTAAACTCAAATTATTTCATTTTTATTCAGATATTGTGATAAATGCAAAATTGGCGATCCTTCTCTAATTCATATGTTCTGGATGTGCCCCAATTTGGGAAAATATTTGGAGAGAAGTTTTTTCAAACATTATCAGTGATTCTCCTGTGGAATTTTTCAAATTATTTTCTCAATTGATCACACCTTACTTGAATTTGGTGTTGGCAGATTCGTTTGAACAGGGCAAACTTCCAGATTCATTTAGTGAGGATTATATATCTTTAATTGCAAAGAAAGATAAAGACACAACAGGCTGTTCCTCCTATAGACCAATTACTTTACTGAATGTTGATGCTAAAATTTTGGCTAAACATTTAGCCAATAAGATGGAAAATATTTTAACATCAGTTATTTATGAAGATCAAATGGGATTTATTAAAAACTGATATTCCTATTTTAATATACATTGCTTAATGGATATTATGTATTTGCCCTCTGGGAAAATCGGCTCCGAATCATGGGTCCTCTACCTGCATCACCTACGGCTCCTAGAACGCTTCCACCAGCGTGGTCTCCGCTCCATCCTCAACATTCATTGGAGCGCTTTCATCCCTAACGTCGAAGTACTCGAGATGGCAGAGGTCGACAGCATCGAGTCCACGCTGCTGAAGATCCAGCTGTGCTGGGTGGGTCACGTCTCCAGAATGGAGGACCATCGCCTTCCCAAGATCGTGTTATATGGCAAGCTCTCCACTGGCCACCGTGACAGAGGTGCACCAAAGAAAAGGTACAAGGACTGCCTAAAGAAATCTCTTGGTGCCTGCCACATTGACCACCGCCAGTGGGCTGATATCGCCTCAAACCGTGCATCTTGGCACCTCACAGTTTGGCGGGCAGCAACCTCCTTTGAAGAAGACCGCAGAGCCCACCTCACTGACAAAAGGCAAAAGTGGAAAAACCCAACACCCAACCCCAACCAACCAATTTTCCCCTGCAACCGCTGCAACCGTGTCTGCCTGTCCCGCATCGGACTTGTCAGCCACAAACGAGCCTGCAGCTGACGTGGACTTTTTACCCCCTCCATAAATCTTCGTCCGCGAAGCCAAGCCAAAGAAAAAGAATATCTGTTATTTATGTCAAGTTGACTGGTCTAAGGCACACCCTGTTAGTTCAAATTAAGAATGCGTGAGAGTAGGATTTGAACCTTTCGCTGTCGAATGAGGTTTGGGACTCTATTTTCAAACTGATTAATACTACATCTCTGTGTGCTCACCACTGTCTGCTGCAATTCAAAGTGGTACATAGGGCCCACATGTGTAAACTCAAATTATTTCATTTTTATTCAGATATTGTGATAAATGCAAAATTGGCGATCCTTCTCTAATTCATATGTTCTGGATGTGCCCCAATTTGGGAAAATATTTGGAGAGAAGTTTTTTCAAACATTATCAGTGATTCTCCTGTGGAATTTTTCAAATTATTTTCTCAATTGATCACACCTTACTTGAATTTGGTGTTGGCAGATTCGTTTGAACAGGGCAAACTTCCAGATTCATTTAGTGAGGATTATATATCTTTAATTGCAAAGAAAGATAAAGACACAACAGGCTGTTCCTCCTATAGACCAATTACTTTACTGAATGTTGATGCTAAAATTTTGGCTAAACATTTAGCCAATAAGATGGAAAATATTTTAACATCAGTTATTTATGAAGATCAAATGGGATTTATTAAAAACTGATATTCCTATTTTAATATACATTGCTTAATGGATATTATGTATTTGCCCTCTGGGAAAATCGGCTCCGAATCATGGGTCCTCTACCTGCATCACCTACGGCTCCTAGAACGCTTCCACCAGCGTGGTCTCCGCTCCATCCTCAACATTCATTGGAGCGCTTTCATCCCTAACGTCGAAGTACTCGAGATGGCAGAGGTCGACAGCATCGAGTCCACGCTGCTGAAGATCCAGCTGTGCTGGGTGGGTCACGTCTCCAGAATGGAGGACCATCGCCTTCCCAAGATCGTGTTATATGGCAAGCTCTCCACTGGCCACCGTGACAGAGGTGCACCAAAGAAAAGGTACAAGGACTGCCTAAAGAAATCTCTTGGTGCCTGCCACATTGACCACCGCCAGTGGGCTGATATCGCCTCAAACCGTGCATCTTGGCACCTCACAGTTTGGCGGGCAGCAACCTCCTTTGAAGAAGACCGCAGAGCCCACCTCACTGACAAAAGGCAAAAGTGGAAAAACCCAACACCCAACCCCAACCAACCAATTTTCCCCTGCAACCGCTGCAACCGTGTCTGCCTGTCCCGCATCGGACTTGTCAGCCACAAACGAGCCTGCAGCTGACGTGGACATTTACCCCCTCCATAAATCTTCGTCCGCGAAGCTAAGCCAAAGAAAGATTGGTTGCAGAAAAAGCTTTTGATTGAATACAATGGGCATATCTGTTTAAAAGTCTTTGAAAAATGTAATTTTGGTTTTGATTTTATTACCGGGGCTAAATTATTGTATTCACGATCATCTGCCTCAATTCTTACTAATTTACATCAATCTCAGCCTTTCAATCTGCAATGTGACAACCTCATTAAGGTTTCCCATAAGTCCATTATTATTTGATCAAGCGATTGAACCATTACCAATTGCATTTCGTGAATGCAAGGACATTTTGGGGATACGGAAGAAAGGGATTGAACATAAGCTCTCCCTTTATGCAGTTGATATCCTACTTTTCATTTCGGATTCAGTTCCCTCCCCCATATGATGTCATTACTTTCACAATTCAGTCAATTTTCAGGATTTAAATTTAATTTGCATAAAAGTGAATTTCTTCCATTGAATTCTCCTGCATCAATGTATGATGGTTTTCCTTTTAAGATCATTAAAAAAATCAATTTACCTATCTTGGTACTACAATTATAAAGAATCATAAACATCTTTTTAAGGAGAATTACCTTGCTATGCTTAAACAAGTGAAGCATTCCCTGATACATATGTTACCTTTGTCTACAAGTCTAATTGGCCATATAAATTCTATTAAAATGGATATTCTACATCATTTTTTATATCATTTTCAATCTGTTCCAATTTTTGTTCTTAAATAATTTATTGACTGACTTGACTCGACCATATTGTCTTACGTATTGAAGGGTAAGTATTCTCACCTTGGGAGGGGGGGGGGTGGTTGTGGCAAGATGGAATAGAGGACAGACGTGCAATCCCGCCCATCCTCAGCTGGTTTTTTAAGTACCCATTTTTAAAGTTTATAAAAGTGATTAAAAATTATATTTTTTAGTGCCTACTAATGTAAAAAAACCCAAAAAGTCAATTGCAGAAGAAACTACCTTTTAAGAGTGCTGAAGAATTGAGGCCTACCTGCTTAACTGAAGCATCAGAGTCGACTTCAGGAATTCTCAAGGCACTGAGGACCCCTGCCTGGCTGAGTATAATGCAGGCGCTGATCCTGCCATCGCAAGATGGCACTGGCTCAATGACAAGCTCGGTTGGTGCCAAATTGAGCGCTCATGATGCCGGGTGCATGGGCGACCCAGCCAAGAGAGGAGCCCGTGAGCCTGAGCTGCCGTCGAGTGGGCCGGGGACGTGCAGAGTGGTGTCGAAAGATGCACCTGCGCAGTCCCTGGCCTTACTGGGCATGTGCGGTGCCTCTAGGGTTCAGGAGCTATTGGATCAGGTGTGGGCTGTGAGGCGTGTAGAGCGCATCAAAAGAACCAAAGACTTGTTGATCCAAACCAAGGCTTTTATTAACTAAAAGACTGGAGCATATCACAAATAGGTCGACCAGTCCAGAATGACCTGGTCTGGCTAGGAGCAATCCTTTAAGACCTACCACTAGTTGTGGCTATGCTCTCAGCCAATCACAGTCATCCTACACTACAGTCTGTACATATACACATTGGTGATAGAATCTGTACTATCACTGGGGGGCCCGAGCAGTGGCATCCTGACATGGTCGGGGTGCCGTCGTCGGGTGTTCAGACCCGCAGCCGCACCGAAAAGCGACCGACGACATTTGAAGAGGAAGAAGACTTACCTCTACTGGGTAGCATGCAGGAGCAACTGGAAGTGGAGACTAGAGAAGGTAGGCCTCAAAAAGAGGCACTAGAATATGGAATGGAGTCTATGTGCGCTGTTTTGGAAGGGATTGCTTATCAAATAGATAATATGTTTAAACAAATGACTCAAGGATTTTTGGAAGTGACAACTAAAATGAATATGTCTGAAGATATGACTATAGTTAAGAGTGATGTTAATAAATGTATCAAATCAGTGGATACAGTGCGAGAATTTTAAAAAAAAATTGAAGCAGTTTTTTTGAATGTAGAAATCAAGTTGAATGTAATAGGGAAAAAATGGAGAAAGTGGAAGATTCTTGTGGATTGGGGAATTCAGAAGAAGGAATTATTGAAAAAAATTGATTCACTGGAAAATCAAAGTTGAAGAAATAATGTGAAGATTGTGGGTCTTCCAGAAGGTATTGAAGGTACCGATCCAATAAATTTTTTAAAGAAATAGATTCCCGAGATGTTGGGCAAGGAGTTTTTTTTCGGAAAGCCTAGAGTTGGACCGGGCACATAGAGTATTGTGAAGGAAACCGCTTCCGGGACAATCGCCATGGGGTGGGGGGGGGGGGGTCCTTAATCCGTTGTCTGAAATATCAGGAGAGAGAAAAGATACGACGGTTGGTGGTGCAGAAGGCCCGACAAAGTCAATCTCCAATGATGACTCAATATAACAGAGTAGTTTTTTGATGCAGATTTGAGTCAGGAAATTATTAGGCGACGTCGGGAATTCAATTTGGCTAAAGAAGTGTTGTGGTGGAAGGGTTACAAATTTGCTTTTCATTACCCTGCAGTGTTAAAAGTCTTTTATGGTAATTTTCAATCGCAATTTTTTAAAAATGACCATGATGCATTAATTTTTGCTAATTCACTACCAGAGTTGCGAGGAAATGGTTGATCCTCGCCACTGTCGCCTAAAAGGAAGGTAAATGGAAATTGCAATGGCAATGGGAAGAATGGAAAGAAAGAAGTGTTAAGTCAAAATCTTATTGACATTGAAGACCCGGAACAATCATTGGGATTGGAGTCAATGGGTTGAATATATTTATTATATTTGATTATGTTGATCTGAATAATGTATTTCTGGCTGGGGGGGTGGTGGATGGCACTGAAATCTTTGATAGTCATCTGCTACTAATGGAGTTTACCACACCCAGTTTATTTTTACTGCGTTACTACCTTTGGGTAGTTTTTTTTGGGGTTAATAAAAATTTTTGTTTTTTTTTAATATTTAGGGGAGGGATAGTGATTTTAAGATATAAGGGGAGTGATTTGTAGTGAGTGATTATATTGTTAATTTGTAGGGATGTCCAATTTGAAATTTGAACCTTTTCATGTTCAGGAGTTAAATAACCCAATTAAGCAAAAATGAGTTTTGGCTTATATTAAGAAAATAAAAATTGATATTGCTTTTTTGCAAGAAACACATTTGACTGAAAAAGAACATCTCATATTGAAGAGAGATTGGGTCGGTCATGTGTTTTTTTTCTTCATTTAATTCCAAGGCAAGAGGTGTAGCAATTTTAATTCATAAGAATTTGCCCTTTGAATTACAATCTATGGAAGGAAATGCTGGGAGGGTTTTAAGGGTGAATTGTAAAATTTTTGCTGAATCTTAGACTTTGCTTAATGTTTATGCACCTAACGTAGATGTTGAGCGTTTTATTTCTGATGCTTTTCTGATGTTAAATCAGGCTAATGAAAATATTTTAGCTGGGGGAGATTTCAATTGTGTTCTGGATCCTTTATTAGATAGATCTCCAAAAAGTATAAAGAAATCAAAGATGGTGATACAAAATGAGGCCGTGATGAAAGAATTAAATTTGGTGGATACTTGGAGAAGGGTCAATCCTACAGAGAAGGATTTTTCCTTTTATTCATCTCGACATGATTCATTTTCTAGAATAACTTTTTTTTGTATCAGCACATTTACAAGGAAGAGTATTACAGGTGAAATATAAAAGCAGGGTTATATCGGACCATTCTTTTTTTTTTCTTGTGTAAGTTCAGAAGTGGTACGTTCATCTTATAGATGGAGATTTAACACAATGTTGTTGTAAAAAACAGAGTTTGTTACCTTTATTAAAGGACATCACTTTGTTCTTGACTGGGAATGATAATTCTGTAGATAATCATTTTGTGTTATGGGATGCACTAAGAGCTTATTTAAGAGGGAAGATTATTAGTTATACTACTAAAGTTAGGAAACAGTATATGGCAGAGAGTTTAGAACTGGAAAAGCAAATTGCTGAATTGGAGAAGAAATTTCAGAAAGATGTGACAGAAGATTTTTAAAAAGTGGTTTTGGCTAATCTGAAACTATGTTTTAACACATTGCAAACTTATCAATTTGAGCGTTTAATTAATCGATCTAAGCAGTGTTATTATGAGTTGGGTGAGACAGCACATAAGGTACCTGCATGGCAGTTAAAGACGGAACAGGTTTCATGGATTATAAATGCTGTTAAAAAGAACTCAATAGTTACCTATAAACCTCAGGAAATTAATGACCAGTTTTATTCATTTTATCAAAAATTATATACTTCTGAGGGGAAACAGCATAGTGGTTCTATTGAATCTTATTTATCAAAATTAACATTATCAGCATTAAAGGAGGAAGATGTTGTGGAATTGGAAGCTCCTTTTACAGAATTTGAGATTAAGGAAGCTATACAGGAGATGCCAAATGGAAAGTCACTGGGGGACGACAGATTTTCAGTGGAATTTTATAAAATTTTTTTTGAAGATTTATCCTCTGTGTTTGAGGATGTATTACAACAAGTAACTGAAGAACATGAGTTGCCGGAATCTTGCTCCAGTGCTTTAATTACTGTAATTCCAAAAAAAAAGATCGAGATCCATTGCAAGTGTCTTCATATAGACCTATTTCTCTACTGAATGTAGACTATAAAATTATAGCAAAAGTGTTAGCAAATCGACTTGCCAAGTATTTACCTAAATTGATATATATTGATCAAACAGGTTTTATTAAGAATAGAAATGCATCAGGTAATATCCTTCGATTGATTACTTTGGTCAATGCATATCGACAGCAGCCCAACCATCCAATGGTGGGATGCGGAAAAAGCCTTTGTCAGGGTTGAATGGGAATTTAAGGTGTTGGAGAAGTTTAAATTTGGCCCTTTTTTAATTAGTTGGGTTAAAACTTTATATACAAACCCGATTGCCAGGGTGGTGACAAATGGTCAAGTTTCATTACCTTTCAAATTGACGCGTTCGACTCGGCAAGAGTGTCCATTGTCACCAGCCTTGTTTGCAATGGCTATTGAACTGTTAGCTGAAACAATAAGACAGAATAAACAGATAAGAGGGATGAGAGTTATGGATGAAGAGTATAAGATTAACTTATTTGCAGATGATGTTTTGATATATTTGATGGACCCAGAATGATCATTGCCGCATCTGCAGGAATGTTTATTGCAATATGGAACATTATTTGGATATAAGGCTAATTGGGATGAGTGAAATTTTGCCAGTTGGAGAAGGAGATTATTCAGAATATAAAGATATTATAAAATTGAAATGGTCTGATAAAATTAAATATTTAGGAATAATTGTAAATGCTGATTATCAATCTTTATATAAGTTAAATTATGTTCCTTTTCTAAAAATGATTAAAGCAGATTTAATTAAATGGAAAGATCTCCCGTTAACTTTAATCGGTCGAGTTAATTGTATTAAGATGAATATTTTTCCTTGAATTCAATATTTATTTCAATCAATACCATGTCTTCTTTCAAAGGGATTTTTTCAGGATTTAAATAAAGCCATGAGAGAATTTTTATGGAAAGGTAAATTATCGCGGGTAGCATTATATAAACTTACTTGGAAGTATGCATTAGGTGGGCTTCAATTACCTAATTTTCAAATTTAGTATGAAGCAGCCCAGTTGAAATTTATTAGTAGATTGATGGATTTGGACCAATCCCCAAATTGGGCGAAAGTTGAGATGGCTTGCATTTTTGAAATTGTGGTGCATCAATTTATATATCGATGGAATATAAATTTGATGTGGGAATATAATATGCATTTATTAAAGGTGTGGACTAAAAGAAATAAGATTTTAGGATCAAAAGATAAATTGTCAATTTTAACCCCATTATATAATAATCAGCTTATTCCTTTTTCAATATTTAATAATTATTTAAAGAGTTGGGATTTTAAAGGTATAAAGACATTGCAGGATTGTTTTGCAGAAGGACAGTTTCTTTCCTTTAATCAATTGAGGGAACGTTTTGATATTGCTGAAAATTCTTTTTTGTTTATTATCAACTTCGAACTTTGGTGATAGATATGTATGGTAGAGAGATGACTTTACCTGTATTGATGGAATTTCAATCTTTGATTTCTTCTATACCAAAAAAGGGTTATATTTCTGTATATATAAAGTGTTACAAGACAATATTGGATAAACCGGGATGAGAGAGGTCTAAGCTTAAATGGAAAAATAATTTAGCTTTTGTTTTTCCTGAAGATTATTGGGCAGATATGTGCTACGACAGTGTAACTAAATTGACAAATGTGCGGTATGGAATGGTAAATTATAATTTTTTACATCAGTTATATTTAATCCAAAGAAATTGAAAAAGTATGGTTTTAGTAACTCGGATTCTTGTTTTAGATGTGGTGTATGTACTAGTACTTTTTTACATGTTGTTTGGTCTTGTGTTTATGTACAACCATTTTGGGAAGAAATTAAGTTAATTTTGAAAAAATTATATAACATTAAGTTACCATTAGATCGATCTATTTTTTTAATGGGTTACATGGTTCCTTTAAAAGGATTAGGGCTGGATAAATAGTACATTTAGTACTATTTATTTAAATGTATTTACTAAATACATTTAGTACTGTCTGTAGCTCGAAAATGTGTAGCAAATACAAAGATTAATATAATGTGATGGCATAATGAATTGAAAACTTGTATTGTTATGGAAAAAATTACATATAATTTGCATGATAGTTATTCTTTTTTGTCAATAAGTGGTTACCGTATTTGGAATATATGCATTTATATAGTTTTCCTTTTTTTTTAGCTCTCCTTAAGAGCTGACTGATGGGGTGGGAGGGTGGGAGGGGTAATTTTTTTCTCTCTTTTTTTCTCTGTGTTTATGTTTTTAATTTTCTTTTTTTATATACAATTATATAAAATTACTTATATTGGATTGTATACTGTTTTTCTATTAACAATTTTTAAAATAAATAAAGTTTTCCAAAAAAAAGTATTCTCGCCTTAATAAAGTTCTTCTACCGAGTTCTAAGAGGGATGGTGGGATGGCTCTGCCTAACTTTAGATTTTATTATTTGGTTATATATGATGTCTTATGTTTTAGTCTTTTTTTCATAATCATTCTGGCAGCCCATTGTGGGTATCAATTGTGCTGAATTCCACCCCCGCCCGAAATTTTTCTAATGTAGCGCTTTTTAGATCTTCACTTCCATTTTCAACTAAGTTCATTAACAATCCCATCGTTAAACATTGTGTGAGAATTTGGGCACAGTTTAGAAAACATTTTGCATTTTATAATTTCTCTCTTTCAAGCCCTATTATAGGTAATCATCTTTTTCACCTTCTTTGCATGATGTTATTTTTCAGAGAGGACATTTGAAAGTTGAAGGATCTGTTCACTGATGGATATTTTGCATCATTTGAGCAGCTTTCTGCTAAATTTAACCAGTCCAAACTGTAATTTTTTAGATATTTTCAAATCAGGCATTTTCTTGAATCACAGTTTTCTGATTTTCCAAGAAAGTCTGAATCAAATTTTGTGGATGAGTTTTTTAGTTTAATGCCTTCTCATAAAGATTTAATATCTATTATTTTGAAGAAATTGTTATGTTAAAATAGACTTCACTAGTTAAAATTAAAAATGCTTGGGAACAGGATTTAAATTTGTCTATATTAGATGTAGATTGGGACACAATTCTTAATTAGATTAATAGCTCTTCGTTATGCACCCATCATTGTTTATTACAATTTAAGGTGGTACATAGAGAACATATGTCTAAGGTTAAATTGTCTCACTTTTAGTCTGATGAGAGTCCCTGCTGTGACAGGTGTAAGGGAGGTGAAGAGTCACTAAATCATATGTTCTGGAATTGTCCTAGTCTAGAAGAATACTGGAGAGAGGTTGTCTGCATTTTGTCCACAATTTTTAATATAGATTTGGTACTGATTCCTTTGCTGGCTCTCTTCAGTGCAGTGGGAGGGAATGATTCTTCTTTGACTCCGGTCCAGAGTTGCTCTATATCTTTTGCCCCTCTTTTGGCAAGGTGTGCAATTTTACTTAAATGGAAGGAGGTTGCCCCATCTACTCATGACCAGTAGCTCATCCACCCAGTTGGGGCCCTTGAGTCTAATCATGAAGGTGGTCTTGAAGTGCCTGTGGAAATGCTCCACCATGCCATTGGCTTGCGGGTGGTATGCCATCATATGGTGTAGCTGAGTGCTGCACAGGTTGGCAATTTTGGTCCACAAACTGGAGGTGAACTGTGCACCTCAGTCAGAAATGATGTGTTGTGGCACTCCGAATCTTACAATCCAGGACGAGAGGAGTGCTTTGGCAGAGGATCTGGGGGATGTATTGGCAGGGGGATTGCTTCTAGCCACTGGATGAAGCTGTCGATCACTGTGAACAGGCAGTGGATACCTTGAGAGACTGGCAAAGGTCCCACTGTGTCCACGTGAATGTGGTCAAACCTGCGTTTCGTTGGCTCAAAAGGCTGTGGAGGTCCTTGGTGTGTCGCTGCACTCTGGCTGTTTGGCACTTCGTACACACCTTGGCCCACCCCCGGACTTGTTTCTGCAATCCATGCCACATTTACTTGCTGGCCACCAGCAGGACAGTAATCCTGATAGATGGGTGTGCCAGCCCGTGGATGGAGTAAAAAAACTTGACACCTCCATGCTGTCGGGACATTAGGTTGAACCTGACTGGTAGCCACGTTGCACAGGAGGGTGGTAGTACCTGTACCAACTGGAATGTCCTGATGCCAAATGCCCGTGACAGCGGTCCTGACCCGGACAGGCAGTCCCAGATGTTGAGGAGGCTTTCTTGGAGGCCAGCCGTCGTGGCCATCAGCGACGGCTGGCCTTATCATTTCCCTGGAACTCATAGGGGGACTGACATCAGTGTGCCTCAGTGCCCCATCTCCGATGGTAGAAGCATCATCTGTCGCTGGACTCGCTCCTGCCTCTCGTCTGCTGTTCCTTGCTTGGGACTGCTCTGGTCTGATTGCGGGACTTCTTTATGAGCCCCATGGTAGCCAAGCACTTCTGTTTCAGTTTCCACAGAATGTCTGTCCATGTTGCGACTTTCCGGGGGTCAGTGAAATCCGCACCCGCCAGGAGCAGTTGGGTGTCTTCATGAATCTGTTCCAGGAATGCCTGCTCGAACATGATGCCAGGCTGCTCATCTCCCAGGAGGGCCAGCATCTCATTGATGAGTGCCAACGGGGATATGTCTCCAAGCCCATCCAAGTGGAGCAAATGTGCTCCGCTCTCTCACCATGGGAGTCTGAACGGCTTGGTTAATAACTCTTTGAAGGCAGTGTAAGTGCCTTCCAATGGTGGCCTGTGGATAAAGTTGGCCACTCTGTCTGCAGTCTGCAGATCCAGGGTGCTGACCACATGGTAGTACTAGGTGTTCTCTGCTGTGATGTCCCTTATCTGGAACTGAGCCTCCGCCTGGTCGAACCACATTCCTGGTCAAACTGTCCAGAAGGTCAGGACTGTGCTGACTGCTGCTTCATTCTTCATTGTTAGGTTTAGATTCCTTCTAAACTGTCAAGGTCACCAATTGTAGCCGACCGCTACAAAGAAACACACACACACACAGTGTGGCAGGTTAAGCTCACTCCTTTATTAGGGCTGGAAAGGCTGCTTTTATACTGTTCAAGTTCCCGCTGTTTTTAGCTGATTGACTGAGTCAGCCGTATGAATAATAATAGCAGGTGGGAACATCCATGCATATGAATGCCCTGTTTCTACTGAGTTAGCTGGGCAGCTTGACCAACACCATTTTAGGGCTGTTGGTCTGATGCTGCCCCAGCTTCTACCACAGCCGGTTTGTTGTCCTGGGAGTCACTTTAGTGATCTCTGTCCACGTCTGCTACTGTGCGATGTGCCGGCCCGATCTCTGCATTTGAGGGCTGCCACAATATACTGATTGTTTTATTAACTATGTGTAACTATTCGTATTGTTACAAGATCAAACCAGCAACCACAAAGAAGGCATATCACACAGGGGTAAAAATGAACAATTACTTTATAAACAAAAATTCACCTTCAAACTTTAATTCAAAATCCCCCCTTTTATAACAATGCCCACTGGTTACTGTGCAAATTCCTATAACAGTGTAAAACTGATAAATTCCCCAGCCTAAATATAACATATGTAATTAAAGTCTTAGTTATATTTCCAACCAGCCCACAGAAAAACAGACACAAAACAAACAGAAAACACACAAGACTCACAAAACTTCGATATCAACCGAAGGAAAGATCATAAACAAAATTCAGTTTGTTTGGTAAACTGAAGCCAAAAGATCTTTGAGAGACAGAGAGCACAAAATTCGAAGTTGTCTTCTTGTGTTGCTTGCAGAGAGAGGAACAACGGCTTGGTTCGGATCCTTCTGGCTACCTTCGGAATAATCATCCCTTTTTGAAATCCCAACATTCTAAACTGTCCTCCAGACAATGACTCATATTTTGGGCCTTCTTCCACTCCTCAGCACCACTTGGTTTATCGTCCAATTCCAGAAATTTTTATATAATTTTCTGCACATGCTCAGTCCGTCTCCTGCTCTCTCAGCAGTCTACCTTCACCTTGGCTCTCTAAGGCAAACTGTCATTTTTCAACACAAAACCACACAACACATAGGCCAATACATAACACAGAACTCTGTAACAATATCATCTCATTTTATTTTGTTGTTACTATAAGCTCTTTATCAAAATCAATAAAAATGTTTTAAAAAGGAATATAAGAGCCTTATGTGGCTCGCGAGCCACGGTTTGGCCACCTTTGGCATAGGTGCTCTGTGGTTACCAAGGAATTACTTTAGGTGGTATGTGAATGGAAAATAAAGGTTGCAAACCACTGCTCTATGTACATGTTAAAAGGAGCCTTGGTAAAGCAACTGTTCCAAGGTTACCCTCACTGCACAATTAAACTTTAATTGAGGTGGTGCAGGGCATTGATCAGGGCACTTCCTAAATGGTGACCATATTTGAACACCGCAGGAGAAGGACTTGGGAGCCCATGACCAGAAATGACTAAAAACCTAATGGACAATGATAGAAGCAGTAGTGCAATGCTGTTACAGTGCCAGAGACCTGGGTTTGAATCCAGTGTTGAATGTAAGGAGTTTATACATTCTCCCTGTGTTTGCGTGGGTTACCTCCAGGTGCACCGGTTTCCTCCCACCCTTCAAAATGTACCAGGTTGATTGGGCAGTACGGGCTTGTTGGCTGGAAGGGCCTGTTACCATGCTGTATGTCTAAATTTTTAAAGGATAATAAAATGGAAAAAGAATTTCAATTAATTAAGAAGTAGAATGGAACATTAATCTTTATTTCAGGAAAGCTCAAGGATTGGACATGTGCTGCATCTGAATAAAATTCTGGTCATACCGAACCTCTGGTTATATGTTCTGGACTGCCTCCATTTGCCTCTGGTGGTGGATACACCAGGGGTAGGTGGCAGTCAGGTTCCCCAGAATTGAGGATTAAGTTGCGAGGATACATAATCAGCAACTTGATCGATCCCTTCATGCTCAATCCCCAAGCTGCCTCCCTATTTTTTTTCCATGTTGGTCTCTCTTAAGAGTTGATTCAATTGTGTTTTGAAGCCACTGACCGATTCTTTCTCCCATTACTTCTGTAGAAAACAAGTTCCGGATTGACCACCTCAAAAAATTCTTGTGTACCTTTCTTCCATTTTTAAATTAAAATTAGCCCTCTCTGTTTGACTTGCATGCTAATAAAAACAGCTTTCCCCGATTTATCCTACCCAAACCAGACACCGCTCTCAAATCTTCTCTCAACTGGTTCCTGCAGGTGGAGCAAATTGTGAGGATTCTTTCACGAACTTGATTAAATAGATAAGTATTACATCTGGTGTGGTACTTCAGAAAGAAAAAGCTTAACTTAAAACTAAGTGAGAATAAGAATTGGAAAGGAAAAAGTGGGTGAACTTCAGGAACATTTTATTGTTAAAAAACTGCGGAGGCCAAGTCTCTAAATTGTGAAAGATTGAATTTTGTCAGATGCAGAAATTAAATGATTTGAAAGAAGACAGATAAATGGATGGATATAATGCAACCATGATAAATTTAAATAGCAAAACTGTCTACCCGTGTTCATTTTTGCTTGAAAGTGATCTGCAAGCACTTTCAATTAAGTCGGTGAATGCAAGGGTGACTCATCAGCAACAGACCTGAATGCCGAGTAGAAAGGTCATTGATAAGTAAAATAGAAACAGACGGGGAGAGAAAATGCAATGCTGGTGATTAACTGAGTTGACTGAAAGAGCATCTGGATTTCACATTGGAATGAGTGAAACTGGATAATGACAAACAACTACGGTGGGAGGAGACAAGGTTTTAATACGCTTCCTCATCAAGGCCTTTGAAGAGGGCCAAATCAAAGACAATTCAATCAGTGAAGAATTCATCTGTAGATTTTCAGATATGTGCCAAATAGACCAGAAGATTACAGGTAGAACAACAAAGCTCAAAGCATATCTTCAATCCAGGACTGGAACATTCAAGATGATTAACAGTTTGCAAGTTAACCCGCTTCTACAATGTTATAAATTTAGAGTGACAAAAATTGTCAATAAGATTTATTATTTAAACTGAGGGCCCTACCAGGGCAATCTATTAGGTACTCTCATCCTCCCATTCCTACGGCAGTGTTCCACCAACTCAGCGCAGGGGAAAACCACATTCCTTACAGGAAGGATGAATTATTACAATTCTCTATTTGTTAAGTGCTGCCTTTCGTTGATCTTGTACCAACTGAAAGGGAAAGTTTTTGTCACAGTAATTGACTTCACATCTGACCAGTTTCCTCAGTGTGCTATAGGAATTTCAATCATGAAACAACAAACAGATGCCAAACTTAACCTCCTATTACAATGGTCTCACGTGCAGTCGCACTGATATTACTACAATTTATATTAGTAATTATTACCACCAATACTACTACAGTAAAAGTCCAAAATTCCAGATGCCAGAAATCTGGCCCACTCGAGAATCCAGACTCAATTAGATTGCAACCGAATTAATCGACTGCTAGTTTTGGAATTATAGTTCCAGAGGAGGGCCGAGTTCCCACTTCTGCACGTTGGGTTGTAGTCTTTACTACACTGTTGGCCAGAGGAGCTGTTCTATTCAAATGAAAAGAACTGAATTCACCTACTTTGATGCAATGGCTCTTTCAAGTTATGTCATGTTTAAGTTTAGACCAAATTAGAAGTTTCACTTTTGATACCTTTGTTAAGTTTGAAGACACTTGCGTCCTTTTATAAACTCTTTTCATATGAGCTCATTAGTATTTTGACTTCACTTTTCAGGCTGTTTTGGATTTCTGTTGTTTTTTTTTATTGGCAAGACCAGATAAATAGTTTGTATTGATCTGTTGTTTCTCTATTTAGGCTGCCTGGCTTATTTTTGTTGCTGTATTTTGATTATTTTGGTAGGTTAAATGGGATTTTAACATAATTTTTTTCTCTTTTTTGAATATACCAAATTGAGGAGAAGGGATAATATTGTTCAATATGTTATAATGTTATACTTTTTATTAAGTATTGCGATATATCGACGTTTCTGCTTTTACTATTCAATTCTGCATTCTATTCTCCTCATGTATTGTTTACTATAATATATTTAATAAAAAGATTCAAAAAGAAAGAGAATCCAAACCCTCCAACTTTTAAATTTAGCGGGCTTTTGTGTGCGCTATAGATGCGCAGCGGCAGCATGCAACCACGCTTAATACAGGTCATCTTATCACAAGGAAATTCATTTGTGTACTTTTGCAATGCTCATTTTTAAACATAATTTCAAGCATTATGCATTCATGTTTTTGTAGTGAAAAAGTTTGACATTTTTGCCAAGTGTTGACTTTTTCTTTAAAGATCCTGATTTTGATAAATGAAGCATGCTGTATTTGCGAATGAATAAACTATCAACATTTACCTGTTCCTCTCCTCTTTAAATTCTCCTTAAATCTGAATTTTAAAAGTACTGCCCGAGAATCTGGAAAATCTGAAAATCTGGACTGGCTCAATCCCCAAGCAGCCCGGATTTTAGGACTTTTACTGTACTATGACTACTCCTCCTACCCTCTGTTGTTTGACATATATGTGTTGATAATTTGGATGATAATGTAGGTAGCCTGATCTGCAGGTGATACCAAAATTGGTGGTGTGCTGGACAGTGAAGTTCAAGGTTACAGCAGGATGCAGATCAAGAGGGAATGAGGGAAAAGAAGTTTATTAGAGGGAAGGAGGAAAATGGAGCACCTGGTGAAAACCCTCACAGACAACGTACAAACTCCTTACTGATAGTGCCGAGTTCGAATCTCAGTCACTACCACAGTAATAGGATGTGATTGAGCTTGAGAGGGAGGAGAAAGGATCCGCTAGGATGTTGCTAGGGCTTGAGTTGCCAACAGAGGCTGGAAATGTATTCCCTGCAGAGAAGGAGCCTAAGGAATAGCCATACTGAGGATATAAAATGAAGCAACAAAGGAGCAGAATTGCAGAGCCGATATGAATTCATGACCTTGTTGAGCAAATGGATTTATTCCAGAGCTGGAATTTCTGGTCCAGTTCATAAAATTCTATGTCAAGTATTTGAACCCTTTTTTCAATGGAAAAAAAAGTGTAACTGCTGGTTTTTGACTCTGTGAACCTGCTCTGCATGCTGTTCCGACCCCAGAGGACCCCAAAACCCAGCAGCAATAGATATTCACCAAGACAAGTGGTTACTTAAACAAAAGTCACTTAATTATCTTTAAACATGAAAATAGAATCAAACTTTAACTTATCACTATTGACTTACTTAACCTAACTTAACCCCCTTCTAATTCTAAATGCACTTGGATGTAATGTGTGTGTAAGATCAGAAAAGTTCTTTGGTTCACAGTTCAATCTCACTTCTCATTCCTCCAAGTTCACTGGTTGCAAGCAATTCTTATACTGTGCATAGAATTTAACATTTATAAAGTTCGCCAGGTTTTGGTACTTGAAAGGTAAATGGTTACTGCTCAGGAAGGTTCTTGTCAGCTTAGAGAAAGATTTGTTGATCCAGGACATCCACAACTGATTCCTTATCAAACAGCCACTCCAGTGTCTTGCTGATGAAACTTGCCCTCTTCAGGGTTCTCCAGATGATAACCTCTTCCTTTCAGGTCTCCACAGAGTGCTTTTTTGTTTCTTTTATTCCAAGTGAAACATTACACAGCCAGCCCTCTCCTCTTGCATGAACCGCAATGGCTTTGACCAGGCTGAACAAAGCACTTACAGAACTGTCTTCCAAATGGGACTTTCCACAAGCTTATCAGCGTGTCCTGTTCCATTGCCAGCTGTTATTACTGGCTGTAACACTGTAGAAGAGATATCTCTCTCTCTCTCTCAGAGAGAAAGCCTGTTTGACTCTCTCTGCTTGCCAAACCACATGACCCTCCTAGAACAGCTCCAGACAGAAGGCAGCTCCAACAAGCTCTTTCATCTCTTGTCTTTTTGTAAACAACAATGCATTAATGAAGTCTCTTGGGCCCTCTCCAAAGTTCTTGCAAAGACTGTTGGCCCCCTCATGTCTAGCATGGGGCAGAGCTCCAGTATTTTAAATAGGATCTGTTTTAAAGTGTTTGTATGTTACCTATTCTAACAAACCTTTCCCAATTTATCTCCCCAAAACATATCTATATACTCTGTCACCATGCTCTGTGTGCATGGCTATTGATTTCATTGTTTAATTTATGCTCTCTCAATAGTAAACCCTAGATGGTAAAGATTATTACCATTCAAGTGATTATTTCTATTTCCTTGCAGACCATAACTCTCTTAAACTTGAATAAATATCAGATTAAGCATTGTGTCAACTCTTTCTATCCTGTCATTCACCAAATCAATCATTGTGAATCAAAGTAGACCAAAACTTTCTGAGGCCGTGAGTTTGATCTCCTTCGAGCAGAGAACAAAAGTCCTCAACACATTTTTCTCCCAAGGCACCTTCCTAGTCCCTTGAAAGCAGGGTTGGAGAATGGTGGTGAGAATCAGTTTGTATTTGTCTGGAGAATGTTGGATCCTTCCAGGATAGTATTGGTCAGAAGTTACCATGCATCAGTTGAGCAAATGTCTGATCCAGTACATCTGGAAAATGGTCTAATCCAGTAGATCGTGTTATGTTGAAGCAAACATGTTTCCAATCTTACTTCAGCGGAACACATGAATAACAAGACCCTTGGTAGGCATGCAAAATCTTTTGTACCATGATTTATTTGATATTGATACTTTCAAGTCAAGTTTATTGTCATCTGATTGTACAAGTACAACCCGATGAAACAACGTTCTCTGGTCCTCAGTGAAAACATGCAGACACACAACCAGACATAACACACAGAGACAAACAATACAAATGCAGGACAAGTATTCATATGTACAGAAAAATGTATAAATAATGTTTTGTGAATATGAGAGTTTTGGTTGGTTAGTGTGAGCAGTTGTCCTTTGGTTGTTCAGCATTCTCAATGCCCGTGGGAAGAAGCTGTTTCTCAGACTGAAGATGCTAACTCTGAGACTCCTGTACCTCTTTCACGATGGGAGCAGCTGTACTCAGTGTGGAAGGGGTTCTTTTTGGACAACAACCCGGGTAGATCATGTCAATGGGTGGTGGGGGGGTGGTGGATGGGTGGGAGGGAGACTCCAGTGATCCTCTCTGCCACTCTTATGGTTCTGTGGATTGACCTCTGATCCATTTCTCTGCAGCAACTGTACCACACTGTGATGCAGGCATCCAGGACATTCTCGATAGTGTTCCTGTAGATGGTTGACATGATGGTGGCCAGTAGCCTTATCCACTTCAGTCTTCTCAGGAAGTGCAATCGCTGTTGTGCCTTCCTTACAAGTGAGGAGATGTGTGATTGCAATAGGCCACTAATTAAGTGAACTCCAAGTAACTTGGTTCTCTCCACTAAGAGCTGTTGATGTGCAGTGGAGGGTGGTTGTTCCTGGTCCTCTTGATGTCCACAATCATCTCCTTCGTCTTGTCCACGTTAAGGCTCAGGTTGTTACTCACACCATTGCACAAGATTTTCCACCTCTTCTCTCGAGTGTGACTCATTTCTGCTGATGAGGCCAACTACCGTTGTGTAATCTGAAAATTTGATCTGGCAACACAGTCATGGGTTAGTAGTGCGAACAGGAATGGGCTGAGCACACAGCACTGAGGCGTGCCAGTGCTCAGTGTGATGGTGCTCGACGTTCTGCTACATACATGGACAGACTGTGGTCTTTCCATTGGGAAGTCCAGAATCTAGTTACAGAGAGGAATGTTGAATCCCAGCAAGGAAACCTTCTCCACCATCCTCTTCAGAATAATTGTATTAAAAGCCAAGCTGGTTGATGAACAGCTGCCCGGTGTATGAGGCGTCGTTCTCCAGGTTGGTCAGGACAGAGTAAAGGGACAAGGCTAAAGCATTGTCTGTGGAATGGTTACTTCTATAGGGAAACTGAAATGGGTCCAGTGTCTCTAAGTCGAGATTAATAGGCTTTAATCACCATAAACTTTAATCACTAGATCTTACATGCTGTTGGCCTGATTCCAAGGCTGTATTGAGGGAGGGGGATTGGGCCATATGGCCTTTTTTAGGGATTCTAGAGGGGAGGAGTTACAGTGTCGGGGGTGGACTAACCAGTACAATGACTGTAATACTGTGTTCTACCACATTCACCCCTTCTTTTGAAACAAAGTCCGGTGGGGGAAATAACAGAGTCCATTCAGAGTCTATTGACAGGTAAAGCCTGTCCGGTGGTTTCGTCCGTTGAACTGACTGCCGCAGTGCTGGCTGTGGTGTTGCTGTAAGCTCCTAGGCAGTGCTCTGTGTGACACGCTGTGATTCGGATGGCTGAATAGGATCAGTTGGGACTGGATCGGGTGGAGGGGGGGTGTGTGGTGTGGTGTGGTGTGGTTGGGGTTGGATCCTCACCCATGCCTCTGCTCATCACGGGGAAGGGGAAGGGTGCTGGTCAATCAACCGTGGTTGGTCCAGCGAGCGCCTGAGTTGTTGGGGCCCCTGTGTCTGTCTGGGGGTGCGCATGGAGGGAGGTGGACCTTCTCAACCAGGGGGTCTGCTTTTTGGGTTCTGGTGTGTGTCTGGAGTAGCACAGGTCCTGGGGTCATCAGTCAGACTGGTAGTGTTGTCCCTGACGCCAACCTCCTGAGGAAGGAGAATAATTTTTCATGCGGGGTCGCATTTGTCACCATAAAAAGGAGGGATCTGGTGGTAGGACTTCTTGCCATTGGGAGACGGGCAGCACTCCTGACTTGATGGACTGCCCTCCAAATGGCGTCATTCTCCCTTTCCACCTGGTCATTCCCTAGGGGGTTATAGCGGTAGACCTACTTGTGCCTATGCCTTTGGCCGTTAGGTATTGGTGCAACTCCTTGCTCATGAATGAGGACCCCTGGTCACTGTGGATGTAACTCGGGATCTGATGAGTATGAAGAGTTTATGCAGGAACTTAACGTTGGCCATGGTCAAATGTTTTGGCAGGGAATGGAGAATGGGAACTGAGAGTATTCGTCAACAATGTTGAGTAAATACACATTCTGGTTCCTGGAGGGGAGGAGGCCCTTGATGTCCAGACAGATGTTCGAAGGAACGGGTGGCCTTGATCAAGTGAGCTTTCTTCGGCTGGTAGAAATGAGGCTTGCACTCCTCATAGCCCAGGCAGCTGCAGGTCAGCTTCCGAGTACGGGAGGTTGCAGGATCTCACAAAGTGATAGAGCCTGGTAACCCTGGGGTGGCAGAGGCTGCTGTGTAGGGCTTGGAATCTATCTGCTTGTGTATTGGCGCAGGAACCCCGGGACAGATCATTGGGAAGATCCTTGACTTCCTGGGCTGGTACAAGATCTCATCATTGATCTTGTTCTTAATTTTTTCCCACTGTTTGTTGTTAAACATGAATGCGACTGCATGTTGGTCAGTCAGCAGGGTGAATGGTTTGCCGGCCAGGTAATACCTCCAGTGACGCACAGCTTCCACAATGGCTTGGGCCTCTTTCTCAATGGCTGAGGGCTGGAGTTTGGGGCCCTGGAGGGTACGTGAGAAAAATGCCACCACCCTGCCTGCCTGGTTCATTGTGGCAGCAGGGCAAAGTTGGACGCATCGCTCTCCATCTGGAATGGGATGGATTCGTCTACAGCGTGCATCCTGCCTTGCCAATATCCCCTTTGATGTGAGTGAAGGCCACTTGGCTTCTGCCGACTGGGGAAAAATAGTTATTTTTACCAGGGGACGGGCTTTGTCTGCATAATTTGGGACCCATTGTGCATCGTATAAAAAGAACCTCAGGCACTTTTTCAGGGCCTTGAGATTATGGGGGAGTGGGAGTTCCAGCAGGGACTGCATATGCTTTGGGATTGGTCCAATGACTCCATTCTCCAACAAACGTCCTAGTATAGCCAGATGCAAAGTGTGGAGCATGCATTTCTTCTGGTTATTTGAGAGATTTAGGGCTTTCGATGTCTGGAGGAAATTCTGCAGGTTAGTGTCATGGTCCTGCAGGTCATGGCCACAGGTGGTCACGTTGTCCAGGTTAGGAGGCATGGCTTTCAGCTGGTGGTCGCTCACCATTTGGTCCATCTTACTCTGGAAGACTGAAAATGCGTTCGTGACTCTAACAGGGACCCTGAGGGATTGGTAAAGGTGGTCGTCCGCTTCAAACGCCATGTACGGACTGCCTTTCGGGCGGATCGGGAGCTGGTGATAGGCCGACAGTCATTGTACTGGTTGGCCCAATTCCAAGGCAGTACTGAGGGAGGGGGATTGGGTGGTACCGCCTTTGTTAGGGATCCTGGAGGGGGGAGGAGTTACAGTATCGGGGGCAGGCCAATCAGTACCATGACTGCAATACAGTGTTCCACCACACTAATGGTGGAGGGCTCAGGGCAGTAATCAATGAGGCTTGTTCATCCTGGTCACCCTTTGCGATACCATTATAATGGTGCCTATCTTGAACCCTGTGCGAATGATGAACGCCTGAATGAGGTTCTCCTACCATGAGTTTATTTTTATTGTAGCTCAATGTGAGGTGTTTTCTTGTCACTGTAGCCAAGGTACATCAATCCAGATTTGTGATATTGTGGGTAATGGAAATCTCACACCATTGTGCTTAGCAGTCACTTGACAACCTGTCTAAATGTTATTAGTATATTTTTGTTGTGAATATTACTTTTGTGAGTATTATTTAGGGAGTAAAGCCCATATTATTGATTCTTCATGTACAATTTGCTATTTTTTTCCTTCTGTACACTGAGTTAGAATTCTGCTGGAATCAAGATTAATTTGAATTGATTTCTGTGTTTTGTTGAACTGCCAAATGCATCCTCCAAGGGTGCTTTCAGAATTCAAGAACATTATTGGGAGATATCATTGTCAGAACTGCTTAAATTAATAAAGACACAGAAATGTGAGAGGAAATCAGAAGGTCTCACAATGTCCATAAGAACTAAAGATATAAAGATATATAAACAACGTTTTCAACCTGAACCCTTCATCAAGTTATGAGCAAATAGACAGGTGCCTGAATAAAAAAGGCTGGGGATAAGGGAAGAAGGGACAGGGGGAAGAGCACAGGCCCATAGGCAAAAAGCGATAATTGGACATGGATGGGAGGGCAGAAGAGGAAAGGTGAGAATTGAGCGGAAGAGGGGGGCAGCTCTGAATGCAGGGAAAGTGAGAGAGATAGAACTAGAGGAAAGGAGACCTAGGGATAGGAAATGGGACAAGGCTAAAGGAAACTGGAGAAATGGCATTTGTTTAGAGGGTGCCCAGAGTGTTGCTTCAGTTGGAAGGACTGTTTAGGGCCCTGAATGGTGGTGAGAGAAGAGGTGTGGGCGCAAATGATGCCCTTTTGTCACAGGGGTAGGTGCCAAGGGTGTGATTATTAGGAAGGGAGGAGTGGATGATCACAGAGTTAGTGGTCCTGTTGAAGGTGTGTCTGTTGGGAATCGGGGAAGATTTGTCTACTGGTGGGATCTCATGGTAGGTGGCAGAAATAGCAAAGGATTGTATACAGGATGCAGAGGCTGGTGGGGTGGTAGGTGAGGACAAGGGGAATCCTTCCTTTTTGTGGGTGGGTGCAGAGGGTGCCAGGGTATATGTGTGGCTAATGGAGGATGAGTGAAACATGAAAGTCTACAGACACTGTGATTATCTTAAGAACATACCAAGATGCTGGAGGAACTCGGCTGGTCTTTCAGTGTCCATAGGAGACAAAAGTATACGTTTCGGGCCCGAGCCCTTCTTCAGGGAATAAGCAGAATGAGCAAAATATAGGAAATCTCAGACTACAGACAGTGCTGGCTGGGGGAGGAGTCCAGACCAACAACAGGTGTTAACTGGATATGATAAGGGGAGAGGCGAGAATGTATTGTGTTTGTGTGAAAGGACACAGGGAAAATGGAGAGAGACAGAGCTGGGGGATGGGGATGGGGGAAGAGGTGAGGGGGAGGGGTTTACCAAAAGCCATCTAGTTATTGCCATCTGGTTGGAGGGTGCCCAGTCAGAAGACAAGATATCGTTCTTCCAATTTGGGTGTGGTATCTGTCTGGCAGTGCATAAGGCCATGGACAGACCTGTCAGGAAGGGATTAAGATAGGGAATTGAAATGGGTGGTGTTGTGTTGGAAAGAGTATCTGGTTCGGTGGGTTCACAGAGAGATGAGGGTGGACACAAGTGTTACAATCACACATAACTTTAATTAACACACAGGAGACAAATGGGAGGGTACTGGATTACTATTTCACTTAAGCAACGGATGTGTCCAGCAATATCACAGGCATTGGACTTCACTCCTTTGAGGACATCAACAAGAGGTGGTGTCTTAAGAAAGCAGCCTCCATCCTCAAGGACCCCCACCACCAAGACCATGCCCTCTTCTGTCTGTTACCATCAGGAAGGAAGTACAGGAGCCTGAAGACAAAGACAAGGACAGCTTCTTCCCCTCTGTCATCAGATTTCTGAATGGACAATTAACCACAGACACAACCTCACTTTCTCTGCATAATTTATTTATTTTGAAATGTAATTCATAGCAAATATTTACTCTGGGATGCTGCCTCGAAACAAGGAATTTCGTGACACGTTCATGAGGATAAATTCTGATTCTGTTATGCCTTAACTTGAAGGTGAAATGAAGAAGTTGCATGGAAAGACAAGAGGCCACGCTCAATGGAGACGAATGAGCTTTGGGTCTGATAACGTTGTACTGCATCTCCTCTTACTTATCCATGCAACTTCTTCATTTCCACCTTCTTTGGTTCAGCCTTTTTCTACTTCAAGTGTGATCACTCATCATCGAAACACAGGTACAAAGTCACTTCCTTTTCTTATCATTAAGAACGTTATCTCTGATGGTGAACAATGCTGCCATGTGATGAGGGGAAACATTATTTATAGCCTTTCATTACATGAGGGTGCAAAAAACGATCTCGGCTCAATTTAAGCTTGTTCACTTGCCCCTATCTCCAGTGCCCACAGAAGTTACTGCTCATTAATAACTCCATGTAAAACTAGATTCTGCAAAAAGGGAAATCAATCACTTGAAGCTTGACTTTGCCGTAACACTTACAAAGGAAGAGTATAGAATCATGAGCACAGAAACAAGATCTTCCTCCACTAAGCCCACACAAACCATGAAGTACCCACTTACGCTGATCCTACACCAATCACAGCTTTAACCTTAGGACCATAAGCACAGGAGCAGAAATAGGCTATTCAGCCCATCGAATCAGCCCCACCATGTAATCATGAGCTGATCCTGTTCCCCACTCAGCCCCACTGCCTGGCCTTCTCCCCATAACATTTGATGCTCTGGCTAAACTTCCTGCATTCTCCAGATTCTGATACAGTAAAAAAAAACCTATGGGGATTGGCAGATGCTGGATAAGTGAAGTTTTCGGTTGCTTGAGATTGTGTGTTGCATAATTGGTGAACAGACTGCTGGGGGTATCAATTTTAAATTTATGTATTTTTTAACCTACTTATTTTGCATGATTTTGTTTTTGCCAGTTGTTTGAGGTTGCCGGTTGCTTAACTTCTGGATAACTGGGATTCTACTGTACTCATAGATGCAGCCAGTGAATCTACTAACCTACACATCTTCAGAATGTAGGAGCAGACTGAAGTACCCAGAGAAAACCCATGTGGTCACATAAAAAAAACATTGCAAACTCCACATGGTCTGTTCTGAAGGTCAGTAATGATCCCTGGTCAGTGGATCTTGCAACCTACTTGCCGAGACCCTTTAGAATCTGCAGAGATCAAACCCTCAGACTGAATAGTTCATGGGTGTCCACAGGGATTAGTTTACAAGGCAGTTACAAGATTAAGACTTCTTTTTAGGACTCTATACATTATTTATTACTGAACATTTACTTTTTCTGTATTTTCAATCAGTTTGTTTACATTTCTCACTTTTGTATACATATCTTTTTTTTGAGTACCCCATAAGTATGGGGACACCGATACCCCTAAGTGTAAAGCCCTGCAAAAGGCAGTTCCAGAGCCCAGGGCATCACAGGTCAAACCCTCCCCAACCATCGAGAACATCTACAGGGAACACTGCCATCGAAGAGCGGCAGCAATCAAGGATCCACATCACTCCAACCATTAGGAAAGAGGTATAGGTGCCAGAAGGCTTGAACCACCAGGTTCAGGAACAGCTGCTACTCCCCCAAAACAAACTCTTATCTTTTCACTTTGCTTATTTTTTCGATTATATATTGCACAGTCAGTCTGTTTATTTGTTTGCATGTATACGCTGAGTACAGTTTTTTTGCAGCACCAATAAATGGTGATTCTGCTTTGCCTGCAGGACAAAGATTCTCAAGGTTGTATATGATGTCGTGTATGTACTCTGACAATAAATCTGAAATCTGAATCTAAAAATGCTGCCTGGCCCACAGGAAAACAACTTCAGGGTTGATTTTGATTCATGTGACTATAAATTTGAACTTGAACTTCTGAGAGAAAGATTAGGCCAGTGGTTCTCAACCTTTTTCTTTCTACTCACTTACCACTTTAAGTAATCCCTAAGCCATCAGTGCTCTGTAAGGGATTGGTTAAGGGTGGAAAGAAAACATTTGAAAACCACTGTTTTAATTGTACCTTATTGACTCATTATGTGTACGGTTTCAGATCGTCAAAGGAAATGGGCCAATGACAATTTTTCTCAAGTAAAATATTTCAGTAACAATTGGGTCTAGAGCTGTGAACCTTCCCATTCACATCCCACCTTAAGCAATCCCTTATTAATCACAGAGCACCAATGGCATAGGGAATACTTAAAGTGGGATGTGAATAGGAAGAAAAGGTTGAGAACCACTGGATTAGGCACTCCAGAGGTCAATGTCAACAGTGCTGACTCACAAGCAGACCCACTAAAAAGTTATTTGATTGCAGTCTTGATGAGGGCATGGTTCTGCTCTCATTTTATTTGCTTGGTTTGGTGTGTAGAACCTCTATGGCTATAAATCATACAAGCTTACAGATCATAATTCTGAAATGTGGTGGGGAGAAAATAAGCCTTAGCACTGGGCACCTATTTTAAGATAATTCCTTTTCTTTTTAAAATATTTTTATTGTGTTTAATATATAAATAGTACATGCAAAGTCATCTAATAACAAACAACAGGTCATATCATATATGTATCACATATTAAATATATGATACAAATCAAAAGTCTATCCATTATTGTTTAAGACATCAAATTATTATTATTTTAAGGTAATTCCAGCCACCTATGCAGGCTAAACATACTGCAACCCTTAAAAAATAAAATTTGTCGATCACACTTTCATATTAAATCCAACATCAATTTGAAAATGTTTTTCTTGAACTATTCGCTACACCTTTTCTCATGAGATTGATCTTGGCAGGGCATTCAGTGAGGCAACTTCTTTAAATATTCTTTGGCTTGGCTTCGCGGACGAAGATTAATGGAGGAGTAATGTCCACGTCAGCTGCAGGCTCGTTCGTGGCTGACAAGTCCGATGCGGGACAGGCAGACACGGTTGCAGCGGTTGCAAAGGAAAATTGGTTGATTGGGGTTGGGTGTTGGGTTTTTTCCTCCTTTGTCTTTTGTCAGTGAGGTGGGCTCTGTGGTCTTCTTCAAAGGAGGTTGCTGCCCGCCGAACTGTGAGGCGCCAAGGATGCAAAAACAAAGAATTTGTTTGCCTCTAGGGGATTGACACCAAACAGGAAAATTGCAGTAAAACCCCTAGCACCTATCGTGATTGGTAGATGACAGATCAATGAATTTTCTGGTTGCTGGAGACTTATTATTACAAAGCCAAACTAATACACCTGTATTAAGAATAAACAGTTGAAACGACAAAAATACAACACTATACCTACACTGAACAAACTTCACTTGCATGAATTTATAAACCTTAAAGTCACCAATGCTGGTTCCTCCCCCTCCACGGAGCCACCCAAAAGATGAACAATAACATTGTAAATAATTAATCCTCCCCTCCCCCAAGTTTACAGATAAAGCCTCCAACTGTTGATAAGCAGGGATAAGGGGACACTTTAAGAGAGTCATCCCAACAGCAAGCGGCATTAACTGGCTCTTCATCCTGGGCGATGCCATTTTATTCAAACACAACTTTATTTGAACAGCTGCTACGAACAAAGTACGACCAAGGCCCTCTGCTGGCTGAATATTTGCTCCCCTCTTCACTAAAGATTTATGTATTATTTTCGAGAACATTTACTTTTACAATTTTAAACAATATCTATTATTTTATTCTTACATTTTAAAATTTATTTTCTTTGAATTTTTTGCTGATTGCTTGAATTTTGGATGCCATAGGTTTTACTGTATTTTGAAAACAAAATGTAAAGGGGACCTGTCATTCTTCTTCAGGTCCATCATGTGCGACTGCAGTCCCAATATGTCACTAACTATCCTCATTATAGTCTGGAGAAAAATCAAGTTCAAGTTTATTATCATCCAATTGCACAAGTAACAACCCGATGAAACAGCATTCTCTGGACCTCAGTTCAAAATCAGACAAACATAAATACAGTAAAACCCCTGGTTTCTGGCTCATATGTGGATTGGTAGATGGCAGATAAGTAAATTTTCCGGTTGCTTGAGATTGTGCATTGCGTGGATTGTTGAACAAATTGCTAGGGGAAATTTTGTATTTTTTAACCTATTTATTATCTGCAATTTTTTTTTGCTCATTGCTTGAGGCTGCTCATTGCTTGAATTCTGGATAATGGGGATTTTACTGTTTTTGTTTGTTTTCATATGAGGCCTCAAGATATAGATGGTATGGTTTTGATATTCTTTGAGCTGAATTAGTTTTAAAATTTTTAGAGACAGTCAAAGAGGCTGATAGGCTAATGAATGGATATTGGAGATGGGATGTCATGAACTGAAACTTTCAGCAATACATCCAATTGGAATTGGGAACCTCAAGCTCATTAAAGTATTTAATTGGGAAAGGAAACATGCCAGAAACAGGACTTAGAATTAATTAATAAAGATCAGAGGAGCCAACGAGCCTACCAGATGCAGAATTAATAAACTGTTATATTGTCTGTCAACATTCTAGTTTGTCTTGGTGGTAAACCTTGATTAACCCTCAATTAAAATAATGGCCCAGACCTTCCATTTAAAGGCCAACAGAACCACTGGGGTATGCAGCTATTAAGCACTTAAAAATCTGGGCGCTCAGGGCTTGCTGGCTTAGGTGCAAATGAAATCTTTAGCAACAGCTATGTCCAGGATTTGAAGCACACATGCTTCTCTGGTGGACTCCTCAGTGGGGTAGCTCAGATTTCCAGAGATGTAAATTTTTAGATTTTTGATTCAAATTTAGAGTAACAACATGGTAACAGGCTCTACTGGCCTCTGTACGTTTTTGGAGGGCGGGAAGAAACCAGAGGACTTGGAGGAAACCCACGCAGAATGTGCAAACTCCTTACAGACAGCGTCGGATTCCAACCCGGATCACTGGCACTGTAATAGCCTTGCACTAACTGCTATGCTAACTGTGCCGGGATGACTCAGTCAAGGAAAGCTGCCTTCTGGCACCAGTGCATTGGCTTATAGCAATCAATGCGAAAAGGTGACTGCCAGGAAATTTAGAGGTAAAGGTAGCCTTTCTTTTTCTTGTTTAGGACATTAAGCAAATAAATTCTATTCTTTTAAGTGTGGTCTTTATTGGTATTTTATTTTTAAAATAATTTTATAACCCATAATAATTTTACATTTAAAATAATTATATGAGTTAACGCAGTGGTTCTCAACCTTTATCTTCCCACTCACATCCCACTTTAAGTAATCCCTATGCCATCTGTGCTCTGTGATTAGTAAGGGATTACTTAAGGTGGGATGTGAGTGGGAAGGGAAGGAAGGTTGAGAATCACTGCTCTAGACCCAAATGTTACTGAAATATTTTGCTTGAGAAAAATTGTCATTGGCTCATTTCCTTTGGAGTTATGAAACCGTGCACATGACGAGTCAATTAGGTATGATTAAAACAGAGGTTTTCAAACTTTTTCTTTCCATCCACATAGCACCTTAAGCAATCCCTTACTAATCACAGAACACCTATGGCATAGGGAATATTTAATGTGGTATGTGAGTGGAAAGCAAAAGATTGAGAACAACTGAATTAATGGTCCTGAGTCCTTCTGAATGTTTGTGAATGTTAAATATCTTTACCAACAATTAGCGCAATGACAGCACAGATAGTCGATGATCCAGGAAGTGGGGCCTGAATGGCTGTTAAAGCCATCATATGAATACAATTGTCCTCAGGATCTGCTGGCACCAGATGGTCTCAAGGATTTCAAATGATCAGTCAACAAGAGGTCTCACCCACTTCCGCAACATCAGCTGTAATCACCCGAAGACCAATACCAACTGTGAGGTTGGACACGACTGGGGCGTTCCTGTGCAGAGCTCAATGATGTTGGAGGATCATCATCCAAGGGCTTATGTTGGGCTGAACAGAGCTAAAACATACCATGCAATCTATAGTCTCCATGTCTGGCTATTACTGCTTAAACAGAGGTACTGCAGCAGAGCCAGTACAGCTGTTCCCTCATCGCACTGGAGGCCTGTGCTCAATCCTAAGCTCTGATGCTGTGTATGTGGAGTCCGCAAGCTTTCTCTGTGTCTGCATGTGTTGCACCTGGATGCCACGTTCCCTCCCTCATTCCAAAAGACATGCAAGGTTGTAGGCTAATTGGTTACTGTAAATTGTCCCCGCTATGTCTGTGAGTGGTAGAATCCAGGATAATATTTTTTTAATTTAAATTTAAACATACAGTATGGTAACAGGTTATTTTCAGCCCTAGAGTATGTGCCTCCCTATTTAGAACCAACACCCTACACCCCTGGTATGTTTTGAATGGTGGGAGGAAACCAGAGTCCCTGGGGGGAAACCCATGCAGACAGAGGGAAGAAAGTGTGGGATTCGAGCCCCGGCCTGATCGCTGACACAGTAACGGCATTGCGCTGACCGCTTCGCCCACCGTGCCACCCTGGAAATGTCTGGGGATGTGGGGAGAATACTTTAAAAAACAATGGGTTAGTGCGAGACCAAAGGAAATGGATTGTCAAAGATCAGTGGGGACGGAGATTTGAAGGCCAGCATCTCTCAGTGATTGTGATGATGACAGTGTGACATTTTGTGTGACATCTTTGCCATCAGTCGATTGGCCTCTCGCAGACGGCAGTGAATTGCTGTGTGGCCTGGGGTCAGTCAACTAGACTGATCTGAGATTTCTGCAGGACATCCAATGATTTCTGAACAGTGATATCAGGTGAGTGATGGGCGGATGTAAAACAATCAGCGCCACATCGCTACATCTTTGACGTTACAAGGAGGGATGACGCCAACCATGAGTCTCAATGTCAAAGTTTGAGACTTTTCTTATAAAGGTACCAAAGAAGTGTTAAATTTCATTTATGTATCAAATATTACAAGATGGTATGGATAAAAAAGGTTGGGATAGATCTAAAATTAAACGGGGAAGCGGATATTGGTTTTATTTTTTCTGGAGATGATTGGTTAGATATCTGTTACGATAGAGTAACTAGAGTGATAAATGCACATTATGCAATGATTAATTACAATTTTTACATCAATTATATTTGACACCTGAAAAATTTAAAAGATATGGTTTTAATGAATCAGATTTGTGTTTTAGATGTGGTGATAAGGTTGGAACTTTTTTTCATGCTGTTTGGTTATGTATACATATACAATTCTTGGAGCTGTCTGAGGGCAAAGACCATGTCAGTAGTTCCTCTGTTTGCGCGAAAGCCACACTGTGATTCTGGGAGGACATTTTCGGCGACACTAGGTATTAGTCTATTGAGGAGAATACTAGCGAAGATTTTGCCTGCAATGGAGAGCAGCGTGATTCCCCTGTAGTTTGAGCAGTCTGATTTCTCGCCTTTGTTTTTGTACAGGGTTATGATGATGGCATCACAAAGGTCCTGAGGCAGCTTTCCTTGGTCCCAGCAGAGCATGAAAAACTCGTGCAGTTTGGTATGCAGAGCTTTGCCGGCAGCCTTCCAGACCTTTGGGGGGATTCCATCCATACCTGCTGGTTTGCCACTTTTCAGTTGTTCGATTGCCTTATATGTCTCATCCAGGGTGAGAACCTCATCCAGCTCTAGCCTTAGGGGCTGTTGAGGGAGCTGGAGCAGGGCAGATTCTTGGACTGAGCGGTTGGCACTGAAAAGAGATTGGAAGTGTTCTGATCATCGATTGAGGATGGAGATCTTGTCGCTGAGGAGGACTTCGCCGTCTGAGCTGCGCAGAGGGCTTTGGACTTGGGGTGAGGGGGCGTACACCGCCTTTAGTGTCTCATAAAAACCCCTGAAGTCGCCAATGTCGGCGCTAAGCTGGGTTCGTTTGGCGAGGCTAGTCCACCACTCATTTTGGATCTCCCGGAGTTTGTGCTGAAGATGGCTGCATGCGAGACGGAAGGCTCGTTTTTTCTCTGGCCAGGAAGGCTTTGCAAGGTAAGCCTGGTGGGCAGATCGTTTCTTTGCCAGGAGCTTATGGATTTCCTGGTTGTTTTCATCAAACCAGTCCTTCTTTTTCCTGGAGGTGAAGCCCATTACCTCTTCAGTGGATTGCAGTATGGCCGTTTTCAGCTGATCCCAGAGGGTTTCAGGAGACGTGTCCGTGAGGCAGTTTGCATCCTCAAGCTTTGCTTGGAGGTTAGCCTGGAAGTTTCCTCTCACTACGTCTGACTGCAAGTTTCCAACATTGAACCGCTTTCTGGGGGCTCCACTGTTCTTGAACTTTGGCTTGAAGTGAAGGTTGAGCTTGCAGCGAACAAGCCGGTGATCAGTGTGGCATTCTGCACTGGGCATGACCCTGGTATGGAGCACATCTCGTTTGTCTCTTCCTCACACCAGAAAGTAGTCCAGGAGGTGCCAGTGTTTGGATTGGGGATGCATCCAGGTAGTCTTCAGGCTGTCTCTCTGCTGGAAAAGGGTGTTAGTAATGACAAGCCGCTGTTCTGCGCAGAGCTCCAACAGGAGGCACCTGTTGTCATTGCACTTACCAACACCATGCTTGCCAAGGATTCCAGGCCAGGTTTCTGAGTCTTTGCCGACGCGAGTGTTGAAGTCGCCAAGGATGACAACCTTGTCGGCTGTAGGGGTGCATTGGATGAGGTTGCGCAGATCAGTGTAGAACTTGTCCTTTTCTGCTGGTTCTGCCTGAAGGGTTGGAGCATAGACACTGATGAGGGTGATGCGTCGCTTGTTTTGAAGGGGGAGTCGCATGGACATGATCCGGTCAGAGTGGCCTGTCGGGAGGTTTTCGAGTTTGGAGGCAATGGAGTTCTTGACCATGAAGCCAACACCAGATAGGCGTCGTTCAGCCTGAGCCTGACCAGTAGAGTGTGTAGCCCGTGCCGTGTTCTTGGAGGCTGCCTACATCTGCAAGGCGGACTTCGCTGAGAGCATCTATGTCGATATCGAGTCTGAGGAGTTCATGTGCGATGAGGGCAGACTGATGTTCGGGTCGGTGGCTGTCAGCCTTGTCTAGCAAGGTTCTGATGTTCGAGCATGCTAGCTTGAGTTTGTGTGCATCTTTTGGGGGGGAGGACGTGGACCTGTCCTCAGGCTTGCGTAAAGGAGCTTTTAGGTAGAGTGCAGTGTGCGCAGTACTGGTGCCACCCTTTACATCCATGGTTTGTGTCCCGAGAATGTCCTCCCAGAATCACAGTGTGGCTTTCGCACAAACAGAGGAACTACTGACATGGTCTTTGCCCTCAGACAGCTCCAGGAAAAGTGCAGAGAACAAAACAAAGGACTCTACATCACGTTTGTTGACCTCACCAAAGCCTTCGACACAGTGAGCAGGAAAGGGCTTTGGCAAATACTAGAGCGCATCGGATGCCCCCCAAAGTTCCTCAACATGGTTATCCAACTGCACGAAAACCAACAAGGTCGGGTCAGATACAGCAATGAACTCTCTGAACCCTTCTCCATTAACAATGGCGTGAAGCAAGGCTGCGTTCTCGCACCAACCCTCTTTTCAATCTTCTTCAGCATAATGCTGAACCAAGCCATGAAAGACCTCAACAATGAAGACGCTGTTTACATCTGGTACCACACAGATGGCAGTCTCTTCAATCTGAGGCGCCTGCAAGCTCACACCAAGACACAAGAGCAACTTGTCCGTGAACTACTCTTTGCAGACGATGCCAGCTCTCCAGCGCATGATGTTCTGTTTTGCGAAAATTGCCAAAATGTTTGGCCTGGAAGTCAGCCTGAAGAAAACTGAGGTCCTCCATCAGCCAGCTCCCCACTATGACTACCAGCCTCCCCACATCTCCATCAGGCACACGGAACTCAAAACGGTCAACCAGTTTACCTACCTCGGCTGCACCATTTCATCTGATGCAAGGATCGACAAAGAGATAGACAACAGACTCGCCAAGGCAAATAGCGCCTTTGGAAGACTACACAAAAGAGTCTGGAAAAACAACCATCTGAAGAAACACACAAAGATCAGCATGTACAGAGCCGTTGTCATACCCACGCTCCTGTTCCGAATCATGGGTCCTCTACCAGCATCACCTACGTCTCCTAGAACGCTTCCATCAGTGCTGTCTCCGTTCCATCCTCAACATTCATTGGAATGACTTCATCACCAACATCGAAGTACTCGAGCTGGCAGAGTCCGCAAGCATCAAATCCATGCTGCTGAAGACCCAACTGCGCTGGGTGGGTCACGTCTCCAGAATGGAGGACCATCGCCTTCCCAAGATCGTGTTATATGGCAAGCTCTCCACTGGCCACCAAGACAGAGGTGCACCAAAGAAGAGGTACAAGGACTGCTTAAAGAAATCTCTTGATGCCTGCCACATTGACCACCGCCAGTGGGCTGATATCGCCTCCAACCATGCATCTTGGCGCCTCACAGTTTGGCGGGCAGCAACCTCCTTTGAAGAAGACCTCAGAGCCCACCTCACTGACAAAAGACAAAGGAGGAAAAACCCAGCACCCAACCCCAACCAACCAATTTTCCCTTGCAATCGCTGCAACCGTGCCTGCCTGTCCCGCATCGGACTTGTCAGTCACCAACGAGCCTGCAGCAGACATGGACGTACCCCTCCATAAATCTTCATCCACGAAGCCAAGCCAAAGAAGAAACATATACAATCTTTTTGGAAAAAAATTCAATCATTTTTAGAATACCTGTATAAGATTAAAATAGTTTTAGATCCAACAGTATTTTTATTGGGCAGTTTGCAACCTCTGAAGGGTTTGGGATTAGATAAATTCCAGCTTGCTTTTGTCTATTTAGCTTTATCCGTAGCAAAAAAATGTATTGCTAGTACGTGGAAAGATACAAATATGATTGGTATTAATAGATGGCATAATGAGATGAAATATTGTTTAATAATGAAAAAAATTACGTATGTTTTGCCTGATAATTATAATATTTTTATTAATAAGTGGCTGTTATACTTGGAATTTTTACATTTCAATTTATATTGATTAGGTTTTAATATGTATATTTAACTTTTTAATATTCTTTCTTTTTTCTTTTTTTATAGCTCTCCTTAGGAGAGTTGGCTGAAGGGCGGGGGGTTCTTTTCTTTTTTTTTCTACATTTATTAAAAAAAACGTTCATGTTCATGTTTAATTGCTGTATATGTCATATATTATTTGTTTTTTGAATTAATAAATAAAGTTAAAAAAAAAAGATATTGCAACTCCCTATTTCAGAGAGGCTTGGAAAATGTGCTGAATTAATTGAAGTTTGTAAAAGAAAAGATAACAGATGATACTTCCATGAGAAGTTTTCTCAGCCATGCCAGTTTGGGAAGATTAGGAGTCACGTTATCACCTTGTGCAAGGTGTCACCTAAGTTAGATGTTGCTATTCCCCGAGAATGATGGACACATGCCCTGGACTGCGGGCTTTTACACCAAATGCCGATTCACTGAACTTCTTGAAGGAAGAACTGAATCTTCCAGCTGGAATGGATGCCATCACCTTGTATAAAATGTAATCACTGAGCAGCATTTATAATGGGCAGCTGAATGTCCCCACCTCCAGTACTCCAAGAGAAATTGTCCACATTTCTTTCCCATAATTTGCCTTGATAGTTATGTTTCTTGTCTTTTCCATGAAATCAGATAGATTTTGATTGAGGCCAAGAGTCCATGCATAATAGTGTACTCAACATCATAATTGCACAGGGCATGCTTGATGTCAATTCTGTTCATTATTAGTATTGAAAGACTGGAATCAGCAAAAATGAATGATCTGGGTGAATTCAATTGGATGGCAGATACTTTGGACGAGATTTGTTGATAGCCTGCAATTGTACAATTACAATAAACTGAAATTGATTTCTGACTGGGCATCTAATTTGCAAAATAGAGTTTACTGTGAAATAATCTGGTTGTTCTGGCAATGAGATAACTATTCTCAGAAATGAACTGTCAATTGTGCATTGAATCACAAAAAAAAATCCTGCACGGTCTTCAAAACGCCCACCACCGCCTTCTTAGGTTCGAAATCGCCAGCCTTCTCAGTGACATCTGCATTCTGTGAACGGAGCACAAGACAAATGAAAAATCCTTCCTTGTTTCTTTTTTTTCCCCATGAATATTTTGCCTTTTGGAAAGTCCAGATTGTTCCTGCTGTCTAATTTGATGGCTGCCTCTATTTACGCACAATTCTTTATTTATAATGTTCTGCCAGCCTCAAGGGGCTTATCTGCCTTTCTGTATGGCAGATGTGTACGTTTTAATACATCACTGTGTTGACAATGGAACACAGGTCATTGCAGACATTTGGCAATGATGTCTTTCTCGTATTGTATGGTGTTTAACTAAATTGCCAGATGCATTAGAGTATTTTGTTCTTCCAAGGATTGCTCTTTAATCAATTAGATAATTATGCATGGATTGTCGGGAACAGAGTTACCAGTTTTGTGGGTTGTCGTTGGTGCTGCCTCACCTCTCCTAGGATGAAATCCTGAACCGTCTGTATGGAGTTTACATGCTCTCTCATTCACTGTCTGGGTTTCCACTTTGCTTCGACATCCCAACGGGAAGTAGGTTGGATCATACAAATTGCCCAATGGATGTACAATTAACGGTGTTGATGGGCAGATGGATCTGGGAGTTCAAGTTCATGGCTCCCTGAAAATGACTGTGCAAGTCGATGAGGCGATAAGAAAGGGTTACGACATGCTTGCTGCGAATGAATAGGGCATTGAGTATAAGAGTAAGGAAGTTGTGTTGCAGCTATAAAACTTTGGTCAGGTGCCTCTTGGAATTCTGGTCACCCCATTCCAGGAAGGACATGAAGGTTCTGGGAAGGGCTCTGAAAGGATTTACCAGGCTGCTGTTGGTTTAGAGGGTATAAGCTACAAGAACAATTTGACAAAGTTTGATTGCCTTCTCTTGAGCTTTGGAGACTGAGACCAGGGCTGAGAAGCGATGGAAGTTTCTTGAATCATGAAAGGCATTGAGATAAGGAAGTGAGTCAGATTATTTTTCAAGGGTAAAATTGTCCAAGAATTCATGGATTTAAAGAAGGAAAGTTTGAAGGAGATGTGCGGGCAATCTTTCACTCAGAGAGTGGTAGGTGCCTGGAATGGGCTATGGGAGTAGTGGTCAAAACACACAATAGTAACATTTAAGAGACTTCTTGGTAGATGCATAACTTTTCAGGCAATGGAGCGATATGGATCATGTGTGGGCAGGTGGGATTGAATTTAGGCATCATGTTTGGTGCAGACACATGGCTGGTGGTAAACCAACTCCTGCTCTCTATGGAAGGCAAGTAGATGAATTTGGGGGGAATTGTTGGGAATCTGGGGAGAACTTTAAAAAAAATGCATTCACAGCACAGCAGAAGCCAATTCCGGCCATTTCCACCCATGCCTCTCAATTACACCCAAATTTAACCTATAAGCACATACAGTTTGGAAGGTGTGAGGAAACCAGAGTGCCCACAGGAAACCCATGCAGACATAGGTAGAACGTACAAACTCCTTACAGACAGTGCCAGATTCGAACCTGGGTCTCTGGCATTGCGCTAACCTTGCTGCCCTTGGGATTGTTGTAAATAAGTGCTTGATAGTTGATGCAGGCTATCTCTGTGCTGTAAGGCAACCCGGTTTTGACTTCTTGGACCCGTTGCCCACATTATTCCTGTCTCTGAGCAGTAGGTCTGCAATCTCGCATGTCACAGTTGTTTGATGCACACTCAGTTACCATTTAAATGCCAGGAGACTATCTGCCTCTACCATGCTCTCAGGCAGTGAATTCCAGAAGTCTACCATTCTCTGAATGAAAATAATTTTGCTCTTCTTCTCTCTGACCCTTCTACCTACTTTAAATTTATGTCCACCTATTTAACCACTCAACTTGGGGAAATGACAGTCTTGTCATTCTAATCAGGCCTTTCAAATGTATACACATCAATCAAGAATCAAAGCTTCATCCAGCTTCTTTTCTTTAAAAGAAGACCTTCAATCTAGTCATACAGCCTTGAAAACACATTTGTAATTCCTTTTTGCAACCTCTGCAGTGCAAACAGATTTTTCAAGGATGAAGAACAGAACTGTACACAGTGCTCAAGTGTTGCCTTACTTGTGTTGCATTCATATCTTGTGTAGTCTCCCAGCTCTCAGCAAATAAACCTGGGACTTTTTAAACTATTGCGACATGTAGCACATCTCCAAATGCATTCACAGTTCAAGTTAAATCAAGTCAAGTTTCTTGTCACCTGATTGTACAAATACAACCCGTTCTCCGAACCTCAGTGCAAAACACTCAGATGCACGACCAGACATAACACACACAGACAAACAATACATATGCAGGACAAGTATTTTATCTATACAAATAAATAAATAAATAGACTTTGTTTCGTGCATATGAGAGTCTCAGGTAGTTAGTGTGAGCAGTTCCTTTGGTCATTCAACATTCTCACTGCCCAAGGGAAGATGATGTTCCTCAGCCTGGTGGTGCTGGCTCTGATCCTCCTGTATCTCTTCCCCGACAGGAGCAGCTGAAAGATGCTATGTGCAGGGTGGAAGGGGTCCTCATTGACTTTGTGTGCCCTCTTCAGACAATGATCCTGGTAGATCATGATGATGGGTAAGAGGGAGACTCCATTGATCCTCTCTGTCACTCACCACAGCAACCGTACCACTCTGTGATGCAGCCAGCCAGGACACTTTTGATAGAGCTCCTGTAGAAGGTTGACATAATGGTGGTCAGTAGCCTTGCCCACTTCAGTCTTCCTTGGGAGTGTAGTTGCTGTGGTGCCTTCCTGACAAGTGAGATGTTGTGTGTCCATAATACATCACTAGTTTAGTGAACTTGGTGCTCTCCACTCTCTCCACTACAGAGTTGTTAATGTGTAGTGGAGGAATGTCATTCCTAGTTCTCTGAACTCCACGAACATCTCCTTCATCTTGTCCATATTGAGTCTCAAGTTGTTACCTCCACACCATTTCCACCTTTTCTCTGTAGTGCAAGTCATCATTGTTGCTGATGAAGTCAACTACTGTTGTGTCGTTCTTTTTTTAAAATTTAGACGTACAGCACGGTGACAGGCCATTTCAGCCCACGAGCTTGTGCCACCCAATACACCCAATTAACATACATGCCTGGTGCGTTTGCAATGGTGGGAGGAAACTGGAGCCCCCAGGGAAAACCCATGCAGACACAAGGAGAATGTACCAACAGTCTGGTGTTTGAGGCGTCATTCTCCAAGAGGGAAAGGATGGAGTAAAGCAACAAGGGCAAAGCCTCGTCTGTGGAATGGTTTCTTCTATCAGTGAAATGTAAGTTCTATGGACTAATCTCAGTGTGGCCACTTTCTGCACTTTCAGGTCAGACCATCTGTACCTTCCTGCATTGCAAAGCCTTGCTTCTATGTATGAACCTTACAGTGAATTATTTGTTAATGATCATGCCCCCAATATTTAAGCCAAAAGCAGTGGTTCTCCACCTTTTTCTTTCCATGTCCCTACCACCTTAAGCAATCTCTTACTAATCACAGAGCATCTGTAGCATGGGGAACACTTAAAGTGGTACATGAGTGGAAGGTAAAAGGTGGAGAACCGCTGCATTAATCTATGATTGGAAAGGAAAAAGGCTGAGCACTGAGTCCCGTGGGATGCAGGCTTACACACGAGTTTGGGGAAACCTTGAAAGCGTGAAAGTAATGGTTAAACCCTTCAGCTACCCAATACAGCACGGTAACAGGCCCTTCTGGCCCATGAGGCCACGCTCTCCACCAATATACCAGTTATTCTACAATCCCTGTATGTTTCTGAACGGTGGTAGGAAACCGCAGGACTCTGAGGAATCCCGAACCGACACAGGAAGAATGTACAAAGTCCTAACAGAAAGCTTTGGATTTGATCCTGGGTCCCTGGGCCTGTAGCGTTTTGCTAACTGCTGTGTTAAACATAGTGTCTTTTAGCTTGTGTATTAACCTCCAGTGCAGCTGTCATCATTGTGTGGATATTTGCAAGTAGATTCCTTTATTGTCAGGGTCTAATACACAAATTTCATAGCTAAACAAAATCCACCTACTTTTGCCTGTTGTAGAGCGCACAAAGAGGTGCCATTAGCATTACCCGGCTCCTCTAACGATAAGAGAAAGAGAAGCAATTGAGAGTTTCTTCAGAGACAGCAAATGTCCGTGGATTGCCCATATCCCCCCGCCCCCACCCCCCGCCCCCATCCCCCGCCCCCACCCCAGTGCTCCTGCAGCCATGCAGCCTCCTGGCTGATTCATTGGCAATTTAAATTTCCCAGATCCTAAACCTCTTATACAATCAGTGTTTGTGCCCTTTCAGGAGACCTTCATTCACTCAGCACCCACTCACATCCCGATACCTGGTTCCCACGAGCCAGTCTTCAGTAGTCCGCAGCCTGTATGAGTCCTTCAGCCTCATGAGCACCTCTCTTGTTCATCTTCCCTGTTGGGTCATCTCTCAGGTTTCTCCTTTTCAACCCGAGTAGGGGAAGTTCTCCTGCTTCTGCTTCTGCACTGCGGCGGTCTGCTGATCCTCAGTGTCCACAACCCCTTGTGATCCACTGCTCAGCATGGGCACCGCCTTCTTAGGCACAGACCTCTGTGGCTTATAGATGTTCAAACAAAAACACTGTCAGCCCTATTGACGGGCCATTTGAAGCCTGCACAGCAGTGGTTCTCAACTTTTTGTTTTCCACTCACATACCACTTTCAGTATTCCCTATGCCATAGGTGCTCAGTGATTAGCAAGGGATTGCTTAAGGTGGGATGTGGGTGGAAAGAAAAAGGTTGAAAACCACTGTTTTAATTGTACCTCATTGACTCGTTATGTGCACAGTTTCAAAACTCCAAAGGAAATGGGCCAATGACAATTTTTCTCAAGCAAAGTATTTCAGTAACAATTGGATCTAGAGCAGTGATTCTCAACCTTCCCTTCCCACCCACATCCCACCTTAAGCAATCCCTTACTAATCAACGATGGCATAGGTGTAAGTGATCTATTTTCTGTTATATTCTAGCCCTCTACACTGTCCACAGCCCCACTAACTTTTGTATCATCTGCAAACTTACTTGCACACACACTAACTTTTTCATCCAAATTATATTCACAAATTTTATACAAACACACACGCACACACGCACACGCACACGCACACACATAGGTTTATAGTATGTACATTACAAATCATAGGAGGAGCAATACCAATCTCCAGGCACTCCATTACATGAAGGATGGAAGGCTTTGAAAAGGATAAAGAAGACATTTACCAGGATGTTGCCTGGTTTTGAGAAGAGTCATGAGCTATGAGGAGAGATTGGACAAACTTGAATTGTTTTCTTTGGTGCCTGGAAGGCTGAGGGGCAACTGGACAGAAGTACAGGTAGTCCCCGACTTGCAACTGTAATTGAGACTGAAGGATCAATCATATCTTGAAATGGACGTAAGTTGGGATTTTGCCCGCATGTGGAGTACCAAAGTCTTAAAGCAAACTTTTTAATCAAATGTTGTATTTGACAAACTATAGCAGGGATACAGGGCATGCAAGAGCCAAAATGTGCATACTTACTTTGTTCGTCAGTATTCTGTGGTCCATAGGCTGGGTGCCATCATCTTGATTCCTCTGCACATGTGTGAGTGTTCGGTTGGTGCTTGCACTGTGGGTTTACGTATTGGAGTTCGGTTGGTGCATGCGTGAGAGTTAAGCGCCCTGACGATATTGAATTCATGCCCTTAACTCTCGTACATGTGAATCTGCTGCGCATGCGCCAAATGAAGACTCGCGCAGGAGCACAGGAATCAAGATGGCCACGCCCAGCCTATGGACCCTGGGACACCAACTAACAAAATAACTACGCATATTTTGGCTCTTACAAGCCCTGTATCCCTGTTGTCATTTGTCAAATACCACACAAACCTCATACATTTTATATTATTTCTTAAATATATTTTTTAAAAATTCAGTGTAAGTCACAGAGGTCGTAAGTCGGGGAGTACCTGTATATTATAAGAGGCATTGGTTGAGTGGAGAGTCAGAATCCTTTCCCCAGGGCATAAACATCATACTCTGGAGGACATGTTTAAGGTGAGAGTGAGGAGGTTTAAGGGATATGTGCGGGGCAAGCATTTTACACAGAGAGTAGTGGGTGCCTGGAATGGGCTGCCAGGTGCAGTGGTGGAAGCAGATGCAACAGTGGCATCTAAGATGCTTTTAGATGGACACATGATTATGAAGGGGTTGGAAGGATATCTACCAGCAGATTTTTAATTTGATTTGGACATCACGTTCAACACAGACACATGGGCCATCGATTTGTAGTATGAAAATAGGAAAGCATTGATACAATTTTGTGGGGTTTCGGGGTGATTGCACCTGCAGTACAGTGGACAGGTTTGACCTGTGTTTATAGAGGGGGAAACATGGAGGTGGTGCAGAGATAGTTCACTCAGCGGATTCCTTGAATGTACAAGGAGTGATTGAGCGGGTTGGGCCTCTACCCGTTGGATATTAAAAGAGTGAGAGGTGATCTTTTTGAAACTTAGAGGATTCTGAGGAAGTAGACAAGGTGAATTCCAAGATACAGTATCAGAATAATGAGCCATCCAGTGAAGGAGCATGTTTTGTTTCTCTCAAAAGATTGTGACTCTTTGGAATTCCCTGGTTCAAGAAGCCACTGAGGTGAAGCCATTAATATATTCAAGGCAGAGATTGGCAGACATTTGAACTTTAAGATACGTGGAGATACGGAAGCCTTGAATTCCACAGGAACCTCCAGCACCTGCCATAATAATCCACACAGATGTTAGCAACATTAAAAAAAAACATGCTCACAACACGCTGAATGTCCATAGATTCATGGCCACATTCAGATCAACTAGCAACTCAACTGCAAGATTTGATGACCAACAACTTTGAACAGATCTAGTTAGGTATGTCCAATTACATCAAATTGACCCACAATTAGGTACATTTTGAACGGTGGGAGGAAACCGGTGCACAAAGTCACGGGGAGAAGGTACAAAACACTTTACAGACAGCAGGGGATTTGACCCTTGTCTCGGTTGCTTGCACTGGAACAGCGTTGCGCTAAATGCCACGCTAACCATCACCGCTTTCTCCACTTCACATATGATGCTTGGATGGGAATGACAGAGGGAGCCAGGGGGAATAACAAGGAAAGTGGTTACCTTCATTGGGATCCCTTTAAGATGTAATTTCCAGCCTGGTCAGAAGGTAATTAATTTGATTGAGTCCTCCATTCATCTTTTTTATTGTCTACCTTCTTACCTTTCTCATGTTTCCTGCTCATTGGCTTCTTGCAGGTGACAAGGGTTGAATCTAGATGATGAAATAGTGTCAGCATAGATCAGACCACCATGAATCTTGATACCTGCTCTGATGAATATTTCAGGATCTTAGAGTATGACTTTGGCATTTGTGGTGGTGGTTTGAGGGCAGGTGGCATCGTCATTAAGAATGCCATCAGCACCATTGCTGGGTAAATGCACCATGTTAGGATAATGGCATTGGCCTTCCTCACTTGTTGTTGAATTTCTTATCAACTGATCATCGAGGGAATGGAAACCTTTCATTGCAATATACCTTCATCGACCTCGTAAGAAGTGTCAATGTTCATGGGCAGCTACATCTACCGGAATCCTATGATCTCCTTAGCCTTGATCACACACTGCTCTTTGCTCTCTGGTAGGATGAACTGGACCACAGCCAGTTCTCTTTGAATAGCAATTGTACATAACCTCCCTTGTGCTTGGAAAATCGAAGGGTAATGCAAGTTGCTCCAGCTGCAGCCGAGATGTCCCTCATGGTTATGTATCATTCACAGAAGCAGGCAATGTGGTCATTACCTGGTGTAAAATGGCAGAGGTCATTGGCACAAGCACTTGATCTCACCAGGGCTTTCCTTACTCAGTTCAGTGCAATTGACTCTTGATCTCATGGCTCCCAAGAGCCCTCTTCCTTCCTCTTTTCTGCATGCCCTGTGTTAACTCTCCCAGACCATCTGTAGAAAAGGAGAATGGCTTTGACATGTCCAAGATCAGGAGTAACTTGCTTCTACGGAAGCCTTGAATTCCACAGGAACCTCCAGCACCTGCCATAATAATCCACACAGATGTTAGCAACATTAAAAAAAAACATGCTCACAACACGCTGAATGTCCATAGATTCATGGCCACATTCAGATCAACTAGCAACTCAACTGCAAGATTTGATGACCAACAACTTTGAACAGATCTAGTTAGGTATGGATGAATATCCTTCCTGGTGCTGAAATTGTGATCATTCGAGAGAGGTTTAGAGGAGGAATTAATTGTGGTCTTCAACTCTAAGAAGACAGGGAAGGTATCAAATTATTATAACATGCAGATTGATATCATGGTTTGCATTCTTCCAATGGTTATCAGCTGTAAACTTTTTGAAATGAATTTCAGGATTTTGGGCATTGCCGATAAAGCCAGAATTACTGGGCTGCTTTAATATCCCTTTAGAACATGCTGTGTGAGCCTCCTCCTTGAACTCCCACAGTCCATGTCATGAAAGTGCTCACAGTTTGTTGTTAGGTTGTAATTCTCCAGTACTTAGAAGTGACAAGGATGAGAGATCTGTGATACACACTGTCCGTCCATATCGTGAGAGTGTGCGACTTGGGGAGGAAACTTCAGGTGCTACTATGCCTATGTTCCTGCCGTCCTTGCAGGCGGAGGCCTATGTTTGCAAGATGTTGTCCAGGCAAAATATTTCAGTAACAATTGGGTGATTCTCAACTTTCCCTTCCCACTCCCATCCCACAGAGCACCTTTGGCCTTGGGATTACTTAAAGTGGAAAGAAAAAGGTCGAGAACAACTGAAGGTGGTATTAAGATGGCTTAAGGTGGTATGTGGGTGGAAAGAAAAAATTTGAAAACCATGTTTTTATTGTACCTAATTGACTCGTTATGTGCACAGTTTCATAACTCCAAAGGAAATGGGTGAATGATAATTTTTCTCATTCAAAATATTTCAGTAACATTTGGGTCTAGAGCAATGATTCTTAATCTTCCCTTCCCATTCACATCCCACCTTAAGCAATCCTGTACTAATCACAGAGCACTGATGCCATAGGGATTACTTAAAGCTGTATGTGAGTGAAAAGAAAAAGGTTGAGAACCACTGGTGTGGAGGAATGTGTGCTGACTGGCTGCATTACGGCATGATCCAGTGGCAGTAAACCTCTGAGTGGAAAGTGCTGCAAAAAGTGGTGGATATAACCCAGTGCATCACTGTCAAAAATATCCCCACCGTCAAGAACATTTACATGGAACGTTGCTGTTGGAGAGCAGCAACAATCATCAAAGACCTTCACCCCCCAGCAAATGCTCTGTTCTCACTGCCGCCAATCAGCAAAGAGGTGTAGGTGCCACAAGACTCTCATCACCAGGTTCAAGAACAGCTGTTCCTCCTCCACCATCAGACTCCTCAACAGTAGACTCAATTAGCGACTGATCTGAGGACTCTTTCTTTGCACATTATTTATTACTGAATATTTAATTTCCATATTTCCAGTCATTTTGTTTACATTGAGTACAGTTTATAGTCACTGGTAATTAAAAATTCTGTCTGGCCTGCAGGTAAAAGAATCTCAGGGTTGTATGTGATGTTACATATGTACTCTGACAATAAATTTGCACTTTGAACTTTGATTTCTTTCAATTTTAATTTAGATACAGTGCATGGTAAGAGGCCCTTTTGACTCACGACTCCATGCCACCCAATTAACCTACAACCCCAGTTTGTTTTTTTTCAAAGGTGGGAGGAAACCAGAGCACCCGGAAGAAACTCCTAACAGCGTGGGATTTGAACCCCAGTTGCTCGCGCTGTAACAACATTGCGATGTGCTGCTACACTAACCATGCCACCCTTTTCATTGACGGTCAAGCACCTATTGGTCCAGGGGTTTCGTTTATGTGGCTGCAGTTTCTATGTTGCAGTTGACCCACCTTTTCTTGCTGCCAAATCTGAATATTTAAAATTTTACTCCAGGATGAAATAATGTTGATAATCCCTGCTGCAATTTATCACAGAATTAATTCTGGCATTTATACTATTTGCTAAAGGGCCGTTACCCCTCGTTGAACAGGTTTCGTGCTGGTTTGATAATGTTTTGTTCGTGGTGAATTGGTTTGAAAATTCTATTCAATTACCCAGGTGAAAACAAAATGCATCTTGAGGAGGCCATTGAAATCAAAGGAACTATTTGGAAAAGCACATGAGACTGTGTACTGATTTGTTCATTTAGCACGATGCCATTGTCACGTGCCTCAGTTGCATATTGCTTCAATGGAAGCTATAAGAAGGGATGAATTTAATATAGACGATACTTTCCTTATTCTAACATATCCTAATTTCAGAGTATCATCTTCCGAAGCGTGAGCTATGATATCCTAATTTTCAATCTCTTTAATCCAATAAATCAAACTCTGTGGCTGTTACTTTATGTAGTATTAGTTCATTGATAAAATAGATAATCATTTTGCACAGCTTTGCATTAAGACTTTCATAATGATGAATAATAAAGCATTTATAATACAAAGGCAAAGGAGGAAAAACCCAACACCCAACCAACCAATTTTCCCTTGCAACCGCTGCAATCGTGTCTGCCTGTCCCGCATCGGACTGGTCAGCCACAAACGAGCCTGCAGCTGACGTGGACTTTTTACCCCCTCCATAAATCTTCGTCCGCGAAGCCAAGCCAAAGAAAGATAATAAAGAAAAATTTGTAGATGAAGGAACAAATAATATAAAAGGCTTTTAAAGAGATACACAATGGTATTTAAGAGATACATAAACTTTAAAGAGATACAAACATTCAAAGAAAAATTTCTCATGCTCACGCTTCCTTCACGTAGAAAATGAGAGTGGTGAGCCTGGGCAGATATTATGACATATTACATCATAGTCACTATGGTAACACTGAAAACAATAGTTTTCTTAAAGAGACAGGCACAAAATTAACTAAAACAAACCTTTACAAGCTAATCTTTTCACCATTCATTGGAATAAGAAACAAAGTGCTCGAGGAACTCAATGGATCAGGCAGTATCTTTGGAGGGAAATGGGCAGTCAACATGTTGGAATGAAACCCTGTTATTTAGACTGGAAGATACTGAGGAGATTGCCAGTATAAAGAGGCAAGGCCTAATAGCTGGCATGTGATATGTTAATTCAATGAGAAGAGTTTTATTGACAGATAAGTGAGGGGATGGAAGGGTGGAGAAAGCAAGTGGAGAAAACCAAGACCTGCAGATTATGAAATCTGACGAGGAAGGAAGGTGAAGAATTGAACAAAATAAGGAAGGGATGGTGAGGCTCTGGAAAGTGTGGAGAGAGGGAACAAGGGACCAAGTGAAGGGAGGATATGGATGATGGACATGAGGTATGTAGGGGAAAGGAAGGAAACTGGGTAACAGGGAGATGGTGGGGAGAGTTGGAAAGAAGGGTATATGTGAGATGACCTGTAGTAGATCAAAAGAAGAGAGAAAGGGGCTATGGAAAATTGGGAAATCCAATGCTCATGGTGTTGTGTTGTTGACCACAAAGGCAGAATATGTGGTGCTGTCCTTCAAATCTATGTTTGGCTTCACCTTGGCCAGGAGGGGAAAGTGGGGACTGACAGATTGATGTTGGAATAGTAGGGGAAATTAATAATGGCTTGCAACCAGTTGCTCCACATGTCAATTGTAGACAGAGTACAGGGGCTCGGTAAAGCCCCTCATCTGTGCTTGGCTTCACTGGTGTAGAGGAGGCCACGTCGAGAGCACCGAATTCAATGCATGAGGTTGGAGATGGTGTTCATGAATCTCTGTGTTACCTGAAAAGTCTATTCAAGGGAGAAGGAGTGGGGACAGATAGAGATCTCCTCCAGTTGCAGGAAAAAAGTGACTGGGGAGTGTGAGAGATTGTTGGGGAGGCTTCATTCAAAATTCAGAATGACTGTCAGAGCACATACATGACATCACATATAACCCTGAGATTCTTTTTCCTGTGGGCCTGGCAGAATTACTACTAATCAGTATTTCAAAAAAATTTGTACTCAAGAAAAGATATGTGTACAAAAGAGAAAAATACAAACAATGAAAGAAGTGCAAACAAACTGTGCAATACAGAAAATAAAGATTCAATCATAAATCATGTTCAAATTAAGAGTCGTTAAATAAGTCTCTGATTGAGTTTGTTGTTGAGGAGTCTGATGGTGGAGGAGTAGCAGTTGTTCTTGAACCTGGGGTACAAGTCTTGTAGCACCTAGACCTCTTTCCTGATGGCCGCAGCGAGAACAGAGCACGAGTTGGATGCTGTGGATCCTTGATGATTGCCGCTGCCCTCCGACGGCAGCGTCCCCTGTAGATGGTCTCGACGGTGGGGAAGATTTTGCCTGTGATGACCTGGGCTGTGCCCACCTCCTTTTGCAGGGCTTTACATCCAGACATATTAGTGCCCCCACACCAAGCTCTGCGGTAGCTAGTGAGCACAGTTCCCACATCTGTAGAAATTTGCCAGAGTTTTCAATGTCCGATTTGCTGAGGAAGCAATGCAAAAATGGGATGGTTCTGAGAGTGCCTAAGGAGAGCACCATGCAGTGATTTTCATTATTCCATGTCTAATAATGTCATCACAACAAATGCAATTTAGAACCTGAAATTTTTAAAGTAGAACAATTTCACCTGAAGATTGTTTTTGCAGGGGTATGTAATTGTGACAATCCATTTTCATACAAGTGACAGTATAATATGAAACACAACTACTCATGTGCATCACTGGGACTCTACTGCAAAATGTTTTAATCCCAGAGCTTCCAATACAGTGAACGATATCCCACAAATGACTGGGAGCGAAAATGTGGAAGTGCATTTGTGATTTGAATGAGAAGAACCTTTACTTTTTGATGGATGAATTTTTTCTTCCTTTTGCAATAATTTTGCTGAATTCAAGGCCTGATGGCTTGCAAAGAGTGAGTTCTGTGTATATGCTTTTTCTCAGTTTGCATTAAAAACAAGTAAATGTCAAACAAGTCAATGACTTCGGGTCAAAAAGATCAAGCCTGATTCTGCAGGTTGCCCATTTAGATATGAACTCCACCGTTTGTTCACTGCTAACGCTAAATTTATATTTAATTTTTTAAATTTTACAGCATTGTAACAGGCCCTTCTGGCCTTTGAACCCATGCTGCCCAAATACAGTGAAACCCCTGGTGAGGGCTGGTAGATGCTGATTAGCAAATTTTCCGATTGCTTGAGGTTGAGTGCTGCATGATTGGCAAACTAACGGCGAAGCACAACAATTTTTTTTAGCTATCTTTTTCTACAGTTTTTTGCTGGTTGCTTGAGGCTGCCAGTTGCTTGAATTCTGAATAGTGGGGATTTTACTGTACACCAATAAACCTACAGCCCATGCAGACATGGGGAGAAGGTGCAAACACCTTACAAACAGTGCCAGATTCGAACCCTGGTCACTGGTGCTGAAATAGTGTACTGCTAATCGCTCCACTAAAGATGCTGCCCCCCCCACCCACCCACGCCAACCATGCTGCCTCTATGCTAACAATACTACCTTTTATTGCAATAACATACTCAGTATCTTAATGACATGAATCACCAGATATTTGTCTTACCCTGAACACCTACTATCTGCAAGTTTCTGATTCCTCTGGCAGGTTCATAAACAATATAAACTGCCATATTAATTCTATTCCGAGATACAGCACAGACATAGGTCCATAAACGAGCCGGTGCCTCCCAACTACATCTATCTGACAGCACAGTTGGCCTAGTGGTTAGCGCCACACCTTTACAGCGCCAGCAATCGGGACTGGCGTTCGAATCCCATGCTGTAGGTATGTTCTCCCTGTTATGCATGGGTTTTCCATGGGGGCTCTGGCTTCCTCCCACCATTCGAAATGTACCGGGGCTGTAGCCTAATTGGGTGCAAGTTGGACGGCACAGACTCGTGGGCCAAAATGCTGTATGTCTAAATTCAAAATTTTTAAAAAGAACCTGCCCATCTTTGGAATGTCAGAGGTAACTGGAATAACCAAAAGAAACCCAGCCAGTTCTTACAGACAGCGCAGGATTCGAGCCTAGGTTTCTGGTGCTGTAATGGCCATGAACGAAGCATGGTGCCCTGTTGGTGGTGATTTAAGAATGAGTAACCTTAACAGTGTTATCCACTGAACATCGATTCTTAATAAATCCAACCGGATCTACATGTATCAGCTTTGGCAAATATTTAACTAATCTAATAGCTAAAACTTTACCCATTATCTTGTAATCCACATTTAGTAAAGAAATTGGTCTGTATGACCTTACTTTTAATGGATCTCTATCTTTTTTGAAATTACCATAATCAATGCTTTATAAAAAGATTCCAGGAAAGAACTAGTTTCAGGAGTCTCCTTCAGGACTTCCATTAATACAGGAAACTATAAATCATAACATTCAGAAGTAAAACCATCTTTGCCTGGGGATTTCCCTCCAGGCATGGCTTGTAATGCTTCTTTAATTTCCATGGCATTAAAAAAAATGTATTTAACTCCTTCACCTCTTTATCCTTCAATGACGACAAATCCAAATTAGACAAAAATGCATCAATTTGATCATTATCTTGCATAACCTCAGAAGTGTACAATTCTTCATAAAAATGAACAAAATTCATCATTAATCTCCTGAGGTTTGTAAGTAGTGGTTGAACCTCTTCTAATAGCATTTATAGTCCTAGAAATCTGTTCCTCTTCAATTGCCATGCTAAGACTTTATGGGCATCCTCCATGGGAATAAGTGAATGGTAATATATATATATGTTAACTCCTTTTTTTATCCTTTTTTTTGGGGTAGTTATTGGGGGGGAGGGGGGAATAATGGAAAAGAACATTTGTATATTTGTATCTTTTTATTTGTCTGTATGTTATACTTTGGATAATAAATAAAATATTTTAAAAAAAATGAGTAATCTACATTTCATCTGGTACCTTGGCGAGGTTTTCAAGGAAATTGCAAATCAATAATGACCAATGTTTTTAAAATCCTTCTTACTTCTCAATTTAAGATGACGCAGGTCAGGTTTACGCAGACAGATCTCATAGGCTAATCTCTTAAATCATGGCATTGGGCATGCTGTGGTGCATCTAGCTTGGTCAATGTCTCACAGCAACCTGGGATTGACCCTAATCTCTGGTTCCATCTTTGAGAATGTTGCAGGTTCTTCCTGTGACTGGGCAGGTTGCCTCCACCCCCTTTATTTTCTCCCATGTCCAAATGGCCACTGTGAATTGCTCCTAGTGGAAGAATCTGGGCAGAGTTGTGGGCAATGTGGTGAGATTAGCTCATTTCTATAACAGTGTACAAACTAATAAATTCCCCAGCCTAAATATGACATATGTAATTAAAGTCTAAGTTATATTTCCAACCAGCCCACAGAAAAAACTTAGACATAAAACAAACAAGACTCACAAAACTTCGATCTCAATCGAAGCAAAGATCATAAGAATGGGGGTTGTGGGGGGGGACTGGAATTAATGTGATGGGATGAATGGCCTTCTCTGTATGAAATGTTGAAATTTTAGCATTTTTTTGCATCACGATAGAAGCTGATTCTGCCCATTTAAACCCCTGCAGCCCAATTACATCCAATGAACTTAGAACCCCGAAAGCTTTGGAGGGTAGGAGGAAACCGGGCCACCCGGCTAAAATGCACACAGACACAGGTAGGAAAGGACAAACTCCTTACAGAGAGCTCCTAATTCAAACCCGGCTCGCTGGCGCTGCAATAGGGGTCACTCTAACTGCTACACTGACTAGATCCTGCTGAATCTTGTGTGGTCCTTTCTCTGTCTTCAAACTGTTGTTGTTCAGAGGTGGATATCAATCCTTACCAACAGCTGCCCTCTTGCTAAAAGGCTTGGAATCAAGTAAGTTAGGATACGTCATGATTTAGGTTTAATCCACACTGTTAAAATAGTTGCTGGATTACTCACCACTCAGAAAAAAAGGTGATGCCAGCCCCTGCCTCAGACTCGTATATCATTATGAAGCTTTTTGACATTTTCTAATAAAGTGATAGAGTGGTCTGTCACTCTATTTCTGGCATACATTGTGCCTTATAGTTCAGTCTCTGTAATAACCTAAAAAAATAGAGGAAAAACTGAGCATCGAGTTCTGCCCCACTGATGATCTGAGACATGACATCAAGTCAAGTCAAGCCACCTTTATTTATCGTTCATTCCATGCTCACATGGTAAAATGAGATAGCGTTTCTCCAGGAGCATATTTGCATAAGTATAAATTAGAATCGAAGGTAAAAATATTAAGACATATACAGTAACAAACCCTGGTACCCTATCTGCATATGTTCTGGGAATTCACGAGTCTAATGGCTTGGGGGAAAAGCTGTTGCCCACTCTGGATGTCAGGGCCCCGAGTGCTGCAGAACCTCCTACCAGATGGGAGAAGGGAGAGCAGTTTACATGAGGGGATGTGTGGAGTCCTTCACAATGTTTATTGCCTTTCGCCTGCATCCGGTGTTGTAGACATCCTTCATGGTAGGAAGAGAGCCCCCAATTATCTTTTCTGCTGATTTCATTATCCTCTGCAGGGTCTTGCAATCCGAGGAATTACAGCTTCCAAATGAGGCAGTGATATAGTTGTACAGGATGCTCTCAATACATCCTCTGTAGAATGTAGTGAGGATGGAGGGTGGGAGATGGACTTTCCTCACCCTTTGCAGGAAGTAGAGGCATTGCTGGGCTTTCATGGCTATGGAGCTGTTGTTAAGGGACCAGGTGAGATTCTCCACCAAGTACACACCAAGGAACTTGATGCTCTTGACCTCAACAGTAGAGCCAACAATGGTCAGCGGAGCATGGTCCCCTCTGGCCCTCCTGAAGTTGACAACCATCTCTTTTGTTTTATTAATGTTCAGCTACAGGTTGTTGGCTCTTCACCAGACAATGAAAAAATACAGTTTGCGACTTGAGTAATGTAGGTTTTGTGTTTGAGGAAAGATGTGTAACCCTAAGTGGGTAAAGAGTGTGTTGCTTTAAGATAGTGAAAAAGTGAAGCTGTCTAGCTTGGGAAGAAAGGGAGAATGGTTTGGGAAGTATCATCTTGCTGGATGTAAGGAGAACAGTTTTTTCCCACAATGCTGTCATGTACTGGGCATGAGGGAAATGACTAAAAGTCATTAACTGATCATCCAAACCTGCTTGAGGTGCATTTGCCAGAGAACCTCTTCCTTCCTTTTAAAGGATGTTCGCTGATTCATCATCACCCATATCTGGCACCTCCACGTGATCCTATTACCCATCACAACAACTCCGATTCTCTCCAACACCCCTCCCCCTAAGATAGGAGTCTTCAGCCTTTCAACAAGACTAATACTTGAGTGGCACACAGGTCTACATTTTAATCAACGGCAATATCTGCAAACTATGCCCATCATTCTCATTCTTGTCTCCTCCCTTCCTACGCTCTGCAGTCCCAGGTTGTTACAAGATCAAACTAGCAACCACAAAGAAGGCATATCACACAGGGGTAAAGATGAACAATTACGTTATTAACAAATATTCACTTTCAAACTTTAATTCAAAATCCCCCCTTTTATAACAATGCCCACTGGTTACTATGCAAATTTCTATAACAGTGTAAAACTAATAAATTCCCCAGCCTAAATATAACATATGTAATTAAAGTCTAAGTTATATTTCCAACCAGCCCACAGAAAAACTTAGACATAAAACAAACAAGACTCACAAAACTTCGATCTCAACCGAAGCAAAGATCATAAACAAAATTCAGTTTGTTTGTTAAACTGAAGCCAAAAGATCTTTGAGAGAGTGAGAGCACAAAATTCAAAGTTGTCTTCTTGTGTTGTTTGCAGAGAGAGGAACAATGGCTTTGTCCGGATCCTTCTGGCTGCCTTCAAAATGTTCATCCCTTTTAAAATGCCCAACATTCTAAATTCTTCCAGACAGTGACTCATGCTCTGGGCCTTCTTCCACTCCATAGCACCACCCAGTGTGGTTTATCGTCCAAGTCCAGAAATTTTTAGATCATTTTCTGCACATGCTCAGTTTGTCTCCCACTCTCTCAGCAGTCCACCTTTACCTTGGCTCTCTAAGGCAAACTGTCACTTTTCAACACAAAACCACGCAACACATTGATCAATACACAACACAGAATTCTGTAACACCTCCCCTGCTAAAAATAATTTGGTCCACAAGAACAAAATTTTTAACAATTAATGGAAGTATTACATAAATAAAATGAAATAAACACTCCATTTTTTACAGTAAGTATGTGATTAGATTCATATCTACGCAGATTAACATCATGACAAACGATCTGCTGTTATATTATCTGTCCCCTTTTTGTGTGTAATAATTAAATCATACTCTTGTAACATTAATCTCCAGTTCAATAACTGTCTTCTTATATTTCATTTTAGACAGAAAAGCTAATGGATTATGATCAGTATATGTTATTAATGGTTTTTGAGCAGTACAAATATACACATTAAACTGTTGCAATGTTAAAAAAGTGCTAATAACTCCTTCTCAATGGTTGAATAATTTCATTGATGGTCATTAAACTTTTTCGTGAAGTACAAAATAGGATGTTCCACTCCATCACCATCCTTCTTCTGTAACAGTTCAGCACCAACCATTTCGTCACTGGCGTCCACGGCTAAAGAGATTGTCTTTTCAAAGTTAGGGGACACAAGTAGAGGCTGATGGCATAAAATGGCCTTTAACTTCAGAAACGGTTCCTGGCATGCATCTGACCAGATAAATTTTTCTTTCTTTCCAAGTAGTTTTGTTAATGGGATTTCAATTTCTGCAAAGCTTTTACAAAATCTACAATAGTAGCCAATCATACCTAGAAATCTCCGAAGAGCTTTCTTATTACTGGGGATGGGGAATGCAATGATAGCCAATACTTTCACTCCAACTGGTGCCACCTGTTCCTGTCCTACCACATAACTCAGATAAATTACAGTGGCATGTCCAAACTCACTGTTGTGCAAATTCACTGTGAGGTGTGCTTCCACTAGTCTCTGAAATAACTGCTCTTATTCAAGCATGTGTTCTTCCCATGCATCCATACTAATTACTAAATCATCGATATAGGCTCCTGTGTGCTCCAACCCCTGAATTACTGCATTAATTATTCTCTGAAATGTGCCAGGTGCATTTTTCATCCCGAAAGGCATAACATTATACTAATACAATCCTGAAGGTGTAACAAATGCATAAATCTCCCTGTCTTTCTCTGTCAAAGGAACACATCATGACAAACAATCTGCTATTACATTATCTGTCCCCTTTATGTGTGTAATAATTAAATCACACTCTTGTAACATTAAGCTCCAGTTCAATAACTGTCTTCTTATTTTTCATTTTAGACAAAAAAACTAATGGATTATGATCAGTATATGTTATTAACTGTTTTTGAGCAGTACAAATATACACATTAAACTGTTGCAATGTTAAAAAAGTGCTAATAACTCCTTCTCAATGGTTGAATAATTTCATTGATGGTCATTAAACTTTTAAGAGATCAATCTTTGTAAGAAATTTAGCCTTATCTATACAATAATCTATTCTAGGAATAGGGAAAGCATCAGTCTTTGTCACCATGTTTACCTTTCGATAATCTGTACAAATCCTAATTGAGCCATCTGGCTTAGGCACCAGAATACAGGGTGAACTTCAATTTGAACTTGAATTTCAGATGATGTAATTTTTCAGCATATAATCTAGCTCTTGATCCAACAATCTTCTCTTTTCCTGATTAACTTGGTGAGGATGCTGCTTAATAGGCTTAACATCACCGACCTCCACATCATGACAAGCCACAGTAGTTCTTCTTGGAACATCTGCGAATATATCCTTAAATTTCATAAGTAGTGTCTTCACTTCTTCCCTTTCTGATTTAGTCAAATGCATTAACTTGGTTTCTAAGTTTTGTAAAACTATGGAATTTTCCAGCCTGGGGCTTATCACTTTCTATGCTCCATGTCCTTCCCCGAAACTTATCTCCTCCTTATTTTCCTCTATGACTAGCACCTTGGATACAATTCTAGTCTCCTCCTCAGTCATTTTCTCAAAATAAGGTTTAAGCATGTTCACATGACAGACCTGTGTCTCTTTTCAACAATCAGATGTCTCGATGACATAGGTGACCTGGTTAATTTTTGATTTCACCTTATATGGACCTGAAAACTGAGCTCTCAAAGAGTTTGGCTGCATTGGAAACAAAATCAGTACTTTGTCACCAGATTTAATGTCCCTAATTTTTGTTTTTTGATCATACCGAATTTTCATTTTTCCATGAGCAGTTTTTAATTTTTCCCTTGCCATCTCGCAAGCCTGGTGTAATCTGTTTTTAAATTTGAAAACATAATCCAACTGATTTGATTATATATCATTATGTATCCACTATTCCTTCAACAATAGTAATGGACCCCTGACTTCATGTCCAAACATCAACTAAAATGGACCAAAGCCAAGAGACTCCTGAGTTGCCTCTCTAACAGCAAACAATAGCAAATGGATTCCTTCATACCAATCCTTATTATTTTCCACGCAATAAGCCCTCATCATATTTTTCACAGTTAAATGGAACCTTTCCAAGGCCCCTTGACTTTCAGGATGATAGGCAGATGATACAATTTGATGGGCTCCCAATTCATACACCACCTGTTGAAATATTCCAGATATAAAATTACTCCCTTGGTCCAATTGAATTTCCCTTGGTAGGCCAAACAGTGTGAAAATCTTTTCCATAGCCTTCACAATCGTCTTTGCTTTAATGTTTTTCCAGGGAATAGCCTCTGGAAACCTTGAAGTTGTGCACATGAGTGTTAACAAATATTCATTTCCTGCTTTGGGTTTTGGCAATGGGCCAACACCAATCCACTATCACTTTTGAGAAGGGCTCCCCAAAAGCAGGGATGGGTTGTAAAGGTGCCACTGGTGGTCCTTGATTAGGCTTGCCCATCAGTTGACAAGTGTGACAGGTTCTACAAAAGTTTACAACATCCTTTCTCAATTTTGGCCAATAAAACTGTTTCCTTATCTTTTCTACTGTCTTCTTCACTCCAAGATGACCTCCTAATGGTGTACTATGAGCCAAATTTAATATTTCATTCGTGTAAGTTTTGGGAATTACAACTTGCCTTACTACCACTCAGTTTTCACTGGCAGGTATCACTTGTGGTCTCCACTTTCTCATCAATATTCCATCTTGAACAAAGTAACCTACTGGCACAGTTTCAATTTACTGGTTAGACAGAATCTTATCTCTTATCCCAGCAAAATCAGGATCATGCTTTTGTCTGGCTATTAATTCTTCTCTTGACAACAGCAAAGCTGGATCTTTAGGTTTGTCCTCAATGCTTGCCTCCACTACAGGATCATCACAGACTTTCTCTACCTCTACCTTTTTTCTAGACATGGCTCTAGTAATGGCACATGCAGGGTAGATTTCCAAATCCTTTTCAGACTCATAAACCAATGGCTTACTTGTGAGTTTCACTGCAGGTACGACTTTACCCTCTGCTAAATCATACCCGAACAAAAGAGAAACTCCATCCACCAGCAGACTTGATCTTATCCCTATTGTAACCAGACCATTAACTAAGTCTGATTTCATCACATTCTATGCAAAGGTATAGGCTCTGCCTCACCATCAATGCCTTTAATTAAATTCCCATCTCCAGTAACAGTCTCCTCACCAAAATTCAAAGCGTTGCTTAATACAAGTGATTGGGCTGCTCCAGTGTCCCACAGGATTTTAACTGACAATTGATTGGATCCTTCTTTAACCGAAATGAAACCTTCAGTCATGAATGGTTTAAAAATATCCCTAACTTTCTCACTCTGAACATAGGCAGTTGGTACCATTCCTTTCTCTTTCTTCCTTTTCAGAACAGGACAATTTGCTATTATGTGCCCTGGCTTCTTACAATAGTGGCAAATAACCCTCGAAAATTTTTACTTCACCAATTTCTCTTCCTCTCTTCCTTTAACCTCACTTCTAGATTTTCTTTCTACTCTACTTGGATTATCAACAGTATTCCTTTGAAAGGTTTTCCCTGGTGTCCACTTAGACTTGTGGGTTAAAGCATATTCCTCTGTGAATTTAGCCAATTCTTGCCAAATTTTTTATATTTTTCTCTGCCAACTACCCTTGAATATCGTCAGGAACACAATTTTTAATCTCCTCAATCAGAATGATTTCCCTCAATAAATCAAAGTTATTTTCTACTTTCGTTGTGGCACACCATTGATCAAAACACACAACCTTCCTTTCAGCAAAATCCAGGTAAGATTGGGTTGCTGCTTTTTTTTAAGCTCCTGAACTTTTGTCTATAAGCTTCTGGGACTAGTTCATAAGATTGGAGTATAGCCTGCTTTACAAATTTGTAATCAGCTGCTTGTTGTACAGTGAGATATGAATACACCTGTTGGACTTTCCCTTTAAGAACACTTTGTAGCAGGAGTGACCACTGGTCTGGTGGCCATTTTAAATTTCCAGCTACTTTCTCAAAATGCTGGAAATACTGGTCTATTTCAGCTTCCTCAAATGGAGGAACGAACCTCACCTCTACTGACCAGAAACCTCTCCTCCTGACTAGCATGTGTGTTTTGGACTTCTCGCTCTCCTTGTGTTAGGGTCAGCTTTAATTTAGCTAGTTCTAGCTCATGCTTCCATTCTTTCTCTCTCTCCTCTAACTCTAGTTTTCTCAAAGCTAACTTTACTTCCTCTGAAATTTTCTTCTTTGGAAACTGTTCTAATGCAGCTACTTCAAATACCCCCTTTCCTACATAGTGCTTAACAATCTTTCAGGCAATTACCTTTTTTTCCATCCCAGTTCTTACTGTAAGAATTTTCAACTTACCAACTACAACCATCAATTCTGACTTTTTAGCCATTTTTAAATTAACCACTGAAGGGTTAGCTATGAACTGGTTTTTCTGCTGGTGATTTATACACTCACCGTTTATTTTTAATTTCAAGCTGGAGGTTGAGCCAAACTCAGATGACTGATAACTAAGCACGTCAAAACCCCTAAAGCTTCCAAATTGGTTTGATCCCGGACGATTCCCCCAAACTATGTTACAAGATCAAACCAGCATCCACAAAGAAGGCACATCACACAGGGGTAAAGATGAACAATTACTTTATTAACAAAAATTCACCTTCAATCTTTCATTCAAAATCCCCTCTTTTATAACAATGCCCACTGGTTATTATACAAATCTCTATAAGTGTAAAACTAATAAATTCCCCAGCCTAAATGTAACATATGTAATTAAAGTCTAAGTTAGATTTCCAACCAGTCCACAGAAAGACTTAGACACAAAACAAACACAAAACACACAAGTCTCACAAAACTTTGATCTCAACTGAAGAAAAGATCATAAACAAAATTCAGTTTGTTTGGTAAACTGAAGCCAAAAGATCTTTGAGAGACAGAGAGCACAAAATTCAAAGTTGTCTTCTTGTGTCGTTTGCAGAAAGAGGAACTACTGGCTTGGTCCAGATCCTTCTGGCTGCCTTTGGAATGTTCATCCCTTTTAAAATGCCCAACATTCTAAACTGTCTTCCAGATCATGACTCATGTTTTGTGCCTTCTTTCACTTCACAGCCCCCAGTGGTGGTTTATCATCCAAGTCCAGAAATTTTTAGATCATTTTCTGCACATGCTCAGTCCGTCTCCCACTCTCTCAGCAGTCCACCTTCACCTTGGCTCTCTAAGGCAAACTGTCACTTTTCAACACAAAAACACACAACACAGAGGTCAATACACAACACAGAACTCTGTAACACAGGTAAAGCAACAAATTACGTGTTTCTTTCGATTTACCACCCATTATTGCGCACAATACTGATTCCCATGCAAATGTGAGACCAAGCCTCAGTTAGGAAATAGGCTGACTGATGTTCAGTCCACATGCTTTCCGCCCCTGTCATTTTTTTTCTGTCTTATTCACCTCCAGCACTGAATGTTTCCAAGTGCTGCTGTGTGGTTTCTGACCCGACTACCTGACTCTCTTTCTCTGCAGATGCTGCCTGACCATTTTTCTTTTATGTAACAGTTCTGTAATGCATTCGACATACACGACTTGCTATATTTTTTTATAGAAGAAAACTCATCCACTAATATACGGCACTCAGGATAAACCACATTTTACGATGTTCACAATTGCTTTACTCAACAGCAGATTTTGAAACAGTGAGGTTTAAAATGGCCTCACATGACCATACATTGATTTTTTTAAACTTTGAAGCCAAGTGACAAAAAAAATGACATAAATTCAGGTCTTGACTTGAATTATCAACATGAAAAATTAATTATTGGAAGTGTATTAAGGCAAATTGGTCTTTTGACTTGTAACGTGTATAAGATAATGTGCCTCAATGAACGTAATTGTGTACTCAGTTCTATTTTGATTTGAATTATTTATCTTTTGTAAAGTAATGAATATAAATATCAATACTACTCCAATATCAAAATGAAAATTAAAAGTATGTTTTTTCTCATGAATCCCAGGAGAAATAATTGAGTTTATTCTATTTTTTTCAAACATTTCCATTGATCCTAGCCATTCTCCCACTTATCTCAACCAACACTGCCCTCCTATCTGTTATAGGGGGTGATGTATGGCAACGAATGAACCTACAACTTGGCACCTCTTTGGGATGTGGGACGAAACCGGAGAAACCAGAGAAAAGCCACCTTTTCTCAAGGAGAGCAGGCAAACTTGATCAGGAATGGTCCTGAACCTCAAGATTTGCCTAACAGAGACAGAACCTGCGGTGTCACTGTGACGATCAGCTGCTTCCAAAGCTGAGTTCAAATCTCTACATCTGTTGTGCTTTCCCTGGCTCTTTGAGGTCCTCCAGCCCTGTAACCATACATGATATTTCCAAACAACATTGTGAAGTGCAGCTCATATCTAATATTGTTTGCAAAATCTCTAGTTGCAGTACCTTCACTGATTGAGCTCTAAGCTCAGGAATCCCCTCCCTGCCTCTTAAGATTTTTCTCTTCTCATTTGAGTCTCTTTAAAATCTACCTAAGTTGTTGATTTATACATTCAGCATGGTAACAGGCCATTTCGGCCCCCGAGCTCGTGCCACCCAATTTACACCCCATTAACCTACACCCCTGGTATGTTTTTGAATGGTGGGAGGAAACCAGAGCCCCTGGGAAAGCCTAAGCAGACATGGGGAGAATGTACCATGGGGCGGCACATTTAGTGTAGTGGTTTGCGCAATGCCTTAATAATGCTACCATTTGGGACCGGGGTTTGAATCCTGCTCTGTCTGTAAGGAGTTTGTACGTTCTCCCTGTGTCTGTGTGGGTTTTTCCCAGTGATGCACTCTATCAAATGACTCCAAAGACTGAGTGAGGAACGATAGGCTTTAATACACATTAGATTTCAGCTGGCCTGACTCCATGTGCTCGAATGAATGGAAGGGGGCAAGGAGGTCAACCTTTATGGCAGGTCACAAGGGGAGGGGTTACATGGGGTCGAGTCGTTAGTGGGCGGGGCACCCACTTATACACAGAGCGGCAGCAGTATATACATATCACCACACCCAGGTATTCTCCCACGGTTCAAAATGTTCTGGGGTTGTAGGTTAATCGGGTGTAATTGGGCGGAATGGGCTAGTGGGATGAAATGGCCTGTTTCCGTGCTGTATGTCCACATTTAAATTTAATTTAAAGTCCTTAGAGATAGCGTGGGATTCGAACCCCAGTCCCGATCGCAAGGAAATCACCAGGTACACAACAAAATAGAAGGAGGAATAGGCCATCTAGCCCCTGAGACTTGCCCCATCGTGGCTGCTCTGATCCAGGCCTCATCCTTTCTTCTGTGCCAGTTCCCCAATTTTTCATATATTTATCTACTTCCACCTTTAAATATTTCTAATGATCTCACCCGATCATCTGAGTTGATACCTCTTTTTATGTCCAATATCATCTTTTATTTTGTTTGGTAATACTCCAATGAAGTATCATGAATTGGAAGCAGAATCAGGTTTATCTTCATGAACGTATGTCACGAGATTTTGTGGCCGCAGTTTTATGCATTACAGGTACAAAACTGTTGTAAATTACATTTCCAAAAAAAAAAAAAAAATAATTAGAGCAAAAGGGGGAAAAAGTAGCAAAGTGTCCATCAGTTGGTTGCCCATTCAGACATTTGATGGTGGAGGGGAAGAAGCTGCTTCTGTTCCTTTGGGTGTGTTTCTTCCGGTTTCTGTACCTCCTTCCTGAAAGTTGCAGGGAGAAAAGGGCATGGCTTTGGGAGGTGAGGGATGATAGAGGCTGCTTTCTTGAGACACTGTATTTTAAAGATGTCTTTAATGGAATGAAGAAAATGCCCTGATGACATTGGCCGAGCTTACAACCCTCTGTAGCCTTTTCCTGTCCTGCGTATATTGGCACTTCCATAACAGAGAGTGATGCAATGCTGTCCAGGGTACACCTGTAGAAAGTTGCAAGAGTCTTTGGTGACATACCAAATCTCCACAATCTCCTAAAAAATATGGCCACTGGCGAGCCTTCTTCTGATAGCATCAACATAATAGGCCAGGATGTATATTCAAGGCATCAGGCCCTAACAATGTACCTGGCAGGGTACTGAAATTCGGTACCAACCAACTAGCCAGAGTGTTCACGGATATTTTCAACCTCTCGTTACAGTCAAAGATTCCCACCTGCTATAAGAAGAGTAAGTAGTGTGAGCTGCTTCAATGACGATAGCCCAGTAGCACTAACTTTTACTGTGATTAAATGGTTCAAGAGGCTGGTCATGGCCAGAATTAACATGTACCTAAGCAAAGATCAGGACCCACTGCAATATGCTTATTGTCACAATCGCTCCACAGCAGATGCAATCTCGTTGGCTCTCCACTCAACTCTGGATCACCTCAAAAACAGCAACTCATGCATACAGCTGCTCTTCACAGACTACAGCTTGGCCTTCAATGCCATTATTCCCTCAGTGTGGGTCAAGACTTGCAAACTCTAGGCCTCTGTACTCCACCCTGCAACTGGATCCTTGACTTTCTCATCGGAAGACCAGAGTCAGTACGAATTGGAAACGTCTTCTCCTCACTGATTATCAAGGATGCATGCTTAGCCCACTGCTCTACTCACCCAAGACTGTGTGGCCAGACACAATTCCAATGCCATCTACAAGTTTGCCAATGAAACCACGGTTGTCGGCAGAATCACGGCAGGAAACACGGCAGGAAACGTACAGGAGGGAGATGGATCAGCTTGTTGAATGGTATCATAACAACAATCTTGAGCTCAACATCAGCAAAACCAAGGAGATAATTGTGACTTCAGGAGGAAGTCAGGAGAATACGACCCAGCGCTCATTGAGGGTCCATTTGTGGAGAGGGTCAATAACTTTAAATTCAAGGGTGACAACATCTCCGAAGATCTGTCCTGGAGCCTCCATGTTGATGCAATCACAAAGAAGGCTCGCCAGTGGCTAGACTTTGTGAGGTGTCTGAGGAGATTCACCAAGGACTCTTGCAAATTTCTACATGGAGAACATTCTGGCTGGTTGCATCACTGCCTGGTATGAAGGTACCAACTCTTAGGACAAGAATAAACTCCAGCGGGTTTTTAACTTGCCTATGACATCCCAGGGACCAGACTTCACTCCATCGAGAACATTTACATGAGGTGGTGTCATAAAAAAGCAGCCTTCTATCCTCAAAGACCCTCACTACCCATTCCCTGCCCTCTTCACTCTACTACCATCATGAAAAAGGAACAGGAGCCTAAAGATGAACACTCAATGGCACAAAGATAGCTTCTTCCCCCTGCCATCAGATTAATGAATAGTCAATTATGGTTTTTAGACTGAAATGTTGGGGAAATCCCCGAAAAAAAAATAACATAATTACTGCCCATGTGGTCCTTCACACTGGGCACCTTTTTAGACTGCAAGTACCTGAGTGCCACAGTCCCGGTGGTTGGACGTGCAGTAGAGTGGATGTCCGACAATGAATTTTTCGGTACTATTTATACTGCAGGCTTCGTCTAAAAAGTTGTAAGGGTCCTGCAGGATAAATCGCAGGGCAGGAATTGACTCAACATTCCTGCACATTCCTTTTTAGATGGCCCGTGTAGCGACAAAATTCCTTGATGGTGCCGTTACATGCCCGTAGTCTAAAATCCGTAAATGTACCAAAGACTCTGCTTTACTTTTTGTGCACTTTTATTTTTACTTTATTCTAGTAATGTTATAAAATGGTTATAATATGTATGGTTGCATTGTGATGTTGCCACAAAACATTGAATTTCATGACTTGTTCATGACAATAAATTCTGATTCTCATGTGGAGATGTTGACATGCAGGAATTTGAAGTTCCTTACCCTCTCCGCTGCTGACCCCACGATGAGGACTGGCCTGTGTTCTCCTGGTTTCCTTTCCCTGTTGTGGGTGATCTATGTACAACCTTGAGCTCCTGTACACTTCCTCATTGCCATCTACAATTCTGCCAACAACCGTGGTGTCATCAGCAAATTTATAAATGGCATTTGAATTGTGACTGACCACACAGTCACGGGAGCAGAGAGAGTAGAGCAGTGGGCTCAGCACGCATCTTTGAGGTGGGCCTGTGTTGATTGTCAGTGAGGAGATATTGTTACCGATCCACACTGACTGTGGTCTTCTGATGAGTAAGTCAAGGATCCAGTTGCAGAGGGAGATGCAGAGGCCCATGGTTTGAAGCTTGCTGACCTGTACTGAGGGGATGATGGTGTTGAAATGGTGAGATGTTTATTTTTGTCATAGGTACCATGGTATGAAAATGTTAATTGAAATTCATTGTCTAGGATATTGAGCTTGAATGTTAAAGACTCCCCATGGACTGATACCAACTGCAGGAATGAATAAAAGCTATGTTACTGGCAGCATTAGACTGTCAATAAGGCACAAATTGTGGTCCTGTCTTTCTTTTCAAGTGGGAGTTAAGTATTTTAAAGAAATGTGTATCGTCATGCATTTTGGTAGAAGGAATTAAAAAGGGCAGTATTATTTGGATGGGGAGAAAATTCAAAAATTTAGAGGTGCAAAGGGCATTGGGAATCCTCCAAAGATTAACCTCCAGGTTGAGTCGGCAGTGAAGAAGGCAAATGCAATACAGGTATACCTCGCTTTACGAAACTAGAGTGTTCCTATGGAACCTTTAGTAAGCCAACATTTTTTGAGTGTTCCCAGACCAAAAAGATAGCGCCTCAAATCATACCAAATAACACACAAAACCTAAAATAACACTAACATAGAAGAGGCAGGAATATTATGCTAAACACATAGCCTATAAAATGGAAATAATATATGTTCACTATCATTTCACTTATCAGAATCGGGAAGACGGTGAGGTTTGACAGCCCCGCTGACCGCTCACTGACTGTTCCACTGGCCACTCTGCCAGCCACCCTGGACAGCCCCTCCAGCTGCTCCATTAGCTGCCCTGTGATAGCTCCACTGGCTGATCTGTGAAAGCCCCGCTGGCCACCCTGGACAACTCCACCGGCCACCCTGGAAAGCTTAACCAGCCGCCCTGGACAGCCCCACCGGCCATCCTGTGACAGTTCCATTGGCCGCCCTGCACAGCTCCACTGGCCACCATGGACAACATCGCTGGCCACCCTGGAGAGCTCACGAGTCACCCTGGACAGCTCCACTGGGTTCCCTGTGACAGCTCCACCACCTGCCCTGGACAGCTCAGCCGCTCTCCCTTTGATAGCTCCGCTGGCCACTCTGGACAGCTCCACCAGCCACCCTGGACAACCCCACTGGCCATACGGGACAGCTCCACTGGCCACCCTGGACAGCTCCACCAGCCACCCTTGACGACCCCACTGGCCGCCCTGGACAGCTCCACCGGCTGCCCTGGACAGCCCCACCAGCCATCCTGTGACAGCTCCACCGGCCACCCTGGACATCACCACTGGCCACCCTGGACAGCTCCACCGGCCGCTCTGTGACAGCTCCACCAGCCGATCTGTGATAGCTCCACTGGCCGATCTATGACCGCTCCACTGGCTGCTCTGGAACAGCGCTGCCGGCCACCCTGGACAGCTCCACTGGCCACCCTGGACAGCTTCACTGGCCACCCTGGACAGCCCCACCAGCCGATCTGTGACAGCCCCACTGGCTGATCTGTGACAGCTCCACTGACCACCTTAGATAACACCACTGGCTGCCCTGGACAGCTCCAATGGCCGATCTGTGATAACCCCACTGGCCACCCTGGACAGCCCCGCCGACTTCCCTGAACAGCTCCATCGGCCATCCTGGATAGCTCCACTGGTCATCTTGAACAACTCCTCCGGCCGCCCTAGACAGCTCCACCAGCCACTTCTTCGTAAATGCAAACATTTTCTCATAAAAGCGAACACAGGTTTCTTCGTAAAAGCAAATTTGGGTAAGGTGAGTATTTGTATAGTGGGGTATATCCATATTGACGAGTCCTCATTTGGAGTACGGGGTACATTTATTAAAGAAGGGATGTTTCAAGAATAATTTCTTGAAAGAAGGGATTAACGTTTGAGGAACGTTTGACAGCTCTTAGACTGTACTCCTTGGAGTTCAGAAAAATGAGGAGCACCTCATGGAAACATTTTGAATGTTGAAAGGCCGAGATAGAGCACATGTGGCAAAGTTAGTTCCCATGGAAGGGGAGTCTAGGACAAGAGGGCTTAATGTCAGGATTGAAGGGTGCCCATTGAAAACAGAGATGAATAGCCTGACGGTGATAAACCTCTGGAATTTGCTACCATAGGTAGATGTGGAGGCCAAGTCTTCGGGTGTATTTAAGGCAGAGATTGACATAGTCAGGATATCAAGGATTATGGGGCGAAAGCGGGTGGGGGGGAGGGGGGGGCCGAGTGGGAGAATGCATCAACTCATGATGGAATGGCAGAGTAGACTTGATGGATCGAATGTCCTACTTCTGCTCCCACATGTTATGATCTTAGTATTTCTCAGGGCTTTAACCACTTGGAACCTAGAAGATAGGACCCAGAAGCAGGAAACAGTTCATTCAAACAAATCAATCCGAAGAATCATGTTGACTGCATGTAAATACACTTGCTCCTGATGTGATGTGACAGGAAAGCCGATATTTCTCCCACTCTCATGTTCAGGAGTCTCCCCTTGATTAACACTGAAACAAGTGAATTTGTCACCTGCTACAGTGTTGCGTGTGAAATATTGCTGGTATTAGGAACTGTTCTGCTTGCTTTAATAAAGATAATTTCGATTCAAATTAGTTCAGAATCAGAATTTACAGGTCACAGAATTTGTTGTTTTGCAGCTGCAATCTCAGTGAAAATATTGCTATAAATTACCTTTAAAAATAAATAAATTATGCTAAAATAAGAAAGCGAGGTCGTGTCTGCGGTTCGTTGATCATTTGGGAATGTGACGGCAGCGGGGAAGAAGCTGTCCTTATGCTTGCCTTCAGGCTCCTGCACCAATGATGGCAGAGTGAAGAGGGCATGGCCTGAGGGCTGGGGGTCCTTGAAGACAGAGACTGCTTTCTGAAGACACCGCCTCTTGTTGATATCTTAAGATTGATGACCATCATGGTGCTGCCTGAGTTCATAACCCTCTGTAGACTTTTCCTGCCCTATGCATTGGCACCTTCCGCACCTGATGCAATCAGTCAAGATGCTCTCCGCAGTATAGCAGCTGAAATGTGCAAGTCTTCGGTGACGCCAAATCTCCATTGTTCTGGAATTTTTTTTTGAGATAAATGGGTAGAAACATTTAACTGATATTAATTATGAGACAAATAATTGTCAGAGAGACCCAAGTGCAGAAAAGTTAGAAAGATGATTAATGATCAGAATAATTAATTTTTATGTTGCACAATTTTTTTTTTGGCAAATTGCTCTTCTTGTTTTGCCTCATGGATTTTGCCCAGGGAATCTTGAGACATTAAGAATGTTGGTTTCTGAGAGGATCTTAGAAACATCATTATCAGACATCAGAAGTGCTGACACTGAAAGGGATAATCAGTACAAGGAATTCCCATCAGTCCAATCTATAAAGAGTATACATTCTTCTTGTAATCACACTTGCTTAGCGTGTGTTTGGCATGAACCCAGTATAAAATAGCATAAAATGGGTCAAAGACCAGATGAAACAGCATGGTTCACTGTTAGACCGAAGAATTAAAACAGACTACAGGCACTGCCCTGACTTGCGATTTTCATCCATCTGCACATACGACCAAATGTTTTGAAAAAAATAAGAAAAAATATAAAATTTACGTGGTTTATGTTGCATGAGGGATACAGGGCATGTAAGAGTCATAATGTGCGTACTTACTTTGTTAGCTGGCGTCCTGGGGTCCGTGGGCTGGGTGCGGCCATCTTGATTCCTGTGCGCATGTGTGCGTCTTCGATGGGTGCACGCACAGGTGGGTTTGTGTATTGGAGTTTGGTTGGCACATGCACGTGGGTTAGGCGCCCGGACGATATTGAATTTGTGCCCTTAACTCTCACGCATGCGCTAACTGAACTCCAATACATGAATCCACCATGCACATGCCAACCGAAGACTCAGGCATGCGCACAGGAATCAAGATGGTCGCACACAGGAATCAAGATGGCCGCACCCAGTTTACGGACCTTGGGACACTGACTAACAAAGTAGGCACATTTTGGCTTTTACATGCCCTGTATCCCCGTTATAGTTTGTCAAATTCAACATTTGATTAAAAAGTTTGCTTTAAGATTTCAGTATTCCATTCGTGGGCAAAATTCCAACTTGTATCCATTTCAAAATACAACTGATCCTTCGGTCCCAATCACGATAGGACCAGGCTCACTTGCTGATTCGTAGCTGTGTAGCAATCAGAGAACAACATCGCTGTGGAGGAGAGAGAGGCTGCAAGGAAGTCCAAACCCAACAACACATGAGCACATGATTCACCAAGTACATACAAGCAAAATTTACAGAATTTCCCCCCTTCAAATGACAAATGTACTATACAAATGTTGTTGAATACACATAGAGTGCGAATGAGTTGTGAGAAGTATGCAGTAATTAGAAGGATACATCTTCAGGTTGTATTTTTGCACAGTCCGTGAGTCTATGAAGCTTTCAGTAGAGCCTGTGTCGATTAGGCATTTAGTAGAATATTACCTTCACAGTCACCATGGAGTTGCTGAGCTGGTGAGATCTGTCCTGATCTAGGACCATCAAGACTAGGACCCTGGAGACTCCATGCTCCTCACTTGAGTGGCCCCCACTGTACTGGGTTTCCCTGCGTGGGTAAGATGGCCTCATCCTTGTGGTGTGGCAAGATGGCTGTCCTCCTTCTTCTTCTAACGATGTTGGCGCTGAGCTTGAATTTGGGTCGTGGCAAGATGGCCACCAAGTCTTTTTGCGCCGTTTGCTCACCGCCACCCTTGTTGGCGTGTTGTGCAGCAAGTGGTGTCAGCTGAATTCAGGGCAAATGTCTTGGGGCTGGAATCGGATCTGGGACCGGTGCAGGTTGTGGATTTCCCCGGCCTTCCCCTTGCGTGACAAACCCTCGCCCAATGCCCTTTCATGCCACAGCCAGAACACACTGAGTCTTTTGCCGGGCAATGAGATTGGGATGCTGGAACTTGCCGCAGAAAAAGCATTCCCTGGTATGGGAAGAGGCAGGGGTAGTGGGAGCAGCTGGTCCTTGGAAGGTCTCACCTGGGTGAGCGAGCTCACTGGCTTCGAGGTCATCGTTCTCAAGCTTGGCCTGTTCCAGTGATTTGGCCAGCTCGACGTGGCTAGCCAGGTCTTTCTTTCCCAACTCGAGCAGTCGCTGCCTCATGTACCTTGAGCAGACCTCTGCGACTAGAGTATCCCGGATCTGTTCTTCCTCATGAACGAGGCCTGTTGCCGATTCATACCTGCACTTCTTGGCAAGTGTTCACAGGTCCAGCAGGTAGTCATCGATGGTCTCTCCTGGCTGCTGGTGACGTAGAGCGAGTCAGTGCCTCACTAGGTCCTCCTTCTGTGACTTCAGGAATCTAGTCTTCAACGCCTCGATAGCAGCGTCATGCATAGTGCATCCCTGATGACTGCATACCCTTTCGTTCCTACCCTCGAAACGAATGTGACTCTCCTGAGTTCATCGGTGTGGAAGACATCTCTGGTCATGTTCAGGTAGGGCTGGGAGCAGTCTAGCCAGTGCGTGAACTCCTCAACTGCGTCAGGGAACAGAGGGTCTATCAGCAGTATACCTCGCTTGATTAGCCCTTACATTGTTTAGGGAATAAGCTAATGAAATTGTAGCGTGAATAAAAGCTCTCAGGACTGGAGAACAAATGCTTTCATTAGTTTATAACTAAGGGTAGGGTCTCACAGTTGTCTTTAGAAGGGTTCTGGATTGAGGCGGAAAACCAGAATTATAAGTGAACAGATGAGGGTGGAGCCAGGAGGTGGGGCCAGCCATCAGCACAACACACTACCAGTGAATCCCAGTTCACTGCACTTAGGATCTTACATGTTTGAATAAGTTCACCCCTCATTTTCTAAACCCGAAAGCATACAGCCCCAAAATGTCTGGCTTCTCTTGAAAGCACAATCCTCTCAACCTCGCAATCTGCCTGGTGAAAAATGCAAACGTGGCAGATGCTGGAATCTTGAGAAAACATGGAAATGCTTGAGGAACTTAGACTTGATAAAAGGTCCAGACCCCAAATATTGACCAACCCGTGAATGCTGTCTGAGATCACTTCACTGAGCACCTTCACTCTGTCCGCATCAGTGACAGGGGTTCACCAGTGGCTATCTCTTTCAATTTTGCACCCCTCTCCCGCACTGACAAGTCTGTTCATGGCCTCATGTACTGGCAAACCAAGAGCACCCATCAATTGGAGGATAAACACCTAACTTTCCATCTGGGTACTCTCCAACAGGTTGATATTAACATCAACCTCCAGTTTCTGCTAACCTACTCCCTGTCCTCCCTTTCTTCTCTCTCCCTCTGTCCTCTTCCTCCAGCTCTTCTCCCCTTCCCTCTCCATTCACAGAGCCATCACCCCTCCCCCTGTTTACTGGTGTGTCCTACCTCCCTTATCCACCTATTACCTCCTGCCTGTGGGACAGTGCATCTCCCACTGCCTCTTGCTCTTCTATTTTCTTCAGGAGCCTGCCTACGTTTATCTCGTACTTTGATGAAGTGCTGAAGCCCAAAATATTGATTATGTATCTTTATCTTTCCTATACAAAGGACTGTTTGACAAACTGAGTTTCTCCAGCATTGTGTTTTTACTTCAATCATGGTATCTACCAACTTTCACATTTTACTGCTTGCTCTCCAACCTACTGGGTTCTTCCAGCAATTCTTTGTTCGATTAGCCCAGTACGTCCCCTTTGGACTGTCTTCACTGTCCCAATGTTCATTTTTAGGCCTTTTCTCCACCCTGTACAACTGCAGCAAACCTCCATTTACTTAAGCTACACCCTCCTTTGCAATAAAGGACAAAATTCAGTTTGCCTTCCAACCGCAAGGGGCGGCACAGTTGGCGTAGCGGTTAGCACAATGCCTTTACAGCGCCCGGGACCGGGGGTTTGAATCCTGCACTGTCTGTAAGGAGCTTGTACCTTCTCCCCATGTCTGCATGAGTTGTTCCTGGGGGCTCCGGTTTCATCCCACTGCTCAAAATGTACTGGGGGGGTCGTAAGTCAATTGGGTGCCATTGGGCGGCAGGGGCTCGTGGGCTGAAATGGTCTTTTACCGTGCTGCACGTACAAACTCCTTACAGACGGTGCGGGATTCGAACCCTGGTCGCAATCATTGGTGCTGTAAAGGCATTGCACTAACCACTGCACCAACTGTGTCGCACCAATTGTCTCTGCTATTTTTATATTGTTTGTTTTGATTCCTGCTCTATTTCTGCTTACAATTTATTATTCCCCCATCCAAGATTACTTGTGCTTTTTACATTACACAAGTGCCTGCAAAGTCCCAAGGATGCCAGTGCTGTTATATAAATGGAAGTCTACTTTTTTCTCTTTTGCCTCATGCTGGCACTACAGGGAGTGGAAATCAACGTTACTTCTCTTGATTTCATTTATCTCTGATTAGCAGCAGCAAGAAACTATCGCTTTTTCTGCATTATGTTAAGAAGTATTTTGAGATGGACCAAATATTAGCATGACATCCACCAGGCAATTATTTCCCCGCATCAAATAAATTGTTTTTGCTGCCTTAAGTCTACCTGTGCACATGTTCTCAGTGTTCTCTGTTATTCAAGGTGACCGCAAATCAACTTGCAGAGTCCAGCTCAGTTAAAATTTGACATTCTCCCGCTTTCTAATGACTAACATTTTGGCCAGCCTTTGTTCAGGATATTGGCCCCAGGTGCTCTGACTGTTACCATTAAAAGTCCTGCTGATCTGCAAACTGCTCACATGACCACGTTGCATCATGCCTCGTGACTCTAATGGGTCCTGCAATCAAGCCGCTCCAGGTAAATAGTTGAGATCTTAAACATATATTCCACTATGGGAGCTCCACCCAGGGGATCCTTTGAAATGATGGGTTCATCTGAAGAGACAAAACTACCGGGACTTGTTGGAACTCAAATTCTCAGCTCAGATCATTTTGCTGCTTATTTATCTTGTGATAAGAATGATTTAGCACAGGGTGCAAGTCACTGAATTTTAGTCTTGAAATAAGATAGATAGTTCCTTTGTTGTTGTATTCCTGCTATTTTACTCAGAAGTGGTTGATTGTTTCTATCAAGGACAGAATGGAGAAGATAGCTGTTTCAGCTTATTTTGACTTTATTATGAGGAACGAAACATGAAAAGGTCCTATCAGGTCACAGATAAATATTTGTCAGCTGCTTGTAATTCTAAACCCAAGGCTGACTAACATACAAACTTAGTCATGGACATCTCTCTAAGACAGTGGTTCTCAACCTTTTTCTTTCCACTCACATACCACTTTAAGTAATCTCTGTGCCATCAGCACTCTGTGATTAGTAAGGGATTGCTTAAGGTGGCATGTGAGTGGGAAGGTTGAGAATCACTGCTCTAGACCCATTTGTTACTGAGCTATTTTGCTTGAGAAAAATTGTCATGGGCCCATTTCCTTTGGAGTTATGAAACCGTGCACATAACGAGTCAATGAAGTATGATTAAAACAGTGGTTTTCAAACTTTTTTTTCCACCCACATCCCACCTTAAGCAATCCCTTACTAATCACAGAGCACCTATGGCATAGGAAATACTTCAAGTGGTACATGAGTGGAAACAAAAAGGTTGAGAACCACTGCTCTAAAGGATAGAAAACAATTACATATTGCTGAACAATGATAATGTGCCCTCCGAAGAGAATTATTGCAATATAATCTTTATCCAGCTGAACGTTTGTCATGATACAACTCGATATGGTTGACAGATTGTGATGAGAGAGGGTTGAGACAGTGTAATCTGTTTTCTAGAGAGTGATAGCCATTGGCGAATTTCCTTTCAGAGAAAAAGTGGAACATTTGACCGTGTTGTTCCATTCAGTGGAATGGGATTCAACATCCATTCCTCAGTCACAAAATAGCAGTGATGATCTGTTTTGTTGGGTTTAGGGCTACACTAGAATTCAACTGAGTCCTTCCAACCAAATGTTGCACCTGGACTGATTATGTGAAAGATTTAAGGCCCTTTCACACTTGCCTCCCACTAAATTGGCTGTTCAGTGTCCTGGGGTAGGAATGGGGATTTGGCTTTTCATACTTGACCCCTCCTAACTGGGACACTGAACGCTTTCACACTTGCAAGGAGCCACCCCCAGGGTTAGGACTGTTCTACCTGTGACGTCATGACGCATCGACCGATGGTGGACCTGCCTTAAATCCTCATCAATGTATTATGATCTCATATTTAAACAAAATTAATCATGCCTAATTACAACATAGTTAAGCTTTATGTGCAGCACAGTATGAGCCCTTCAGCCCCTGTTATTGTTGTTGTGTCGACCTTTATAAACCTTTATAATGGACCGTGGGAAAGTGCAAGCAATAAATAGCAATAGTGGACAATTTTTAAACAGTGTGGGACAGTTGATAATGCTATTGTGCACAATTTATATAGCATGGAAAAGTTGGTAGCACTGTCGAGTTCAATTTATAAATACCATAGGAAAAAACGATGGTGGACCTGCCCTCCCAGAAATCCATGCATCAGAAAAAGGGCTGTATGCCTGGCTGCATACATGGAGCATTCATAGAGGGGTTTCTTTGCCACATGGTATTCTGGGAAGTCAGGTCCGCCATTGCCTTTTCCCCCCATTACCTTTATAGCACTACCAATTTTCCCATGCTGTTTAAAAATTTGTCCACTCTTGCTAATTATTGTTGTTTATTTCTATTTATTTTCTCTCTCTCTCTCTCCCACTGCAACTTTCCCATGGCAAAGTTTATTCCTTCATTTTAATCTTTTCTTCCTGCACTCATGCAAAAACTTGGGTCATTTCAATCCCACAAGGCATTCACCCCTTTCACACTTGTCAGATTGTAACATCGGCGTCTGCAGATGCCGGGAATTGTACTAGGGGTCGAGGCCGTCAATCCCCATTGTGAGATGACGGCCAGCGTTGAGCTGATTTAGCTTTCACACTTGCCACTTTAAGGACTGATTGGCGTTTGATTCTTGGGATCACTTGCAAGTTGGCTGATTTTAGTTGGTGAACTGGAAACAATGATCTGGAAGATGGGAAGTTAAATAATTTTGTCTCAGAAGCAACCATTAATCGAATAACCAAATTTTATTAATCCTACTCTGGAAGGGAGTCCCATTTATCTTTGTATCCAAGCCTAAACCCTCATTCCCCTCATGCCCCCAAACCTGTTGCACAAGGCTGTGAGATCATGACCCCTGTGTCACCTGCACCCCTCAACAAATTCTACTGATGCACCATCAATAGTATTCTGTCAGAAATCATCGCTGCCTGGCACAGGAAAGGCTCCACCCAGATCTGCAAGAATCTGCAGAGTTGTATGTGGCTCAGGTCATCGCACATACCACATCTGTCAACTCTACCTGCATTCCCCTCTGCCAAAGATTCATCCTACCACAACCACACTCTCTTCACCTCCCTCCTGTCTGAAAGAACACAAGAAATAGTAAGGATCCTTCAGCCACAAGAGTCGTTGGTTATCTGTGAGTAGTTATTTATTGGTATTTAATTCTAAGGGTCTATTTATTTATTGATTGATTGATATCTATTTATTTATTTACTTTACGGGTTGATTTTGAAAATCGAGTGCAGGCTCTAGTGTGCAGGTGCGTGACGTTGAGTGGGGGGGGGTAGAATTTAAAAAGGGAAGGACAGTTTCTCTTGCTGTTTACTTGGTGAGGAGCCTTCAGTCAGGTGAGGCTGGTGACTGCTGGTAATTGATTATCGTGGGAGGGATTAATTGGGTAATGAAGAAAATTAGCAGGAACCAATAAAAAGGAGGGCCTGCTAAAGGAGTGGCCTAGTGAGGAAGGTTTTGGCTCAAGAGGTTTCGGTGAGCTGAGGATTAACCTGCTACAAAGAAAGGTAAGGCTAGTGTGATTTAAGTTTTTTAATTACATATAGGTAATGGAGACTGCCAGGGGATGTGGTGTGCTTGGGATGTTGGAATTCTGGGACATAACACTTGTTCCTGATAGCTGCACCTGCAGGTGGTACATTCAGCTACAGCTCCTCACAGCCTGAATTAGGGAATTTGCGCTAGAGTTGGATAAACTGTGGATTTTGGGGGAGGCAGAGGTAGTTTCAGACAGGAGTGCTGGGGAGGCAGTCACTCCTAAATTTCAGGAGGTAGGTAGATGGGTGACTGTCAGGAGAGGGAAGGGAAAGACTCAGAGTGCAGGATTCCCCTGAGGCAGTTCAAGTCCAAAACAGGTATAGCCTTTTGGCTACTGTTGATGGAGATGAGTGTCTAGGGACAAGTCAAGATGTTGATATCTCTAGTACAGAGGCTGCCCCCCCCCCCCCACAGGCTCAGAAGGGAAAGGGGAAGAAGAGATAGTGATTGGGGACTCTGACTAGTCGTGTGAATAAGGGATTCTGTAGTTGAGATCAAGGCTCCTGACTGGTGTGTTGCCTTCCAGGTGCCAGGGTCAGGGACATCTCTGATTGAGTTCACAGCCTTCTGGTGGGGGAAGGAGAGCAGACTGATGTGTGGTCCTTGTGGGGACTAATGACATAGAGAGGAATAGGGATGAGGTCTTAAAGTGAATACAGGGACTTCGGTAGGAAGTTAAGAAATAAGACCTCAAAGGTGATGATCTCAGGATTGCTGCCTGTGCCATGTGATAGAGAGGGTAGAAATAGGAGGATGTGGCAGATGAATGCATGGCTCAAATGTTGGTGCAGGGGTCAGGGGTTTAGATTTGTGGATCATTGGAATCTCTTCTGGGGAAGGTCTGACCTCTACAAACAAGATGGTCTGTATCTGAACTGGAGAGGGACTAATATCCTGGTGGGCAGGTTTGCTAGAGCAGTTGGGGAAGGTTTAAACAAGATTGGCAGGGGGTGGGAATCTGAAACTTTTTGCTGAGAAGAGGGTAGAAAGAAACCTGGGTGTAAAGGTAGACAGAGTTGAAATTGGAAATGAATCCAAACTGATGTGTAGCAAATGAGGCAAAAAAGAAAGACAAGGGAAAAGATAAGATAATTTGGTGCACAATGGAATTACCAAGAAATCAGATCCCGGTCTAAGGGAATTGTACTTAAATGCACAGAGTATTAGGAATAGGGTAGATGACCTAGTTGTGCAGATGCAAATAGAAAGGTCTGACTTTGTGGCCATCACCGAAACATGGCTGAATGAGGGATGTGATTGGGAACTGAATGTACAGGGTTACACCTTGTATAGGAAAGATAGGCAGGTAGGAAGAGGGGATGGCCTGGCCCTGATGGGAAACAATACTATTAAATAACTTGAAAGAAGAGACATGGGAATTGTGGGTTGAAATAAGAAATGGCAAGGGTAAAAAGGCCTTACTAGCAGTAATATACGGACCCCCAAACACCAGCTGGGACGTGGATTGCGAGATGCAGCTGGAATTAGAAAAAGCAGGTCAGAAGGAGAATGTCCAGATAATTATGGGAGAATTTAGCATGAAAGCGGATTGGGAAAGTCAGGAAGGTGCAGAATCTCAGGAGAAAAAGTTTATAGAATGCCAAAAGGATGGCTTTTTGGAACAGCTAGTTGATCAGTCCACCAGAGGATTGGTGGTTTTGGATTGGGTGATGTGTAATGAATCTGAGGTGATTAGGGAATTAAAGGTTGTGGAGCCCTTAGGAAGTAGTGATCACAACATGATAGGGTTCATCTTCCAATTTGAAAGGGAAAATATATCAGGTGTGTCAATATTTCAATGGAATAAATTACAGTGAGATGAGAGAGGAACTGGCCCAAGTTGGCTGGAAAAGTAAGCCAGATGGGGGGGGGGGGGGGGGAAATGACAGAGCAGAATTAGTTGATCTTTCTATAAGAATTAAAAAAAACACAGGACAGATAAAATCCAAGGAAAATTATGAACAGTAAAATGATGCAGATGTGGATAATAGGTTAAAGCTAAAACAAAAGCAAAAGGGCGGGCTTATAGGGGAGCAAAAATTACTGGAAAAGCAGAGGACTGGGAAACATTTAAAAACACAGACAAAGAAAGTCATTAGGAAAGGAAAAATGAATTGTGAAAGGAAATTGGCAAATGTCATTCAAAAGGATACTAAGAGTTTCTTCAAATAGATAAAAAGTAAAAGAGAGACGAGGGCTGATTGAAAATGAAGCTGCAGAAATTGTAATAAGTGACAAAGAGATGGCAGAGGAACTAAATGGATATTTTGTGTTAGTCTTCACTGTGGAGGACATTAGCAATATACCTGATATTCAAAGGTCTCTGGGAATAGAATGAAGTACCGTCACGATAACAAGAGAGATGGTGCTTAGTGAGCTGAATGATCTAAAAGTAGATAAGTCTCCGGGACTGGATGAGAGGTACCCATGGGCTCTGAAGGAGGTGGCCTTGGAGATTGTAGAGCACTGCAATTGATTTTCCAGAAATCAATAGACTCTGGCATGGTTCCCGAGGACTGGAAGGTTACAAATAAGGTTCCACTGTTTAAGAAAGGAGGGAGGCAGAAAAGGAAAATTTATAGACTTCTTAGTCTAACTTGGGTAGTTGGAAAAAATCTTGGAATCGATCCTCAAGGACGAGGTTATGGAATATGTTGAGGTACATGGCATGATCGGTCCAAGCCAGCATAGGTTTCAGGAAGGGAAGATCCTACTTGATCAACCTAATGGATTTTATTGAGGAAGCCTCAAGTAGGGTGGACAAGGGAGAGGCTGTGGATGTTGGGCAAAAAGGCTCTTTAATAAGATGAGAGCATATGGAATTACCAGAAAAATAGATTGGGTAGAGCATTGGCTGATAGGTAGGAAGCAAATGGTATTGTATGTGGAACGTTTAGTGACTCTTGGACTCTATTCATTAGAATATAGAAGAATGAGAGAGGATCTCAGAAACATTTTAAATAATGAATGGATTGGCTAGAGTGGATGTAAATAAGATGTTTCCCTTGTTGGGTGATTCCAGGACAAGAGGACACTGTCATAGAATTAAAAAGTACCAATTTGCAACAGAGATGAGGAGAAATTTCTTTAGCCAGAAGATTGTGGATTTGTGGAATTCGTTGCCACATGCAGCTGTGGCGGCAGGATCTTTGGGGATTTTTGAAGTTGTGCCCTCTTGTCCTAGATTCCCTACCTTGAGCAGCATGGTTGGCATAACGGTTCGCGCAATGCCTTTACAGCCCCAATGATCGGGACTGGGGTTCAAATCCCCTGTTGTCTGTAAGGAGTTGGTACATTCTCTGTTTCTCCATGGGTTTTCCTTGAGGGCGCTAGGTGGGTTCCACCCACTGTTCCAAACTTACTAGGGGTGGGGGGGGGGCACAAACTCGTGGGCAGAAATAGCCTGATAATGTGCTGTAGGTCTAAATTTAAAATGAGACACTTAAAATTCAGGATGTTACAGCCGCGTGTGCTGATAAGCATATTTTCAGGAAATGTTTGCAATCAGAATAAATTGTCATAGTCAATGAACATGTGAGTAATTAGAACATCCTAATTTCATTCAATACTTTGCAATCAATCTATTCTTTGGTGGTCTGTGCTGGTTTAAAATATTTACTACTTGGTTTTTAAAAAAAAAAAAATCCCTTTTATTCTTGGATAAGAATTCATTTGATCAAGTTGTGTTCACTATCGTAAGGTATCCAAGCAAATCTTTGTCAATGACTTCCTTTGTACGTTGGAATCTCTGTTGTGTGACATCAGCTGATTGACCTCTGAAACCACTCACAACTCCCCGGACATGTGGCCCTCATGGACTCGCCAATTAACTCCGTGGAGAAGCACTGGAAAGAGGGTCCAGATATAAATGGCAGGTGTGGTTGGCATACATTGCCCTCAATCTCTTGGCAAATTTAAAAAAAAGGCTGTTGAATTATTATACAAGAAAACTATAATAATGAGTTTATTGTCATGTTCTGTACATTGTACATATGCACCAAAATTGTTAGTTGAACAAGTGCTTTTTAGTTAAAAAAACCAACTGCAAAAACAATGCAAAGACGACTATGATGGGATATTTCACTGAATTAAAAATCAGAATTTATTGACATGAGCACAAAATTGTTATATGGCAGAGTCACAGTGCAAAAGATAGATAAATAGAAAGATATAAATATTCTAAAATAGTGCAAGAAAAATAAAAAGTCAAAGTGAGCCTATAGTTCACTGATCATTCAGGAATCTGATGGCAGCGGGGAAGAAGCTGTCCTTATGCCGCTGAGCTTGGGCATCTGTAGCAGAGTGAAGAGGGCTTGGCCTTGGTGGTGAGTCTCCTATTGAGGCTTGTTTCTTAAGACACTGTTTCTTGTAGATGCCAAAAGGGATCATAAATGATAAATATTCAGTTATCCTTGTGCATAAAAATGTGACATCAACAGTGCTGACAATCCTTTTGTGGTATTGGAGCAGTCCCTGGTTAGTGTAAGTGGAATCTGGTCGCTGTCGGAAAGAAACTGTTCTTGAAGCAAGAGGTCCTGGTTTTGAAGCTTCTGTCCCTTCGGCCTAAAGGCAGAAGTGAGAAGAGATTGTAACAAGGTTTTTTATTTTTGAAGTGTGTAAGGGTTAAAATGGATTGCAAATTTGCAAGCAATTCTGTATGTGGCTTTCTGGATTTTGTTTAACATATTTTTGAGTGTTTTCTAATGTTCGAGCCAAGGTCTTGCATCTTTTTAGAGAGGTTATATTTTTTAGTTTTAGTTCCTCTGTTCTACAAAAAGGAATTTGAACGTTCCAACAATTTTTATTGACCATCTAACAAAGTTTTAGCACTGCCTAACAATGTTTAATGACTTGTAACAAAATATATGGCAATTGATGATAATGTTAACAATGTTTAATATTGTTTAATAAACTTTAGGGAAAACTCAACTTTAGCATGGATTAGTTTGAACGTGTCATAGTCAACAACATTCTGATATCCTTCAAATAACTATAGGAAATTAGTCACTAAAAAGTATTTGTGTTAGCAGTCTGGATTTTGTTATATAATTTTGGAACAAATTATGGAAAAAATAATTGCATTGATTTCAATTAATAAATCTATTGAAACATCAAAGATTTGTGCAAGAGGCAAGGGCTGCCATGGAATTCCAGAGACGAGATCAGTGCACACTGAGATCTACTCACTATCAAACAATGTGGCTTTCCTTCTACCACCACCAACTTGACCCTCACTCCCCTATCCTATATTACCTGCACATCTGCCTTGGCTCCTCTGCACCCATGCACAACAAGCACAGGATTCCTCTTGTATTACCCATCCAGCCACTACATCCAAAATATACCCTCTTCCATTTCTACCACCTACTATGTGATCCCATCACCAGACTTGTATTCCCCTCTCCTCCCTTCTCTGCCTTTTGCAGACACCATTCCCTCCATGACTCCTTTGTGAACTCCTCCCTCCCACCAATTGTCCCTTTAGCATTTACCTCAATGACCACAGAAGATGCTCCATGTGCCCACACCTCCTCCTTCAGTCCCATTTGGGACACCAAACAGGCTTTCCAAGTGTAGCAACATTTCACTTGTGAATCTGCAGTGGTCATCTACTGCATCCAGTGCTCCCATTGTGGTCTCCTCTCCCTCAGAGAGACTGGGTGCTGATTGGGAGATGGGTTTATTGAGCACCTTGGCTCTGTCTGCTACCATAACCTGAATCTCCCATTGGCCACTCATTTCAATTCCCCCCACCCTATTCCCTTGTAGACATATCTATCCATGATCTTGTGCACTGCAAACTGAGACCAGCTGCAAATTGGAGGAACAACTTCAATCTGGGTATCCTCTTACTGGATGGCATTAACACTGATTTCTCCAGTTTCTGTTAAATCCAACCCCTTTCTTTCCCATTGCATTTCCCTCTGCTTTCTTTCTCACTTCTCTTTTCTCTCTGTCTCCTTTCAGAGCCAATATCAATTTGCTCTTTTCCTCCTATCATAACCCATTAACATCTTTTGGCCAGAGGTCTGGAGTCCTCCCACTTTTTCTCTCAAGACTTTATTCAGATGCCTTCCTAATTTTTGCTTCTACCTTGAAGGGCATAGTCACGAAACATTGGTAATATATCTTTACCTCTTATGGACACTGAGACCAACTGAGCTTCCTCCAGCATCTGTTTTTACTCACTGTTGAAACCCTGCTGACCTCCCTCAGGCCATCTTGTCATTTGCATCTGGAAAAGGTTGGCACTTTGGGCAATGTTTGGACACCGGTTGTGGCTAGCAGAATCACATTTGTTCTCCCTTTGCCCAGTGTTTCAAGCCTTGAATCTGAATTGAGATGTTTGTCATTGTGCTGTGTACTGATAAACCTTGTGTGCTATGCAGGTAAATTAGGGCAGTACAGTTGGTGTAGTGGTTAGTGCAATGCCTTTACAGTACCAGTGCTTGGAACCTGGGTTTGAATCCTACGCTGTCTGTAAGGAGTTTGTGCCTTCTCCCTGTTTGTGTGGGTTTTCCCTGGGGGCTCTGGTTGATCCCACTGTTTGAAACTTACTTGGGGTATTGGTTAAGGGGGTGTAGTTGGGCGTCACAGACTCGTGAAATGGCCTGTTACTGTGCTGTAGGTCTACACTAAATCTCCAGCAGGTAATACAAAATGCAGCAACAGTATAGAATACAGAGAAAACCCCAGTTAAAACAATGTGAAGTGATAGGATAGCAAGATGAAGAGATGCAAGCCACTGCTTTTGATTGCATTGACATGCAGGATCCAGGGAAGATCCTCAGATGTTGACACCCAGAAATTCTTCACCTCCTGAGGAAGTAGTGGTGATGGTGTACTGCCTTGGCCATAGCATCTATGTGGTTGAGAAAGTGAACTGAAAATTTCTCAGCCCTGCTTCTGAGGAGGGGACTTTGTCCCTTTCATCACAGCCTGCCTCAGTGGATTTAAGCATGCAAATCTTGGCTATGTCTTCAGGGCTACATGGCTCTTTTTCTTATATAAATTGTTTCTCATAGAAAGGGCTAAATTATTAAGGTCCAAACAAGTAAACAATCCACTTTTCTGCAGGTCAAGTGATTTATATTTAAAAAAAAAAAAAAAAACTTTTAGCTGGGTCAGCAGCATTTCTGGAGATTTCTGATCAACTGTTTAGCCATCACACCTTTGAGATTCTGGACTGGCCAGGGAATTATGTTGGTGATGCCCATGAGGATGTGTAGATGGAGAATGGCAGAAAAAATATTTCCATGTTGGTGTCTAATCCAGCAAGGAGAGTAGTTTGATGCCTAAAAGATTAAGAATCAGAATCTGGATTTATTGTCATGAACAAGTCATGAAATTTGGTGTTTTGTGGCAGCGTCACAGAGCAAATGTTCGTATTAAACCATCTTGTGACATTACTATATTAAAAAAAATAAAAATAATAACAATAATGGGGCACAAAAAGTGAGGCAGTGTCTTTGGTTCATTGTTCATTCAGAAATCTGCTGACAACAGGGAAGAAGCTGTCCTTGTGCAGTTGAGAGCTTGAGGCTCCTGTACCTTTTCCCCAATGGTAGCAGAGTGAAGAGGGCATGGTCTGGGTGGTGGGGGTCATTGAGGATAGAGGCTGCTTTTTTAAGACACTGCCTCATGTAGATGTCCTCGATGGAGTGAAGTCTGGTGCCTGTGATGTTGCAGGCTGAGTTAACAACCCTCTGGAGTTTATTCTTGTCCTGTGAGTTGGTGCCTCCGTATCAGGTAGTGGTGCAACCAAATAGAATGCTCTCCATGGTACACCTGTAGAGGCTTACGAGAGTCTTTGATGTACCGAATCTCCTCAAGCACCTCACAAAGTACAGTATAGATGCTGGCAAATGTTTTTTGTGATGGCATCAATGTGGAGGCTCCAGGGCAGATCCTCAGATGTTGACACCCAGGTATTTGAAAAGACATGGTTACTGGAAATTTATACAGAGATGAAGTGTTTTTAAGTTGAATTAAGGTTCACTAATAGATCTTGCTGTTAATAATGACCTCAGTACGAGTTCAGGTTGGTTTAAAATTTGGCTTATATTTACTTATTTCCTATTTCATCAATTTTAAAGAAAGCTCAATTTTAATACCGTTTAATTTTGTAGTAATTATTAAAACATAAGAATCAGAGAAAGATACAGCAGGGAAACAGTCCAGTTGATTATCAGTTACTCATTGACATTAATTCTACAATAATCCCACTTTATTCTCCCCATGTTCTCCTCAATTCTTCACACTTGCTATATTTACACGACAGGCAATTTTCAGGAAACCATTTATCCTACTGATTTGTGTGTCCTTGGGATGCAGAAGAAACTGGAGCCTCCAGCAGAAGCCATCGCAGTCATGAGGAGAGGCCAAGGGGGAACCTCTGCTTCCTGTGCTGTGACGCAGCGGCTGTAGTCACTGTGCCACCCCATGGCCTAAAGTGGCTCCTGCATTATTTGCCTTGTTTCAAACCACCTCCTTTCAATGGCATAATCCTTCACACTTTGTTCCCTCAGTATTAGTAAAGGAACTTCTTATCTCCCACTGTTTCAGCCTGAGATCTTGCTTGGGCACCATTTGATGGACCTTGGCAGTGGCTTATGAGGAGCCTGGTATATGCTGTGATTAACTTTCCTGAAGACTTTATTTGCTTAAATATATTTCTTTAAAGAAGTCAGATTTAACAGGAGGAATCTAACCTACTTCTGAGCCTTATTGCATCTATGAAAATATTTGAAGATGATATGAAGTTAGCAGGAGTTCTTTAATATTTGTAATATTTGGAAGTTTTGCTCTTTGATAGTGACATGGTAGGAATAACATGGACAACAAAAACATTTCAATGTTTTTTTTCATGAAAATAAATTGGGGATTACGATAGACAACTTCAAGCTGAACACAAAAGATAATTTCAGATTTACTGTATCAAGTAGGAAGTCTAGAGAATCATTAAATGAACTTTTATTGAATTTAGTGTGATTAATCGCATAATGATGCAGTTCAACTGAGCTAAAAAATATTTTGCTGCTGATTGTTCACTTGTACTCAGCATCTGATGCCTCTTGTGTCACTATCCAACTATAGTCAGCCAGCATTGATGTATTCCAGTTGCCCTGATGCCGTTTTTCCATGGTTGCAATGTGCTGGTGAAATTCTTCACCATGTTCGTTACTGGCTGAACCAAGATCAGCGGGGAAGTTGCCCAAGTGCGAATGCAGAAAATGAATTTTCAATGACATGTGGCACTTCATGGCTTTGAATGCCTGAAGTAGACTTGATCTATTTTTTTGTGATTTCCTACCATAGTTTATAATCTTAAAAAAGATATATTCTAGGAAATTTTTAAGGTGATTTCTGTGATCAGCAGCCCCAAATCAATGAAATGCACCTAGAAATGTTCAGGAAGAAAAATCTTTGTTGCCCAGTGTTATCAGGATACATTGCTATCACAAGTGAACTAAGGGAATTTTCTGTCAATAAAAAGACCTGTAAAAAGGAAGATAGGAACAGCAAAGGGTAAGCTTCTGAAACATTTGAAAGTAGTTCCTTGCATGCGTTCATATGCTGGAATCACAACCCAGTGAAGATAGTTAATGTACAGTGAATGAAAATAAAATAAACTTATAGATGCTGAAGTCTGGATGCAACTGTGGAATGAGACATTTCAGGTCTGGGACATGAACCTTTTCTGGACCCAACATCACGACTTCATCTTCCTGTTTTGACCCAGCAACACGGGTCCACTGTTTTAGATAGGTTCCGCGTCGATATGCTCCACCGCTGAGAGTACCTACCTTGGTGGATTGAAGCTGGTCAAGTCTATGCCCCCAATTCACCTTTTGCACAGAGCTTGAAATCCAGATAAAACCCGACTTTCAGGTTCTCTGTAAAAGGGGCTAGTGAGACCCAAAATGTTAGCTGTTTTCTCTTTCCGCAGATGCTTCCTGAAATGTTCGGTGTTTCCAAAATTTTCTGTCTTTAGTTTGGGAATGTGCAGAATTGAAGATTTGCAGAAGGGTTCCGACCTGAAATGTTGACTATTCTTTAGCTCCCACTGATGATGTTTGACCTGATGTGTTTCTCCAGCAGATTTTTTTTTCCCTCGTGTCTAACAAGTTCTGCAGTTCAACTCCATTTACCTGCAGTTGATCTTGGATCAAAAATTGAATCGGCCATTGGGGCATCTTTAATGTTACAATATGCACAAAGGGTGATTCTCAGACAGACCAACCTTTGATCTTGAGTGAAGCCTCCTGCATCAGATGACATTTGGCACACAGGTGCTAGTCACATCTTCTGAAATCAGACAAGATAAATGTGTGTTCGGACTAATATCAATTAATCCTTAACCTTGTAAAAACCAGCTTTGAAATCTGAATTTGACACCAAGCATGAACATTTTGGGAAATACAGACTTGTGTTTCCAATGACGCTTGTGCATAAAATTGCTCTGATTCTCTCCTGAATGACCTACCTCTAATTTTAAAAATTGCAATTTTTGATTCTCTTATTAGAAATAATTTTTCTGCATCAATGCTGTCAAATCCTTGTTCTATGCTGCTTGGCTGGATCAGCTCTTCCTTTTATATTCAAAGGAAAGTCTTTGAAAGCAATCCTCCACATTTAATGCTCATGACTTTGTGGCATATGCACTGAGCTTCCTTCTTTCCTCTGGTGCTACTTACAAAACCATCAGAGGTCCTTCCAAAGTTCCATGCAACTATACCAGAACTTCTTTCCCTTTGTACTGCAGCTCCATGAGATAAAGTTCAAAATTCCATTAACCTTGCTGATAATATTTTTGTGCCTTTGCATTGGCTTTCAATGTTCATTTTTTTCTTTTGATGAGTGTGGGCTTTTCTGGTAAAGGCTCTTGAACTGAGTTGTTTGCTGAGGCATTTCTGAAAAGAACAGACAGTCCTTGGGTTACGAATGGACAACTTGTAGTTACAAATGGACAAAGCTGGAGGAAAGAGAATGCTGTCAACATTTTTAAGTCTTATCACCCTTGATGTCCACTTTAAGAAATTGACTCAAGTAGTTTTGTATGCATAGGAAGGTAAAATATATACTAAGACAAATATTTTGACTAAATGATGACAAATAAGAACTGTATGTACCTGTTCTGACTTGCCTATAAATTTGACTTGAAGACAGACTTGAGAGGATCTTCTTCATAACCTGGGGAATGCGTGTAGTTAAGAATGGACCACAATTAATCCAGATTTAAAGTTGGATTGGTTTCAAAAGGAATAATTAAAAATTGCACTGGCAGTTGCCAGAAAATGTGTAGCTGTTTCCTGGAAACTGGGCATGGACTTAGTATTAGATAGATGGCATGTTGAAATGTGAAGTTGTATAACCCGTAGAAAAGATGACATACAATTTAAGGAATAAATATGATAATTTTCTGAGAATTTGGATTCATATATGCAAATGATTGGTGTTAACTTTTATAAATATTTATATTTAGTTGAACCAAGGTCATAATTTATTTATATGGTCATATCTAGTATTGTTTATACAATTAATCTATTTTGTTTTCTTTCTTTGGGGATTTTCTGAGTGGATGGCAGGTGAGAAAAATGATAAAATTGCATTTATTGATTTGATCTTTAGTTATTTTTACGTGCCAATAAAATAAATTTTGAAAAGAATGGGTATTGGGCCCACACAGGTAATGACGTCACTATTCCATCCCAATGACAGGACAATTTTTCAGAATGAAACGCTGAAATCTGCAGACACTGTGATTGTAGTAAAAGCGCATGAAAATTCTGGCGTAACTCAGCCGGTCTTGCAGCGTCCACAGGAAGTAACGATATATTACTGACTTTGGGCCTGAGTCCTCCTTCAAGGTAGAAGCAAAAAGCAGGCAGGTGTCTGAATAAACACAGGCAAGAGAAAAGGGAAAGAATGGGAGGTGGAAGCAATCAAGCCAAAGGACAGAAATTGGTGATTTGATACAAGAGGAAAGGTGAGAATTTTGGTTTTTTTTCTCTCTCTGAAAGGAGACAGGGAAATGGGGAGAGAAGGTGATTCAGAGCTAGAAGAAAGGAGATTGGATGAAGACTAGCGTGGGGGGGGTGGGGTTGGGGGGTGGAGGTTAACAGAAATCTGAGAAGTCGATGTTGCTGCCATCTGGTTGGAGGATGCAAGATGAACCATGATCTAACTCGAAGAATCTTGTGTGGAATTCCTCCTGTACCAGGGCATCCTTTCTTAAATTAAGTGATCAAAGAGTTTGTAAATTTAACAAAATGACATTTTTGTGGTCGTCATTCTTCAGAGTTATTATTCCAGATTTATTGATTAAATGCATAGTTGCTTCATACTTGAAACCGATGGTTAGCATGTTGGTGGGAATGATGGGAAATTGTCCTTTGTTGTAAAAGAATGTAGAATTAAATTGGAAATGTTGCAACTGTAAAGGAGTTTATATGTTGAACAATAAAATTATTTGTATAAAAAAGGAGTTTTTTGAGACTGCATTAAGTTTAATGTATTTGGTCTCTGTATTTAAGGAAAGGTACACTTCCTTTTGAGAAAGCAGTGCTTTAATAGTGTAGGTAATGTAACTCAGTGCATGCCCATAGATAGACTAAGGGCCTTGAATAAACCTAACACATTTTAATGCTTTCTGTTTTCCACATTACACAATTTGCATTACAACATTATGAACCCACAAGGGTATAGTTGCTGATTGCTTGATTCGGCTCCGAATCATGGGTCCTCTACCGGCATCACCTACGGCTCCTAGAATGCTTCCATCAGCGCTGTTTCCGCTTCATCCTCAATATTCATTGGAATGACTTCATCACCAACATCGACTTACTCGAGCTGGCAGAGTCTGCAAGCATCGAATCCATGCTGCTGAAGACCCAACTGCGCTGGGTGGGTCACGTCTCCAGAATGGAGGACCATTGCCTTCCCAAGATTGTGTTATATGGCGAGCTCTCCACTGGCCACCGAGACAGAGGTGCACCAAAGAAGAGGTACAAGGACTGCCTAAAGAAATCTCTTGGTGCCTGCCACATTGACCACCTCCAGTGGGCTGATATCGCCTCCAACTGTGCATCTTGGCGCCTCACAGTTTGGCGGGCAGCAAACTCCTTTGAAGAAGACCGCAGAGCCCACCTCACTGACAAAAGACAAAGGAGGAAAAACCCAACACCCAACCCCAACCAACCAATTTTCCCTTGCAACAGCTGCAACCGTGCCTGTCTGTCCCGCATCGGACGTATCAGTCACCAACGAACCTGCAGCAGACGTGGACATACCCCTCCATAAATCTTCGTCTGCGAAGCCAAGCCAAAAAAAGATTATGGGCAGAAATATGTACATTAAGTGGTTCAATAAAAAGCCATTAAACAAAATGTATGTTTAATTTGAAGACATATTTTGAGACTGAATAAGAATTTATTGACTTGAACAAGTCACAAAATGTGTTATTTTGTGGCTGGGTCACAGTGCCATATAAACACTTCACAAAATAAATAAAAATGGTACAGGGAAAATCAAAGTGAGGCACTGCCTTTGGTTCACTGATCATTCAGGAATCTGATGGCAGCGGGGAAGAAGCTGGACTGAGGCCATGAGTGCTCGTCTTCTGTACCTTTTTCCTGATGGTAGCAGAGTGAAGAGGGCATGGCTTGGGTGGTGAGCCTCTTTGAGGATAGAAGCTGCTTTTTTAAGACACCGCCCCATGTAGATGTCCTCGATGAAGCGAAGTCTGGTGCTTATGATGTCGTACAGAGTTGACAACTATCTGGAATTTATTCTTGATAAGCATAGGCTCCTCCGTCCCAGACATTGATGCATCAGGAAGAATGCTCTCTGTAGCATTCTATGTCTGTAGAAGTTTGAGATTCTTCAGTGAAAACTATAGATCATATTTGATGAGTAGGTTTTCATCATAAACAGAAAGTGAATTTACCAATTATAACAGCTGACTAAACAAGGGTTGCTGGGTGAACCCCACTTAATTGGAAAGCGATTCAGAAAGGTTCATAGTGACCATTTGATCACCGCACAGGGCACCAGGAGAATTATGAGAATACATTTTTCCAGTGAACTCAAGTGAAGCTGAAGCCAAAGATGTCAGTCATTCAGGAAATTATTTTAGGGTCAATGCTCATATTCCTTGTGTTCTCATTCATGAATAAAATTCCCAAGCGATGTTGGTGGTATTTGAAGTGATGGCTTTGGATCATTTACCCAAACTCCCTTCGCTTCATTGTATCCAAAGACGAGAAGGCAGCATATTGTTCTCAAAGTGGATGACCTCGCATTGAATTCCATCAATTACAGTTTTGACTACTCACTTGGTCTATACACCCCTGCAATCTCTGAGTCTCATCTGCACAATATTTTGGTCTAAATGTTGGAACATAGCTTGAATGTGAGGGGTGAACCAGTTATGCTGAAGAATGTTGTTAAACAATAACATCTACAGATGCTGAGGTCAGGTGTACACAATAATTCACACAAGACAAAGGAACAGAAACAGGCCACTAGGCCCATCAAGTCTGTTCTGTAAATCTACACTAAGCTACTCTACACTAGTTCCAATTGCCAGCCTTTTCCCCATATCCCTTGATAGTGTCACTAATGAGATACTTATCTAATTCTTGTTTAAATACCTTTTGGAAGTCTACAGTAACAATAGCCTTTTGGTGACACATTCAATATCTCACCTCACCGAGTCTATTGCAAGTTCCCTTCAAAGATGGGGCAGCACGGTCAGCGTAGCGGTTAGTGCCATGCAGTTCCAGAGACTAGTGTTCAAATCCAGTGCTGTCTGTGTCAGCGGTTTGTACATTCTCCCCGTGTCTGCATCAGTTTCCTCTGGGTGCTCCAATTTTCTCCCACCATTCAAAAATGTACAAGTTTATTGAATGGCATGGGATCCTGGGCCAAAAGGGCTGTCCCTGTGCTGTATGTTTTACATTTAAAATAATAGTTCACAAACATTATTCGATTGTAGTTGGGATATTCCAGCAACTTCACAGCTGCTGAGATCAAACTAGCAAAAGATTTATTGAGATTGGCTACCTGTATATTTTCCACAATTTGCAATGTTAAGCACGTAGAAAAGACTTGCATTTGACTATGGCCCATCTGGACTGCTTGGATTTGTGCACTAATCATTCAATGTAATCCTCTGCCATGTGGCATCAATCAAACTACGTTCTCATTTTGTATTAACACAAAAAAGCATGTGATTATTTCATTACTTCTTGGGGTTCCGGTTGATCTGAAGTCCATCATGGAAAATGATAACTTTGTATTTCTTCCCCAAACTATCAGGACAATCTGGTTCTTTTTCAGTGACAATACCACATTTGTTGCTCTCTTTTTCAGATTGAGATGTGAAGGTGTTGAAGAATGTGGAGAAAGATGGCAAATGCAATTGAGGTCCTGATCAGACGTCCTAGGTTTGAAGGTTTGACTGGTATATGCTTGTTCCAATGCTTCCATGTAAGACCTAACCCTATCCCTTGCACCAGGTAGATACCTTTCATTCATTAGAAATGTGAAGGATTGCTTCACTTAATATGAAGGTGTGGGTGTGGTGTTAAGTTGTGGTCTATTTGTATCAACATAGTTGCTTTTCCTTTTCTGAAGGAAATGTTTCCATCCCATCAGTGGATGAAGATCGCTTCCCACCACCACCACTCCCCCTAAATGTTATAATTTCAGTGCTCATCTTGTAGAGACATTAAGGAAATGTGCTTTGATGGACCCTATGTCATTTAAAAAAAAAAGTCATTTGGTACACATGCGCAGATTGCTGTTGCTGGGAAGGGAGAGAGAGCCTGACGGTGGCAATCTGCGCATGTGTTACAAATCTCAATGTAAATTGTGAGGTGATGCCACTGCCCCTAATTACTGGCACCATGAGGAGAAGATAGTGATGGAGTGGCGAGACCATTGTGCTTGTGAAATGTTAACTGTGACCATTCAGTTCCTCCTGTCTATACTATCCCTTAGTGACAATTGCATTTTACTAAAATGGGAGCACCTAATAACCCATTTCAATTCTCCACCCCATTCCCTTGCTCACATGTTTTTCCATGGTCTCTTGCACTGCCAAACTGAGACCATCTCTAAATTGGAGGAATAATACCTCATCTTCCAAATAGGCCCCCTCCAACTGGATGGCATTAATATAGACCTGACTTTTGTTAAAACCCCCTCTCTTCCTCCTCTGTCGCCTTTCCTATCTCAGATCTCTATTCTCCCTCTTATCTATCTATTGGCTCCTGCCTGTGGGACTGTGCACCACCCCCTTCCCCTCTTCTTCCCCCCACCCACCATTTTGTTTGGGCACCTGCCTATATTTTGCCTACACCTTGATGAAAGGCTCAAGCCTGAATAAAATACTCTGCTTTGCCAGCAGAGCTTCTCCAGCATTGTTTTATTTCAATCACTGCATCTGCCGACTTTCGTGTTTTACTCCTCTTTTCCTGAACATGCCTAATTCTTCTTTTGGATAGAAGAGGAAGCTAGAAGACCCTGAGGAGAGCCAGCTGTTCACAAATAGAATATCCCAACTCGTACATGTTGCTGGAACTGAGAGGCAGCAGTTTAAGCGGCTGCTCCACTTTGTCACCCAAATATTTATTCATCCACAATATATGATGAAAAGGTGAACATTTTTCCCTTCGGGCTCTGAACATTGATCACACATCAAGTGAATAACTTAATCTAAGGAGCCTGAAGTCGAACGCCCGATGGTACAAAACAGGTTTTTTCCCTCCGCCAAGAGATTTCTGAATGGACGATGAGCCATAGAAACCACCTCAATTTCTCTTCCTTTTGCACAAATTTATTTATTTTTACAAGTAATATCTAGCAATATTTGGACCGGTAATGCCACTGAAACACAACACATTTTGTGACGTGTTTGTGAATACCAATTCTAATATTTGCCCAGCCCTTCCATGATTTTTGAATTTACTTTCCAATACTCTGACTTCTTGATGTGTATTTCATCCTTATCACAAATGAAACCATCCTAAAATGCCTTTAATGCATTCCACATGCATTGTTCTCAAGCCAGAAATGCCTGATGACTTTCACTCTTTAAAAGAATAAATAATGTAACACTGGATCACTGGCTCTTAAAAAATTAATCAGCTGTGTGATAAAAATGTCAGATGAAATGAAATAAAGTGAACAGTCTAATTCAGAGAGTGAAGTAAGGTTGTCGGTGTTGAAATGTCCCCACTTGGAGCTTTCACATTTGGGGTACTCGTAATTTTTTTTTTTTTACAAACAAGGAGCCATTAATTTGGGGTACTCATTATAATTGTTTACAAACAATTTTTAAACAGCGTGTGTAAGTTGATAGCGCTATAGCGAACAATTTATAAAGACCGTGGAAGAAAGTGATGGCGGACCTGACTTCCCAGAGTGGTGTGCAGCAAGAAAACCCTCTGAGTGCTCTATGCATGCAGCCCTTTCTCTACCACAAAGAATTCTGGGAGGGAAGGACCACCATCACTTTTTCCCATGGTCTTTATAAATTGTACATGATAGCACTACCAACTTTCCCCATGCTGTATAAACATTGTATACTATTGCTATTTATTGCCAGCACTTTCCTAAGGTTTATGTAGGCCAGCACAACAACAGGGGCTGAAGGTCTCATACTGTGCTGTACATAAAGCTTAATTATGTTATAATTAGGTATGATTAATTGTTTAAATATAAGATCATAATGGATCGATTTTGGGCAGGTCCACCATCTCTTGATGCGTTATTACGTCATCGGTGGAAGGTAGAATAGTCCGAACCCCAGGGATGGCTCATTGCAAGTGTGAACACGTGCACTGTCCCAGTTAAGAGTGGCCAAGTGTGAACAGCAAAAACTCATTCCTATCCTGTGACACTAAATGGCCAATTTAGTGGGACACAAGTGTTATAGGGGCTTATGTTTTACAGTTGTTGCATTCAGAAAGAGAAGTGGTTTTCAGCCTTTTCTTTCCATTCACACACCACCATAAATAATCCCTGTGCAATAGGTGCTCTGCAATTAGTAAGGGACTGCTTGAAGTATATGTGGGTGGAAAGTAAAAGTTTGAGAACCACTGTTTTAATCATACCTCATTGACTCGTTATGTTTATAGTTTCAGAACTCCAGAGGAAACTGGCCAATGACAATTTTTCTCAAGCAAAATATTTCAGTAACAATTGGGTCTGGAGCACTCACATCCCACCTCAAATCATCACATCTTGGCTTGGCGAATGAAGAATGAGGAAGGGAGCTGTCCACGTCTGCTGCAGGCTGACAAGGCCAATGTGGGAGAGACCCGCCCAGCTGCAAGGGGAATTCTGTTCTGGGTTTGGTGCTGCTGTATCATGATTCTTTCTGTCTCTTTGACCTCCAGGAGGAGACAGACTGGAGAATGGTGTCACCAGGCCACACCATCAGAGGCTGGAGCAGACCACTGCTGATGGTCAATGTGACAGGGACGAAGGCATTTCTTCAGAGTCCTCTTTATTTTGGAGCCCCTTCGTCACAGTGGCCAGTGGGGAGTTCTCCATACAGGCTTAGAGGTTGTTGGATTGCAATCTTGGGCAGGTGAAGATGCTCTATACTTGAAGTGTAGCTGCATCTTGAACAGCACAGTCTTTATGCTTGTAACCTCTTTAAGCAAGCCCTCTCTAATCACAGCACCAATGGCATCAGGATTAATTAAGGTGGTATGTGAGTGGAAATAAAAAGGTTGAAAACAACTGTAATAGGATAAAGGGATTTCAAGGTCAAATTTATTATTGGTTGGCAGAGTACAACCTGATGAAACCATGTTCTCTGGTCCTCAGTGCAACATTCTCTTTCTCTCTGGCTTGGCTTCGTGGACGAAGATTTATGGAGGGGTAATGTCCACGTCAGTTGCAGGCTCATATGTGGCTGACAAGCCCGATGCGAGACAGGTTGGTTAGGGTTGGGTGTTGGGTTTTTCCTCCTTTGTCTTTTGTCAGTGAGGTGGGCTCTGCAGTCTTCTTCAAAGGAAGTTGCTGCCCGCCGAATTGTGAGGCACCAAGATGCATGGTTTGAGGAGATATCAGCCCACTGGCAGTGGTCAATGTGGCAGGCACCAAGAAATTTCTTTAGGCAGTCCTTCTACCTCTTCTTTGGTGTGCCTCTGTCTCGGTGGCCAGTGGAGAGCTCGCCATATAACACTATCTTGGGAAGGGGATGGTCCTCCATTCTGGAGACGTGACCTACCCAGCGCAGTTGGATCTTCAGCAGCGTGGATTCAATGCTGTCGACCTCTGCCAGCTCGAGTACTTCGATGTTGGTGATGAAGTCGCTCCAATGAATGTTGAGGATGGAGTGGAGACAACGCTGGTGGAAGCGTTCTGGGATGAAATGGTGCAGCCGAGATAGGTAAACTGGTTGACCGTTTTGAGTTTTGTATGCCCGATGGAGATGTAGGGGGGGCTGGTAGTCATGGTGGGGAGCTGGCTGATGGAGGACCTCAGTTTTCTTCAGGCTGACTTCCAGGCCAAACATTTTGGCAGTTTCCGCAAAACAGGACGTCAAGCGCTGAAGAGCTGGCTCTGAATGGGCAACTAAAGTGGCATCATCTGCAAAGAGTAGTTCACGGACAAGTTGCTCTTGTGTCTTGGTGTGAGCTTGCAGGCGCCTCAGATTGAAGAGACTGCCATCTGTGCAGTACCGGATGTAAACAGCGTCTTCATTGTTGAGGTCTTTCATGGCTTGTTTCAGCATCATGCTGAAGAAGAATGAAAAGAGGGTTGGTGCGAGAACACAGCCTTGCTTCACACCATTGTTAGTGGAGAAAGGTTCGGAGAGCTCATTGCTGTATCTGGCCCTCTCGCTGTGGGAGGGCGGTGGGAGTTCTCGCTGTGGGAGGGCGGTGGGAGTTCTCGCTGTGGGAGGGCGGTGGGAGTTCTCGCTGTGGGAGGGCGGTGGGAGTTCTCGCTGTGGGAGGGCGGTGGGAGTTCTCGCTGTGGGAGGGCGGTGGGAGTTCTCGCTGTGGGAGGGCGGTGGGAGTTCTCGCTGTGGGAGGGCGGTGGGAGTTCTCGCTGTGGGAGGGCGGTGGGAGTTCTCGCTGTGGGAGGGCGGTGGGAGTTCTCGCTGTGGGAGGGCGGTGGGAGTTCTCGCTGTGGGAGGGCGGTGGGAGTTCTCGCTGTGGGAGGGCGGTGGGAGTTCTCGCTGTGGGAGGGCGGTGGGAGTTCTCGCTGTGGGAGGGCGGTGGGAGTCCTCGCTGTGGGAGGGCGGTGGGAGTCCTCGCTGTGGGAGGGCGGTGGGAGTCCTCGCTGTGGGAGGGTGGTGGGAGTCCTCGCTGTGGGAGGGCGGTGGGAGTCCTCGCTGTGGGAGGGCGGTGGGAGTTCTCGCTGTGGGAGGGCGGTGGGAGTTCTCGCTGTGGGAGGGCGGTGGGAGTTCTCGCTGTGGGAGGGCGGTGGGAGTTCTCGCTGTGGGAGGGCGGTGGGAGTTCTCGCTGTGGGAGGGCGGTGGGAGTTCTCGCTGTGGGAGGGCGGTGGGAGTTCTCGCTGTGGGAGGGCGGTGGGAGTTCTCGCTGTGGGAGGGCGGTGGGAGTTCTCGCTGTGGGAGGGCGGTGGGAGTTCTCGCTGTGGGAGGGCGGTGGGAGTTCTCGCTGTGGGAGGGCGGTGGGAGTTCTCGCTGTGGGAGGGCGGTGGGAGTTCTCGCTGTGGGAGGGCGGTGGGAGTTCTCGCTGTGGGAGGGCGGTGGGAGTTCTCGCTGTGGGAGGGCGGTGGGAGTTCTCGCTGTGGGAGGGCGGTGGGAGTTCTCGCTGTGGGAGGGCGGTGGGAGTTCTCGCTGTGGGAGGGCGGTGGGAGTTCTCGCTGTGGGAGGGCGGTGGGAGTTTTCGCTGTGGGAGGGCGGTGGGAGTTTTCGCTGTGGGAGGGCGGTGGGAGTTTTCGCTGTGGGAGGGCGGTGGGAGTTCTCGCTGTGGGAGGGCGGTGGGAGTTCTCGCTGTGGGAGGGCGGTGGGAGTTCTCGCTGTGGGAGGGCGGTGGGAGTTCTCGCTGTGGGAGGGCGGTGGGAGTTCTCGCTGTGGGAGGGCGGTGGGAGTTCTCGCTGTGGGAGGGCGGTGGGAGTTCTCGCTGTGGGAGGGCGGTGGGAGTTCTCGCTGTGGGAGGGCGGTGGGAGTTCTCGCTGTGGGAGGGCGGTGGGAGTTCTCGCTGTGGGAGGGCGGTGGGAGTTCTCGCTGTGGGAGGGCGGTGGGAGTTCTCGCTGTGGGAGGGCGGTGGGAGTTCTCGCTGTGGGAGGGCGGTGGGAGTTCTCGCTGTGGGAGGGCGGTGGGAGTTCTCGCTGTGGGAGGGCGGTGGGAGTTCTCGCTGTGGGAGGGCGGTGGGAGTTCTCGCTGTGGGAGGGCGGTGGGAGTTCTCGCTGTGGGAGGGCGGTGGGAGTTCTCGCTGTGGGAGGGCGGTGGGAGTTCTCGCTGTGGGAGGGCGGTGGGAGTTCTCGCTGTGGGAGGGCGGTGGGAGTTCTCGCTGTGGGAGGGCGGTGGGAGTTCTCGCTGTGGGAGGGCGGTGGGAGTTCTCGCTGTGGGAGGGCGGTGGGAGTTCTCGCTGTGGGAGGGCGGTGGGAGTTCTCGCTGTGGGAGGGCGGTGGGAGTTCTCGCTGTGGGAGGGCGGTGGGAGTTCTCGCTGTGGGAGGGCGGTGGGAGTTCTCGCTGTGGGAGGGCGGTGGGAGTTCTCGCTGTGGGAGGGCGGTGGGAGTTCTCGCTGTGGGAGGGCGGTGGGAGTTCTCGCTGTGGGAGGGCGGTGGGAGTTCTCGCTGTGGGAGGGCCCTCTTTAGACAATGACCCTGGTAAATACCATTGATGGGTTGGGGGGGGGGTGGAGGAAGCAAGGGAGACCTGTGAAAGGGTTTGATCTAAGCATTTGGATTAGGCTTTCTTTAATTTTCCTTGATATGCTGCAGCAGGAAGTGCGTAAAGCTTCAAATGGCATGGTGCAGGTAAAATTGTAATGGTGAAGGGCAAGAATTTGTTCTGCACCACAAGATGTCAATGTGCATTGAAATTTGTCACTGAGGATGGGCGACCTGCCTCAGTAATTCTCCAAAGATAAATAAATATAAAGCATACAGATTTTTAAAGGCACCTGGCTCATGCAGTTTATTTAAAAAAAAAAAAAAAAATGGCAGAGCCATAAGATATGTGCAGCATTACCAACTGTATTGAACAGATTAGGCTTGAAACCTTAACTTTATTGCTTCCACACATTAGAATGGAATACTGAGTACACTGCAGCACTTGTGACAAAGATAGTTTTACTTGGTTGAAAGCTTTGACTTGAAAAGTTGACTTTCATTTTCTCCCTGTTAAATACTTTCCATGATTTTATTTTCTGGCCCTCTGGCAGACACACAACCAGACATCGAGACAAACACAATGTATCCAGGACAAGTATTTCATCTATACGAATAAATAATTAGATTGATTTTGCTTTGTACATATGAGAGTCTTGGATGGTTAGTGCAAACGGTTTCTTTTGGTTGTTCAGCATTCTCATTGCCCAGGGTACGAAGCTGCTCCTCAGCCTGGTGGTGCTGGCTCTGATCCTCCTGTATCTCTTCCCCGACAGGAGCAGCTGAAAGATGCCGTGTGCAGGTTGGAAGGGGTCCTCAATGATTTTGCATGCCCTCTTCAGACAATGATCCCGATAGATTACATCGATGAAGGGAGACTCCCTGCCACTCTTGTGGTCCTCTCCAATCCATTTCTCTGCAGCAACCAGACCACACTGTAATGCAGCTGGCTAAGATGCTCTCGATAGAGCTCCTTTTGAAGGTTGACATAATGGTGGCTAGTAGCCTTGGCCACTTTGGACTTCTCAGGAAGACTTCCTGATAAGTGAGGAAATGTTGGGTATAATGACTTCAATCTAATAAATAGTTCCTTGATTCCAGCAGTGCAATTTTCTGCATTCACCAGTTTTGCAGCATATTGAGATTTCAATTACACAGGAATAATCACCAGCAGGTGTTGACAACATCTAAAACTTCATTTCATCCATTTCCAATGAAAATAATTCCTTCAATACTATTTAGATGCCTTTGATTTATTTTCACATTGATCTGTTCTCTTTTCTTCAGAATTGCTAATTTACAGACTTCTACTGTTCCCATAGCTACACTTGTCACTAACTGTTCCTGAGCAATATAATTACTTCCTTCTGAAGGTCCATTAACTGTCCATCCAAGCCAAGTTTTAACAGCATAAGGGCCATCTTCCCTACCTTGTATTACTTCTAATGGTTCCAAAGCCTTTGGTACATTTAACCCAATGAGCATCTCTACCTCAGAATTAATTTTGTGCAGATAAATATTCCACAGATAAGAAAACTGATGGGCATCAACTAATCTAAACAAAAATGGGAACAAGATTTAAATATAAAGATAAAAAAGGAAACATGGGAGAAATTATGTTCTGGAACGATGAGAAATACAATAAATACGAGGCTATGTATGATACAATATAATTGGTTACACAGACTATACATTACACCGCAAAAGTTAAATAAATGGGACCCAACAGTATCTGATAGATGTTTTCGATGTAAAAAAGAAATGGGAACAACAATTCATGCAATCTGGACATGTGAGAGAGGAGAAAAATTTTGGGATGATCTCAATTAGATATTAAACAAAATAACAGAAAACAATATACCAAAGAATCCAGAGATCTTTCTCCTAAGTAACATAAAAAACAAAGAATTTGGAATTGATTTGGAGGATGCACAAAAAAGATTTGTTAAGATATCCCTAGCCATAGCAAAAAAATGTATTATGTCAACCTGGAAATTGGAAGATAATTTGAAAATACAACAATGGTATATAGAAATGAATAAATGTATTCCATTAGAAAAAATAACATATAGTTTAAGAAATAATATTGAAATATTCGAACAAATATGGGAGCCTTACATTAAATACAATAGCGAAAACCTACCGGGGACAAACATTACCTAAGTTGATGGAAGGAGAAGGAAAGAAAAGAATGGACTCAGTAGAATTTCTGGTGTATTTTTGTTGAATGACAACATTGTCTGACTGGTTTAATGCAACCTAGATTGTATACCTAAAATGGATGAGAGGGGGGCGGTGGGGGGGTGGCTTGGGAGGAGGGGGGGCGGGAGAAAAAGTAACTGTATATGTGTGAAAAAGAAAAAGTGTATATCATGGCTAATGTGATTTATGGTGTGAAAAATAAAAAATTTAAAAAATTAAAAATAAAATTAAAAAAAACACATTATGTGCAATGTTTCCTTCATGTATAGGTATTGTCTTCTGAGTGTAGAAATTAGGAAAATCAGTTTTTCATCATGCAATCCAACAACCCCTAAGCCTGAAACAACACTGGTTTCAATGACCTTGTCCCGTGCTTTTCAACATGATCTTCAACTTCCTTCCTTGAAGATTTAAATTTATCAGTCCCATCATGTGAAAAGATGCAGCACTGCTGGGATAAGAAATGTATAAGTGCATATGGGTTCATTCCTATTCTTGTTCTTGATTCCACAGGCACAATTGAAAGTTTGCAGTTAGCCACAACGGCCCGAGTAAAACCACTTGTCTGAACAGGCTATCACACTGTTTCCTGACATTTCTGTTTGTTCGTTTGATGGATATGCAGTATTTCAGGATGTTTCAAATTGCATATGTTACAACCAAGTCGCTTCTTGCAGTTTTTCTATGTGCCCTTCACACAAACGGCCCAACTATTTTCATTTTTATATTTAAAAAAAAAAGAGCAACTTTCTCTTTGCATTCCTTTCAATCGTGAACACATTTCCAATGTCCACCTTCACAGAACAAATAACTCTTCTCAGCAGGTTAAACTCTCCTTTTTCTTAGTTACTTTATCTTTTTACTTATAACTGCTCCAATAGTAGCAAAAGTTCTTTCTTTTCAATTTTGGACTAGGCTGGGAGTTGGATCTCCTCACATCTTTGTTCCCCATTGAAGTATCTCTGGTATTTCCATGTACCGGATCTGTTTTAAGGTTCACCTGCCATTCAAGGAAATCCACCAAATGCTCTAAGGTAGTTCTTTGATCAAAATTTTCCTGGAAATCACAAGCCATTGTTACAAGCCCAGAGGACCCCAAAACCCAGCAGCAATAGATATTCACTAAGACAAATGGTTACTTAAACAAAAGTTGCTTTTACTTGTCTTTAAACATGAAAACAGAATCAAATGTCCTTATTACTATTAACTTAGTTAACCTAACTTAACCCCCTTGAATTCTAGGAATATACGTGTAATGTGTATATAAATTCAGAAAAGTTTTTTGATTCACAGTCCAATCTCACTTCTCATTCCTCCAAGTTCACTGGTATTAGGCAATTCTTATACTATGCACGGAATTTAACATTTATGAAGTTCACCAGGCTTTGGTGCTTGATAAGTGAATGGTTACCGCTCAGGAAGTTTCTTTTCAGTTTTCAGAGATGTGTTGTTCATTTGACGCCAACTGATCCCTTCTAATCAGCCACATCACTGTCTTGCTGAAGAAACCTGCCCTATCAGGGTTTTCCAGATGATGATCTCTTTCTTTCAGGTCACCACAGAGTTCTTTTTGTTTCCCTTATTTTAGGGGAAACATTAGACAGCCAGTCCTCTCCTCTTGTATGGACCACAAGGGCTTTGACCAGGCTGAACTAAGCACTCGCAACCCATCTTCCAAATGGTCATCAAGAGTATCAAGTTCCTTGCTGTGCGCTTGGCAGAGCATCTCACCTAGTCCCTTAACACAAGCTCAATAGCCAAGAAAGCCCAGCTGTGCCTCTACTCCCTGCAAAGGCTGAGGAAAGTCCATCTCCATCCTCACTACATTCTACAGAGGATGTATAGAGAGTATCCCGTACAACTCTAACACTGCCTGGCTTGGAAGCTGTACCACCTCGGACTGCAAGAACCTGCAGAGGATAGTGAAGTCAGCAGAAAAGATCAATGGGGGCTCTCTTCCTACCATGAAGGACATTTACAACACTTGATACAGGTGAAAGGCAATAAACATTGTGAAGGATTCCACATGCCCCTCACATAAACTGTTCTCCCTTCTGCAATCTGGTAGGAGGTTCTGCAGCACTCTGGGCCCTTGCATCCAGATTGGGCAACATTTTTTTTACCCCCTAGCCATCAGGCTTCTGAACTGTACTAGAGACTGTTACTGTCTACATCTTAATATTTTAATATGCTTAACTTCTATTTAAACTTGCATTTATGTAAATATACTCCGTGGTCCTGGGAAACACTGGTTCATCTTTACAGTGCGAGCATGGTATGAACAATAAATAAAGGTGACTTGACTTGACAGATGGTGCATTGATACTGGATGCAGAGAAGTCATTTAAAAATCTTCGTACGTAGGCAGAATAAGGTTAATGAGGCAATTTTTTTTGTGCTTTTATTTGGTTTTCTCGTCTTCTGGGACAGATCTTGCAGATAATGGGATCAACCTTGCCAGAATATATGAGCAAGTACCACAAAGCACAGTAGATGGTGAACAGACGCTAATGCCTGAACTAAAACAAAAAGCACTAGAAATATTCAGCAGGTCAGGTAGAGTGAGAAGCACTTAACATCTCAGGCCAATGGCCTTTCATCAAAGCTGGGAAAAGTTTGCATTAGAATAATGAGGCTTAGAAAGAAGGGGATGAAGCAACCTCAGAAAAGTTGATGATAGCATGGAGACCCCCTATTAGAACCATAATAACAAGAGCCAGTGTAACTTACAGATTAGTTTAAAATGTTATAAGCCCAAAGGACCCCAAAACCCAGAGGCAATAGATATTCACCAAGACAAGTAGTTACTTAAACAAAAGTTGTTTTTAATTATCTTTAAACATGAAAACAGAATCAAACTTTAACTTATCTCTATTAACCTAATTAACCCAAATTTACCCCCTTCTAATTCTAAGCGCACGTGTATGTGATGTGCGTAAATTTAACAAAAGTTATTTGGTTCACAGTTCAATCTTGCGTCTCAGTCTTCCAAGTTCACAGCAGTTCTTATACTGTGCACAGAATTTAACATATTTAAAGTTCACCAGCCTTTGGGGCTTGAAAAGTAAATGTTTACCACTCAGGAAGGTTCTCGTAGGGTATGCAGAGAGAGATTTGCCACAACTGAGGTACCACCATTAGTCACCTCAATGTCTTGCTGAAGAAACTTGCCCCATCAGAGTTCTCCAGATGATAACCTCTTTCTTTCAAGCTATCACAGAGTTTCTATCTGTTCTGTTTATTCCAAGAGAAACATCAGGCAGATAGCACTTCCAGCCATCTGCCACTCCAGAACTTTGTTTCAGTTCCAACAAGCTTTTTCTGCTTGCTTCAGCTGTGACTGTTCAGCTGTCTTTTCAGTGTCACTCACACACTGGCTGAGAGAACTTATTTCACCCTTCTCTCTCTCATCTTCCAACTGCTAGAAAGCCCATGTGACTCTCACTTACAAAAGCCCCCACCTTCTTCAGCAAACAGGAGTTTCTGCCCCCATCTGTTGCTTTAGGTAAACAAAACCCAAGAGTGACCTTTGTGAGCACTTTCTGGATACTTGCAAACAGCCAGAGTGTTCCCAGTCCAAAACAATGGTTTATTCATTTTATGATGTCATTTCAATTAGCACCTTCTTGTGAAAGGTGCATAGCATTCTCCATAGTTTCTGCAAAGTTCACTGAACATGAATTCTTTAGCACCCCAAACAAGATCTGCTTCAAAATGTGTGCATGCATGCAATCCACTCCATCCCCACCAATTATCTCCCAAATATATATTTTCCATTACAGTACTTTGCATTCTGATGTAACAAAGATTCTGTGGGGTGAATGTTAGTAGGGAGATGCAAGGTTTTGCCTGTTCTGTACTATTTAAGGTGAAAGCAATCTGTAGGATAGAGATACTGCTGATGCAGTGGCGCTATAGATAGACTCGAACTCCCAGAAGTCTAGTGAACTGGCACGGGACGTCATGATGTGCCGTGCATGGTTCAGTGTTTTAAAAAGAATATGCACTTGACTAGAGTAAACTAGTTCTGATTTGCCTGCAACTGTGTGGATTGTTATTTTGTGTTCATCAGCCACCACTGTGTTTTCAGTGGCTACACTGACATATTTGTGTGTGCGCAACACTATTACAGCACCAGTGACCCTGGTTCAAATCCGGCGCTGTCTGTAGGGAGTTTGTACGTTCTCCCATGTCTGCATGTGTTTTCTCCAGGTGCTCTGATTTCCTCCAAAATGTATGGGGATTGTGGGCTAATTGGGGTATTTAGATGGCACCAGATCATGGGCCAGGAGTAGCCTGTGTCTAAATATTTAAAAATTAAAATTAAAAATATTACAAAGGAAAGAGGCACATGCGCTCAGTGTTGCTGCGATAAACCATTGTTGTGCCATGATTGGCTGTGGCCAGCTGGACACTCCTCCTGAGACCAGTCCTAACCATCACCCCTTGGATTCTCCCCCTTTCCTTTTGCTTCAATCAGTCAGAGGTTGATAATTGTTCGTCTTTAGTTAATAAGAGCCTGATAGTTTCACAAATCCAGCCTTCTGTGGTTATTGATGGTACATCAGTTTCTATTAAAAAAAAATCCTCCTATCACTGCTTGAACTCTCCTCCCTTCACTGAAAAGTGAAGAAGGAAATTTCCAGATCCAGAACTTAAAAAAAAATTAAAACATTCAGCCAAACACACAAAAGAACAGAAATACAGTAAAAATCCTGTTCTCAAAGGCTAAAGTTCACCATCAAAAAATCAAAAATACTCCTGTGGACAACCCAGCTCAAAACTTTGAAGACGTCGTTTGTTGAAAGGCTTCACTACTCATGTAAGAAAGGCTTGTGGCATCTTTCTCAAAATGATTCTGTGCTTTCCATCCAGCTGAGCAATTTTGTTATGTGCAGCCAATACTGCAATTGAAGATTTGCACTTCATTGGAAGTTCCCATAAACAACAAGGGCATAGAGCCCAGAGACTTTGCTTTAAGTGCTGTCATCTAAAGAAACAAAACCCTCTTTGTTTCTCTTTCTCTTGTACTCTAAGAGATGGTGGGCATCACTAATGCCAACACTTTGTCTGTGATCTGCCAGGTGGAAGGTAATTTTGTGTAATACTATGTGTTCTGTGCTATTGCATAGCAATAAAGGAACCTGGATCTTGATGGCCATCTTCAGGTATGCTTAAAATCAGCTAGATGCCAAAATAAGAAGGTGGTGGGAGAAAGTGGAGGGGGGGGGGGGGGGAAATACCACATGGTAGGTTCATACAGGTGGGAGGGGGAGGAGAAGTGCTGTGGCACTGGGGGAGGGAGCAGAGAGCTGAGAACCTAGTCCCGGTTCTCGCGATGTAGCCTCAGGGACACTGGACGCAGATTGGGGGATTGCTTCATTCAGCACCTTGTCTCTGTTCACATCCACAGCAAAAAGTTCTTAGCAAATAATCACTTCGGTTTCACGCTCCATTGTCCATACTGCCAGATCAGGTCCACTCATAAATCAGGAACCACACATATTCAGTCTTGCCATTTTCCAACCTGATGGCATCAATATGGATTTGTCCAATTTCTGGTAACCCCTCCCCCTGTTCTCTCTCTTCCCCACATCTTTTTGATGCCCCCAGCCCCTTTCTTTTTTCCTACAAGATGGCATCTTCCTCATCCCTCTGCCTCGTCTAATTAAATATTAAAATTAGAATCACAAAGGAAATAATCTCCACTTTGCCATCTCATCCAGGTGGAATTTGTCATTGCGATAACAATATCAGAGATAAGGCTCCTCTTGAATCAAGCTGCGACCACTATCCAACTGAATCGAATAACTATAGTAGTGGGCAAAATTAGAAAATTCAACTGAGCAGCAGGGAAGAGTAGTGAAATTGATTAAGACAGCCAGACTCTGTGAGGTTGGGACAGAGGAGGTCATTAGAATCGGAATAAAGAGAAATAAAATCAAGTCAAAACTGAAGGCTGGGTATTTGAATACAGATAATCACCATTACAAGAGCAGCATACGTCAGTATAATCTAATACCCAATGTGGAGAGGTGCTCGGTGATTAGTAAGGCATTGCTTAAGGTGGGATGTGAGTGGGAGGGGAAGGTTGAGAATCACTGCTCCAGACCCAATTGTTATCGAAATATTTTGCTTGAGAAAAATTGTCATTGGCCCATTTCCTTTGGAGTTCAATTAGGTACTGCAGGGCGGAACTATCAGTGGTTGAAGGCATCATCTACAAAGGAAGTAAAATCCTTATCCCAAAGAGTCTGAGAAAAGAGATGCTAAAAAGGATCCAATGAAGGACATCTCAGAATCGAAAAGTGTAAGAAAAGGGCACGAGAGGTGATGTACTGGCCAAGAATCAGCAATGATATAACAAATGGTGTCAAATTGTACAATACGCCAGAAATATCAAGCAAGTAATCTTGCAGAACCACTAGATACGATTTAAACAGTGGTCTTCAACCATTTTATTGCCATTCACATACCACCTTAAGTAATTCCTTACTAATCACAGAGCACCTATGGCATAGGGATTACTTAAGGTGGTATGTGAGTGGCAAGAAAAAGGTTGAGAACCACTGACAGAGCAAGTTACAATGTTAATATTCATCTCCACCAACTCTTTATCACCACCTAGATAATGAGCAATTATCTTAATAATTACTAAATGGAAGAGAACAAATTGCAGCCAATTAATTTTTCTTCATGCTGGATTATAGATGGATATTTTTAATGTATTTATGTAGTGTTCAATAATGCTTGTACAGCATATGAGACACTAATATGTTTAAGAAACTTTTTCAAAATGATTATGCCAAATTCTCAGAGCAATACTTGGGTAGCTTGAGTTTCAAGGATGAGGGGGGACATGATTGAGGTATACAAAATCATCAGGGGGATAGACAAGGTGAAGTCTGATTACTTGTTCCCAATGATGGGGGAGACGAGGACTAGAGGGCATAGTTTAAGAATACAGGGTAGGCCCTTTAGGACGGAGAAGAGAAAGCATTTTTTTACCCAGAGAAGTGTGAATCTGTGGAATGCTCTGCCACAGAGGGCGGTAGAGGCGGATTCGCTGACTATGTTCAAAAGAGAGTTAGATAAGACTCTTGTGGGTAACGGAGTTAAGGGTTATGGGGATAAGGCTGGAAAGGGGTACTGATGGTAATGATCAGCCATGATCGAAAATGGCGGTGCTGGCCCGACGGGCCAAATGGCCTACTCCAGCTCCTATTGTCTATTGTCTATTGTATTCATACGTGTAAATTCTTAGACAACACATGGATGAAGGAAAAGGTTCTTTAATTTAAAGTTGTTGTAAATTACAGATCTGCATACAGTGTGTCAGCTCCTTGCTGGCAGCCAAGTCTTTTGTTTTTAGGAAGTTGTCCTGAATGGGTAGGTTTTATCTTTGCCTGCATCCCATAAGGAGTTGTGCTGGTGAAATACCACACTTGAGCGGTGTTGTGTGGTATACTAGCATGCTCTGGTAGAAGTCTGTTCCACTGTCTTTTGCCTTGTTCATCAGTCTTTTCACTGTCTGTACTGATTTTAGCACTAGACCATTGAACTGTGAAAAATGAAGACTTGACATGGTGTGTACAAAGTCTCACTCTTTGGGAAACAGTCAGAACTTTAAATTGCAAAGCTGGGGTCCATTGTCTGTGAAGGCCTCACTTGCCACAGCATGTCTGGAGAATATGCCTTTCATACCTGTTATTATAGCATCTGCAGTGGTGGTGTTCAGTCTACACACCTCTGTGTACAGGGAGTAATAGTCGTGACTACAAGATGGTCCTTCCCTTGACATTCAAATAGGTCAGTGCCTACCTTCTGGTAAGGTCTGTATGGTGCTGGGTGTGGCTTTAGTGGTTCTGGAAGATTGCTTGATATTTCTGGCATATTGTACAGAGTGCCACTTCATTGTTGATTCTTGGCCAGGACATCACCTCTCGTGCCCTTTTCTCACACTTTTCGATTCCGAGATGTTCTCCATGGATCCTTTTTAGCCTCTCTTTTCTTAGACTCTATGGGATAAGGATTTTACTTCCTTTGTAGATGATATCTTCAACCACTGAGTTCCGTCCTGCAGTTCCAGTACTCTGCAATGTCAGGTGAGCAGTCCTGCTTCATGTTGGGCCATCCATCCAAGATATTTTTTCTCAGTTGTCTCAGTGTTTCATCTTTGTTTGTCTCTGACTTTATGAGTTCCATTTTTGCATCTGATATGGGCAGTGCACTTGTGATCATGTCCACGAAGGTGTTCACGTCTTCATCCATTTTTATGTTTGTGGTGTCTCTCATGTCAACAGCTCTAGACAAGTTGTCTGCTGTGTACATGAGCTTACTCGGAGTTTATGCTACATTCAATGTTTAGCGTTGTAGCCTAATCATCATTCTTTGTATTCTCAGTGGACATTCATTTAATGCCTTTTGGAACAATGCAATCAAGGGCTTATGGTCAGTCTCTACACTGACTGTTTGTCCTGACACAAACTGATGGAATCTTTCACAGGCATATGTGATGCTGAGTAGCTCCTTTTCAATTTGAGCGTATCATATCTCTGTATCTGTCATTGAGCGTGATGCATATGCAATGGGTTGCCAGTCATCATATTTTTGCAGAAGAACTGCACCGAGCCCATTATGTGATGCATCTGATGATACCTTGATGGGTCTCGCTGGGTCGTAAAACCTCAGAACTGGTTCCTTTAGTTCCCTCCATGACTTTACATGCTCGTGATTCCACTTCCATTCAATGTTCTTTTCCGTCAGTCTTCTCAATGAAGCCATCTTTTCTGAGAGGTTGGATATGAATTTTCCCATATAGTTAAACCTCTGTACGTCCACTTTGCATTGCATAGTGGACACCTTTCTGGGATCTGGTCTGATGCTCTCACTGCCAATAATATCTCCTACAAATGTTAGTTCAGTCACCCTGAGCTGGCATTTCTCTCTATTCAGCTTCAGGTTTGCTTTCCTTGTTGCTTCCAGCACTTAGTCTCTCATCATGCTCCATTCTCGTGGTTCCTCATACTATGATGTCATCCATTGAGGTATCAACTCCATCCAGGTGCTCAAAGACCATATGAATAGTTTTGTGATACACTTCAGGAGCTGAGGCGATTCTGAATGGTAACTTTAGGAATCTGTATCTGCCACATGGACTATTGAACGTGCACAGTCTTGAACTTGCTTCATCCAATTTTAACTTCCAATATCTTGATGATGCATCTAACTTGCTAAAAATGTTGCATTTGCAAATTGCGACATGATTTCTTCATGCGTCAAAAGCTTAAAATGTTCTCGCTTTATTGGTCTGTTTACATCTCTTGGATCCAGGCAAATACTAAGCTTTCCATTCTTTTTATCCACAACAATGAGTGAAGTCACCCACTCCATTGGCTCATCTATCTTCTGAATCACGTTTAGGCTTTCCATCCTGTTCAACTCTGCCTTTAGTTGCTTTTGAAGTGCAAATGGAACTTGTCTGCATGGATATATTATTGGTGGCACACGTTTATCCACTCTGATCGTGTGTTCTCCTGGAAGGCAGCCTAGACCCTGAAATAGGCAATTGTACTCTTTCATGAGTTAATCATAGATGGTCTCTCCTTTGCTTTCCACATCGAGGACTCTTTTTACCATGTTCATTTTCTCACAGGATGTTAAACCCTGTACATCCTTTGGTACCATGATGAAGGCTAGCATGTGCTCTTTGTCCTTGTGTTTCACTTTGATCATGCATTCACCTTTCCCTGATATATCAGTACTTGAATATCCTGTCATCTTCACTTTTGTTCCATACATCTTTGGTCTGGGTCTAATCTTCTTAAAATCAGTCTCTGATATTACATTAATTTGTGCTCCAGTATCCAATTTAACTGAAATGTATATGTCATTCATTTTTAATCTCAACATCCCGTCTCTGTTTTCTTTCTTGTTTTCAGTCACAATGACTACATAGAATTCCTCTATCTCCCTTTCATCTACTGCATGAACCTTGCTTTGTTGCACTTGGTTCCTACAGCAACGGGCATAATGTTGCTTTTTTTGCACATATAGCATATTTTACCAGAGGCTGGATCATTTTTTGGTAGGTGCTGTGCACCGCACCGACGACATGGCTTTCAATTGTCTTTCATTTTTGTTCACTGGCTACTCCTCTCTTTCCACTTTGATGCATTTTTTGTTAAACAGTTTATGTCTGTTCTTGCTCACTGCATCCATGTTGCAGCTAGCTTCACTGAACAGCTCTTTTGCCTGCATTTTTGCAGTTTCTGTAGCCCTACAGAATGCTATGGCTTTTTCCAGGTCTTGAATTTGCTCTCAGCAGTCTTTCCTTTAGACTATCTGGAATGCCACACACAAGTCTGTCTTTTATCAGCGAGTTGGTCAGTCCACCAAATTCACGTATTTTACTTTTGTTTCTCAATTCATTCACATATTGATCAATACTTTCTTCTGCTTTCTGTATACATGTGAAAAATCTGTGCCTCTGAAACGTTACATTACATTTAGGTATGCTGTATGCCTCAAACTGTTCCATTATTTTCTTCCAGTACCATTTTGTCTCCTTCAGCAGCAAAAGTGAAGTTATTATACACACCCAGGGCTCAATAACCCACGACATGTAAGAAAACTGATGCTGTCACTTTCTCACTTTTCTTGTTAGCTCTGACTGCCACTAAATACAATCCAAAATGATGTTTAAACCTGTTCCAATTTTCAGCCACATTACCTGTCAGCAGAGGTTTCGCTGGTGGATGTAATCCTTCCATATTTCACTGTGTTGATTTCTCTTCACTGATCAGTTGCTGACTTTAAATTTTAACTTTTAAAGCATTTCCTTCTAATTTTCTTCATCCCACTTCTGACACCATGTTTCATCTTGTATCCATATGTGTGAGTTCTTAGACAACACATGGATGAAGGAAAAGGTTCTTTACTTTAAAGTTGTGGTAAACAGCACTATGAGGCTGTAAGCCTCCATTACAAATCTTGCATATTGTGTGTTCGCCCCTTATGGAAAGCAAAAAAAATGGCAGATGGAACTTAACTCCTGGGTGGCACGGTTAGCATAGTGGTTAGCAAAATGCCTTTACACCGCCAGCAATCGGGATGGGGTTCAAATCTGTAAAGAGTTGTACACTCTTGCTGTGTCTGTGTGGGTTTTCCCCAGGGGCTCTGATTTTCTCCCACTGTTCAAAATGTACTGGGGGATGTAGGTAAATTGGGTGAGTTGATCCATTTTGATAAGTCGATTCAGGGAAGGACTTGCATAGTAAATGGTAGGGATCCTGGAGGATGTTGTAGAACAGAAAAAAAACCTGGGGTACAGATGCATTGTTCCACATAAGACATGAAAGTGATAGACAAGGTGGTGAAGAAGATAGGAAAGTGTTTGGCTCATTCAATTTCATCGGTCAGGATGGTGAATACAGGAGTTGCGATGACATGATACAATGGTGTAAGTCATTGGTGAGGGCACACTTGGATTATTGTTTACAGCTCTGATTATCAAGCTGTCTGAGGGTTATCACTGAGCAGAAAAAAAATTACAAAGACATTGCTGGAATTGGAGGGCTTGTGTTATAAGCAGAGGCTGGATGGGCTAGCATGAAAATCATGGGGGCATGGAAAAGATGAATGGTCACAGTCTTTTCCTCCAGGGTAGAGGAGTGTAAAACAAGGGGGCAAGGGTTTAACATGAGAGGGAAAGCTTTAAAAGAGACTTGGGGAATAGCAATGGTGCATATATTGAAAATTGCCACTAGAGAGAGGAAATGGAACAAATACAACATTTCAAAGAAATTTAGACAGGTCACGGCTTTGGGCAGGGGTGGCCAAACTTGTTTAATGTATGAGCCACATATGATAGCTTCAGATGTTTGAGAGCTGCAACAATGATACGATCTCAAGCCATGCCACTAACACTCCCATTGTGGAGCAGCGGCTCGTACCATTCCTGCCACAGTCTAGGACGACCCTGGAATTTCCACCTAAATGTAGGTTCCACTTTTGAATAAGACGAACCCCCCCCCCACCACCCCCCCACCCCAAATTCTGGCTCTTACCGCTGACCAGTGCATGCTGTTAATAACAAATGTTAATTTTAAGGTTACTGTCGGCTCCTGTAACAGGCCATTTAAGGCCTGTACAAAGGCACATTGTAATATTTCTTAGGATTCTCATACCCTGCCTTGCTCTAATTATTTCCCTCTTACGTTAATTCTTCCATCTTTATATTGCTTGATTTCAGATCCATGATCTGTTCAAAGTTGTTAGATTTACAAACTGGTGAATGAAAATAAATTGAGCAATTGAAAATATAAGTACATCTTTCAAGGTGGTGGCAGGAAATGACTTCCATTCTCTTTTATCTTGCACAACGTGAGGACTCTCTCTTCCAGGTTCTGAATATTTTAAAAAGCTTTTCTTAAGGTCAAGGTTGAGTTTATAATCATTCCCCTTTCTATTGCTGTTATGAGTCCAGAGGGCCTTAAAATAGATATTCACCAAGACAAATGGTTACTAAATAAAAATAGCTTTTAATCATCTTTGAACTTGAAAATAGAATCAAACTTTAACTTATCTCTATTGACTCACTTAACCCACTTAACCCCCTTCTAATTCGAAGTGCACATGTGAGTAAGTTCAGCAAGGTTCTTTGGTTCACAGTCCAATCTCACTGGTTGCAGATAATTCTTGTACTGTGCACAGAAGTTAACATTAATAAACCTGCAAAGATCACATGACCTTCCAGACAGTAAGTTCTGTTTTCCAGACAAAGCTGCCAATGCACATTGTTACATTTGTTGCCTTTTGTGAATAACAGTCCATCCTGAGTCTCTGGGCACTCTTGCAAAAGCTCCTGCAAAAATTCTGTTTTAAAGTGTTTGTGTGTGACCTGCTCTATCAAACCTTTCCCAATTTATCTTCCAAGCATCTCTTTATACTCTGTCACAGTCGCCTTTCTCTATCTTTCTTAATTCAAATTTTATTTTAGCTTCTGCACCTGCCACAACATTGAAATTGTCCTCTCCAATACACCCTCCTTCCCAATCCGACCTCAGTTTATTGCTTGGCTATAAATTATACTGCTGAAATATGTGCTCTGTTGTTCACAGTTTTCAACTGAATCCCAATGGCCCTTTGAGAAACTTTTGAGGATAGAAGTTTACATAAGAACATATGAAATCGGAGCAGGAGTCGGCCATCCGGCCCGTTGAACCTGCTGTGCCATTCAATGAGATCACGGCTGATCTGATGACGGGCTCATCTCCACCTCCCTGCCTTTTCCCCATAGTTCCCCTACAATGAAAAACTCTACATAACCTTGTCTTAAATATATTTCCTGATGTAACTCCACTGCTTCAATGGGAAGAGAATTCCACAGATTCACCCCTCACTGGGAAAAACAGTTTCTCCTAATCTCCAACCTAAATTTACAACCCTGAATCTTGACATTATTTCCCCTAGTTCTAGTCTCACCTACCAGTGGAAACAACTTATCTAACATCATCTTATCTGTGCCTTCATAATTTTATAGATTTCTCAAAGATCCCCTCTCATTCCTCTGAATTCCAGTATTGTCCCAGATGATAATCTCTCATCATAGGCCAACCCTCCCTTCCTTATCTCTGGAATCATCCTCTGCATTGTCTCCAAAGCCAGTATATACTTCTTCAGGTAAGGAGACCAGACCTGCACATAATACTCCAGATGCAGCCCCACCAGTACCCTGTACAGTTGCAATGTAACCTCCCTTCTCCTAATGCAATCCCTCTAGCAATGAAGGCTATCATTCCATTTGCCTTCTTTTAGCCTGTTGCACCTGCAAACCAACATTTTGTGATTCGTGGACTGCCACTCCTAAGTCCTTCTGCACAGCTGCATCAACCATATCCAGCTCCAAGTGTCATCGTTTGCAGATGATACAACAGTAGTCGGACTCATCAACAACAATGATAAGTCGCACTACAAAGATGAGATGGAAATTCTCGTTGTATGGTGTGAGAGAAATATCCTGAGTCTTAACACGAACAAGACTAAGGAAATGATTGTGGACTTCAGGAGGACCAAGAATGACCAACTTTCACTACATATCAATATCTCTGTAGTGGAGAGCACCACATTCCTTGGAGTTCACTTAACTTCATTTATCGTAGACACAACATTTCCTCTCTTGTCAAGAAGGCGCAATAGTGATGGTAGTTTCTGAGAAGACTGAAATCCCCTCTCATCATGGCCTTCCATCATGTCAACCTTCTATAAGAGCTCTATAGAGAGTGTCCTGGCCAGCTGTATCACAATGTAGTATGGTTGCTGTAGAGAAATGGAATGGAGGTCAATTCACAGCTCCGTAAGAGAAGCAGAGAGGATCACTGGAACGTCCCACCCCCCCAACCCATGTGATTTACCAGGATCGGTGTTTGAAAAGTTTGCACAAAATTGTTGAGGACCCCTTCCACACAGCATCTTTCAACTTCTCCTGTTGGAAAAGAGATACAGGAGTATCAGAGCCAGTACCACCAGGCTCAGAAACAGCTTTTTCCCATGGGCAGGGAGAATGCTGAATGATAAAGCGACCTGCTCACACTAATCATTTATGTAGATATGAATATGTGTCCTGCATATGTATTGTTTGTCTGCATGAGTTATGTCTGGTTGTGTGTCTGCATAATTTTTACTGAGGAACGGAGAATGCTGTTTCATTGGGTTGTACTTGTGCAATTGGATGAAAGTAAATTTGACTTGAGTATGTTTTTAGTCTCTGCTCAGGCAGACCTTCAGTGGGATTCAGATTACAATCAGATCAACCTTGATTTTATTCACAGGCAAAGCAGGCTTGAGGGGCTGAGAAGCCTCCTTCTACTCACAGGCAAGTGCAAGGTGGATGGAGGAACAGTTTAGTAATAGTTGTGGTGAAATCTCTATTGTACATTTTCGTTATGTGCAAATTACATGACCTTTCCTGATTGACCCTGCTCTCACTGGCCGGCTCATGACTCCTCCCCTTTCTTCCCAATGAAGGCTATCATTCCACAAGCCTGCCCACAGTTCGAGCCTGGGTCAGTATGAGTAAACATCACAGGGATGCTGTCCATCTCTTTGTAAATAAAAACCTTCAGTTTTGGTTACTTTAGTCTTTGTGCAATTGATCATGCATCAATGGTTTAGCAGCATCACAGTTAATATAGTGTTATCGCAACACTATTTTGGCACCAGCAACCCAGGTTCCCATCCGGCGCTGACCATAAGGAGTTTGTATGTTCTCCCCGTATCTATTCTGGTTTCCTCCTGCCCTTCAAAACGTACAGTGAATTGTCAGTTAATTGGGATATTCAGCCAGCACCAGCTTGTGAGTCGGAAGAGCCCATTACCCCGTGCTGCATGTCTAAATTTAAAATTTAAGATTTAGTCATCTGGCTCAGAAATGTAGCCAAATTCCTTCAGGGCAGATGTCGAAATTAAAATTAAAATAATTAATTCCGTGGTGATTGGAAGGAACCTAATAGATTGTATGTTCACTGGTGATCTATCAGAAAAGGAATTTATAAACTCTGCCCATTCTGTCTGAAATTTGATTCCAGTCCCATGGCAATCTCCCTCACTCGGAACTGCCCTGTCAAAATTGTGTAATTCCCTAATGCATGTGATGTGCAGCAGATACTTATCTCATCAGCAATATCCACATCTAGAGAATGAAAATAAAAGCTATTGCATGTTCCAAGCAACTGATTCTAGATTTGTGTATTAAACAGAGAGGAGAGTAGCTTTCACTCTCTATGACTTAGGTCATCCTTGAATTTGTGCGATTTGCAGGACACTGCGTCAGTCAAACCAATTTGAGGATTCATACCCCGCTGATTCCTGATTTTGTTATACTATTTATTCCATGCAATGGAAGTTTTAACATAATTTCAACCCTGAAATATTTATGTAGTGCGGATGAGGAACCAATTGCACAATCAGTCATCTTTAAGCGATTTAATATATTCCACTTAAATCAGTTCTGGCTGGACTGGGCAATCAATTGAAATAGACAGAGCTAAATTCTATGTATTGAACAGGCAATCTAATGGGTTTGTTCAAACTGATTCAGGTTTGGAGACTTCAGATTCAGACACTATCTATCTATTGTATGGTAATATATCAAAAATGTAATATTACACACAATTGCCTTTAGTTTGCCATAAGGTGGACAAAGATTTACTGTTAGCATCACCTGGTGCTCCTCACAGTCAGAGAAAGAGAGACCGTGGATTTGCCTCCCGCAGAATCTTTATCTGCACAAGCTCCAGTTTACTTCAAACCATCTTTACACTTAATTTTTCAAGGCATGACTGTACATTCCAGGGACCAAAGTGAACAATGCTTTTATTCTTACATTGTGTAATCCTTCTTTAAATATCGACGATTTTTAGAAAGAATAAAATGGTTAGTATTACAACTGCAGCTGCTTTGCAGGGAAACATTAACACAGTGTGTGTACTGTGAGTCTCAGTGTCTTACTAGATTTTGAAAAATCTGCTCGTTTCCTGGGTGTTTATTCGATTCGGCTATGTAAATTTCACCCGCAGCAAAACAGTCACTTTTGGTCATTTATTACTGATGCAACGATACAGATTTGAATTATCTGTTCACTTTGACCAACGGCCTCCGGAGTTAGTAAGGACACCACGGGTGCATATTCATCTCACTCTGACTCGAGACTGTAAGCAAAGACCAGGGAAGCACTGAGGCCTGCGTACTAGTGAACAAGGTAGATGAGCTTAGAGCATGGACAGATACTTGGGGTCATGATATTGTGGCAATTAGTGAGACCTGGCTACAGGAGGGGCAGGACTGGCAACTTAATATTCCAGGATACATTTGTTTTAGATGTGATAGAGCAGGGGGTAAAAAAGGGGAGGAGTTGCTCTGCTTGTTAAGGAGGACATTACTGCCATGAGGTGGCAGGATGGTCTGGAGGGATCGTCCAGTGAGGCTGTTTGGGTGGAATTGAGGGGTGAAGGAGGCATGAGGGTGCTAATAGGGGTGTATTACAGACCACCAAATGGGCCAAGAAAATTGGAGGAACAAATTTGTAGGGAGATAACGTACATGTGTGAGAATCATAAGGTAGTGATCATGGGAGATTTTAACTTCCCTCACATTGATTGGGATACCCATACAGTTAGAGGGCTGGATGGGCTAGAGTTTGTTAAATGTGTTCAAGATTGTTTTCTAAATCAATTAGTAGAAGAACCGACTCGGGACGGTGTAATACTAGATCTCCTGTTAGGGAATGAGCTAGGTTAGGTATTGGACATTAATGTTGGAGAACAAATTGTGTCTAGTGATCATAACTCTGTTAGTTTTCAGGTAGTTTTAGGGAAGAGCAAGGAGGGGCCTAAAGTTGAGGTTCTGGATTGGAGAAGAGCAAATTTCGAAGGAATAAAAAGGGATTTGGGGAGTATTGAGTGGGACAGGATATTTTCAGGTAAGGATGTAAATGAAAAATGGATGATATTCAAAAAAGAAATTTTGCATTACAGAGTAGATGTGTCCCAGTGAGGATCAAAGGAAAGGCTGGAAGTCATAGGGAGGCTTGGTTTTCGAGGAATATTGGAAATTTGATTAGGAGAAAAAGGGAGGTATACAAGAAGTATAAAGAGCAGGGAGTTGAGAGTTTGAAGGAGGACTACAAGGAGTGTAGAAGGAATCTTAAGAAAGAAATTAGAAAGGCCAAAAAAAGGCACTAAGAGGCTTTGGCAGACAGAGTAAAAATAAATCCAAAGGGTTTCTATAGGTACACTAAAAGTAAAAGTTTAGTGAGGGATAAAATTGGACCCCTTGTAGATAGCGAGGGTAGGCTGAGTGAGAAGTTAGAGGAAATGCGGGAAATTTTGAATGATTTCTTTGCCTCGGTATTCACTAGGGAAAAAAATATTGAACCAGTTGAAGCATATAAGGATAAACGAGGAGGTAGTGGTGGCTGTGTTGAAAAAGATAAAGGTGGATAAATCTCCGGGACTGGACAAAATATTCCCAAGGACACTCAGGGAGGCTTGTGGACAGATAGTGGGGCCATTAACAGAGTTAATTAGGATGTCACTGGTCACGGGGATAGTGCCAAAGGATTGGAGGGTGGTGCATGTGGTTCTGCTGTTTAAGAATGGGTCCAAATGTAAACTTGGGAATTATGGGCCCATGAGTCTGACGTCTGTGGTGGGTAAGTTGATGGAAAGTGTTCTGAGGGATGGTATTTACAAAAATTTAGAGGTACAGGGATTGATAGGGAGTAATCAGCATGGTTTTGTCAGGGGTAGATCATGCTTGACAAACCTGATTGAGTTTTTCGAGGGGGTTACAAAAAAGGTTGATGAAGGGAAAGCTGTGGATTTTGTCTATTTAGACTTTAGTAAAGCTTTTGACAAAGTTCCCCACAGGAGGTTAGGAAAAAAGGTGGAGGCATTAGGTATAAATAAGGAGGTAGTGAAATGGATTCAGCAATGGTTGGATGGGAGGTGTCAAAGAATAGTGGTAGATAATTGTTTGTCCAATTGGAGGCCGGTGACTAGTGGAGTTCCTCAGGGATCGGTCCTGGGTCCACTCGTGTTTATTTTATATATATTAACGATCTAGAAGTAGGGGTGGAGAATTGGATAAGCAAGTTTGCGGATGATACAAAGATTGGTGGTGTTGTGGACAGTGAGGAAGTTTACTGTAGATTAAAAGGTGATTTAGGAAGGCTGGAGGTGTGGGCTGAGAAATGGCTGATGGAATTTAATACAGATAAGTGTGAGGTGTTACATTTTGGAAAGGCAAATCTAAATAGGTCATATGCATTAAATGGTAGGCTATTGAGATGTGCAGAGCAACAAAGGGATTTAGGAGTGATGGTAAATAGTACCCTTAAGGCTGATACTCAGGTAGATGGTGTGGTGAAGAAGGCATTTGGAATGTTGGCCTTCATAAATCAGAGTATTGAATTCAAGAGTAGGGAGGTTATGATGAAATTGTACAAGGCATTGGTGAGGCCAAATTTGGAGTACTGTGTACAGTTTTGGTCACCAACTTATAGGAAAGATATAAACAAAATAGAGAGAGTACAGAGAAAGCTCACAAGAATGTTGACAGGATTTCAAGGTTTGAGTTACAGGGAAAGGTTGTGCAGACTAGGGCTTTTTTCTCTGGAGCGTAGAAGATTGAGGAGGGACTTGATAGAGGTGTTTAAGATTTTAAAAGGGACAGACAGAGTAAATGTGGATAGGCTTTTTCATTAAGAGTGGGGGAGATTCAACCTAGAGGGCATGGTTTAAGATTGAAGGGGGAAAATTATAAGGGGAACATGAGGGGAAATTTTTTACACAAACGGTGGTAGGGATGTGGAATGAGCTTCCGGCAGACGTGGTTGAGGCGGGATCATTGGTTACATTTAAGGAAAGACTGGATAGTTACATGGAGAGGAGAGGACTGGAGGGGTATGGACCAGGTGCTGGTCAGTGGCACTAGGAGGGTGGGGATTTGTTACAGCATGGATTAGTAGGGCCAAACTGGCCTGTTCTTTGCTGTAAGTGGTTATATGGTTATATGGCTAAGGCTAAATCCACAAAGGCCAGCGCTACCTAGTGTCTTCCTCGCCAATGTTCGGTCTCTGACGAACAAGCTGGATTAACTAAGGATTTGGACCCTCACACAAAGAAGGCTCATTTTTTAAAATGGAGACATGACTAAACAGCGATATACCAAGCAACGTGGTAGAACTGGAAGGGCGTACTGTCTTCAGGGCTGACGGACCAGTAAAAGTAGAGGAAGTGGTTTATGTATTTATTGTGCATCGATCCTGATGCACTAACTCTCCATTGCTGATATTTATTGCTCCATGGATCCAGAAAACCTGATTATTAGGTGGAGACATTTTTTTATCAACCACGTGAGTTTACATGTATCATTGATGTTGTAGTTTACATGCCTCAGGATGCTAATGCTAAAGTAGCCATGAAAGACCTCAGTGTTGCTATCAGCAAGCTGCAGGCATTGCATCCAGATGGAGCCTTTACTGTCGCTAGGGACTTTAATCAAGAAACCTACATACCGTGCTTCCAAGATTTTACCAAAATGTTCCATGCACCACAAGGGGAAATAAAACCTTAGATCATGTCTACACAAATGTCGCTATTGCTTACAAAGCCACTACCCTCCCCCACCTGAGACAGTATGACCGTCTTTTTTTAAAAACTTTATTTAAGATTTTCAAATTACATAGAAATAATTTTAAAAAAATAAAGACAAAATAAACTAAACACTAAAACTCACCACCCCCCCCCCCCCCCACCTCAGCCTGCCCTGTAAGGGGAGCCAAAAAAAAACCCATATATCTAACAATTACTTAAAAACTTAAACTATACAATATTTTAAGATATTTCTAAACCCATACATTCGAAATATGGTGACCACATCTGAACAAAAAAAGAATGATTATCATGCAAATTGTATGTTATTTTTTCCTCAATTCATTATGCCAACGAGCTATATTAATTTCTACATTATCTTTCCAAGTAATCGCAATACACTTCCATGCAACTGCCATTGCTAAACGAACAAAAGCTATTTGAAACTTATCCAAATCCAAACCAGTCAGCGAAACAATATAAACCCAACAAAAACATTTCTGGGTCTAACAGCAATTTAATTTTAAATAATTTTTTGAAAAATAGTCTAATTTTTTCCCAAAGTGGCTGAATTTTATCACAAGACCAAACTGCATGTAAAAATGTTTCAATATGTAATCCACATATAAAACACAAAACCAAATTACTAAATCCATATTTTTTTCAATTTCTCAGGGGTCAAATACAATTGATGTAAAAAAATAATAATTAACCAAACTATATCTTACGTTAAGTAATTTAGTTACCCCATCATGACTTAATTTAACTTCCCAATTCTCCTGTAGTATATCATAAAATAAATCACCTTCCCATTTATTTCTAGATTTATCTAAATTTGGTTTATCCATACTATCTGGTAATAATACATACATATCAGAAACAAAACCCTTTTTTAATGTATGAGAAATCAAAAACTCAAACTTTGTTAGTTCAGGTAATTTCATTTCCTTTCCATAATTATCTCTTATCAAAGCTCGAACTTGATAATACACAAATAAAGAATTAAATGGTATTCCAAATTTTTCTCTGTTGATCAAAAGAAAGAAACTTCTTCAAAACAATCCTCAATCACCTTTATACCTTCAGAATCTCATACCTTTAAATACCTATTATTCATTGAAAAAGGAATAACCCTATTTTGATATAATGGAATTATGACCATCTTTCACTTGTTTCTGCTTCCCAAGTATAGCCCAGTTATTAAATGTGTAAAACCCACAATGAATACTATGAAGATCAGGCTTGAGGGTGCTGACTGTACTTCAGCGACAATTCCAGCACAGACTGTTTGCTGCCCATGCTACCACAGACTCTCAGATTAATATTGACTTGTATACAAACTCTGTCCTTGAGTACATCAACATGTTTGTGGATGGAGTGACATGACAAAAACAAATCAAAAACCACAGATGAACAGCAAGATTCACCTGCTCAAAGACAGAGATTTAGCCTTCAGATCTGGAGACTTGCAGCTCAGCCAGGGCCAACCTGAGGAGGGGAATCTCTCAGGCTAAACACACATACAACAAAGGATCGAGGAGCATTTCAACTCCTCCGATCCCCGACGCATGTGGTATGGCATACAGATCATTACAGACTATAAACCATCTAGTACTGTGCCCCCTTCCCTCCCTCCCTGAGGATCTCACTTTGATCGAGGGAACTGGGGGGGGGGGCACGCTCAAAGCAGATCTTCCACCTGGTGAACTGCCTCTCTCACTTTCCACCTTAGATGTTTGCGTCACCCTGAGTAGGGTGAATGTGAGGAAGACAGCTGGTCTGGATGGTATTTTGGCCATGTGCTCAGTCTGTGTAGGGCAGCTGGCTGGGGCCTGTGTGGACATTTTCAATCTGCTCCTGGCCCAGTTGGTTGTTCCCACAAGCTTCAAGATTTCCACTATCATGCCAGTGCCGAAGTGCCCCATCGCCACGAGTCTGATGACTTCCGTCCAGTTGCACCCACCCCCATCAATTCAAAGTGCTTTGAGAGACTGGCTCTATCACATTTGAAATTCTGTTTGCCCATCACATCAATTTGCCTATCATATCAACAGCTCGACTAAGGATGCCATTTCCATTGCACGTCACTCTGCCCTGACCCACTTAGACAACTAAATTTCTTATGTCAGAATGTTGTTCATTGACTTTAGTTGACATTCAATACTCTGATTCCTTCTAAGCTGATCGCCAAACTTCATCAGCTTGGTATCAGATCATCCTTCTGTAAATGGACTTTCTGATGAACAGATTCCAATCTGTTAAGTTAGACATTCTCTTCTCTTCCATTCTCTCCTGTATTCCCTTTTCACCTCTGACTGCATTCTGGAATATGGTTCTAAATCTGTAATCAAGTTCACAGATGACACCACAGTGGTTGGCTGATCAGAGGGAAAGGTTCCCAAACTTTTTCGGGTTGCCGTCTCCTTGGCCTCCAGGCCACATCCAGAGTGGCCCCCCCCCATACAGCAGCACTGGGCACGGAAGGTATGGCGGCACTTAGTGGGATGGGTGGTTAGTGGCAAAACTGAGGGGGGTTGGTGGCGGCACTGAGAGGGGGGTGATGGCCGCACTGAGAGGCCAGTAGTGATGGCAATACCACATGGCGGCCTCCAAGACCAGCCCTCACGAGAACGCCTTGTCGCTGTTTATTTTGCTCTCTACTGCCAACCTGAGTCTGGACAGAAAATTACTGCACTGGCTTCTTCATTAAACTTTGCAGCAAACTGAATAATAACAAGTCTGAGGGTTCGGAATGCCCCCTTTTCCCTCTTTGCCCCCTGACTGCTCCCTTTTACCTCACCGCACTCTTGGATCTTTCCACTGCCCACGGTGTGGGGGGGGGGGGCAGCAGCACTTACTTGGGGAATCAGTAGCCTACAGGGAAGAGGTCCAGCACCTGGCCGCATGGTGTGCTGTCATTAACCTGACCTTTAACACTCAAAAGACTAAGGAGATCATTGTGGACTTCAGGTGTGCTGGGAACCACACTCATGTCCATATTTACATCAATGGAGCTGTAGTGGAATGTGTATCAAATTCCTGGAGTCCACATTTCCGATCATCTCACCTGGCCCCTGATCCTTTATTACCTGTGGAGTTTCAAGAAAGCTCACTTCTGTCCCAAAATACTGATGGATTTTTACCACAGTACTTTTGAAAGCATACTCAGTGTGATATGGCAAAGGTCTTGTATCAGTCCAGCGAGTGGTGAAAACTGCCCAGCGGATTATCGGCACCCTATTGCCCACCATTGAGAACATCTATCAGGAACGCTGTCTGGGTAGGGCGAAAAGCATCATCAAGGATGCAACTCACACTAACTATGGTCCTTTTACTCTTCTCCCATCTGGTAGGCACTACCAGATACTGAAGCAGTAGGCTCAGGAAGGGCTTCTTTCCTGAGGCTGTGACCCTGCTGAACCTTACATCACAGCACTGAGCAGTATTGCACCCATATGGTACTGTCAGTATTTTTACACTTACTTGTTTGCTGGAGCGCTTGGTTTTATACACATTTACTTGTAAATACTATTCTTTGTTCTTCTGGTTAGATGCTAATTTGATTTCATTAGCTTTGTTTATGTACTTGGCACAGTAACAATAAAGTTGAATCAATCTATCTAATAGTCTAATAACTGAAGCTATTGATGCAACCTCAATCAGATTGTCACCCTTCATTTATCCTTTATCAAGATGCAGTGGGCTATGTTTAAAATTAATTCTCTGGGTTGGGAACCAGCCAAACAAATATTCCAGAAGAAATACCAGATTGTCCAAATCAAACGGCAATATTCTTATAAAATCACAGAGCGGAAAGCCCTTCTATCCCTTCCCAGGAGTTTCCACTCAAACATATTGGAAAGAAGGTCAGATATTGCAACTAAAGCAATTATTTTTACTCATTCAAGGAAGCAGTTGATTCAATGTGAAGCTGGAGCAGTAGAACAGAGAGATCTGGGAATACTGATATATAATTCCATGAAAGTGGCATCACAGATAGATAGGGTTGTAAGGAGAGATTCTGTCATTTTGGCCTTCATAAATCAAAGTATTGAGTATAGGAGTAGGGATATTGTGGTAAAGTTGTATAGGACATTAGTGAGGCCAAATTTTGGACAGTTTTGAGTATTCTGTGCAATTTTGGTCACCTAACCATAGGAAAGTTATCAATAAGATAGAAAGAGTGCAGAGAAGATTTACTATGATGTTGCCCAGACTTCAGGAGCTGAGTTACAGGGTAATTTTAAACAAGTTAGAACTTTATTCACTGGAGTGTAGAAGAACAAAGGAAGATTTGATAGAGCCATTTAAATTATGGGGGGAAATAGATCGGGTAAATGTACATAGACTTTTTCCACTGACGTTAGATGAGATACAAACCAGAGGACATGGGTTAAGGGTAATAGGGGAATAGTTCAGTCGGAATGTGAGGGGGAACTTCTTCAGACACAGAGTGGTGGGAGTGTGGAATGAGCTTCTAATTGAGGTGGTTAATGCAGGTTCAATTAAGAAGAATTTGGACCAGTACATGGATGGAAGAAGTATGGAGGGCTATGGACTGGGTGCAGGTCAGTGGGACTCGGCAATTAAAATGGTTTGACACAGACTAGAAGGGCCAAAGGGTCCTGTTTTTGTGCTGTGATATTTTATGGTTCATGTTTCGATGGATGGTGAGCACAGCAATACTAAGGACACAGGGGATTTGGAAAACAGGTAGGTTCTCAGAGAAATGTGAGATGTAGATGCAATATAAAACATTTATATTACACAGATTAAAGGACATAAATCAAGTTGTGGTTCTCTGTTTTAATTTAGCTTTCAATTTTGGATCCAGAAATAAGCATTTAATCATTATATGATTTCCTTGTCTTTGATTTGATTAAGGATGATGCCATCCTCTCCAGATGATCTTACTGATGGGGCAATCTTTCCGGATTAGTGGCTAATTGAAGGAAGACATCACCATGGTGTCACTCCCCTGCCACCCTCTTCTCAGGCAAAACTATGAGTTTGCAAGCATGCATCTCTAGATTCAAAGTCTGTACCTTTCCTTCTGTTACATGAGAAAACAAAGTTTCTCAAAAGGTTTACTTTCTGAAAAAAAAGGGATTAAGATAAACAACTTAAGGCGGAACACAAAGATAATTTCAGATTTGCTGTTTCACGTAGGAAGTTTGAGAAACATTTAATCAACTTTTATTGAATTTAGCATGTTTAATCACATAATGATGCCGAAACATAGCATAAGTTCAATGGACCTAAAAATGCTTTTGCCACTGATTTTTGTACTCAGCATCTGATGCCTCTCTTGTCAGTGTCCAACATAGTCGGCCAGCATTGATAGATTCCAGTTGCCCTGATATCGCTTTTTCATGGTAGCAATGTCCTGGTGAAACCTTTCACCATGTTCGTCACTGACTGCACCAGGATCAGCAGGGAAGAGGTCCAAGTGTGAATGCAGAGATTGAATTTCCAATGACATGTTGCACGTCATGGTTTTGCATGCCAGAAGCATGTTGTCAATCAGCTGGATGTAGTTTGGTGCTCTGTTGTTGCCAAGAAAATTTTCAACATCTTTAATGCCTTATGTGTCTAAGACCACATTTGCATAACACTTGCACTGAGTGCATGGCCAGGTGTGCTTGGACTGACCAAAACAGCTTGCTTTGTGGGCAATATGCCAGTAGACTTAAAATATGACAGGAAATTACAAAAATAGATTAAACCTTAAAAAAGTTACGTGATGTGAAAAGTTTAAGTTGATTCGACGGTAGGCAATGTGTTGGGCAGTTTTTACTCCCTGCTGGAGTGCCTTTCTACCTTGTGCAGAACAATTCCCGTACTATACTGAAATACTGTATGTCCCCTCGCTCTCAATAGTAAATCTATAGACATCCAATAGTATTCTAGGGTGGAGGTGTAACCTCCTCAAACATCTCAAAATTATGTCTTTCTGATCAACATTGATGAATTCAAAGACCACATAAGATCGCCAGAGATATGGACCCCCAAGAATTTGTGGTAAGGGTGTGTAAACTGTTCAACAAATACAAGGATGATGACATCAGTGAATCAGCAGCTTAGTGGTTGAGCAAGATCCAATGAAGATCTCCACCTATATGATGAGGTGTAGAAGCTCCTACCAGCTGTGGGAAGCCCTCTGAGTGTTAACACAGATATTGCACCTGATGTTCTTCTTTCAGACACAAAGGCATGAACCAAGCCAATCAGAAGTAGGATAATATACCCATTTCAAACCTTTCATATTGACATCACACATCTCCCTTCTTCCTTTCACTGTATGAGCTTTTCACTAAAACATAGAACATTTCACTACAGCTCAGTATATGACCTTTGGGCCCCCATGTTGTGCCAACCCATATATTCCTACCATAAACAAAACCGAAACCACTCTACCCTGTAGTCCTCTATTTTTTCTTTCATCCCAGTGCCTGTTGAAGAGTCTCTTAAATGCCCCCAATGTTTCCAATTCCAACACTGTCCCTGGCAAGACATTCCAGGCACCCCTAACTCTATGTGTCAAAATCCTACCCCTAATGTCTCCCCTAAACTTCACTTTGTACAGATGTCCTCTAGTGTTGGCTACTGCTGCCCTGGGGAAAAGGCACTTTTATCTTTATCTACCTTATCTCTGAACACCTCTCTTATGTCACCCCTCATCCTTCTTTGCTCCAGAAAGTCCCAACTCTACTAACCTTGTCTCATAAGAATTATCTTGCAATGTTTACCCAGCTTTTATTATTAGTGGTGAATCTTTTCTAATTGATTCCACTTTCTAAGTTTGACAGTGGACTATGAAATTCTATCACGGTTATTGACACAACAAAGGATTAGTAGACCTGGGGGGGGGGGGGGGCGGCAGAAACTCAGCAGGTCAAGGGGGGTCCGGGAGAAACTCAGCAGGTCAAGGGGGGTCCGGCAGAAACTCAGGGGGGGCCTGACCTCGCCAGGACCGTTGCCCACTCCCCCTCCCTGCCGCAGGCTGACCCGCAACTCATGGTGATGGGGCCGCTGATCCGCCGAGATGCCGCTCTGCAGCGAGAGCCGATGCCCCCGCACTGTCATTGTCCAACCCGATCACCTGCAAACCCCGCCCTCCCACACACAGGCCTGAGTAAGTATTATGAACTTTAATCTCAGGATAAAACGATCTTCCGATAGTTTCATGTCACAGTGATAAATATATTCCTGGTTAAAAATGGTCCTGCACCTGGATACAAGCTCATTAGGCATAAAACTTGAAAAGTGTGTAAATCAAAGGATATCTGTACCAATGGAAAAAGGGCATGGCAAATAACCCTGCTGGAGTTCATGCCCACAATCAGTCACCCATTTGATTGTTTCAGGAATCATGTTATTCTCCCACATTCTCAATAGCCCTCAGATTTTACTATTCGACAGCACACTAGCAACATTTGACAAATCCTCTATAGAGAAATATTATTTATTGAATATTTTATTTCTCATTTGTTAATGCTTCTGGAAAGAGTTTATCCAAAACTATTATTAAACATTTATTTTAATAAGAAAAAGTTTAACATTACATATGTTGAAAGAAGAGAAAACATGCAGATGTTGTTGAAAATTTTCAATAAATATTTAGTTCGGCCCTCGACTTAGTCCAAGTTTTTAATTTTGGCCCTCCGTGAATTTGAGTTTGACACCCCTGGCATAGAAGAAAGACATGTGTTCCACCTTTCCCCTGCTGGATTATTAAATATCCGATTTTAAAAAGTATAAAAGTGGTTAAAAATAATATTTACAGTTTTTTGAATAACAGTGATTCACCATGGCTACCAATGTGAAGAAATCTAAAACTCAACTTCAGAAGAAATTATCATATAAAAGTATAGATGAACTGAGGCCTACCTGTACAGCTGAATCCACGGAGTCATTGTTGGAAGCCTCCAAGCCTCAGAGGACTCCTGCCCATTCAAGCTTGACCTCGGTGCCGGCACTTTGGTGAGTTCAGTCGTAGCCAACTCACGTGCATGTGAAGCGCTGCGCGCAGGCAGCCCAACCGACAAAGGGGCCCATGAGCCTGTGACCTTGCTGGGTGGCCCAGGGAAGTGTAGCATCGGAGGATGCTACTGTGCATCTGTTGGTTCTTCTGGGCATGCGCGGAGCATCCTAAGTCAGTGACCTTTTGGAGAACATTTGGGCTGTTGGGAAGCCTGAGCACCAGCGCCCCGATGAGGCCGGGGTGCTGGCGTCGGGTGTCCAGACCCGCAGCCGCACAGTCAAAGGACCTATGGTGACTGAAGGAGAAGAGGAACTTACCTTAATGTAATTTGCCCAGGAGAAGGAGCCTGTAGTTAAAGAAGGTAGACCTCAAAAAGTGGCTATGGAGTCTGGATTTGACTCAGTGTTCACTGTTTTGGAAGGGATTGCTTCCCAAATTGATAATATGTCAAAACAAATGTCAACTCAAATGACCCAAGGATTTATGGAGGTGAAAACAAAAATGAATATTTTGTGTGATGAAATGTCAACTATGAAACAAGAAATGACTGTAGTTAAGAGTGATATTAACAGATGTATAAAATCTTTTGATATTGTACAAGATAATTAAAAAAAAATTGAAACAGCCTTTTCTGAATGTCAAAATCAGGTGGAACTCAATAGAGAAATAAATGGAAAAAGTGGAAGGTTCTTTTGTAGATTGGGGGATTCAAAGAAGGGATTTATTTAAGACTGACTCATTGGTAAATCAAAGCCGGAGAAATAATGTGAAAATAGTTGGTCTTCCAGAGGACTTTGAAGGTTCTGATCCAATAAAAAAATTTAAGCATTGGATCCCAAAGGTAATGGGTAAAGAGCTTTTCCTGAAGGTTTGAAACTGGATTGGGCCCATAGAGCATTGAGGAAAAAAACACTTCCAGGGCGGTCTTGATTCATTGTTTGAAATACCAAGATAGAGAAATAATTTTATGAATGGTGGTACAGAATAATAGTGTTTTCTATGCCGATTTGAGTCAAGAGGTTATTAGAAGACGATAAAAATTTAATTCGGCTAAAGATGTGTTATGGCGAAAGGGCTATAAGTTTGCTTTTCGTTATCCTGCAATTTTGAAGGTTTTTTATGGAAACTTTCAATCTCAATTTTTTGAGAACGATCACGATGCCTTGGTTTTTGCTAATTCATTGCCAGAATTGCAAAGAAATGGGCAGTCTTCACCATCATCTCCTAAGAGGAGGGTAAACAGAAATGGAAATAGGAATGGGAATGGGTATGGAAAGAATGGAAGGAATGGAAAGAAAGAAGAGCTGATACGAAATCTTCTTGACATTGAAGATCCGGAACAATCATTGGGCTTGGAATCATTGGGTTTAATATATTTACTATATTTGATTGTTCTTAATTACATTATGAATATGTATCTGGCTGGGGAGGTGGATGACACTGAAAGCTTTGACTGTCATCTACCACTAGTGGACTTACCACAACCAGATTTTTAAGGTGTTACTACTTTCAGGTGGCTTTTTAAATATTTTTTGGGGTTTAAAAAAAAATTGTTTATTGAGGGGTGGTTTTTTTTTTTGAAGAATTATAAAGGGGAGCATTATTTTATAAGAGTGTAAATATATTAGTAGTTAGTAAAAATGTCTACTTTGAATTTTGCAATTTTTAATGTTCAGGGATTAAATAATCCAATTAAGCGAAAGAGGGTATTGGCTTATATAAAAAAAATGAAAATTGATATTGGATTTTTACAAGAAACACATTTGACTGAAAAGGAACATTTGAAATTGAGAAGAGATTGGGTTGTACATGTGTTTTCTTCTTCTTTTAATTCTAAGGCAAGAGGGGTGATAATTTTGATTCTTTAAAAATTATCATTTGAATTGTAATCTTCAGAGAGAAATGTAGGTAGAGTTTTACAGGTGAATTGTAAAATTTTTTGCTGAATCTTGGACTTTGCTTAATCTATATGAGCCTAATATAGATGAAGAGCAGTTTATTTCAGAAGCTTTTTTATTGTTAACTCAAGCTAATGGAACTATTTTAGTTGGGGGAGATTTTAATTGTGTTTTGGAACCTTTGTTGGACAGAAACCTGAAGAGTATAAGGAAATCAAAGACGGCAATACAAATCAATGCGTTGATGAAAGATTTAAATCTGGTAGATATTTGGAGAAAGGTTAATCCTACAGAGAAAGATTTTTCTTTTTATTCATCTCGACATGATTCATTTTCTAGGATTGATTTTTTTTTGGTATCAACACACCTACAGGGTAGAGCACTGCAAGCTGAATATAAAAGTGGAGTTCTATCAGATCATTTATGTTTACTTTTTTTTCCTGTGAAAGTTCATAAGTGGTACATGGGGGTTTAATGCAATGTTATTGAAAAAAAACAGAGTTTGTTACTTTTGTTAAAGAGCATATTTCTTTATTTTTGAATGAGAATATTAATTCTGTGGATAGTCATTTTGTAGTATGGGGCAGATTAAAAGCTTATTTGAGGGGACAGGTTATTAGTTTTTCTATGAAAGTTAAGAAACAACATATGGCAGAAAGTTTAATGTTGGAAAATCAGATTGCTGAGTTAGAGAAATATTTTCAGAAAGATGTGACCAAAGTCATAAGAGCTGCATTAGCAAAATTGAAATTATGCTATAATACTTTGCAAACTTATTAGTTTGAGCATTTAATTAATTGAACTAAACAACGTTATTATGAGTTGGGAGAAAGAGCTCATAAGGTACTTGCTTGGCAATTGAAAGCTGAACAGGCATCTTGGACTATCAATGCCATTAAAAAGAATTCAATAATTACCTATAAGCCTCAGGAAATTAATGATCAGTTTTATTAATTCTATCAAAAATTATATACTTCTGAAGGGAAGCAGGATAATGGTTCTATTGGATCTTATTTATCTAAATTAAGGTTACCAGTATTAGATGAGAAAGATATTCAAGAATTGAAATCTCCATTTACGGATTTTGAAATCAAGGAGGCCAGACAGGAAATGCCAAATAGAAAGTCTCCAGGGGATGATGGATTTCCTGTGGAATTTTATTAATTTTTTAATGATGATTTATCTAATTTATTTTGAGATGTTTTAAAACATGTTACTGAAGAACAGAAGCTTCCAAAATCTTGTTCAAGTTCTTTAATAACTGTTATTCCAAAAAAATAGAGTTCCATTAAAAGTGTCTTTTATTAAATGTAGATTATAAAATTATAGCCAAAGTATTAGCTAATAGACTTGCTACGTACTTACCTAAGTAGATACATACTGATCAAATAGGTTTTATTAAGAATAGAAATGCATCAGATAATATTCTTCAATTAATTACTTTGGTCAATGCATACCAAAAGCAGCCTAACCATGGTGGTTGTACTAGATACAGAAAAGGCTTTTGATATGGTTGAATGGGATTTTTTATTTAAGGTGTTAGAAAAGTTTAAATTTGGTCCTTTTTTTATTGGTTGGGTTAAAGCTTTATATATGAACCTGATTGGTAGGGTGGTGACAAATGGTCAGATTTCTTTACATTTAGGTTGACTCATTCAACTTGGCAGGGTTGTCCATTCTCACCAGCCTTATTTGTGTTGGCTATTGAACCATTAGCTCAGCCTATTAGGCAAAATGATGAAAGTAGAGTGTTGAAGGCTATGAATGAAGAATATAAGATTAATTTATTTGCAGATGAAGTATTGATACATTTGATGGAACTGGAATGGTTGTTGAAGCAGTTACAAGGGTGTCTGTCGAAATTTGGATAACTGTCAAGATATAAAGTTAATTGGAATAAAAGTGAAATTTTATCATTTGGAATAGGAGATTATTCAGAATTTAAAATTATTGCAAAATTAAGATGGACAAATAAAATTAAATATTTAAGTGTGTTTGAAGACATTAATTATCACTCATTGCATCAGTTAAATTATGTGCCTATATTAAAATGGATTAAAGGAGATTTGATTAAGTGGAAAGATCTTCCATTAACTTTGATTGGTAGGGTCAATTGTATTAAAATGAATATTTTTCCTCAAATTCAATATTTATTTCAGTCAATACCTTGTTTACCCTCAAAAGTTTTTTTCAGGATTTAAATAAGGAGTGCAGGAGTTTTTATGGAAAGGTAAATTAGCTCGAGTGGCATTGTATAAACTTACATGGAAATATGCGTTAGGTGGACTTCAGTTACCACATTTTCAAAATTATTATGAAGCAGCCCAGTTGAAGTTTATTTGCTGGTTGATGGATCTAGATCAACCTCCTAGTTGGGCTAAGGTTGAAATGGCATGTATTTCTGAGCTTGAGGTACCTGACTTTATATTTCATTGAAACTTGAATTTGTTACAGGAACATAATATGCTGGTATTGAAACATTTGTTAAAGATCTGGATTAAAATATAGGGTTTTTGGGATCAAAAGATAAATTATCAATTTTAACTCCATTGTATAATAATCAGCTTATTTCTTTTACAATGTTTAATAATTATATAAAGAGTTGGGATTTTAAGGGTATAAAGACAATACAGGATTGTTTTGAAGAGGGACAATTTCTTTCTTTTAATCAATTGAGAGAGAGATTTGATATATCTGTAAATTCTTTGTGTATTACCAACTTAGAGTTTTGGTAAAGGATAATTATGGTAGAGAGATGAATTTACCTACTTTGTCAAGATTTGAGTCTTTGATTTCCTCTGTTCCAAAGAAGGGTTATATTTCAGTTATGTATAATTTGTTTCAAGATAATATGGATAAACCAGATTGGGAAAAATCTAAACTTAAATGGAAGAGTCAGTTAGTGTTTATTTTTCCTGAATATGATTGGGCAGATATATGTCAGGACAATGTAATCAAATTGACTAATGTAAGATATGGAATGGTTAATTATAATTTTTTACATCAATTATATTTGACTCTGGAGAAACTGAAAAAATGTGGGTTTAGAAATTCAGACTTATGTTTTAGATGTGATTCATGTATTGCATGTATTGTAACTTGTTTTTACATGCTGTTTGGACTTGTGTTAAAGTTCAACCATTTTGGCAAGGAATTAAAATAGTTTTGGAAAAATTGTATAACTTTACATTACCATTAGACCCATTGATTTTCTTGTTGGGTAATTTGATTTTGTTGAGGGGATTGGGTTTGGATAAAATTCAAATTGCTTTTGTACATTTGGTGTTATCAGTAGTGCGTAAATGTGTTGCGAGTACTTGGAAAGACAATACAGAGATTAACATACTACGTTGGCATAATGAATTGAAAACTTGTATTGTTATGGAAAAAATTACCTATAATTTATATGATAATTATTCCTTTTTTGTTAGCAAATGGTCTCTGTATTTGGAATATATGCATTTAAATATACTTTGAATTGTTCTTAACACTTATTATTTTCTAAAATATAAGTTATATTTTTGTCTCCCCTTAAGGGAGCTGGCTGAAGGGGTGGGAGGATGGGTTTGTGATTTTTTAAAAAATTATTTTATTTCTCTGTTTTTTTTCTTGTTTTTTATATATATATCTTTGTAAAATCAATTTTCGATGATTACTAGACTATATGTTATGTTTTTTCTATCTTTAAATAAAGTTTGAAAAAGGATTGGTAGACCTTCAACAATAATGGTCACATGATTCAGGGTAGCTGTTTCACTCAAAACAAGTTTTAATATTTATTGATTCAACTTTACCACAGTCTAATACTCTTCAGAAGACATTAAATGGTAAGTAAATAGCCAAGATTGGCTGCTTGGCGCAGTGTGAATAGATCCACCTCTCCAGGTTGTTCACTCAGATGTGAATCTTGACTCCCATGAGTTTTTAAAAAATAATTTGAATCTTTCTACACCACATTTTGATGCCTTAGGCTGCATCTTTTGAAATACAATAAAATCCCAGTATCCAAAATTCAAGCAACCAACAAAAAAAGAGGAAATAAATAAGTAACTACTATTATAAATAAGTAAGAATAAATTTAAAAAATAAAATTGTAGAAGTAAATATTCTGCAGAGCCACACACAATCCCTTGGTGAAGATGGGAGCAATCATTCAGCCAGCGGAGTGCCCCGGTCATTCCCCATCTGCAGCAAGCGTATGAATAAAGTTTCAATAAAGTTGTGCTTCAATAAAATGGGGCACCCAGGATGAAGAGCCAGTCAATGCTGCTGGGGCAACTCTCCCAAAGTATCTCCCCATCCCTGCTTGGTCAGAGTCTTTATCATTATTAGTATACTATTAAGTATATTAGTAAGGCTTTATCTGTAATTTTGGGGAAGGGGGTTAAATATGATGGTGATACAATTAGCGCAGGGGGGAGCAAAACTCTGTTACATCTCCAGCCACCGGGGTTCAAATCAAAATGTTAATTTTGCATGTTACGGGAATTACCTAATTAAAAGTGGACTTTGCATTATTAGGGGCTGCAACACTTTTTTTTTCAAATTACAATATATTTTGCACTCTTTTGTCTTTTAAATTATTTATTCTTAATGCAGATGTATTAGAAAAGGCATTGTGTCTCAGGCAACCGGAAAATTCACCTATCCAGCATCCACAATCCCCATAGGTGTCGGGTACTGTGGATTTTACTGTATATTGTCCTCTTATCTGCTTCTCATGGCTTTGTGTGTTAGCTCCCTTACTCATTCTTCATACATTTGCATAACCAATTCTTCTGGATTGGCTGTTACCATGGTTCTGACACATCAGCATTCTCTGCCTTTTAGTTTTCAAACTCACAGGGCAAAGTGCACAATTCTCCCTTCATGTTAAAGTATCTTGGATTGAATCGCTACCATTTAGATTTGGACTCACTCAACTGTGAATAGAGCCAATCCCATGCCAGAGAACCAGGTTCAGGCTTGACATTGGGTGGCTATCTGTGTGGAGTCTGTGCATTCTTCCTGTCATAATGCAGGATTCCTCCAGTTACTTTGGTTTCCTCCAAAATCCCAAACGCATGCAGGTTAGGGTGTTCATTTGCCACTGTAAGTTCCCACACTGTGTGTTGATGCGTGATATGCTCCATGGGGAATTCATTGCAATGTGGGAGAATAAAATAGGATCAATATAAATGGATTCTTGACAGTTGTCATGGAATTGGAGGATCAAATAAGACTATTTCAAGTCAAGTTTATTGACGAATGATTGTAGAAGAACAGCCCGAATGAGACAGTGTTCTCCTGTCCTCAGTGTAAAACATGTAGACACACAACCAGACATAACGCATATACAGACAAACAATACATATGCAGGACAAGTATTTTATCTATATATATTTACATTGCTTTGTACAGATAAGTCTCAGATGGTTAGTTCGAGAGCTTCCTTTAGTATTTCAGCATTCTGAATGTCCATGGGAATTTGTCTGCTCAGAATCACAATCAAAATTTATTTTCATGATCAGGTTATGAAATTCTGTGTTTTGCGGCAGCAATCTTAATGTGAAAACATTCATACTATAACCATCTTATAACATTACTGTATAAAAATTAAAATTAACAATGTACAAAAAGTAAGGCAGAGTCTTTGCTTCAATGATTAATCAGGAATCTGATGGCAGCGGGGAAGAAGCTGTCCTTGAGCCGCTGGGTGTTCGTCTTTAGGCTCTTGTACCTTTTCCCTGATGGTAGCAAAGTGAAGAGGGCATGGCCTGGGTGGTGAGAGTCTTTGAAGATAGAGGCTGCTCTCTTAAGACACCGCCTCGTGTAGATGTCCTCGATAGAGTGAAGTCTGGTGTCTGTGATATCGCAGGCCGAGTTAACAACCCTCTGTAGTTTATTCTTGTCCTGAGATTTGGTGTCTTCGTAGCAGGCAGTGATGCAATGAGCCAGAAAACTCTCCACGGTACACCTGTAGAAGTTTTTGAGAAATTTCACTGATATAGCGAATTTCCTCAAACACCTCACAAAATATAACCACTGGTGAGCTTTCTTTGTGAAGGTTCCAGGACAGATCCTCAGAGATGTTGACACCCAGGAATTTGAAGTCCTTGACCCTCTCCACTATTGAGCCCTCGATGAGGACTGTGTCATGCTCTGCTGACTTCCTTCTGAAGTCCACAATCTTTTCCGCAAGGTTGTTGTTGTTACACCATTCAATGAGCTGATTTATCTCCCTCCTCTTTGCCATTTGTGTTTCTGCCGACAACTGTGGTGTCTTCTCAAACTTGTAGATAGCATTGGAATTGTGCCTGGCCACACTGTCATGGGTGTATAATGAAGTAGAGCAGTAGGCTAAGCACGCATCCTTGGGGTGCACCTCTGTTGATGATCAGTGAGGTGGAGACGTTGCTTCTAATTCATACTGACTGTGGTCTTCTGATGAGAAAGTCAAGGATCCAGTTGCAGAGAGGGGGTACAGAGGCCTAGAGTTTGTAACTTCTTGACCTACACTGAGGGAATAATGGTATTGAAGGCTGAGCTGTAGCCTATGAAGAGCAGCTGAATGTATGAATTGCTGTTTTCGAGGTGATCCAGAGCTGAGTGGAGAGTCAACATTATTGCATCTGCTGTGGAGCGATTGTGACGATAGGTGAATTGAAATGAGTCCAGATCTTTACTTAGGTACGTGTTAATTCTGGCTTTGATTAGCCTCTCAAAGCATTTAATCACAGTAGAAGTTAGTAGCAGTAGCTGGTGAGGCAGCAATGAGAGGCTGAAAATGTCCAGTTAATTTGGCGCAGATTTTCAGTACCCTGCCAGGTATGGCGTCAGGGCCTGACACCTTGCAAGGGTTCACTCTCTTGAATGATGTTCTGACTCTATATTTAAAATAATACCAATAAAACATTAAAACAATGACATGCTAACACAAGATCATTCTGTTAGTCGTCTAACTGGGAAAAAACATGCAGCTCAGTTCTCTCAGTGACGGTATGACAAGATGTTGATAAAAACCTTCACCCAAGAAACACAAGTTAAATATCATAAACAGAAGTTAAACTTATCTGAACCACATAAGTGATTCTTATTTGAACACTAAAAGTAGAAACAGAAAAATCTTAAACCCAGAGGAGATTAGAGACACAGAGGTTCCAGGTATCGGAACTGGGTTGTGAGAGGGTGCCAGGGGCGTTGGAGGTTTTCTGATCGTGTTGGTGGTTCAGATCTGGAGCCTGAGTCACTGATAGTTTGGGCTGGACTCTGTGTGGCTGAGGAGGTTACGGAAGCACTGGAGGCGAATCTGGGGGTCTCTGAGACTGTGGGGCTATCTCTCTTTTGCTTCTCTTTCTCTGACTGTAAGAGATGTCTGGCAATTTCTGTTGGTGGTAAATCTGTCTGTCTTTCAGCAGACTAAAGCAAATTTGCACCTGTTTTTATTATGTAAAGCATCTTGATTCTTTTTCCTCCTTCCTTCTGCAAATAGACGTTAAATATTTTATCTAAGTGGGAATGCAACAGTACTCCAATAAGGACCTTTAGGGGAATGGCATCTGGCTTACACTTTTTCCAGGGGCAGAAATAAAGAAGAATGTTGCATAAAAAATGATTGAGCTCTGTTTTACTCTGGCTAATGTAACGGAGTGCTTTTCCCAAATTACAGGTATATATGATAAAACAATACCAGTAGGTACAAAGAGTGGGAGAGATGGTGAGTTTTGACCTTTTGGCTTAATAATGAATTCAATCTGAGGTTTCGTAGAAACATAGTTAATCTGTGATTATGTTGCAAGATGGCCTGACTGCTATATTTTGCATTTGTGAAAGGCTAGAGCAAGGGAGTACTTTTGATTGTATGATCTCTGATAACTCAGGCGTCGCGAGTTCAATCCTCGCTGGGGCCTCATTTCTGTGAGGGGCGCTGGACAAAGTGGCGACTCTCCGTCTTCTTTACAGTGGAAAAGTTAAAGAATTTCATGTAGTTATATTCTAAATGTAGTCTTACCTGACGAAAATTAAACCTTTACCTTTACTGAGGTTACCTAGAGCTGTTAACAGATGGGCAGACAGGGCACCTGGTCAGAAAATTGTGATGCATTAGTGACAGGAATGTCTTTTCAGTAGGTCACAGACAATTAAATTCAAGGTCAAGTTTATTGTCATCTAATTGTGCAGATATAACCTGAAGAAACAGTGTTCTCTGGTCCTCAGTGCAAAACATGCAGATATGCAACCAGACATAACACACATGCAGACAACCGAAACATATGCAGGACAAGTATTCAAATATAAAATAAATAAATGTTTAATAAATAGTAGAGTCATGGATGGTTAGTGTGAACAGTTTGTTTCATTGTTATATTTTATAAACCATGTTTCAGATTAAGGATTGATAAACAATTAAAATATCAAATAATGAATGCCAATGTTTTCTCCAGTAAAGAAGATGACAAGTGTTCAAAGTGAGAGATTTTTTTATTTGAGTACCGTGTTAATTTGGCATGCTTGCCATTTGGTGAAATCTGGATTACCAGATTTTCCAAATTATTGGATGATATTCCATTTAATAGTTTAACCTAGTGGTTCTCAACCTTTTTCTTTCCACTCACATTCCACTTTAAGTAATCCCTATGCCATAAGTACTCTGTGATTAGTAAGGGATTGCTCAAGGTGGGTTGTGAGAGGGAGGGGAAAGTTGAAAATGACTGCTTTAGACCCAATTGTTACTGAAATATTTTGCTTGAGAAAAATTGTCATTGGCCCATTTCCTTTGGAGTTTTGAAACCATGCACATAATGAGTCAATGAGATATGATTAAAACAGTGGTTTTCAAACTTTTTCTTTCTATCCACGTACCACCTTAAGCAATCCCTTACTAATCACAGAGCACCTATGGGCTGGGGAATACTTAAAGTAGTATGTGAGTGGAAAGAAAAAGGTTGAAACCACTGGCTTAACCCCAGTTTAAATTCACAATTTTAGAGATGATGAAATCATTTCTTAAATTTTCCAGTTAACCCAGAAAGACTCAAAGCTGCCTGGGAACTGGTGTGTTCATGGGAAGGTGAGAACAGGTGTTTGGTGAATTACATGGAGTGGAAGAACTAGGGGCCAGGTGGGGTAAAGGGAATTGGAGAACCAGTACACGGTCAGCCAGATGCCGAAACATTGAGTTTTCCAAATATCCGGAAAATGGATGATGTGATTTTTTTTTCTATAATTATCTGGATGATCCCAAAATTGAATCTTTGGCAGAAAATGCAAGCTCAAACCAGACTTATATATTCCAGCTCAGTAAGATTTTTTGAGATCATGGTTTGGATTATTTTTAGCCCAAAATGCAGAATTGAGTGTCGAGTAATTAAGTATCAGTTCTGAGAAGTTCCAATGGAATGGAGGGACTGTCAACATTTCAAACTGATTTGAATAGAAAGATAGATGAAAATGATTAGAGAAATTTATGAAGCGATAATATGACTAAACTTATTAACATAATGTACAGGTTAGTCCAATATAATTTTTTACATCAATTATATTTAACTCCTCAAAAATTAAAAAAGATTTAATTTAATATCCTCAGATTTATATTTTAGATGTGGTAAAGAGATTTTTTCCCCCCACACGATTTGGTTATGCCCCAAAGTTAAAACATTTTGGATACAAGTTAAATTATTTTTGGAAAAAAAATAAAATTGATCTTGTTTTTATTAGGAGATATTAAAATGATGAGTTTAAAATTATGATTAACTATGTATCAAACTGAATTTTTACGATTAGCTTTAGCTGTATCTAAGAAATGTCTGGCTATCGCTTAGAAATCTGATTTGGTGTTGGGGATTCAAAGATGGTGCACTGAAGTGAAATTTTGTATCCCTCTTGAAAAGGTAACCTAATATTTACGGGATAAATATCATTTCTTTTTGAAAGTATGGAGCCCATACTTACAAATTGTTGGTTAGAAGATATGAGCTCTCAATCTGTTCTGGTGATGGTTTAAAGTTGAATTATATACATAATTTATGATCTCTTTCTTTCTTTTTTTTCTTTTAGTGGGTTTTGTAGGGTAAAGAGAGTGGGAGGTAAGGGAGAGGGGAGGTTGAGGTCATATATTGTCCACATATATTCTTCTTTATATGTATTTTATTATAATTGAATGTAAATTTGATTTTAAACTTTTAAAATAAAGGATTAAAAACATTTAAAACATTAAGTGGCAAGATAAATTATAAGAACAATGCTGAAAGACAGGAGAATGCACGAGTGGCAGATGAATGTGGCTGGGTATGTGCTCCTTTCTGAACTCTTTATCAAGCATCATCATTATTTAGTAAAATAAAGGTTACATTTGTGTTTTGAATGAATTAATAAATGAGAGTTTATTGTCCTATAAATAAGTTCAATGCACAGGTACAATGAATGTCTAACTCGTGGCAAATTCCCACTAACACAACTAACACAAATTAAGTATGATTGAAACATCCTGAAGAAGAACAAAATATAAAATGAAAACAAAATATTTGCAGTTGGTTTGGCTGAAACTACAAAAAGAAAGAAAAGGGTTTTGTCACATGTGATTGTTAACTCGTGTCATGGTTTGGGTGATATGGGGAAGCTCAAAATGTGATTGTTGTTGGACTAAAACTGTCCTTGCACCTGGAGGTTTTGCCTGAAGTTAGCAGTGAGAAGAGAGCATGGCCAGGATGATGGGGTCCTCCAGTGACCTCCAGCTGCCTTCTTAAGGCAAAGTGAGAAGGCATCCAAACGACATCTTTCTATTCCACCATGCTAAGGATGATTTAATTTGCATTTGTCCTGGTTCCTGTTGAATCAGAAACCAGCTTACTGTGTAAATTTTAAATGAGTTTTAAAGGAGGCTATGCCTATCTGTAAGAGTGCTTGGTGGCTGAATAACTGGCAGGATGTATAACTACCATGAAGAGAATGATGGCTATTAAATAGCCACAATAAGTCAGAGAAAGCAGACTTCCAATTAAACAACCTAGCAGAATTCATTGCCAAGGGAGATCCTGCACACAAATGTGCCTCAACGAAAGCCCTTAGCTTTGATCTTGTGATGCAAATGGTCATGGGTTATTTTATATTTTATATTACATAAATATGTCTTTTAAAGAGATAGATTGTGGGGATTCAGTGTAGGTCATTTCATAAGCAGAGTAACAAAACACATCTCATTTAAAATGCAAGAGCTTTGCTGAAGCTACACATACTGGCATCAGTAATTTTTGCAAAGACAATGGAACTGCTTTGGAAAGAATTTCCAAAGCAGGTGCAAATAAAAATCCAGGAAAAGTGCTGATAAAGATCTTTCAAGGATTGGGTTTGGAGCCTTGGGAGGAGGTTTGTTTTTTACAAGAAGAGAGAGAGAGAGAGAGAGAGAGAGAGAGAGAGAGAGAGAGAGAGAGAGAGAGAGAGGGGGGGTCAGTTCTGCAGTAGTTTTTGAGGCTGCAACATGACAAGCTGGCAGGCTTGTTGAAACCCCCATTTTAAAGATGAGTTGTGAGTTCTGAGTTCAGCCTGTTCAAACCCCTTGTGGTCCTTACAGGAGGAAATGGCTGGCTAGAGTGTTTCTCCTGAAATAAGTGAAACAAGAGGATCTCTGTGGTGACCTGGTTATCATTTGGAAAACCCATGATGGGGCAAGTTTCTTCAGTAAAACACCGAAGTGACTGATTAGAGGAAATCAGTTTGTGGGAGTCCAACGAGCAACAAATCTCTCTCTGAAACTAACAAGAACCTTCCTGAGTGGTAACCATTTATCTTTAAGCACCAGAGCCTGGTGAAGATTCATAATTGTTAAATTCTGTGCACAATATAAGAATTGCCTGATATCGGTGAACTTGGAGAAGTGAGAAGTAAACGATTGGACTGTGAAACAAAGAACTTTCCTGAACATATACACATTACATACACATGTGCTTAGAATTAGAAGGGGGTTAAGTTAATAATAATAAGTTAAAGTTTGATCTTGTTATTATGTTTAAAGAAAATTAAAAGCAACTTTTGTTTATGTAACCACTTATCTTGGTGAATTTCCATTGGTGCTGGGTTTTGGGTCCTCTGGGCTCATAACAGAATTTTAATCCATTTGGCAAATTGGCAGCATTCCTTGCCTGCACTGGGACCCTTGCTTTTTTAAAATTTCTTTTTGCTGGTTTAGATGAATGCTTTGCCAATGACACATAAATACATGTGGGAGGAAAGAGCCTCAATTAAAGATGTACTATCGGTACAAATGTCTCAATTTTAGAAACAAACCTGTAGTCTGAAGCTGTTTAACAATTAAAGAAACAGATCTTGTTTTGTATAACTAGGTTAATTGAAAAGGATAGACATAACAGAACTATAGGTTATGCTGAATAACTGCTGGTGTCCATGGGATGCTAGAAATTTTCTATTTATACAGAATCCCAGTCTCTGAAATAGATGCGCAAGATGGTGAAACAAGAAAGTCTGCAGATGCTGTGATTGTAGTTAATATACCAAATTGCTGGAGAAACTCAGCAGCGTCCACAGGAAGCAAAGATAGATACCAATGTTTCGGGCCTGAGCCCTTCGTTGAGGGCTGAGGATATATATTATATAGCATTCCTGATATTCTTCAGGGTGGAACTGGTCAGGATCCAGAATAGAGACTATCTCTTGATTTCCAGAATGGAGGTAATAGACTGCAGGAATTGTTGATAAATTGCTGAAACTTCTTTGAGCTTGTTTGATTTCCATTCTGAAACGCTGGTTTATATACCTTTGCTTCTTATAGATGCTGAGTGACCTGCTCGGTTTCCCCAGCACTTTTGTGCATTAATCATATTGGTGTCGGTCTTCCACTACATCTTCCACAGATTTGTAATAATACCTTTGTGCATAAACATACAATGAAAATCAGCTGATAAATAGTTGATAGTCTGGTGATCAATGCTGGCTGCTTTGAGTCAAGGGGAGACTGAGGAGCTATTTTCTGAAATCTAGTTAATGTTACAATGTAACTCAGGGAAAACATCATTATTGCTTTGATATAAAGTATAAAAAACTTGCCAAAATACTGTTTAGTTTCTGAACAGTTTGCTCAATCTAATCTTAGCCTGGTGGAACGATCATTCATTTGAAAGGTGAGGAAGATCACATTATAGCCGTTTTGGAGAAAGTCTGTTGGATCCAAGGTAAAATAATACATTAGATCAGTTGTTCTCAACCTTTCTCTTTCCATTCACATACCACTTTAAGTAACCCCTATGCCATAAATGCTCTGTGATTAGTGAAGTGAGTGAGAAGGGAAGATTGAGAATTACTGCTCCAGACCCAATTGTTGCTGAAATATTTTGCTTGAGAAAAATTGTCAATGGCCCAATTCCTTTGGGGTTATGAAACTGTGCACATAATGAGTCAATAAGGAACGATTAAACAGTGGTTTTCAAACTTTTTCTTTTCACCCACATACCACCTCAAGCAATCCCTTATTAATCACAGAGCACCTATGGCCTAGATAATACTTAAAGTAGTATGTGAGTTGAAAGAAAAAGGTTAAGAACCAATGCTTTATTTCATCAAAGCCTTCTGTCAGGTGGAGTAAGAGATGATGAATTCCAGTCCAACTTCTAGTGCAGAACATAAAAATGTATCTGAGACCTTGACAGAAATGTGTGAAAATTTGCTTTCCATACCATTGTTAGCAACCTTCTCATTGTGTTCTTCTCAGTTGGCATTCTGACTTTTAGTCTGTTACATCACATGTGGGTCATTTGAAATCCTTGAAAAATGTTGTTTTTTTAAAATTGTCTCCTTATCAACTAATAACTGGGGTTTGCATCCTGGATCAATGCGAAATCGCAGTCATTTTGAAAATGCATTGTAGGTTAGTTACAATAGGTAGAAAATTCCATTCCGAAAACAACTAAAAGGAGAAAGTTTGTTCAACTCATCTCCTTCTTCCTTAAACCATGAACAATTTGCTGGAGTTCCTCAACTTGCTCCCTCTCCTCAAAAAGGTGAGTAATCATGCCCAAATTCTTTGACACGGCATTTTAAATTTCCTCCAATCACACAGATAATCATAGAATCAGCTCAGTGTTACAATGAAAAATCTTTGTAGTACAGTAGAAGTCCGAAACTCCAGAATTGGATCAGTCTGGATTCTCCGGCAGTGCTTTTAAAATTCAAATTTAACGAGGAATAAATCTTGATTGTTTATTCATTAATGGATACAGCATGGTTTATTGATCAAAACAAGCAGTTTTCAAGAAAAATAAAGTGGCTGCTTGTTGCCACTGTGCTAAAGCCCGGTAAATTTAACAAGTTTGAGAGTTTTTGAAAAGTCCAGATTCTTGGGTGGTCCAGATTTCTGGGATCCAGATTTTGGTCTTCTACTGTCATTGCAAAATCAATCTGCAGACTTATTTTATCCATCTCTCATGTTTGTCCAGAAACCTTCTTTTCTCATTTCCAAAGGGAGATTTGTGGAGTTGATTTTCACTGGAATACAAAGAGCAATGTCCTAAATCAATTTGCCCAGGAGAAAGTTCCATATATTTAACAATTTCAGCAATTAGAGTGTGAGTAGGGCACTGCAACCTTGAATGAAAGGTTTGTTTGTTAACATGCAGGCAGCAGGATAATCGACCATCTTGTGTTCATTTGGCCTCTTCTCTCAGAGGTTTTGCATCACAGCACACTGCCACTTTTTGTTGGCCCATGCTTTCATTACCCTGAATCTCCCCCTGGCTTTTAGTGGGAAGGTTGTGGTGTGTCTTGAATGAATCTTGGAGCAAGTTTATACTCTCTGTAAAGTGGGTGACCCTATTTCTGTTCTTTACTTAGTTCTTCCCTGGTTGGGATTGTGCGCTCCCTCCTGGAGGTGGGGATACAGGGGGTAAAATGTTGGTTCTGGGGAAACTCAATATTCCATATCTCTAGTGGGTGATCTTTCCCATTTCTGGGCTTGGGATTGAGTCTATGGTTATGGGTGTGGTTAGTGTGTGGGCTCAGATTGGGGTGTAGGCTCAGGTTAGGGTGTGGGCTCAGGTTGGGGTGTGGGCTCAGGTTGGGGTGTGGGCTCAGGATGGGGTGTGGGCTCAGGATGGAGTGTGGGCTCAGGTTGGGGTGTGGGCTCAAGTTAGGATTGGGATCCTGGTTAGGGTTGGGATTCTTTTTAGCTTTAGGTTTTGGGTTGGGTTAGGCTTAGGGTAAGACCCCCTAACACTTAAATCAACCACTTTGGCATTCCTGTACTTTTCCTGCAGGTGTATTCCAGATCTAAATATCTCTAGATCCTAAAGTAGATATTCTAGTGCTCTGAAATGGGTGAGCGGGTCTGGGCTACATCAAAGCATCAGTTAAGGGCCCATGACTCAAACATGGCAACAATTGAAAATGTGACATCTAGAACCAAGGACAGACTCAGGGGTGAAGAATGGAGGTCTGGTGATTGCAGATTGTGAGTGGGTTCTTTGGTCATCTCAGTGACAATGGTAAGTGGCTGGCAGTTTGGTTCTGGTGTTGTGGTCTGGAGACATGTTTGGGTGGGAATCTGAAATCCTTGGCTTCTGGGGTTGTGAGGTGCTGCACCTGGAATGATTGGAATCTGAGATTATGGAGGGAAAGGGATTCTCAAAATTTTGGATTAGGACCCTGAATCAGAACTGAGTGCAGTTGAGAGAATGGCAATATAAAAAGGAGAGAGGAAGGGGTAGGACAGGGACTGTGATAGATGGAATTAGGTGAGATGGGGGGGATGATGATCAGATGGATCCAGGTCAGGGAAATGGGGGAGAACGTTGCTTTTTCTCCTCTTGTCTGTTCCATATCAAAATTTAAATTTATTGTCAGAGTACATATATGACATCATATACAGTCCTGAGATTCTTTTTCTTGTGAGTCAGGCAGAATTTCTGCTTATTGGTAACTGCAATCCGTACTGGAATAAAGATATGTACACAATGGAGGGAAACGTAAAAAAAGAAAGACGTAAACAAACTGCAATACAGAAGAAAATAAATATTAAACAATAAATAATGCACAAAGTAATAATGTCCTTAAATGAATCTCTGATTGATTTGGTTTAGGAGTCTGGTGGTGCAAGTCTTGTAGCACGTATACCTCTTTCCTGATGGCAGTAGTGAGAACAGCGCGTGTGCTAAGTGGCGTGGATCCTTGATGATTGCTGCTACTCTCTGATGGCAGTGTTCCCTGTAGGTGTTGTCGGTGGTGGGGAGGGTTTTGCCTGTGTCCACTACCATTTGCAGGGCTTTATGCTCTGGGGTATTGGTGTCCCTATACCAGACCATGATGCAGCCAGTCAGCACACTTTCCACCTCACAGCTGCTAAAGTTTGGCAAGATTTCTGATGACAAACCAGCCCCTGTCTCTAAACTCCATCCTCCCCCTGCCACACCCGGCTCCACCTGGACATTATCCTGGACCTCATCTTGTTTCACCTCTCACCTACTAGTTGCTTCCCCAAGCTTTCATACCCTTACACTGGCTATCTTTCCTCTACTTTCTCAGTTTTGATGCAGGGTCTTGACTTGAAGCATTGACCAACCCTCTGCCTCCACAGATGTGGCCTGAATTGATAAGTTCCCCTCAGGGTCGGCACCAAGGGGGGACATCCGCGGGCATTGAGGGTACTGTGCCCCCATCGCTGGCCGGCAGACCCACCCCTTCACCCTACCGCACCACTAGCGTCTAGCCTGACATACGCTAGCGACTCTCCACCCACCCCTGGCCACATCATGAGCAAGTGTCAAGCATAAGCAGCAGTGATACGACACAAAATAAAAGGATCGCTCTTACCTCCTACATCAGAAGGACAGATGGTGTTAACGACAGGTAGGTGTCGGCATTCAATAGTAACCCCCCTCCTGGTTGACAGGTAGGTCCTGGCTAGCACCACTCCCCCACCCCCGGCTGAACAAGCCCTCCTCTAACACACTAATGCCCCCTCTAACATTCGTTCTGGCGCCAACCCCTGGTTCCTCCAGTAGTTTGTTTTATGCTCCTGATTGGAGACTCCTGTGTCTCCAAAAGGACCTTAGCATGGGGAATGTCATCATTACTTTCATGTTTGACATGGAAGTCACCTCAGTCATATAACACTGACTTACTGTGTGAAGTATCCCGCGGAACCTTTGGAATGATGCAGAATGACTGAGAATGCTTGTTATCGCATTTCATGCGGTGTGTGAAAAAAAGGAGCTGGTTTGCTTGCAATTCGCTGAGAAGACAGAAGAAGCAATTAAGTTTGCAGGCATCAGTACCTCTGGGAATGCAAACTTACACAACACGGATGACAGCAAAACCGGCAGCGAAATGGGTAGATTCCTCAGGGTGCTTTGGTGGGCATTTTTCTACCTGCTGGCCCCGAGCGGTTTTACTTCTGGGGTCCTGTTGAGATGGACCTGAGCAGTGCTGGTTAAGAGGTGAGCAAGTTGTGTTGGGAATGGGGACTGGGCAGAAAGAGAAAAGTTTGAAACAAACAGAACGATGGTGTTCATGGGCAAACAAAAAAGAAGCTCGCAATTGTCAGGACCCTGCCAGAGTTTTATTACAGGTTGTCATCGGCAGTACTTGGTTTCAGTGAAATGGCCCGTCGATGGATCATAAACTGACACTCTTTGTGAAGGCGTACCTTCATTATTTCCTTTGCACAATTCATGGCTTTTTCCTTCATTGATTATTCTGGTGCAGTTCTGATGTGACTGATCATTATCACACTGGAAAGTGACCAATTTCCATGTTTCCCTTTCTCAATGATTATATCTGGTTTTTAAAACTGCTCCTCGCCCACAGTAAAATGACTCATGGTGAAAATATAGCACCACAAATAAAATCATAATTACAAGTTGGAACAGATTTTGTCTCCAAAACCAAAATGCTGAAATCATGGGTGACAATGGGGCAGGCAGCATCTGTGGAGAGAGAGCAGCAGTTTATAGTTTGGGCCAAAGACTTCTTATTGGGAATGTTTGGTCAACCTTAAACATTTCAACCCAGGTTCAAACCCAGCGCTGTCTGTAAGGAATTTGTACATTCTTCCTGTGATGGCATAGGTTTCCTCTGGATGCTCCAGTTTCCTGCAAAATGTAAGGGATTTGCAGATGAATTTGAGTATAATTGGGGCAGCTTAGGTTTAAATGGCTTGAATCAGCTTCTACCGTGTCGTAAATAAAAATATTAAAATTTAACTCTCCTTCTGTCTCTCCCGATGCTGTAAGAGATTGTATTTGCCACATATATGGTTTGAAGTGCATCAAATGTCTCAAAATATTTTTGCAACCTTGGTGATTTGTACAAACAATTATTAGTGACCATTGCCAAAAATAATCACCTGTTATAGACGTTGTTGAGAGAGAATAATGCTGCTGGATTTGGAGATTGAATGGATGGCAGAGCAGTCACTAAATTTCAGGATTAGTAGTCAGTGGGAGTGAATCCCACCAGGGTAGCTATGTAATTTAAAATTCTTTTGCTCACCAAAGTCTGCAATATTTCTTTTAAATATTGACTTTATTAACAGCAATTAAGGCCTTTTATGTTGTCATAAAAACCCACTTGATTCGTTAATGTCCTTTGGGAAAAGAAATCTGTGATCTTCATCTTCTATGTGACTCTCGAATCATCATCTATGGAATGATCTCTTCCTTACCTCCTCAATTCAGGGGCAACTACTGTTGTGTAACAAATGCTGGCATTGCCAGAAGAGTCTGAGCAAATAATAAACCTCAGAACTTAGACGAATGCAATATACCAGCTCCATCACTTATTTTGATTGTCAGATTTAATACACCAAAGTGCTGGAAAAACTCTGCAATCATGGCATAGCGGTTAGCGCAACACCTTTACAGTGCCAGCAATCAGGACCGGGTATCGAATCCGCGCTGTCTGTAAGGAGTTTGTACGTTCTCCCCGTGTCTGTGTGTATTTTTCCTGGGGGCTCCCGTTTCCTCCCACCGTTTGAAACGTACTGGGGTGTAGGTTAATTGGGTGTAAATTGGGCAGCACGGATTCGTGGGCCAAAATGTTATCATGCTACAGGTCTAAATTAAATTAAAATTATTTATACAAAGATAAAGATAGATAATCAAGGTTTCGGGCGTGAGCCCTTTGTCATGGTATGAGCAAAAAGCAGGCAGACAGCTAGATAAAATGATGGTAGAAGGGGAAGGGGAAGGGGTGGGAAGCTGGAGGAAAGGAGAAAGAGTGGTGGTGAAGGAGAGGGAGACAGGAACGGGGCCTAACAGAAATGAGAGAAGTCAATGTTAAAGCCATCTGGTAGGAGAGTGTCCAGATAGAATATTGGGGTTTGTTCCTCCAATTTGCAGGTGGCTTCAGCTTGGCAGTGCATGTTGGTGTGGCAATGGGGCAGGAAATTGAAATGGTTGGCCGCTGGGAGGTCCCCGCTATCACAGTGGACAGAACCAAGGTGCTCAGCAAAACCATCTCCCAGTCTGCATCCAGTTTCTCCAATGTAGAGGAGACCACAGCGGGAGCTCCGGATGCAGTAGGTGACCCCTGAAGATTCACAGGTGAACTGCTGCTTCACTTAGAAGGACTGTTTGGGGCCCCGAATGTTAGTGAGGGAGGAGGTGTGGGCACAAGTGTAGCATTTCCTGTGGTCACAGGGGTAGGTACCAAGGGATCACTTAGACTCCATATTACATTAGCTGGCACTATTCAATCAAAAGACAAAGCCACAAATCCATTTGGATATTTCATATTGAATATGTTTGATAGATGTTACATGTTCCCATGTTTAACTACATTAATCAAACTTTGCAATTTGCTGTGTCCTTCTAATATGTTCCTATCCCTGCAATCAATTCTTATTGAATTGTAATACATTTTACATAGCCCTGATGGTGATATCAAGCATTAATGATCGTAACTGTTCTCACATTGCCATATGGTTTTCAAACTGCATTCTTTATGAATCAAATAAATATTTTACACAAAAATACAGGTTTTACTATGAAGGTATTTAAATAAACATTGAGTGAACTATTATTTGCTTATAGTTATAGCCAGAAAATTTAAAAAAAAGGGAAATTTGGTCTTACAATTTGATTGTCTGAGTGCTCTGCCGACATAACCACTCCCCATCTGGTTGACAGACTATCATCGAGTCACAAATATAACCATATAACCATATAACCACTTACAGCACAGAACAGGCCAGTTCAGCCCTACTAGTCCATGCCGTAACAAATTCCCAACCTCCTAGTCCCACTGACCAGTGCCCGGTCCATACCCCTCCAGTCCTCTCCTATCCATGTAACTATCCAGTCTTTCCTTAAATGTAACCAATGATCCCGCCTCGACCACGTCTGTCGGAAGCTCATTCCACATCCCCACCACCCTTTGCGTAAAGAAATTTCCCCTCATGTTCCCCTTATAATTTTCCCCCTTCAATCTTAAACCATGCCCTCTAGTTTGAATCTCCCCCACTCTTAATTGAAAAAGCCTATCCACGTTGACTCTGTCTGTCCCTTTTAAAATCTTAAACACCTCTATCAAGTCCCCCCTCAATCTTCTACGCTCCAGAAAAAAAAGCCCCAGTCTGCACAACCTTTCCCTGTAACTCAAACCTTGAAATCCTGTCAACATTCTCGTGAACCTTCTCTGCACTCTCTCTATTTTGTTTAGATCTTTCCTATAATTTGGTGACCAAAACCGTACACAAATCATAGAAGTATTTCCCTTCGGGTCACGGCGCCCATTGTCCAATCATGTCACTCTACTGAAAACAAAACAAGGAATGGTTAAAAAAGAAAGACCAACATGTTTAACTTATTCAAAATTATATTTCAGAGCTAATGAACAAAATTAGAAAAATTATTTAATTCCTGAGATGGGAAAGAGCGTAAAGGTATCGGAATGAATTGAACACCAGATTATCATTTATCAATAATGAACCAGCTTGCTCTGTGAATTCGGAGAATAAATGAAATTCAGATATAATTTAAAAAGGAATTTTAAATGGAAATTCCAGTTAGTTCGGGATAACCAGATGATCAACTATTATCAAGCTGATTTTCATTGTATGTTATGATCATGGAAAAAGGTACAGGAGCCTAAAGACAAGCACTCAACGGGACAAGGACAGCTTCTTCCCCACTGCCATCAGATTCGTGAATGATCAATGAACCAAAGACACTGATTTATTTTTTGGTGGACTATTATTATTTTTTATAGTAATGTCATAAGATGGCATTACTATGAATGTTTGCCCTGTGATGGTGCCACAAAACACGGAATTTCATGACTTGTTCATGACAATAAATTCTGATTTATCAATACCTTTTGGTTGAATTGAGAACTAGCACCATGTAATGGGAAAATGAACAAGTAGCAGTTGATTTATTCTTCCCAAAAATAAGATCCTGCTCATTCAGAGAGACATACTGGTTCATTAGTTCAACATATGAGAAAAATTTCATCGGAATCATCATATCCAAAATGTATTTATTTTACTTGTAGGCATCTTTTTCAGTTTGAAAGTGTCTGGAGAAATGACTCAAGGTGGATTGATTTAGTTTCTCATACCAGCACAGTTACAAATAGGTTAGCATTCTTCCACATTTTCAACTAATTTGCCAAAGCAGAGATTTAAAAGTCTAAATGTTTTTTTTACTCTGGACAAACCAATCTGTGTTATTCATCTTCTCCAGTCTTCCATTCCATCCCCTTTGATCTCCTCAGCCCTCCCCCCTTTTAAGCATTACTGCCTTCTACATTTTCCCCATTCTGAAGATACGAGATTGATCTGCAATGTTCACTGTGCTTCTCTCTTGAAGAAAGGCTCAGGCCCAAAAACATTGCGAATGTATCTTTACCTCCTACGGACGCTGCGAGACTGGCTGAGTTCCTCCCGCATTTTAGTGTGTGTTCTTACTACAATCTCAGTGGCTGCAGACAACCATGTTTCACTTCTCCTCACAGATGCTGACCAAACTGGTGAATATTTCGATGCATTTCAGTTTTATTTCCCATGGAACAACTGTCTGGTTTAGCTCATCAAACCTGATGGTTGAGTCATGGGAGCTCAGTAGGCAAGAGAGCAGAGAGGTACTGAGCTCCACCATTTGTCCACCCCCCCTCCCTCACAGACAGAATTCTTTCCTTGTATAACAAGTCCATCTTCAGCTCCTTAGCTCAGAGGAGAAAGATCAGACATGTTATTATAAATGAGAGTTGAAGCAGCAGTGGGGAGAAGTCAAGGGGGTGGATCTGATGGAGAATAGTTCCAGCTACAGATTGATTTTTCACTTCTGCTCCTCCCTCTTCTTGACAGTGATTGTCATTAGATTTAAGAAGTCTCCAAGTACCATCAATGAAACACCTGCAGAGTGCTGGTCGCAAACATCATGCACGGGGCTTTAAGATGGCAACATGGCGGATATATTTTAGACCTCACCGGGCCAGGAATATTGATTGAAGAGTGGAATGGTGTGCTTTAGCGTTTGCCTGGACATCACTTGGCTTTGATACGTCACCATCCTGCTCATCCATAAATGGAGTATTGATAGATTCAAGATTCATTTTATTGTCATGTAATAAACACAATATCATATTACATGAAATTGGTTTTGCCTGCTCTTAGATTCATATTTGGCACAAATTGCCTGAAGCACCTCTAACAGTCAGAGAAAGAGAAACCAAAGAGAGATCCCCCCAGCGTCACCGAGTGTCCGCAGCCACCCAGAGTCCAGCCCAAACCATCAGGCAACCCGAGCTCCAGATCTGAACCTCCAATAGGATCCAGAATCCTTCAATGCCCTCAGCACCCTCTCACATCCCGGTTGGCTACCCCAAGCATGAACCTCCCCTTGCTGGGACACAGGAACTGTCCACTGAGCGCATTTGCCCCAGGATGCATTTGGGGGACGCCACCACAGAGACCCCTTCAGCCAGTCTCGAGCCTGTCTCCAGCAGTCCACAGCCTGGTGCGAGTCCTTTGACCGTAGTCTCTTGCAGCCTGCGTGGGTTCCTTGCCTTGAGCCACTAGCAGCCTTCTGCCTGTGTGGTTCCTTCAGCCGCAGAGCCCCTCACTGGTCTACTGCTGTGATCACTGTCCCATGGGTCGCCTCCTCTCCTTCTCTTTCTCAGATGGGGGTTGGTCTCCCTGTTTTCTGGTGGCCGGCAGCAGTCCCCTTCTTCCCTGGAATCTGCCACCCCTCATGGCTGCTGTCGATCAATGGCACCACCATCTTGGGCACAGACCCTGGGGTTGCATGATTATAAATAAAACCACCATCAGCTCCTTTAATGGGCTGTTCAAAGCCTGTATGGAGCTGACGACAGTCAGACTGGGTGGGTGGACCCCACGGGAGCACTGTGACTCTGCTCCCCGTTCTCCGCGGTCTGCATCAGTGTCGTTACAGCAGCTCTTGTAGCAATCCAGGCTGCTTGAAAGGCACTCTTGTGCACCCTAAACCCAAGCGTCTCCTCCCTTGCCAACTAAACCAATGAAACTTTGGTTCCTGACGTCCCTGGGAAATGCAGTCAAATGGATGACCTGAAAGGCAGAATTCTATTGAAGGATAGCTGGTCAACTGCAACAGCCTGGGGAAAGTGTGAATTAAGACTTTAAGAAAGTTAGTTCCAGGTCTTGTGCAAGAGGCTGAAATTCCGAGAAATTGTTGCAATTAAACAACTGGTACAATTAAACCCAAATTGACTGAATGCTTCGCAAGAACACATCCATCTCATGGTTCTTTATCCCACTTCCACTATGTTCTCTTTGTCTTTGGCCAAATTAATTGATGTATATTTTGCAACAAAATACCTCATACACCTACAGGGATTGGTAGATGATGGATAATAATATTTTCCATATGCTTGAGACTCACTTTTACAATGCCTAACTAATACACCAGCATTAAGAATAAACAGTTTAAAAGACAAAAAAAAACCCTACTGTGTACAAACTTACATTGAACAAACTTCACTTGCATGAATTTATAAACCTGAAGAATTTTACTTTATTTTCGGCCACTTTCTTTGAGAACATTTAACTGCTGCCTGCATCTCCATGCAGCTGCCCAAAAGATGAACAATAACATTATAGATAGTTAACTCCCTCTCCCATAAACATAGATAATCCCTTAATAATATACTGTAGCGGACACAGAAAATAGCTGTTGAACACGGCAATTGAGCAAACAGCCCAAGGGATGAGATAACTGCTCCCATAGGCCGCAGTAATCACGGTCGAATCGGCCATTCACTGCCAGTGGATCGCAGGGGGTCCAATCTGGGCCCGCGTATCCGGGACAGCCCCGCTCAAGCCACGCACTGGTGGTGACGGGGCCGGCTGCCTATAAAAGGCAGAGCTGAAGCCCAATAAAGTCAGTGTTGATTACACTCCCTTCATGTGAGAGTCTTCTTTCTTCAACCTCAAGCTCTATCCATAGTGACCCCACTAATACTAATAATATAAGGATTCTTACTAAGCAGGCAGCCAACGGCAAGTGGCATCAACCAGCTCTTCATCCCAGGCTATTTCACACAACTTTATTCAAACAGCTGCTATGAGCAAACCTGGCTGGATATTTGCTCCCATTTTCACCAAGGGTTTAGGTGTTACTTCAGAGAACATATCTTTTATAAATTTTAAACATTTAAAAAAAAATTATTCTTATTTATTTTAAAATTTCTGTTTCTTTATTTGTTTTCTCAGTTTATTTTTTGCAGATTGATTGAGATTGCTTGAATAATGGGGATTTTATTTTACAGTGAGACGGGATCTTCAGCGAACAGGCTAACTGGTTTCTGTAAGATTACCTACAGCTGTGCAGAGAACACAACAGAGTCTGGAATTAATACTGAAAGGGAAGATCAATTATCACCAAGCAAGAGCAGCACTGTCGTGGGGTTCATTCAGGAACCTAATAGATGCAGGGAAGAAAATTAAAGTAGTTTGTGCATATTTTCACACTCTTAAGCCTTCTGTCTGATGCAAGGAGGAAAAAAGAGAGTGTGTCAAGTGTGTGATGGGCCCTTCAGTCTGTTGGCTGCCTCTTCCAGGCAGCAGGAGATGTAGATGAATTCTGAGATGCATTCACTACCTGTTGTAGTTTACTCCAATCTTGAACAGAGTAGCTCCCATACTGTCATCTTCACAGAAATGTGAGCATCGATATTCCAGATTATGATCTTAATCTTCCAATAAATCAAACTTTGTAATTGCAGATTTATGTAGCCTTTAATTTGTAGATAAAAGGAATAAACATTTTGCATAACTTCACATTGAAATTTTCATAATGATAAGTAACAAGGCATAATGTATATTAATAATATTCAACTTTAAACAAAGATAAAAGAAATAAGCAAAATAAGATGAATTCAAAGAAAAGTATCTTGACCTTATATCTCTTTTATGATTTTTCGAGGAACGAGAGCAAGCTCCCCGTATAGTAATAAAATTAACTACAAATCAAAAAAACACTGGTTTTAACCTTTACACATCCCATGCGATGAAGAATCCTGTAAGCATGCTTTTGACAGTGCCCCTGTAGAAGCTGCTGAGGGAAAAAGGGGACATGACTCCTTGGTGTGGTTTCTTGATGGTCATGTTGACGTGCTTGGGGAGAATTGATGTTGAGTGTGATTGTGGAGGAGATGTTGTTATTCCTCTTTGATTGCGGTCTGGTAGACATGAAGTCAAGTGGTACAGAAGGCCTAGGTTCTGAAGCTTGGGAATGGGTTGCTAGGCACTATGGTATTAAGGGCATGAACTGTGGACTATCATAGGTGTCCTTAGCACCCAGGTATTCCAGGGCTGAGTGGAGAGCTGAGGAAGTAATGTCTGTTGTAGATTTGTTTGGCTGACAGGCAATTGAAGTGGGTCAAGGGTTTGCAAAATAAAATTGTTAGAACATAACAGAGGGTTATGGGTGTGAGGCTTAGTTTGTTGAGCAGGTTTATATAGGTCGGCACAAAATCTTGGGCAGAAGGGCCTGCACTGTGCTGTAATGTTCCATAATAAGAAGCAGGAGTAGGCAGATCAGCCTAACTAGGTGAGGACCTAACTAATTCAAACTTGGTCCAACACTGCTTTCCTGTCAGTCTACCATAGTTCAGTGAAACACAGATGTCTATAGATGCTGTGATTTGAGCAAATGCACAAAGGTGCTGGAGAAACGCAACAGGCCCCGTAGCATCCAGAGGAGGTAAAGCTACTTCCTACCTTGAAGGAAGCCTCAGGCCCAAAATGTTGGTTGTACATCTTTGCCTCCTCTGGACCCTGTGGGACCCGCTGACTTCTTCTAGCACTTTTGTGGATTTTCTCCCGTAATCTTGACACCTTTCCAGTTTAATCTAAATGCCTGTCTCTCTGGGCTGGTCAAAAGATGACATTAAGGAGGGAAGGGTCACAATTCCAAAATCAGCTCCATTAAAGGATCCCACAGACGTTGAATCAGTTACCTCAAATTGTCAGAAACACAAAGATTATGAAAACAGGGGCTTGCTGAGGAGTGTAAGGTAAAACATCATGAGATGGGAATGTGTAAGGAGTTACCCTGTACAGGGCTGTAACAAGATGTGAATGCATCCTTGTACTTACAAGATAAGAGAGACATTGATGGATTGAGAGGCAGGAAGCTAGCAGGGAAAGGATAGCAACAGTTTTAGTCATTGGACAAGTAATGATATGATGATGTTCTAAGCACGTATCCAAGGGTATAAAAAATCACCATTTTGCTGATAACGGCAGAATGCATTCTCCGACTAACATTGTTAGTTGCAAGTGTTACAATCCGGTAATAAAGAACAAAGAACCCTGATTTCGACTCAGTCTGGTGTTTGTCTCACTCATTCATGAACAAAGCAGACCTAACAGGAGATAATGGGCCAGCTGTAGAATTGATAGCACCTTTTTTTTGAGGAGACTTTAGTGACTCTGAAGGCTCTGCCTGTGACCATGAAACTGACAGCAACAATCATAGGTACCTGTAGCCGGCACTGAAAGCACCATTAGTCACAGTGGCATTTCCACATCCCTTCAATGGATGACTGATGCACTGCTTGTGAAAGGCGGCAAGTCATCTATTTACTTCCAGGATCCCAAGGGAGAGATATGACAACAAGGTAAATGTTTTAGGCTGTTACATGATTCCTCGCAACCTTAGATTCGACAGAGTGAAACCAAGTAGAGATATAGATGCAATTGGTCAAGCCCAAAGCTTCATGAATCATACTGCCCATAGTATGCCATGTAAGCAACGCTGTGGGTTAATGCCAGATTTTGAGATTTACATGTGATTTCTTCATCATTGCAGCTGACCACCACACCTGGTTCATGAATAATATCCAGAGCTGTTTGCAATGTTGGTCTGCAAATAGGCAATTGATCTCTTCTCCAACTAAGGTCTTAGTATCACTCAAGGACAGACCAGAGGTTAATCCAACCAAGTGCTGCATTAAAGAGAGAACATTCAAGGAGGCAGGAACAATTTCACTATTGTATGTATACAAGTAAACAGCATCTCCACACAGACACAGTAACAAAGTTTCATGTGGAACATACAGCAGCTGATTGTTATAGGTCTTTGATTTTCGATCCAGTTGGCTCACAGTCAAACCATGTGAAGGAGCATTACTTAGAATGTTGGGTTCAGTTCTGGTCACCTCATGACAGGAAGGATGTGGAAACTCTGGGGAGAAGTGTTATCAAATGAGGAGTGCTAGTGGCCCCTCTTTGTGTGCCTTTATGGCAAGCAAGAGTTGACAAATTTTATTTATTCCAGGTAGACCCCACTTCATAAAGGTGGAGTGTTTCTGATAAACTGTTCGTAATCTGAAAATTCATAAAGTGAAGACCCACTGACTACTATTGGAGGCAATTTTCGTAAAAGCGAAAACCCATTATAATTTCTTCATAAAAGCGAACATGGGTTTCTTTGTATAAGAGAATTAGTATAATTTGAGTATTCGTAAAGTGAGGTTTACCTGTATTACATGGCAATAAAGGAATCAAATCATAAATCCTTGTTCTATTTAATTTCCTTTCTATCTCAGCCCCTTCACGTTTATTTCATCCACAGGAGGCATTTCTACTAGTGGTGTAATTACATATCACCACATTCACCCCCCCCCCTTAAAAAATTGTTATCCCCCTACCCCACCACCCCCGTCCTCCTTCCCTTGTTTGTAAGTTTATAAGCCCAAAATTTTTCGCGGCTTCCATTGCCTTCTGGACCTCCTCGGTAGTGGTATAGGGGTGGGGAGTGCAGACTGCCTTTTGGCCTTTCTTGGTGGAGGTGTTGGAGTGGGAAGTGATAGATGGCCATGTGACCATGTGGGCTGAAGATCCTCTTGTATAGGATTAGGTCCTGCCATCAAGTCTAGGGTGGTGATATTTTGTGGGGCAGGCGTACTCAGGGTCCTGATTTCCGGGATGGGTAGTATAGTCCTCTGGGGTCACTCGATGGATAACTGTTCTAGTGACTGCTGCTGTGCTCCTTGTTGATCTGTAGAGATCTGTGTTTCCTCCGCATTGTTCACACATCCGTCCGGTGTGAGATCCCTGGTGGCCACCGAGTCTTCTCTTCCATCTGGGAATGTGATGAAGGCATACTGAGGGTCCGTGTGCCTCAACTCCACTTGATCCACCAGCAGGTCCGCTTTGTGGGGTCTGCAGTGCTTCCAGAGGAGAACTGGTCCCGGTGTCATCATCCATTTAGGCAGTACTGTGTCCGTCGTGGCTTTCCTTGTGAAAGAAAAGATACGGTCATGTGGGGTCATGTTAGTGGCAGTACACAACAAAGAACGTATAGAGTGTAGGGCTTCTGGCAACACTTCTTGCCATCTAGTAACAGGCAGGTCTTTTGCTTTTAAAGTCAAGAGGACTCTTTTCAGATAGTGGCATTTTCTCTTTCGACTTTTCCATTCCCCATGGGATTGTAACTTTAGTGCGGCTGGTAGCAATCCCTCTCTCATGCAGGTACTGCTGTACTTCTGTGCTCATGAATGCAGCACCCCTGTCAGTGTGTATGTAGTTCGGGTACCCAAATATGCTGGAGATGGGTTGGATGCATTTTATAACAGTGGCTGCTGATACATCAGAACACTGGATTGCGACGGGGAAACGGGAATATTCATCTATTACGTTTAGGAAATAGACATTTCTATTATTGGACGGGAGCGGGCCTCTAAAATCGAGGCTGAGGTGCTCAAAAGGTTTGGTAGCTTTTATCAGGGTGGCTTTGTCTGGCCGGTAAAATTGCGGTTTGCATTCCGCACAGATGGGGCAGGTCTTGTTCATTGACCTCACTTCCTCTACCAAAAATGGGAGGTTTTAGGTTTTAATGAAGTGAAACAGTCTAGTGACCCCCCGGGTGGCCCAGCTCATTGTGCAAGCTCTGCAACTGGGACGTGTGGTTAAGGATGGCACAAGTGCCTCTGGACAGCGCATTGGGGGCTCGTTGAGTCTCACAGGGCGGTATAAAATGTCATAGTTAAATGTAGACAATTCTATCCGCTAGCGCAGGATTTTGTTGTTCCTAATTCTCCCCCTGTTCTCGTTATCGAACATAAAAGCCACAGACTGTTGGTCCATGATGAGGGTGAAGTGTTTGCATGCCAGATAATGTCGCCAGTGCCTTATTGCTTCTGCAATGGCTAGGGCCTCCTTCTCTACTGCTGAGTGTCTTACCTTTGACCCCTGTAGGGTTTGCGAGAAAAAGGCCACTGGTCGTCCATCTTGGTTTAGGGTGGGTGCCAGAGCCACATCGGATGCATCCGTTTCTACTTGAAAAGGGATCGACTCATCTATGGACCACATGGTAGCTTTACCGATATGGTCCCTAATGTCCCTGAATGTACTGGTGGCTGCTGGGCACAGTGGGAAAATTTAGGCTCTTATAAGTGGGCGGGCCCTCTCAGCATAGTTGGGGACCCATTGGGTGTAGTAAGCGAACAGTCCCAAACACCTTTTTAGTGCTTTCAGCATGTGTGGCACTGGGAGGTCTAAGAGAAGGCGCATACGGGCTGGGCTGATTTCCCTGTTCTGCATTATGTAGCCCAGGAATGACAATTTCCTGGCGCTAAAGACGCATTTGTTCCTGCTGTATGTTAGGTTCCTTTACTTGGCTGCCTGGAAGAAGTGTTTTAAATTCGTGTCATGATCCTCCTGAGTGTGGCCACAGATTGTCACGTTATCTAAGTAGGGGAACACTGCTTTCAGTTGGAACTCATCTACTATTCAGTCCATTTCTCTCTGAAACAGGGACATTCCATTGGTGACACCGAAGGGGAGTCACAGAAATTGATACAGCTTGCCGTCTGCCTCAAATACCGTGTAAATGTGATTGCTGTTTCTAATGGGCAGTTGGTGGTATGCTGCCTTCAGGTCTATGGTGGAGAACATTTTATACTGCTCAATGTTGTTGACCATGCCTGCTATGCGTGGCAGGGGATAGACATCTAGTTGTATAAATTTGTTGATTGTCTGGCTATAATCCACTACCATGTGCAGTTTTTCTCCTGACTTTACTACAACCACCTGGGCTCTCCAGGGGCTGGTGCCCTCCTAGAGCGCCTGTGGACCTCTGTCCTAATGAAGGCTTTGTCCCTCAAGCTGTACCTCCTGCTCTTTGTGGCTGTTGGTGTGCATTCTGGGGTCAGGTGTGAGAACAGCAGAGGGGGTTCTATGTTCAGGACAGACAGGCTGCAGTGTTGTTTCTTCGCAAGGCGTAGTGGGGGGGTGAGGCCCGTTGTGCACTATTGTAATGCTTTCTAACTGCCACTGAAAATCTAACCCCACTAGTACTGGGGCACAGAGGTGAGGGAGTACTAGTAATTTGAACCCTTCATATTTTGTGCCCTGGATTTCTAGAGTAACCCCTGCAAAACTGTTTTATCTCAGCTGGCTGCTAAAAGGATCCGGTGCTCACTCGGGCGTGTGGGGAGGGCAAGGTGGTTGACTAACCCCTTGTCAATAAAGCTTTCAGTGCTTCCACTATCTATTAAGCAATTTACTCTCACATCATTAATTTTGATCCACACAGTGGCATCAGATAAATTGTGTGGACTCACCTGATTCATGCGTAGGGAAGCAAGTCTGGTGTGTCCTTCATGTCCTTCCATCCGATAGTACTTGGCATCATATTCATCTCCTGAAGACTGTGTCCTCTGCTCTGTAGCATTTGTTCAAGATGGCCGGTTGCACATGGCATTCTTCTTCTGTTTGTCTGTGGAGAAAGAAGAGCTTTCCCTCCTCTCATTAGCATGAGAATGGGTCTTGGCTGTGGTCTTGGGGCTTCTGCAGACTTTTGCATAATGCCCACATTTTCTACAGTTGGAACAGACATTTTCTCTGGCAGGGCAGAGGGCTCTGGGGTGCTTTCTTTGTCCATAGAAAAAGCACTTGGAACCCTCAAGGTGTGCTGCTGCTGTGAATTCCTGTGAGGCACCATACTTTTCTTTTCGTGGGGCTAGAGAGTCCAGCAGTGTGACGTTTGTTCCAACCCCAGGGTCCTGTGAGTACTCCTCCAATTCTTTCCTGGTGCTTTCTAAAGCTTCTGCAATAGTCTCTGCTTCATCTAGCCCCACCATTCCTTTCTCCAGCAATCGATGTCTCGTCTCAGTGGACCATATCCCCGCAACAATTACATCCCGAATAAGATCCTCCACATACTCCTGAGCTGATACTGTTTTAAAGTTGTAGCCTCTTGCCAGGTCTTTCAGAGAGAGTATAAAGTCTCTGGCAGACTCCCCTACTTGTTGTGACCTGGTCATGACCCTGTACTGGGAGTGGAGTTCGCTATACCCCTTACTGTAATGCCTCTGTAAAGTGCTCATTGCCTCTTGGTAGGACCTGGCATCTTGTATAAGGGTGGTCTCCCAGCTGCGCTTACAGCAGCATTAATAGCTCTTTATCTGATGCCTCAGCACCCTCCACGTAATTTAGGAAGCATCTCTGCCAGTGGCCGAAGTGCGTGCTGGCTCTGGGATTTCTGGGGTCGAGCTCCAGCCTGTCTGGTTGCAGCACATGGTTAAGCTGCAGTCTCTGGTCCCTTAGGTAATGTGGGGGCACCCTGGGGGTCGTTCCTGGTCTCCATGTGGTCTCTGGGTCTAGGTGTAGCAAGGGCAGATCCTGGGGTACTGGGAGCTGCTGGTAGAGCCTCTGTGAGGCTTGTGTCTGCTGGAGGAGTTACCTGAGTGCTTGGGGCTGTTGGCTGAGTCTCTGGCTTTGGGACATTTGCAGCGGGCTTAAGGGGGATCCCAGCGGTAGAGTCAGGTCTCCGTGGTACTGGGGAAACTGCTGCTGGGGAAGAGATGTTAGTGGTGTCTGCTTTCCCTGGCTCTGGAGTGGTTGGGAATTCTGCACATACATGGCAATTGGGAGCATGACTTGTAGGGATCCTTCCACCCACGCTTGTAGTGGCCCCTTTCTGATCGGACCGGGGTTTAGGGTCGGCAGTGCCTGTATTGGTGAACCCATGGGCAGGTGGGGCTCTTGGCCATTTCATACCTGCCCTATCATACTTCTGTGGTCTTCCCCACATTCCACCACGATTCCAGTACAGCAGTCGCTCGCTGTCTCTGTCTTCGGATGCATGTGCGTGATGGTCATCCCTGGATTCCATTCCTCAAGAAGATTCTCCAGGTGATCGGGAATGCATGTTGGAGCAGAAGCAGCTTCCATCCTAGTAGCTATGGTATTAGTTTATTAAATTGTACTGACAATAACCACACCAGCAGTGTGAGTATAAGACAGCTTTAATAAACTAATATGTACACTAAGAGGTCTTGTCTCTCTGCAAGATAAACCTGGAAGGCTAGACTGTAGCTCTGGACTGCTTTATATACAAGGTCACCAGGATGACCCCTGGTGACTTAGTGGTGTAATTACATATAACCACACTCTCCATAACTCAATTCCAGCAACATATTGACAAAGCTCCCCTGCACTCTTCCCAGCTTAATCTTTGATCATCTGTATGTGGCCATAGCTGTCAAAGCTGGCCCTCACTCTCTATTCCAACCTGCACCGAGAAGGCCATTGGTTTGCTAGGTACTATGCAATCATGCTGGTGGTGAGGGTTATATAGAACAATTCCAGCACAGGAACAGACCACTTCGGCCTCTCTCTTCTGTGCCAAACCATTTTTTGCTGCCTTGTCCCACTAACCTGCACTCAGTGCATAGCCCTCCATACCTCTTCCATCCATATACCTGTCCAAATTTCCCTTAAATGTTAAAATCAAACCCACATCTACTACTTCAACTGGAAACTTATTCCACACTCCCACCACTCTCTGAGTGAAGATGTTCTCCCTAAACTTTTCCCCTTTCACCTTTAACCCATGCCCACTTGTTTGAATCTCACCCACCATCAATGGAGAAAGCCTATCTACATTTACTCTATCTGTCCCCTTCATAACTTTAAATACCTCTATCAAATCACCCCTCATTCTTTTATACAACAGTGAATAATGTGAATAACCTGTTTAACCTTTCCCTGAAAGTCAGTTCCTGAGGTCCAGGCAGCATCCCAGTAAACCTTCTCTTCACTTTCTCTATCTTAACGATATCCTTCCTGTAATTAGGTGACCAAAACTGCACACAATATCTAAAATGAGCCTCACCAATGTCTTATACAACTTTACCATAACATCCCAAACTTGGATTTATGAAGGCTAATATCCCAAAAGCTCTCTTTACAACCCTATTCACATGTGATGCCACATACAGGGAATTTTGTATGGGTATCCCCAGATCTGTCTGTTCTACCTCACTCCTCAGTGTCCTACCATTTACCATGCATATTCTTTCTTATTTTGTCCTTCCAAAAATGTAACACCTCACACTTGTCTGCATTAAATTTCATCTGCCATTTTTCAGCCCACTTTACCAGCTGGTTCATATCCTTCTGCAAGCTCTGAAAACCTTCTTCATTGTCCACAACACCTCCAATCTTAGTATCATCGCAAACTTGCTGATCCAATTTACCACATTATCATCTAGATCACTGATATAGTTGACAAACAACAATGGTCCCAGAACCAGTCCCTGAGGGGCACCACTAATCACAGGCCTCCAATCTGACAATCATCCACCACTACTCTCTGGCTTCTCCCTTCCAGCCATTGTCAAATCCAGCTCACTACTTTCCCATGGATACCTAGTGTTTGAACCTTCCCGACTAACCTCCCATGTGGGACCTTGTCAAAGGACTTACTAAAGTTCACATAGACAACATCCACAGCCTTTCCTTCATCAACTTTCCTGGTTACATCCTTAAAAAAGTCTAGAAGATTGGTTAAACATGATCTACCCCGTAAAAAGCCATGTTGACTATCCCTCATCAATCCTGAGTATCCAAATAATTGGATCTCTGATATATCTGATCTCTTAAGAAAAACTTACCAATCAGATGCAATCAGATGCAAGGATCGACAATGAGATAGACAACAGACTCGCCAAGGCAAATAGCACCTTTGGAAGACTACACAAAAGAGTCTGGAAAAACAACCAACTGAAAAACCTCACAAAGATAAGCGTATACAGAGCCGTTGTCATACCCACACTCCTGTTCGGCTCCGAATCATGGGCCCTCTACCGGCATCACCTAAGGCTCCTAGAACGCTTCCACCAGCGTTGTCTCCGCTCCATCCTTAACATCCATTGGAGCGCATTCATCCCTAACGTCGAAGTACTCGAGATGGCAGAGATCGACAGCATCGAGTCCACGCTGCTGAAGATCCAGCTGCGCTGGGTGGGTCACTTCTCCAGAATGGAGGACCATCGACTTCCCAAGATCGTGTTATATGGCGAGCTCTCCACTGGCCACCGTGACAGAGGTGCACCAAAGAAAAGGTACAAGGACTGCCTAAAGAAATCTCTTGGTGCCTGCCACATTGACCACCGCCAGTGGGCTGATATCGCCTCAAACCATGCAGCTTGGCGCCTCACAGTTTGGCGGGCAGCAACCTCCTTTGAAGAAGACCGCAGAGCCCACCTCACTGACAAAAGGCAAAGGAGGAAAAACCCAACACCCAACCCCAACCAACCAATTTTCCCCTGCAGCCGCTGCAACCATGTCTGCCTGACCCGCATCGGACTTGTTAGCCACAAACGAGCCTGCAGCTGACGTGGACTTTTTACCCCCTCCATAAATCTTCGTCCGCGAAGCCAAGCCAAAGATTGACTTCTTGCTCACTGGCCTATAATTTCCAGAGTTACTTTTGGAGCCTTATTTAAACAATGGAACAACTCAATCTACTCTCCAATCCTCTGGCACCACACCTGCGGCTAAGGATATTTTAAATATTTCTGTCACAGGTCCTGCGATTTCTACACTAGCCTCCCTCAAGCTTTGAGAGATCATCTTGTCAGGCTCTGGGAATTAATCTACCCTTATTTGCTTTAAGACAACAAGCACTTCCATCTCTTTAACCTGTCTAGGTTTCAAGACCGCACTGCTTGTTTTCCTTACTTCCCACGACCCTACATGGAACATTGAACATTACACACAGCACAGGACTCCCGACCATGAATTTATGCTGACCCATATAACATCTACCAAAAAAATGAAACCTGCCCTACCTCATAGCCCTCGAGATTTCTTTCATCCATGTGCCTGCCTCTCTTAAATGTCCCTATTGATCTAGTCTCCATTACAACACCTGGCAAGGCACTCCTGGCACCCACAACTCTGTGTAAAGAGATGACCCCTTAAACCTTTCTCGATTCACTTTGTACACTATACAATGTTTGCTACTCCCACCCTGGGAAAAAGGCGCTGGCTCTCTCCCTAATCTCTGCCCCTCAGAATCTTGTAGACCTCTATTAGGTCTCCTCTCATCCTTCTATGCTCCAGAAAGAACAGCTCCAGCTCTGCCTCTTTTCACATATTTTCCAGTCCAGGCAACATCTTGGTAAATTTCCTCTGCACCCTTTCCATAGCATCCACATCCTTCCTGTAATGAGGTGAGCAGAACTGAACAAAATACTCCAAGTGTGGTCTCACCAAAGATTCATAAGAGCTGCAACATTACCTCACAGCTCCTGAACTCATTTCCCTGACTGATGAAGCCAGCATCCCATAAATTGTCTTCACCATCCTATCAATTTGCATGGTGATCTTGAGAGGACTATGCGTCAGACCAGGTATCCTACACTGAAAGATATTAATAAACCAACTACTATTTATAACAATCTTTGTTGTCTCTTATGGTAAAGCCTATTTTATACAACCTAATGGACAAACTATTGTAATGGAATTCATATGAGGTTTTCTACATTATGAACTCAGGTCTCTGAACTGAACTGATTTTGCCCAGTTCTGTTCCAATGTTCCATATACCAAGATCCCTCTCCTTATTTGTAGTTTGGCTGAAACCTCATCCTATGATGTGTACCGAGAGCTCCAAGATCCTTGAGGCTCTCCGTCAAAGTAGCTTAAAACCTGACGCCCCCTTTCCAGTCTCTCCACGTTCAAAGAAGACAGTTTGAAAGTCTGCAATTATAGCCATGCAACCTAGCACAACAGCAATATTCTTTTAAACTTCTAATTCATCCCAAGCTATGTTCCAGATTTGCAAGCAAATTAAAAACTGCGATCCTAAATACAAAATCTGCCAATGTCATAACTTTGATTGAACTGGAGGTATTCAGTGGGTCAGACAGCAACATGAATAGAGATTATTGTGGTGAACAGAGTCAAGGTGCTCAACAAAATGATCTCCCAGGCTAAGTCCAGTTTCTCCGATATAGAGAAGGACGGAATGGGAACATCAGATGCGGTAGACAACCCCATCTTCACAAGTTCACATTCACAAGATTCACAATTCACAAGTAAAATATTGCTTCACTTGAAAAGAGTGTTTGGGGCCTCGAATGGTGATGAGGGAGGAGGTGTGGACACAGGTGGAGCATCTCCTACAGTCACAGGGATAGGAGCCAAGGGGATGATTGGCGAGGAGGGTGGAGTGAACAAGGGAGTCATGGAGGGAGCATTGTCTGTGGAAGGTGGAGATAGGAGGAGAGGAGAATATGTGTTTAGTGGTGGGATTATGTAGAAGGTGGCGGAAATGGCAGAGGAGAATCTGGTGGGGTGGTAAGTGAGGACAAGGGGATTCCTATCCTTGTTGCATTTGGGGGCAGAGGGGACCAGGGCAGATGTGCTGGTAATAGAGGATATGCAGGTGAGTGCTGAGTTGATGGTGGTCAAGGGAAAGTCACATTGTTTGATGAATGGACATCTCTGATGGCCAGGGATGGAAGACCTTATTCTGGGAGCAGATATGATAGAGGCAGAAGAATTGAGAGAAGGAAATGGAATCCTTGCAGGGGACAGGGTGCGAAGAGGAGTAGTCGAGGTAGCTGTGGGAGTTGGTGGGTTTGTAGAAGATGTCTGTCAAGCATTTGTCTCCTGAGATAGAGAGACTGAGGAAAGGGAGAGTGTTGCTTGAGATGGGCCAAGTAAATTTGAGGTTGGGGTGGAAGATGGCAGCAAAGTGGATGGTTGACTAGGTCATCATTAGTACATGAGGTTGCAGCAAAGTAGACATTGATGTCGTGGAGGAAGAGTTGAGGGGCCTTGCCTGTGTAGGTTTGTAGCATGGATTGCTCCACATAGCCAACAAAAAGGTAACCATAGCTTGAACCCATGTGGTACCCATGGCTACCCCTTTGACCTTTGCGAATGTGTGGTGAGTCAAAGGAGAACTTATTGAGGGTGAGGTCATTCTGCCAGCTGGAGGAGGATGGTAGGTGGAGGGGGACAGGTTATGTCTATTATCCAGAGAGGAACAAAGGTTTTTGAGATCTTCAGCATGGGGGATAGAGGTGTATAGTGATTGGATTTACATGGCACAATTGAGTTCAGGGAACTGGAAGTTGTTAAGTGATTGAGGGCGTGTGAAGTGTCCTGGATGTAGGTGTGGAGGGACTGGACCAGGGGGGACAAAACAGAATTGAGGTAAGCGGATACCAGTTCGGGAGGGCAGAAGCATGGGGACATGGGTTTGTGGTTCTTAGATAGGAGATTACAGTGAACATGCAGGAGAATGGAGAGGAGACCAACACCAGATGACCATGGATTCATTGGCTGACAGAGCAGCCTTAAGAAACTGATGGCCTATCCCTTACATCCTTAAAGGCCCATTTGTGGAAATAATAGTGAAGGTCTTTTTAACTTCAATCCATTTCAAAGATTTTTCAACATCACACTTGCTTATTTTTGATTATGGAATGTCTTGTCACAGGAAGATATTCTCTGGAATGGACGATGATGTGGTAAACACTGTATATATGTCGGGATGTATTAGGACATGCCCCTTTCTGACTATGCCTGTGGCTCCTCCCAAAGACCCCTGAATAAAGTTGACTGTGCCACAGCCCCCTCTTAAGTCCAGGGCAGTCGACCAGCATGGACAGACCTCCATTCTGTAGTTAGTAAAAGCCTATCAGTTTCTCTCCAACTTCTAGTCATGAAGTTATTGATGGATCAAATACCAGAGCCAATGAATTAATCATAAATGTGGACAGTCTTTTGTTGCACATTGTCAATAATATCTGATTAAAATACTGAGTGGACCAAATGAGGAAAAATGATAGTGTTGGTTGGATTTGTACATAATGCTTAAGTTTTTTTTTCTGCAAAAAGAAGAGAATACTAAATGTCTTACAGCACAGAAACAGGCCTTTCAGCCAAACCACCAACCATTTATGCAAATTCTGCACTCAACCCGTTTTATTTTCCAAACATTCACATCAGGTTTTCTTCGGTTCTATCACTGACTCATTTAAGGATGCTTCCCTGTGCATGTTATTGATTTTATTTTATTCTCTTTGTATTGCACAGTCAGTTTTTTGTAGCAACTTCGATCCACAAAAATTGTTGCTTGGAGGCTAAGTGAGGCATTTGTCTGTGATGTGTTTCTTGAATGAATCAGTAACGAAGCCCAAATGAATTTTCTTAAAAGGCCTTTATTAACAAACACAAAAGGGCTAATGTCTGTATTAAAGTTCAACATCACTGGCAAAAATCTTCTGTAGAACGAAATACAGATTAATCACAACATATAATGTGCAACGTTCTAAGGTTCGTGTAACGTTCAACAGAAATTCTAGCACACGCTCCTCGGATCGCCCCAACTGATGATGCAGGCTAACGAACCTACCTTTCAGCGGGTGCAAACCCTGATGCATGCTCACTGCAGAACGCACTGGCCCTGGCTTCAACCGCTTGCTGCCAGGGCTGAGCCAAACACGCATTTGTTAACCCAGTCCATGGTGCTCTTCAGCCAGCCCCAGCTGAAGCCATCGCTGCTAGGGACGGGCCAACTGTGCATGTGCGGATACGGAAAGAGGCCCACAGACCCCGAGACACCGCCGGCACCCGAGGCCAAACCACAGGAAAGGAACAAGCCTTTGGCTCTTGCATCCGCTCCTAATTGTTATAATATCTCATAATAATCACTTAATTATGCAATCAATTATAAATAATAACTTGCATATTATGCAGGTCTTTTTTCTTCATTGGTGGTTACCAGTACATAGACTTGGAAAAGTGTGATCTTTACCACCACTCTGGATCAGTAAAGTTCTGTGTAGTAGGAAAAAAACAACAATAAGTCAGTTTGTACTTATCAAAGTTCCGCCGTCTCCTGCAAAAACGTCAACCAGTGAACCTCAGATCTTCTTCAGACTGAATAGACACATCTTTGCTTTTGAGTTTAACATGAGATGTGATGTTGGATGCAGTGGCCTCTCCAGGACCAGTAGATCATTTTCATTTTCTTTTAATTATAGCTATACAGTACATTATATAGTTTTAGTTTTTGTAGTTATACCTATAATGCCACTACAGCCTAATGTATTTAAAGTAATTTAGAAGCTCATCTACTTACCTCCGGGAAGATCTACGGGTCAAACTACGTGACCACGAGCTGCTGTGGGGACAAGGCCTAAAAGCCTTGGGATTGCGAACCCCTGCAGCCCGCCTCTCCCATCCATCCTGTTCGCCAATGTCTGTTCCCTGGAGAACAAAATGGACCACATCTGACTCCAGAGTGCGCGCAGCATGAGTGCAGGGATGGCTGTGCTTTGGTCTTCGCTGAATCGTGGATCAGTGACCGAGTCCCGGACGCTGCCATTCAGCTGGGTGGGCTCACTTTATTTTGGGCTGATGGAGATGCTGCCCTGTGTGGTAAAGTCTGTGGTGGGGGCTTGTGTGTTTAGATCAACACGGAATGGTGTAAGGATTCTGTACCAATCTCCAGTCACTGTTCAACACTGGTGGAATTTGTGACTGGCAGATGCAGACCATCTACTGTGGGAATTTAATATGGTCATCATAATTGGACTGTATATTCCCACCCTTAGCTAATGCTAAGGAGGTGATCTGGAAACTGTATGGGCCTATAAGCGAATTGCAAACTGCACACCCTGACGGGCTGTTTATTATCTCTGGGGATTTCAACCAGGTGAACCTCAAGTCAGGGCTACCTAAATTCCATCAGTATGTGGACTTTGCTTCGAGAGGGTCAAATTAACCTTAGATACTCAGACCACATCCCTGTAATACTAACCCCAGCATACAGACCATTCATCAGATGCTCCAAACATGTCTAAAGCAGGTTAAAATCTGGCCAGCGGGGGCCATTTCATGCACTTCAAAACTGCTCTGAGCTCACTGACTGGGACAAGTTCAAGGAAGAGCCAACCATTTTCGACTGCATCAATCTGGAGGAGGGCACAGCATCAATGACCAGCTACATCAGTAAGTGTCCGGACGACGTCACTGTGCCCAAGTCCATCCCTACTCACTCTAATCAAAACCATGGATGACAGTGGAGGTGCACGTCCTGATCAGGGACTGAGACTCTGGTTTCAGAGCATACGACAAGGTAGCCCTGGCTATTGCAAGAGCCAAATTGTTTAAGGCCATCAGGGAAACAAAGCATGCACATGCCCAGCACATTTACATCACTTCCTGGACAGCAAGAACATGCGACGCATGTGGAAGGACATCCAAGACATCACCAGCCACAGGACTATGCCATCGGCCTGTACTGGTAATGCCTTCCTCCCAGTCGAAATGAACAACTTCGACGCATGTTTTGAGGTGCAGATCGATGTGGCGGTAAAGAAGACCACCAAATGATCAGGTGCTGTGTCTTACAGTGGCCGATGTGAAGAGAGTTAGGCAAGGTCAACACGCAGAAATCTGCTGGACTGGATAACATCCCCAGCAGAGTGCTCAGGGATGTGCGGCTCAGCAAATCTTTAACATCTCCCTGAGAAATGCCATAGTTCTAACGTGCTTCAAAGCTGCCACCATTGTCCCCGTGTTGAAGAAGCTGTCTGTGTCCTGCCTCAATGACTACCCTTCTGTTGCACTCAAGCCCATCGTCATGAAGTGCTTCGAGAGGTTCGTCATGGGGCACATCAACCTCCTGTTGCCCTCATCATTGGACCCCCTGCAATTCGCATATAGATCCAACTGCTCTATGGATGATGCCATCACCATTGCCCTCCATCTCCCCCTCACTCACCTGGAAAACAAGGACACACATGTTCGAATGCTGTTCATTGACTTCGTTTCATGCGTCAACCTCTTACCATCAGACCTCTTAAATAGGTCACTTCGAACAACAGCAACAACAGATCCTTTTAAGCTCGTCAGTACCTTCACTTCAGCCTTCTCAGCAGCAAGTTTTGATTTCAGATCCAATTGCTCCCTGTTCCTCCTGAGCTCCAATTGCTGCTTCATTTGCTGCCTCCTTAGCTGCTCCTCCTGGTCTATTTGCTGCTTCATTAGCTGCTCCTCCTGGTCCTCTCAGGCGTATTTCTCATCAAGCGCACCTTTTGGAACTTCTTTTGTTTCTCCTGCTTCCAGCATTTAACACACTGTTTTCTGGACTCACTTCTGGTACATCAGTTGTTGCCCGGAAATCTGACTCCTTTTCAAATTTGAATCGTACATCCTCTTCCCTTTCATCCTCCTCACCGACATTTGGTGACACATCTTTAGCCAGTTCAGTACCTCTGACTCTAGAATCAGCTGACGTCGTCGGCAGTGCTTTCACACATTCTTTACTCTCATCTACTGAAGCTGCCTCGTCTTTTTCTTTAATTGCCGGCTTCAGTCCAGCAACGAGAGCACTTTTGTCGCCTGTTGTATCTAGCCCCTGATGGCACAGTTCTTTCTTAAGGTCTGCCTTCTTTCAGTTTCAATACATTGTGACTCAGTGCAGAGACCTAAAGCAGTGGTGACTATCTTGCCCGTATCCATCTTGATGCTGAGTGCCCAGCACAGAAACACAAGCAAACTGTACCGTTATCAGCAAACAAATCTCCACCGCAGCATCCATAAATTATGTCACTAATTTGCAAGGAATGTGTTTACCAACGTGTTAACAAAATCCTCTTCTCACAGCTTAGAAGTATTGAACACTTTTTCTGGCCACTACTCAGGCCAATGAATAAGGATTACAAACTGCAAAGCAGCTCTGCATTTCTAAGTTAGCCACCATATTGTTTTCAATTCAATCAATTTCCCCTTACGGCAGTCGAAATGTTCCAATAAAAATTTCAGTCGACTAATTGTAGTGACTTTGATCAATAAAATAGTCACTTGGAGGCTATGTGAGATGTTTGTCTGCAACGTATTTCTTGAATTAATCAGTAATGAAGCCCAAATGAATTTTCATAAACAGTCTCTATTAACAAATACAGAAGGGCTAACATCTGTAGTATCATTCAATATTAATAGCAAAAAACTAGAAGAAAGTAATGTTATAGTAAAATACCAAATAATCATAACATGTAACGCCCATGTAATGGTCAACAGAAATTATTGATCCCTCCTCAGATCACCCAATTGATGATGCAGGCTAGCGAACCTCCTTTTCGACGCGCATAAACCCCTGCACATGCTCATTGAAGAGCACGCTGGCCCTGCCAAATGCGCATGCGCTGCCATGCTCTGGATCCATAAATGGTGCAGGCCTTCGTGCATGCGACCCATGGGAAGAGGCCTACAGACCCCGGGACATCACCAACCCCCTCAGCCAAGAAACAGGTAAGAAGCGAGTCTTTGGCTCTTCCAACATTCGTTACCCTTTCTCTTCGTTTATATTTGTATGTTGAGTGGAGCATTTTTTTTGCACTACCAATAAGTGGTAATTCTGCCTTGCCTGCAGGACAATCTGAAATAAATTTGAATCTATACACATGGGGCACTTTACTGTGGCCTATTAATCAAAAAACCTATAAATCTTTGAGATATGGGAGGAATTTGGAGCTCCCGGAGGAAACCCACGCAGAAATCTTAAGGTCGGAGAATGTGCAAACTCCACCGAAAGAATACCAGAGGTCAGAATTGAAACCTGCTTGCTGGAAGTTTGAAGCAAAGAGGTCTACTAGTGCCATCCAGAATATATATTATGTGAATCAGGAAGTTTATATTATATAAAATGTTGAACAGAAGAATGTTCTTAAAAGACTAGTTATTAAATAAAGCATTTGACTGTTATATGTATTACGAGCTCCCATTTTTATTTTAGTGGGACTGTCACTTGAAGAGTTAACATCAAGCTGCAAACCTGCACAGCTTTGGGGAGATTGGCTATGACTGTGTCCGAAGTTGATACTTTGAAGAGGAGTAAGGAAGTGTCCCAGAGAGGGTCATGTGACTGACACTGAAGGAACAACACACTTGGTGAACAGCAGCCATCTCCAAAGTTGTGCGAGAGTGACTCTGTGTGGTTCTGGACACCTGCCAGGGGGATCATTGAACCACACTGTAATCAAAGGAAAGGTCACTTTGATTGACCCGTTTTTGGGTTTTTGGAAGCTGGAGAATTGCTGCATTTGGATCATGACAAGATAAGTTACTGGAAGAAAGAAAATAAACTGATGTAGTGTCTACAGTTTCATTGTCCATTCAGAAATCTGATGGCGGAGGAAAATAAGCTGTTTTTGTAATGCTGGGTGAGTCGGGCTCCTGTACCTCCTTCCTGATGGTAGCAGTGAGAAAAGGGCATGGCCTGGGTAGTGAAGTTCCTTAATGGTAGAGGCTGCTTTCTTGAGACACCGTCTCTTAAAGATGTCCTTAATGGCGTGAAGACTAATGCCCTTGATGGGGCAGGCTTAATTTTCAACCCTCTGTAGCCTTTTCCTGTCCTGTGGATTGGCATCTCCATACCAGACAGTGATGCAACTAGTCAGAATACTCACCAGGGTACACTGAAGACATTTGCAAGTCTTTGGTGACATAACAAAGCTCTTCAGACTTGAGGAAGCCATCTTCAATTCTAAAGGACAGCTTTAAAAAAAATAGTGATGAAATCAAATTTAGCTCAATCTTCCTGGAGGAACGAAAAGTAAAATGGCCAACCTGAATAATATTTATAGGTCCACATCACAAAATCAGTTGCTAATATAAGAATATTTGGGGAAGGCCACACGTCTATTCAAACTTGTTTTGGTATTCAAAAACAAATCCTGGTTGATCTATTTCAGCCCACTTCCAGACTAGTGCCTAAAATATTTAACAGGCCTGAATGTACTAAATAACTGAATAGACATTGCCCTTTGAGGCAGAGCATTTTAAAGGTTTTCATCCACCTATTGAAAAATATTCCTCTTTGCCACATTCTAAACTGCCCAGTCTCTGATTATGAGGCAGTATCTTTTGGTTCTAGGCTCTCCAGTCAAAGGAAAGATCTGCATAGCACTCATCCTGACAAACTTTTTTGGTATTTTGTATGATCTCATAAAGGCACGTTGTTCTTCTGAACATTAGCCATCCTTTAAAATCTCCGTAATGGTACCAAAGACTATCTACCCTCTGATTACTCAATTTAGATCTCTGTGGTTTTATGTTTCTAAATATTGCTGATTTTTCAAAAGTCGTTGAAGCAAAACTCTCATCGAGTTCAATTCTGCTGACGGGCAATATCTGCAAACACATGCATATAGGATGAAACTAGAGCGTTGAATCAGTGCAAAGTTTTTCTCCCCTGGATCAAGATCCCAGGGATAACTTCAGTCCCACCACTCCCAGTCACCCTTGCTCAAGCCCAGAGTAAACTGACCTGTACAAACTGTGTGGTGGATGAGCTCGGCCTGAGCATACGAGAAGCTCCTGTGAGAAACTATAAAAAACTCACTTGAAAACTCTCTATTCACAGTCATCCCATTATTAATTTGGACAAGATATACCGAAGAATAACTTTGAATGAAGGTATCCGAAATAGTTATAATTTTGTTAGATATAATATTCTTTCTGAATTGCACAGGGAATTAGTTCAAGCTTCTGTTCTTCTTTCTTATTTCATTTTCCATCTGGGAAATATGTACTCAATCTTTTGGGTTCAGAACATCATCTTGGATCAACGACATTGCATTGAAAGTCTATTGCCTCATTAATACAATCTGGTAACGATGACCTCTATAAACCATCACATTGTAGGAAGCATATATTATGCATCAGGTCTTAATTAGCACTGTTTCTTACATATTACAATGAATCTTCTTCATTTCCTTCCTCTTTGTACCCAGTTCTTTGCAAGGCTATTAGCTATCCTCAGGTTCAGTCGACATCTGAAACAGTTTAATGCTTGCTGATATGGTTTATGACCTCTTTGAAGCCATCCAAGGTATTAAATATTATAACAAGGGATAATTATATCAAACGAAAAACCTTAGAACAATGGCGACAGGTTGTGTTTGCACTAAGAATAAATACTGTAAAGCTGGGCAAGGCTAATGGCCACCATCATGTCAAGCCTTCTACAGGAGCTCTGTTATTCTGTTATGAGCTTCCTGACAGGGTGACTCATGATGTGGATTGGTGGCTCCAGAGCATTGGATTGCAGGTCAATCCACAAAACCATCAGACTGGCAGACAGGATCACTGGTATCTCCCTCCCAACCTTTGCCCCACCAACATGATCTAGTGGGATTAATGTTTGAAAATTGCGGAGAAGCCCTTCCACCCTGTGCACAACTGCTCCCTTCAGGGAAGAGATTCAGGAGTATCAGAGCCAGACCCACCGGAGTGAGGAACAGCTTCTTCCCCGGTCAGTGAGACCGATGAACGACTGAATGAACTTCTCACTCAAATCCTCCAAGACCCTACTATTTATTAAACACCACTTATTGATTTTTATATATGTATATCATTTGCCTGTATGTGTGTTATGTCTGGATGTGTGTTTGCAAGTTTTTGCACTGAGGACCATTTCGTTGGGTTGTATTTGTAGAACTGGATGATAATAAACTTGAACTGCAAATGGAAATGTTGTGCAACAAAGTCTTGTGTTTGGTATCACGAATAACCCATTCATTACTCTCTTAATGTTTATCATCTTAGTTCACTGATTAAACTACACCCTATTACTAGGGGCAAACATTTCATAATTATGTTTCATAAACTGGAAGACTCAGTTTCTGAAGAAGATGAGATGCAAACATTGGGTTTGTGTTAACTTTATTTGAAATATAAATTAAGCATTAATTCTCCATAAAAAATGAAATCACAACATGACTGCAATTAAAGTGATGCAATAAGCCAACGATTGTCGTTTATGAAATGATATATTTTCCAATCTATGCCAACTTACAATACTGAAACGAAACATTCAAGTTATTTTTCTTTTGAAATGTCCATCCTATCTTTTACTTTCTATTCACGTGTAAATCATTGATATGGTCATTAGTTTGCTGCTACCTGGATTCACAGATTAAATCAATGCTATTATTTATAATTGAACTTCATTACATAATGTGTACACCTGGTGAAATCATTCAGACTTGTTTAGTGGTTTGATTTTCTATAATAATCATTCTATATTGTGTTTGGACCTGCAGGTGATGATACAGCTGCAACCAGCAACCCAGGTCACACTCTGTTCTCACTGCAGCCATCACAAGACTTGCACCACCAGGTTCAGGAATAATTGCTATCCCTCCACCATCTGACTCTGAAACAATGGACTCAATCAGAGTCTCATTTGAGGATTCAACTTTGCAAATAATTATTATTGAATATTTGTGGGGTTTTTTTTGTATTGCACAATAAATTTGCTTACATTTCCTTCTTTTGTATATATACCTTTTTTCCTTTAGTACAGATTACAGTTACCGATAAGGACAAATTCTGCCTGGCCTACTGGTAAAAGAATCTCAGGGTTGTATGTGATGTCATGTATGTACTCTGACAGTGAATCTGAACTTTGAATATTTTGGTCCGCAGCATCTAAATCTGTTTTAAAACAATCTTTAATATGCTGCTGATGTTTAAAGCTTAATTTTAATCATATGCAAGATGACATTTATACTGTAATGAATATTTATTACACCAGAGGGAGAGAAAACAACATATAAGTATAAGAGCAGCTGCAGTTATGTATATTTTGGGACTGGGTTGAGGTTAACTGGGTTGTTAAGTGAGGCACGACTCTGTCCCACTCAGTTCCACTATTGACGGTGTTTAAGGCATTTCCTGTGGGAATAAGAGTTCAGGGAGGAGAGAAAAAAAGATAATGCAATACATAATATAAAAAAATAAAACAAACTACTCCCTTAAATCAAAAATACTTGGGAGAGAACAAGCAAATTATATTCAAAGCGATATGAAATATCTCTGAATTCCTGCTTCCAATGTAATTAACCCTATGCCTTCATTTGAATTCTACTGATGAGACTTTCCACACTAGTGTTCATGGGATGTCTTCCTTTTTTCTTTGCTATGGTGTCTTCTCTGCCATAATTGGAAAGGTTCTCAAGCCCTTTCTCATCTTTGCCCCTCATTCAAAGCCTCTTCTTATTGTTATCCTTGTCCTTTGACCTGACCGTCCTCCACTCAACACATCACCCTCCATAATTTCAACCGCTTTCAATGAGATTTCACCATGCGACACCTCTTCCCATCCCGTCTCCCTTCCCTTCACCACTCAAAAAGGCCAACCCATCTTTGGCCCCCTGGTTCACCTTTACATCTCCATCAACTTCCGCACCTCTAACAACATTCTCTTGTACAATCGAAAGCCCCTTTTCCCACTGGCATCCTGTCCCAGGAATTAACTGAGAATTTACTGGGACAGGGTCCATTGGAAAAGGAACACTGTCTGAACACCGGTGTCAAATGATGTCATTTCATACTGGGGATTAACAACTTTGACCCCTACTCATATCCCCGGTGTTTGCTGTCGTCAGCGTGCTAATAAAACCAGTGGGAAAGGGACAGCAGAAAGTCACTCATTTCCAGTTAAAGGTAGAAGCCTCCGATCCCCGGGGATAAGTTGTGTTCAGTGGAAAAGCAATTAGTGTCCCAGTGGAAATGGCACAAAAGCCTTCCTATCTCGGGACACTGCATGGCCAATTAACTGGGATGCCAAGGGGCTAATGAAAGCGCAACACCTGCCTGACACTCTCTATCCACAATCTTGGGACCAAACAGTTCTCCACTGCCAGAGTGAAGCCAATTTCCTTGTGCCTCCACTTATCATCTTCCAGCCTCTATCACGTTCCCTCCCCATTGTAGGTTCCTTCTGTCCTTTTTTCCCCTTCCTTGTCTCCTCCCATTTATTACTGCTGGAAGAGTATCATTCAAATATTATCCCCAAAAATAAAGCAAACGCTCTCAAGTCTTAACATCCATAAAATGGGTATCTGCTTTCCTTTATTTTGCTCTTCTAACTGTTTCTAATGATCTCCTTTTCTCCCCTTCCCGCCCAGCATGAACCTTGCGCCACTCACCTTGCCTCCCCATTGGCTTATTCCCACACGCACCATCGCAACTCCTCGCTCTGACCGCGCGCACATGCGCAACCAATGGCAGCTCTCCATCAATCACACCTTCACCAACCAGTCTGCGCCATTTTCTGAGCATCTGCTGTGACTTCCTGTCGCCGAGATGGTCCATGGCTAGAAGCTCTGCAATGCACGACCCTTGAGACAGCTGCACTTGCTCTAAAATAGTGGCCTTCAGGGAATTGTATGGGTCATCTTCACCTGGATTAATTAGAACATCTTCTACCTCGCAAGCAATGCTCTCTGGGAGGTGTGTGATGAATAAACCAAATTTAGTCTTCTGGCTTGTAATATTAAGCAAGGAGAAACGTGCTTCGAGGATGGAGAACCAGGTGTGAGCGGTGTTCATATAAAGGTTGAGAACTTCCATTATGACCTCCCTAACTGCTCCTGCGACCAGTTTATCATCCTCCATTTTCACCCAAAGACGTTGTGAACCAGTAGGGTCACCACTTGTCGGAGCAAAAGAGACTCACCGTGTCCATACATTTGCCTCCAATGCTTCTACAACCTCCACAGCCACCCAGATTCCAGTCCAATCCATTGGCGACCCGAGCACCAGCTCCGAACCTCTGACACGGTCAGGGACCCTTCGTTGCCCTCGTCCCCCTCTGGCCAGTTTGAGCCGGTCTCCAGCAGTCCGCAGCCCGGCCCCCGACAGCAGTCTCCAGCAGCCGGCAGCTTCTGTGGGTTCCTCTCCTCGAGTCGCCAGCAGCCCGCTGCGGTGCCCCCGCCTCACTGGTCCGCCTCCGTGGTTACAGCCCCGTGGGTCATCTCTTCCGATTTTCCTTCTCAGACAGGGATTGGTCTTCTCGTCCTCTAGTGCCCTGCTCCAGTCTTCCGCTTTCCCCAGAATCTGAAGCCCCTCGTGGCTGTTGCCGATTAGTAGGCGCAGGCCCCGAGGTCATGGGATCTCTAATAAAAACCACCATCAGCTTCCTGGATGGGCCATTCAAAGCCTGCACAGAGCCAACGGCAGTTGACTGGGCGGCTGGACTCCGCGGGCTGCATAGTTAGCATAGCAGTTAGCACCAAAGTGCCAGTGGTGTGGGTTCAAATCTGGCGCTGCCTGTAAGGTTAGGTAACTTGGACAGCTTCAAGATTATAGAATGATATAAAGAGGTGTTTACGTTAACAGACAGTCTGAGAGTGTGACACACATTTCAGATAAATCGAAGAAGAAATGGAAAAGATCAATTGGCATTTTGGAGAAGAATGTGGAATACCCTGCTTCTGACCATAATTGAAGCCAAGTCCATGTGACATTCAAATGGAAAATATTGTAAAAGAATTATCTTGCATTTATATTGTGCCTTTCTTGGCCTTGACAAGCACCGGAGTGCTTTGCAGCTAACAAAACATCTCTGGAATAACATAATTCTTCAGTCACTGGGAAGAACAGCAGTTAGTTTTATTGTATGGCAAGTTACCATGACCACCAAGTGACCAAATATTAAATGCTAATAAATTTATTTGAGTGATTGATGTTAATGAGATTACTGGGAGGAAATTAAATGTTTATGTTTGAATGGAATTTTTGATCAGCAAGGGAAGCTAATTTGCAAGATGTACTCTCTGACAATGCAGCACTTGCCTCAGTACTCTATTAATGAGATGTAAAGCAGAAAAAAATGGCAGAACTGAAATTAAAAACCGAGAATGCAAGAAATAGTCACCTGTCTGGTCTCATTTATGGAAAGAGAAATAGACTTAATGTTACAGTTCAATGACCTTTCGTCAAAATTGGAAATATTAGATCACTAAGCAGACGTTCAGAAGCTGGGCGTGGGGCATCAGAGACGGGGAGAACAGCGCACTCACCGGCTGCGGGCAGTTGGCGGCTTGTGACCGAAGGACCCAAACAGGCAGTGGGCTGCTGGAGGCTGGCTCACGGGAACCAGGTCTCGGAACTGGGATTCGAGAGGGAGCTGAGGGCAAGAGGTGCTCCGCAAAGGCCGCAAACACTGAAAGCTTGGTACTTCTTGATCATGTCGGAGGTTTGGATCAGGAGCTCCAGCTCGAACTGGAGTCCATGCGGCTGCAGAAGCTGCAGAAGTTGGAGGAGAATCCACAGAAACTCGGTGTCTCTGAAGAAACTTTCTTTTGCTGTTAAAAGCATCGGGCAGTGCTTGTGGTGACTTTCTGCTTTATGGAAGACAAAAGCTGAAGTATGTCATATATATTATATTTTTAATGTATCATTATGTGACAATAACTTTGAACTTTGAATGAGGGACAGAACGAAGGGAGAGGGAGAACCCCGAGATTGAAACACACATGAATGGTGATACTGACGGAGAGTTTGGTAAAAATGTATTAGTCGCTCCTGAGAATAATTGGACAATGCCTGTAAAAGAAGACGTAAATGGAATGAAGTGCAAGTCACTGAACGTGGACAAATATTTAAATTAAGTTTTGTCTTGGTCCTGTATATCTGGAAGCAGGTGCACATTAACATATAACAAAGAGGCAATTAGACCCATTGTTTATGTGTCAACTTGTTGAACACCAATTAAGCACAAGGATTTCTTGTAATTTTTCCATTTGACTGCAAAATCTTTTCTTATTCAATTACATGATTGCCTTTTTGTAAGTTACTATTGAATCCGCATTTACCAGTATTTTAGGCAGTGCACCCCGGGACCTGAACTCACTTGGCTGAAAATGAGCATCATTGTTTATTTGGGTCTCCCAGTGGCCAACCATCTCAGTTCTGCACCCCACTCCTGCACTGACCTGTCTATGCCCTCGTGTACTGTCAAACCCAGACTATGCGTAAAATGGAGGAGCAAAACCTATCTTTCTGTCTGGCCACTCTCCAACAGGATGGCATTAACATCGACCTCCACTTTCTCCTCGTCCACTCCCCATTCTCCCTCTCTCCCCCGTCCCTCTGTCTTCTTTCCTTCAACCCCCTCCCCGCCAACAACTTCCCTCTCCATTCGCAGAGCCTTCCTTCCTCCCCCTCTTTGCTGGTGTGCCCTCCCTCCCTTATCCACCTGTTATCTCCAGCCAGTGGGCTTGTTCGCTTCCCCTCCTGCCCCTCTTAGCGCCTGCCTACATTTTGTTCATACCTTGACGAAGGACATAAGCCCAAAACTTGGTTATGTATCTTTATCTTTTCTATCTGAGGTACACTGTTTGACCTGCTGAGTGTCGCCAGCATTTTGTTTTTACTGCAATCACAGTGTCTGCAGACTTAGGTGCTTTACTCTTTTAATTCCATATTCTCTAGTTCTCTCACAGGTTCTAGTTACACTCAGGCTGGTTGTTCACCTGTCTGATTCCAGAGTCCTGAAGCAGATATTCTATTCCAAGCTCTGTCATGGGCAGAAAGACTGTGGCAAAGATTCAATGAGTTCTTGAAAGATTGCAATGTCTGTAGCGTGATCAATATCTACAAGTAGGCACAAAGCAAGGGTTTAATAACCTGAAATGTCAGGCACATCATTACATGCTGCTGGCCCGGATCCAAGGCTGGTATGGAGGGAGGAGCCTTTATTGGGGGTTACAGAGTCAGAGGTGGGCCAGTCAGTAGAGTGTAGTGAGGTCACCTCCTGCACGATTATATTCCACCACATTCACCCCTTCTTTTTAGATAAAGTCCGGCAGGGTGAAATGGGACAGTGTCCATCGTTACTGGTTGTGCAGTCCTTCATAGATCACAGGTTCAGCCAGTCTAGTGGCTTTATCCGCCACTGTGATCACCACAGCACTGTTTGCGTCGTTGTCGGCTCTGGCAGGATGGTGACTTATATGATGGATTAAATGTTCGGGGGCTGTTCTGTGTTAGTCCGAATGGGTTCCAGGGGGTGTGGGGTGTTGGGGGTTCAGTTCTTGGTTGAAGGGGTGGTGGTGGGGGAGGAGGTCTGAGGGGTAGTGGTGGTGGATTCAAGTGGTAATTTATCTGGAAGATACATTTGTTGCTGATGAGGGTCTCTGGGTGCACCTCCTTTTTCAGGGCCCCTGCTCGAGCTAGGTCCTGGATGGACACTGTGTCTTCCACCCTGTCTGAGTACTGTACTTAGGCATACTGGGGGTTCGCTTGCAGGATGTGCACTTCCTCAACCAGCGGGTCTGCCTTGTGGGTCCTAATGTGTCTGTGGAGTAACACCGGCGCTGGGGTCATCAGACTGGCAGTGTGGCAGATGTTGACCTCTTGTGGAAGGAGAACAGTTTCACATGTGGGATGGCATTCATAGCAGTACAGCGTGTAGCGCCTCCAGAAGGACGTCTTTCCACTTGGAGACAAGCATCCTTTTTGACTTGACAGCCATGCGGATTGCCCTCCAAATTTTGCCATTCTCCCTTGCCACCTGCCTATTCCCATGAGGGTTGTAGCTGGTGGTCCTGCTTTTGGCTATGCTCTTGGACAGGAAATATTGGTGCAACTCCTCACTCATGAATGAGGATCCCAATCACTGTGAATGTAACTGGGGTAACAAACAAAATGAAAAGGTTGTGGAGGGTTTTAATGACCGTAGGCTTGGTCATATCCAGGCACAGAATGGAGAATGGGAAATGCGAGTACTCGTCCACGATATTCAGGAAGTGCACATTCCAATTTGTGGAGGGAAGGGGGCCCTTGAAATGCATACTGAGACATTGAAGGGGTGGGTAGCCCTCAACAGCTGGGCCTTTTCCAGCCGGTAGAGCAGTTAAGGGTCAGCTCCCTGATCTCCTCCACTGAATAGGAGAGGTTGCGAGCCCTCACAAAGTGGTAGAGCCTGGTGACCCCAGGGTGGCAGAGGCTATCATGGAGGTTTTGAAGGCAATCTACTGGCATCCTGGGACAGGCCATTGGGTGGCTCATTGAGCTTCCCAACCCAGTACAAGATCTCATAATTGCAGGTGGAGAATTCAATTCTCCACCTCATGATTTTCTCATTTTAAATCTTCCCCTGCTGTTTATTGTTAAACATAAATATGACAGCTCTCTTGTCCATCAGCAGGGTGAATGTTCAGCCAGCCAAATAGTGCCTCTAGTGGCACACAGCCTCCACTAAAGTCTCGACTCCTTCTTGGTGGATGAGTGCCTAAGTTTGGGACCCTGGAGAGTCTGGGAAAAGAATGCCACGGGCCTTCCTGATTGTTTCAGTGTGGTGGCCAGGGTGAAGTCAGAGGCATCGCTCTCCACTTGGAAAGGGCGTGCATCACCACCTTGGCAATCTTATCCCTAATGCCTTCTGGGCCTCCACCGAGGGTGGAAACGTAGTGGTTCTCACCAGGGGGTGGGCTTTATCCACGTAATTGGGGATGCATTAGGCATAGTACGAGAGGAACACCAGGCATCTATTCAAGGCCTTGAGGTTTTGGGGCAGTGGAAGTTCCAGAAGTGGGCGCATGCGCTTCGGGTCAGGGGCAAAGAAGCCTCGCTCCACCATGTACCCTAGTATTGCCAGACGTGGTGCGGAACATTCACTTTCTCAGGGCTTTAGTGGTGGCAAGGAACTTCTGCAGGCTTGCGTCGTGTTCCTCCTGGTTATGGCCTCAGGTGGTGACATTATTCAAATTATGGATAAGAGGCTCTTAATTTATAGTTATCTACCATGTGGTCCGTCTCCCTTTGGAGCACAGATGCGCCATTCGGAAGGCCGAATGGGACCCGCAGGGAAGTGGTAGAGGCAGCTATTGGCCTCAAATGCCGTGCATGGCAGCCCTCCGGGTGGATCAGGATCTGATGATACGCCGAATTGAATCCAACTTCCTACGTGATACAGCAAATTATCTTTCTGTTCAACTTGAAGTTGTCTATCATAATCCACAATATGTTTTCAGAAAGCAAAAAACCTTTTGAAAAAAATGTTGTCCAGTGAATCAGTCAAAGGGAAGAAGAAGCATTTGGGATAAAGATTGGAAAGTATAGATGGAGCATAGGGAAAGTATGAATCGAGAGCACACACTAGGTCAGTTGCCGAAGTAGCACACCATCTCACCGTCCATTATACCAATGTGCAAGAAGGGCAAGGTGATATGCCTCAATCTCTATTGGCCTGTAACTCTATTGTCACCACGGCAACTCTGGCAAAGCAATTCTATGCCAATAGCTTGTGGATAGCGAAGGTCCCTCCTCGCAAATGACCAGACATTCTGCAGTGTGATGTACAGAAGGGCAGTGATAGTTAATCTGCTCAGAAAGTTGAAAGGGCAAATCCAAGTTGGGAAATGCCTGGCAAATTAGGTTCTGGAGTTTTTTACAGATGCGAGAATCACGTACAGCATGAGAGATTTACACCTTGTGGAATTGAATTTTGTGCGTGAAATCCAATCACTAATTATGTTCAGGTACTCTAATTTTGTGGGAGGTGAAATTCATTCAGGATTCTCTGTGTGCATTACTTACTGAAGGCACATGTAAATGAGGCTAATTACATGAGTGATGCAGACCTCAACAGCAAGTGTAGCCTAGATATGAATAATTTAGACCTCAATCTACCTGGGCCACAGGCAGGAGGCAATCCAACAGGAGTAGGATTTTCTTGCTTCAGTTCAGTTCACATATTGTTCTTCTGTGAGTTCCCTTGGAAGTCCCAATGATTGCTGTCACCATCCAGCATGCCTACTAGTCACAGCTGCGACATGTAGTCCCGAGGACAATGTCCCATCATTCAAGGACAAATATGCCCAAAAGTGTCCCCATTGGTTCCAGAAGGAGGTCCTGGTGGGTGAATTCTGAAAGTAAGGTCACATTTCAAAATGAGGTCATTGTGTAGTCTTTATCTATCTGTGGGATTGATGTTTGAAATGCACACAACAGTTTGTACATTGCATCTGACTAGGCCTTGAAACAACAAATCCACATCTTTTCACGCATTGAAGATTTCTTTCAATTAAGACATACAGCATGATAACTGGCCCTTCCTGCCCATGAGCCTGTGCCAGTCAAATACCCCAGTTAACTTGCAGACCTCCACCATGGGAGGAAACCGGAGTGCCCAGGGGAAACCCACGCAGATTCAAGGGTAAGCTCCTTTTAGACAGCGCCAGATTCGAACCCAGGTCGCTGGTGCTGTAATACTATTGTGCAAACCACGACGCTAACCATGCTGCCTGTGGAGCGCGTCGGAAGAACCAAAGACTTGTTGATCCAAACTAAGGTTTTTATTAACTAAAAGACTGGCGCATATCACAAGTAGGTCGACCAGTCCAGAATGACCTCATCTGGTTAGGAGCAATCCTTTAAGACCTGCCAGTAAGTGTGGCTACACTCTCAGCCAATCACAGTCATCATACACTACCATCTGTAAATATGTACATATACACATTGGTGATAGAATCTGTACTATCACATTCACCCCTTCTTTGAGAACTGACCCCAGGGTGCATGGAAGTTAGGGGCTGTACCGGTCAGGAGGCCTGACCATCCGGCGTGACCGCCGTGGTGCCTGGATTGGCACTGCTCTACCAGCTGGAGAAGGCCCCAATGGTGTTGTCGACAGTCTAGCCTGAGCTGGTGGGGTGGTGTTGGTCCCTCTGTTCAAGCACATGACCTGGGAAAGAAGGAATAGGGGGAGGTTGGGTTAAAAGGCACTGCTGCACCTGATCCAGCTTGGGCTAGGTCTCTTACCAAGACTGTGTCCTCCCGCCCGTCTGGGTACACAGGTTCGGGAAGCAGGAGTACTCGTCGATGGCTGTAAGGATGTAGATGTTATGGTTGGTCGATGGTAGGGGTCCCATGAAGTTTACGCTGAGGCGCTCAAAGGGGCAGGTGGCTTTGATGACATGGGTGTTCTCCAGACGGAAGAAGTGGGGCTTGCACTCAATGCACACCGGGCAGGCTTGGGTCATGGAGCGAATCTCCTCGACCGTGTAGGGCAAGTTGAGAGAGTTGACAAAGTGCGCGAACCTAGTGACCCCTGGATGACAGATCTCCTCGTGGAGTCTCTGCAGCCTGTCCAGTTGTATGTTGGTGCAAGTCCCCCTGGAGAGTGCATCTGGTGGGTCGTTGAGTTTACCAGGCCGATACAGTATGTCATAATTAAAGGTGGAGAGCTCGATTCACCAACTGACGATTTTGTAATTCTTTATCTTACCTCGCTGGGTATTGCTAAACATGAAGGAGACCGCACGTTGGTTGATCAGCAGCTTAAAGTGCCTGCCAGAGAGGTAGTGTCTCCAACAACATAATACTTCGACTATAGCCTGGGCCTCCTTCTCGACAGAGGAGTGTTGGCTCTCAGGACCCTGGAGGGTTCTGGCGAAGAAGGCTACTGGCCGGTCGGCCTGGTTCAAAGTGGCTTCCAGTGCAAAGTCGGATGCATCGCTCTCAACTTGGAATGGAATGGACGCGTAGATGGCGTGCAGCGTTGCAGCAGCGATGTCCGATTTGATGCTGTCAAAGGCCACTCTGGCTTCGGTTGACAGAGCGTAGGAGGTGGTCTTGATGAGTGGCCGTGCCTTGTCGGCATAGTGTGGAACCCATTGGGCATAGTAAGAGATAAAGCCAAGGCAGCTTTTGAGTGCCTTCTGGGTGGGGGGGGGGGGGCAAGTCCATGAGGGGACGCATACGGACAGTATCCGGCATGACCACCCCGTTCTCCACCACACAACCCAGAATTGTGAGCCGAGTGGTCCAGAAGACACACTTGTCAAAATTATAGGTCAAGTTCAGCCGAATTGCAGTGTGAAAAAATTTCTCAAGGTTGGCATCATGATCCTTCATGTTGTGGCCACAGATGGTGACATTGTCCAGATACGGGAAAGTAGCAGTCAGCCTGTTCTGGTCCACCATCCAGTCCATTTCCTGCTGGAAGACTGCGACGCCATTTGTAACCTCAAAGGGTACCCTGAGGAATTGATACAGCCACCCATTCGCTTCAAAGGCCATGAAAGGTTGGTCTTCTTGGCGGGTCGGGAGCTGATGATAGGCCGAACGTAAGTCAATGGTGGAAAATACATGTTATTGGGCGATATGATTCACCACATCCATGATCCGTAGAAGGGGGTATGCATCCAGAAGCGTGAAGCGGTTGATTGTCTGGCTGTCGTCAACCATCACCCGCGGCTACTCCCCGTTTTTAAGAACCACCACCTGGGCCCTCCATGGACTCGAGCTAGGTTTGATAATGCCCTCGTCCAGCAGTCTGCGCACCTCGCTTGTGATGAATTTCCGGTGTTCATCACTATATTGCCGGCTTTTGGTGGCCACAGGCTTCCAGCCAGGGGTAAGGTTTGTGAAAAGCGCTGGCGGAGCAACTCGGAGGGTGGAGAGACTACAGGTGAGGCCCGGGGTGATGGGGTGGGTGGCTCATGCTGCCACTGGCAGGAGGCTTCTGGGGTGGAGTGGTTATTGACAGAGAGTGGAACGTGAGGCCCCCCAAAGTGCAGGGAAACGGTTTGAAACTGGCACTGAAAATCCAGTCCCAGCAGTGAAAGGGCACACAATTGGGGAAGGACTAATAATTTGAAGTCTCTGAATTTGATGCCCTGGACTTTCAGTCTCCACACAGTACCCTTTTACATCAGTCGAGTGCGATCTGGTCACCAATGAAATTCTCTGTGCAATGGGGAGAAAAGCCAATCTGCAACGGTGGGCCAGGTCTGGGTGGATAAAACTGTCAGTTGACCCCAAGTCAAATAAGCAATTGGTATAGTGTCCATGCACTTTAATCAGTTCCATAGCTTTTGTGAGGGTTTGGGTGAAGTCCTGGTCGAGGGTTACTGATGCAGAGACTTGTAATTGGGACAGTGGAGTCCTGTGTGATGACGTTACACAACGTGTGCATAATGACGTCACGCAAACAGTTGGGCCTGAAGAGACAGCATCGAGGAGTTGGTGTTGCTGCCTGCAGCCTGCTGGGGGTGTCGGCCAGCCAAAGGTAAGTGTTGGGGGTGGCTGCTTGCTGTCGGCAGTGGGGCGATCATTTGGGCGATCAGCGGTGGCGTGTTCCCGGTCGGCAGCGTCAGTCGCAGTTGCGGGTACCTGGTCAGCTGCCTCAGTGGTGGTGGATCCCCAATCAGTAGTGGTGGCAGGTCCCTGGTCAGCAGCAGCAGTGGCGGGTCCCTGTTCGGTGGCAGTGGTGGCGGGTCCCTGGTCGGCGGTGGCAGCGGGTCCCTGGTCGGCAGTGGCAGCGGCCGTTGAGGTCGGGGCTGGGGCCTGGTCGGATGTTGCTTCATGAGGTAGGGTGAATGTCATTGTGGCAAGGGTGGGTTGTACCTTCCGTGCTCCGCATCTGCCCCGTGACGTCAGGTGCTGCCACGCAGTGGAGTTCTCGCTCTCATTCGACGAAAGCTCTGAGGAAGAAATGTTTGAAATGGAGAGTGGCGATTGGGCTTTACACGAGGCACTGTGTTTGAGGGTGGCCATCTTGGAGTGACAGACTACAGCAAAGTGGCCGTTTTTAAGGCACTTCTGGCACCTGGCTTTTCTCGGCGGGCACTGGCACCTGCTATGCTTGTTCCTCCCGCAGAAATAACACTTTGGGGTTGCATCGGGCAGCGAGGCGGCAGTAGTAGGGTAGAGGGAGGGCATCCTACTCACATCAGAGTGTGGGGTCCAGCTCCGAGAGTACGTGTCCATACTTAAGACCGCAGCCTCCATCATCTCTGCGATCAAGATCACGTCCTCTAGGTTTTCTCCCCCGTGCTCTAGCAGGTACTGCCTCACCTCATTCGATCGAACCCCGGCCACATAGGCATCCCGAATGAGATCGTCTGTGGTCTCTGCAGCAGTTCTGTCTGTGCAGGCACAGTCCTTGCCCATTCCCCTTAGTGCCTGAATATAAGCTCGACAGGATTTAGCCTCCTTTTTTAAAAATATTTTTTTATTTTTCACACTATGAACCATATTAACCAAAATACACACAAACATTTCCCTCTTGAATATACAGTGTCATTTTCTCCCCTTTGAACCCTCTCCCTTCCCTCCCTGCTTCCCACCCCCCTCCCAATCCATTAAACGTTCAACATATACAATACAATAAACCCATTAAACAATATCATCACACAATGAAAATAAACATAATTGTGTCATCTACTTTTACACACTGGGACAATTCATTTCGTCTTCTTCTCATTCTATCATTTTAGGGGATGGAGGTCCGTGGTAGGCCCTCTCTGTTGTGTTCCGTGTACAGTTCCCAAATTTGTTCGAATAATGTGACTTTATTTTTTAAATTTTATGTTATTTTTTCCAATGGAATACATTTATTCATTTCTATGTACCATTGCTGTACTCTCAGGCTCTCTTCTGATTTCCAGTTTGACATTATACATTTTTTTGCTACAGCTAAGGCTATCATAATAAATCTTTTTTGTGCTTCATCCTGTTTGAGGCCTAATTCTTTACTTCTTATATTACTTAGAAGAAAGATCTCTGGATTTTTTGGAATGTTACTTTTTTGTGATTTTATTTAATACCTGATTTAGATCTTCCCAAAACTTTTCCACTTTCTCACATGCCCAAATTGTATGTACTTTTGTTCCCGTTTCCTTCTTACAGCGAAAACATCTATCTGATACTGTTGGGTCCCATTTATTTAACTTTTGAGGCACGATATATAGCCTGTGTAATTAATTATATTGTATCATGTGTAACCTTGAGTTTATTGTATTTCTCATAGTTCTGAAGCATAGCTTTTCCCATATTTCATTTTTTATCTTTATGTTTAGATCTTGTTCCCACTTTTGTTTGGGTTTATAGCTTATTTCAACATTCTCTTTCTCTTGCTGCTTGATGTACATGTTAGTTATAAATCTTTTAATTATCATTGTGTCTGTAATCACATATTCAAAGCTGCTTCCTTCTGGTAACCTCAGCCTGCTTCCCAATTTGTCCTTTAAGTAGGTTTTCAGTTGGTGGTATGCAAACATTGTACCATGAGTTATTCCATATTTGTACTTCATTTGTTCAAAGGATAATAAATTATTTCCCAAAAAACAATTTTCTATTCTTTTGATCCCTTTTCTCTCCAATTCTCTAAAGGAAAGGTTATCTATTGTGAAAGGGATTAGTTGATTTTGCGTCAATAATAATTTTGGTAGTTGGTAATTTGTTTTTTTTTCTTTCTACGTTTATCTTCTTCCAAATGTTGAGCAGATGGTGCAGTTCTGGTGAACTTCTATATTGCACCAGTTTTTCATCCCACTTATAAAGTATATGTTCTGGTTCCTTCTTCCCTATTTTATCTAGCTCTATTCTGGTCCAATTGGTTTTTCCCTTGTTTGATAAAAATCTGATAAATATCTTAATTGTGCTGCTCTATAATAATTCTTAAAGTTTGGTAGCTGCAAACCTGCTTGTTTGTACCATTTTGTTAATTTATCTAGCGCTATCCTCGGTTTCCCCCCCTTTCCATAAGAATTTCCTCATTATTTTCTTTAGGAATTGGTAACAATTGAAATAGGTATTGTATCCTTGGGAAGATATTCATTTTAATGCAATTTACCCTTCCTATCAGTGTTAGTGGGAAATCTTTCCGATTTTCTAAGTCATCTTGTAATATCTTCTTTAATGACTGATAATTTAATTTGTATAGATGGCTTAGATTATTATCTAGTTGAATACCTAGGTATCGGATTGCTTGTGTTTACCATTTAAATGGTGATTCTTTTTTAAACTTTGTGAAATCCGCATTATTCATTGGCATCGCTTCACTTTTATTTGCATTAATCTTGTACCCTGATATTTCTCCATATTCCTTCAATTTCTTATGTAGTTCTTTTATTGATAATTCTGGTTCTCTTAAGTATACTCTGATGTCATCTGCAAATAGACTGATTTTATATTCCTTCTCTTTTATTTTTATCCCTTTTATTTTATTTTCTGTTCTTATCAGTTCTGCCAATGGTTCTATTGCTAAAGCGAATAGTGAGGGAGATAGTGGACATCCCTGCCTAGTTGACCTGCTTAATTTAAATTGGTTCGATATATATCCATTTACTGGCACCTTCACCATTGGACCCTTATATAATGCTTTAATCCAATTAATATATTTCTCTGGTAGGTTGAACCTCTGTAGTACTTTGAATAAATAATTCCATTCTACCCTGTCAAAGGCTTTCTCTGCATCTAAAGCAACAGCCGCTGTTGGCGTCTTATTTCCTTGTACTGCATGGATTAAGTTAATGAATTTACAGACATTGTCTGTTGTTCGTCTTTTCTTAATAAATCCAGTTTTATCTAGTTTTACTATTTTTGGTACACAGTCGGCCAATCTGTTTGCTAATAGTTTTGCTATTATCTTATAATCTGAGTTAGGTAGAGATACTGGTCTATATGATGCTGGTGTTAGTGGATCTTTCCCCATCTTTGGTATTACTGTAATTATTGCTGTTTTACATGAATCTGGCATGTGTTTCTTCAATCTGGTTCATTACTTCCAGGAGAGGAGGAATTAGTAACTCTTTAAATGTTTTATAGAATTCTATTGGGAGTCCGTCCTCCCCAGGCATTTTATTGTTCGGTAGCTTTTTTAATATATCCTGTATTTCCTCTATTTCAAATGGTTTTATCAATTTGTTTTGCTCCTCTTCTTGCAATTTCGGTAGTTCAATTTTAACTAGAAACTCATCTATTTTGTCTTCTTTCCTTTTATTCTCAGTTCGGTATAATTGCTCGTAGAATTCCTTAAAGTTTTCATTGATCTCTGTTGGGTTATATGTAATTTATTTGTCCCTTTTCCTTGATGCCAATAAGATTCTTTTAGCTTGTTCTGTTTTAAGCTGCCAAGCCAGTATTTTGTGCCTTTTTTCTCCTAGCTCGTAATACTTTTGCTTTATTTTCATTATGTTCTTCTCCATCTTATAAGTTTGTAGTGTTTTGTATTATATTTTTTGTCCGCCAATTCTCTTCTTTTTGTTGTATATTCCCTTGTTGCTAGTTCTTTTTCTGTACTTACTATTTCCCTTTCCAGCTGTTCTATTTCCTGATTGTAGTCCTTTTTCATCTTAGTTACATAACTTATTATCTGCCCTCTGATGAAGGCTTTCATTGCATCCCATAATATAAATTTGTCTTTCACTGATTTTGTATTTATTTCAAAGTACATTTTAATTTGGTGCTCAATAAATTCTCTCAGATCCTATTTTTTAAGTAGCATGGAGCTTAATCTCCATCTATACTTTCTTGGTGGGATGTCCTCCAGTTCTATTGCTAATAACAGGGGTGAGTGATCCAATAACAATCTAGCTTTATATTCTGTTTTCCTAACTCTCCCTTGGATATGGGCTGACAACATGAACAGGTCAATCCTTGAGCATGTTTTATGTCTACTTGAATAATATGAGTATTCCTTCTCCTTTGGGTGTTGTCTCCTCCATATATCCAAAAGTTGCATTTCCTGCATTGATTCAACCATAAATTTGGCTACTTTGTTCTTTTTGCTAATCTTTTGTCCAGTTTTATCCATCTTTGAATCCAAATTAAGGTTAAAGTCCCCTCCTATCAATATATTCCCCTGCTTATCTATAATCTTCAAAAAAAAAATCTTGCAAATATTTTTGATCCTCTTCATTAGGTGCATATATATTGACCAATTTCCAGAGTTCTGAATATATCTGACACTTTATCATTACATACCTCCCTGCTGGATCTATTATTTCCTCCTCTATTTTGATTGGTACATTTTTATTGATTAATATGACTACACCTCTGGCTTTTGAGTTATATGATGCTGCCGTTACATCCCGTACACAGTCTCTCCTTAATTTATTGTGTTCCACTTCAGTTAGATGCGTTTCCTGCATGAATGTTATATCTATTTTTTCTTTTTTCATTAAATTTAATAGCCTCTTCCTTTTGATTTTGTTATGTATTACATTAATATTTATAGTCATATAGTCAAATGGCCATTTCATACTTTGTTTACATCTCATTTCCGCTTCCTCACCACCACCTTTCCCCTTTTTCCTATTTCCATTTCTCAGTTTTCATTTTTTGAACGCACTGTATGACAACACTTCTAAAACATAAAATATTTCAACCATTCCCACATCTGAAATTCCCTTAACCCCAAGTGTCCCCCCCTCTCTGAGTCGCCCCTTGTCCCTCTCCATTTGGACTGCGAACCTGTTCGCAAGTGTCAACTGATTTCGCAGTGACTGTTATTCTCCCACCCAACCCCCTCCAGAAAAGACTTTTATCTTCACATTACAACAAAGTTCCCCCTCTTTTCTTCTCCTTTTCTTCTTCTTATTTATTTATTTATTTATTTACTTATTTTTGGGCTGTTGCCTCCTTGTAGCAAGTTTGTTCCGAGCATAGACCCTGTTCACCGGTTGCTCATAGAGCCCTTTCAGCACCTTCGTGGCTGCGGCGTAAGTGGTCGCGTCCGGGACACTCTGGTAGACTCTTGGGCACACCATAATCATCAATATTAGTAGTTGAGAGCTGTAAGTATGTTTAGAAGCATCTCACCCAGTGCTTAAAGTCATTCGAGGCTGTAGTTGACTCTGGGTTGACGTCGATGCATTTCAGCTGTAGCATATGCTCCATCCCTTCAAAACTTTTTAGTTAATAAAATTGTAGAGCACGTCGAAAGAACCAAAGGCTTGTTGATCCAAACCAAGGCTTTTATTAACAAGTAGATCAACCAGTCCAGAATGACCTGGTCTGGCTAGGAGCAATCCTTTAAGACCTCCCAGTAGGTGTGGCTACACTCTCAGCCAATCACAGTCATCCTACACTACAATCTGTACATATACACATTGGTGATAGAATCTGTACTATCACACTGCCCAAATATTTCAAAGCCAATATTTATTAAAGTAGAAATTCTTAAAACAGATGCACCAAAGATAATGAGCTGGAAGTTCTTCTATATTGTCTTCTAATGACATTAAAACAAAACTCATGATCACACTAACACTGCTTCAGAATGAGAAGAAGACGAAATGAACTGACCCAGTGCGTAAAAGTAGATGACACAATTTTCTTGTTTATTTTCAGTGTGATGACATTGTTTAATGGGTTTATTGTATTGTATATGTTGAACGTTTAATGGGTTTGGAGGGGGGTGGGAAGGAGGAAGGGAAGGGAGGGGGGAGAAAGGGGAGAAAATGACACTGTGTATATTCAAGAGGGAAATGTTTGTGTGTATTTTGGTTAATATGGTTTATAATGTGACAAATAAAAAAATTTAAAAGAAGAAAGACTCGTTGGATAGGAACATTCAAAAGGAAGGTTTCCTGAACAGTCTCGTCAGGTTTCTCTGCTTAAAATTGACATTGTTGCATTTGGCATGTTGTGATGTTTTGCAAAGAAACATTTAATGGATGTTGGGGTAGGTTGGTCACGGGGAGGGGTGGGGATCATACACAATCAAACAGTTTAGAGGTGCCAATGTACAGGACAGGAAAATATTTCAGAGTTGTTAACTCAGCCAATAATGTCACGGGCACTAGCCTTAACTCCTTCGAGGTCATATACAAATGTCTTAAGAAAGCTACCTCTAAACACAAGGACCCCCACCACCCAGGCCATGCCCTCTTCACTCTGCTACCATCAGGAAAAAGGTACAGGAGCCTGAAGACGAGTATCCAGCAGCATAAGGACAGGTTCTTCCCCGCTGCCATTAGATTTCTGAATGGACAATGAACCATAGACACTACCTCACTTTATCCTATTCCCTTACACTATGTATTTATTATTTTAAATGTGATTTAGAGCAATATTTATGCTGTAATCCTGCCACAAGACCTATTCATGACAAATTCTGATTCTCTTTTCTGTTGAAGAAGAGTAATTTTTGTACATGAGTTACAAGGAGGTCCTCCAAGTTATCACCAGGCACTCCTGGCAGGAGATTGATGAGTGGGGAGGGTGGTGGAGGGGGGGTCCTCTGAGCTATAGGGAGAGGTTGAACAGACCAGGGCTTTATTTCTTGGAGTGCAAGAGGGGTAATCTCATAGAGATGTACAAAATCATAATCAGGAAAGGAATAGATCAAGTGAATGCAGGGAGTCTTTTATTTCCCCCAGAGTAGGGGAATCCGTAACCAGATGTTTAAGTTGAGGTGGGGGAGGGGGATGGGGGAGAGATATAACAGGAACCTGAGGAATAACATTTTTTTATGCAAAAGGTGTTGGGTGTATGGAATGGGCTGCCAAAAGAGGTGGTTGAGGCAGGAACTATTTCAAGGATGGGTTGATGGAAGATTTTGGTCATCATGAGCAATTTAGGCTGAAGGGCCTGTTTCCACACTGTGTGACCCTTTTACTCTAATAGTGTAGTTAAGTTGTTCTCAACCTTTTTCTTCCCACTCATACAACTTTAAGTGACCCCTATGCCATTGGAGCTCTGTGATTAGTAAGGGTTTGCTCAAGGTGGTAGGTGAGTGGGAAGGGAAGGTTGAGAATCACTGCTCTAGACCCAATTGTTCCTGAAATATTTGGCTTGAGAAAAATTGTCATTGGCCCATTTCCTTTAGAATTATGAAACCGCGCACATAGCGAGTTATTGCGGTGTGGCGGTGTGAGCAGTGGAAGAAACACAGCCATCACGTTGAGGGTCATTAACAACTGTTTTTATCCAAATTCAGCACATCCCAATAAGAGCAGCATGAGCTCAGTAACCTGGTGTATTGCGCTATCATAATCGCTGCCAAGGGTGCGCACTGGAAGGGATGCTGGACTAAGAGAGAAACCACTGACAACTCCATTTCCCCATGGCTGCCCCGCCACGTGGCGATACAAGCGGGGCCGGTTTGCCATGAGGATGTGCACCACCATACAACCCCCACAACTGGCTACGCGTCCTGTCACTTTGGCGGCCAGCCCCGGCGCTTGGGCGCGGCCATCTGCACTGGCTGTGATGTCCAGATAGGCCGCCTTCAGGTGGTCCACTATAAAAAGTTCCTCTCTCCCCCTAATGTCCAGGGTGAAGGTTCCGATGCAAGACTTTGTATGGCCCCTCGTATGGTCGCTGTAGCGGTGCATCTTGTGATCCCCTCCACATGAAAACAAACTGGGCTGAGTTGAGCTCTTTGGGGAGATGAAACGGCCGGGTGCATTGGCATTCCAGGGAGGGGAGCTAGGGAGGCCAGTTGCCTGCATAGGTCTGCCAGCATGTTTTTGTCAGTGGCCGTGGTGTCAGAGTCTGGGCCGAAAAACTCACCCAGCAGGGAAAGCGATGCGCCATAGACCATCTCCGCTGCTGAAGCCTGCAGGTCCTCCTTGGGTGCTGTCCTAATTCCGAGGAGGACACAGGGAAGTTTGTCCACCTAGTCTGGTCCAGAGAGCCTGACCATAAGCGATGCCTTCATGTGCCTGTGGAACCTCTCCACCAAACAGTTGGACTGCGGGTGGTATGCTGTGGTGTGGTGGAGCTTGACTCCCAGGAGCTTCATCATCTGTCCACAGGGCAGATGCAAACTGCGCCCTCCATTGCCAGTGATGTGCACCAGGACTTTGAAACAGGCAATCCTTTGGCTGACCAGAATCCTGGTGCACATCTCTGCAGAGAACTCCTTAATCAGGACGGCCTCCGGCCACCTTGTGGCCTGATCCACCACCGTGAGGAGGTAACGAGCCTCCTTGGACACTGGCAGGGGCCCGATGACATCAACATGGATGTGTTAGAATCTGCGAACTGCCGCGTCGAAGTTCTGGATGAGGGCTCGCGTGTGTCGCTGGTCTTTGGAGGTCTGGGACCTGGTACAGTTCCTGGCCAGTTCCGCCACCTCCTTCTTCAGCCTGAGCCACACAAACCGTTCCGTGACCATCCACACGGTTGTCTTTATCGCTGGGTGAGCGAGGTCATGGATCAGACTGAAGACCTTCGCCCTCCAGTGAGGTGGGACCACCGAGCACAATGTGCCTGTTGAGACATCGCAGAGCAATGTGTCCAGGCTGCAGGGCACCTAGACATCCTTGAGTTTGAGGCCTGAGATGGCGGTCCGCCAGGCCTGTGTCTCCGCATCATTCCTCTGTGCCTGAGCCAGTTGCTCGTAATCCAGACTGGGCGCGAGTGTGTTGATGGCTGGACGGGAGAGTGAATCCGCCACTACATTGTCTTTGCTGGCCCTGTGTCGGATGTTGGTCGTAAACTCAGACACATACGAGAGGTGGTGTTGCTGTCTGGTGGACCATGGATCCTTGGCCATTGCCAGTGCTTGAGTGAGGGGCTTGTGATTCGTGAAGGCTGTGAGCGACCTGCCCTCGAGGAAATAGCAGAAATGGTGGATTGCTCCCGATTGAAAGTGCTGTATTTGAGCTCCGGTGGGCGCATCTGCTTTCTGAAAAAGGCCAACAGGCACCATTGTCCATTGAGCTACTGTTCCAGAACACCCCCCACCCCCCACTGTCGTAGCTGAGGCATCCATGGAGAGCGTCATGTGCGCCTCTAGTTGCAGGTGCACTAGCAGCGTGGCGCTGGCTAGAGCCTCCTTTGTCACGATGAAAGCCCTGTCCACCTCCTCTGACCATGATAAAGTATTTTCTTTGGTGGTCATGAGCACAAACAATGGGCGCATGGTGCGCGCGGCTCTGGGGATGAAACGATGGTAAAAGTTCACCATCCCCGCAAACTCTTGGAGGCCTTTCAGGGTGGAGGGTTTGGGGAATCATTGAACAGCCGCTACCTTCTCCGGCACCAGTGCGGCCCCAGCCGCCAAAATGGTATGCCCAGGAACTGGAGGGATTCCTTGCCAAACTGGCATTTGGCCACGTTGACCGTGAGGCCGAAATCCACCAGCCGGGCGAAGTGTGTGCGGAGGTGGGCTTTGTGTTTGTTGTGGTTGCAACTAGCAATGAGAATATTGTACAGGTAAATGAACACAAAGTCCAATTCTTTTCCAACCATGTCCATGAGGCGCTGGAACATTTGGGCCACGTTCTTTATACTGAAAGGCATATGCAGGAACTTGAAGAGGTCAAAAGGGGTGATAATGGCCGTCTTACTCAAGTCCTGTGGATGCACCGGGATCTGATGGTATCCCTGTACGAGGTCCACTTTGGAGAAGACCCGTGGGCTATGGAGGTTGGCGGAGAAGTCCTGTATGTGGGGTACTGGGTACCTGCCGGGAGTGGCTGCATTGTTCAACTGATAGTAGTCTCCACACGGTCTCCAGCCCACGGACGATTTCAGGACCATATGGAGTGGCGATGCCCAGGCACTGTCTGAGTGCCGGACGATTCCCTGTTCCTGGAGCCTAGAGAACTCCTCCTTTGCCTGCTGGAGCTTCTCGGGCAGCAGTCGTCTGGGTCTAGCTTGCAGCGGTGTCCCTGTGTGGCAATGTGGTGGAAGACCCCATGCTGGGGCAGGGTGGTGTTGAACTGTGGCTCTAAGATGGGGGGGAATTCATGGAGGATCTCATCGAACGCGTCCCTGGCGGTGGCTATGATGGCATTTTCGGGCCTGCAGGCTTCTGCTGTGTCCAGTTGGGTGGAGTGGAATGTTCTGGTGTTGACCAGCCTTTTGCCCTTCATGTCAACCAGTAGGCCATAAGCTTTGAGGAAGTCAGCCCCTAACAGCGTGGTGCCCACAGAGACTAAGACAAACCTCCAGTGGAACTTCTCCTTTCTGATCTGGATCTGTGCCTGCAGGTTCCGTAGGTCCTGATGGTGGAGCCGTTGGCTGCCTGCACAGTTGGACCTCGAGATAAGGTGCGAGTTTCTAATGCTGTGGGGGCATGGATGCTGAGCGCAGCCCCTGTGTCCGTCAGGAATCGGAGGCCAGTGGATCTGTCCGTCACATGAAGGAGGCTATTTGTGTGGCCAGCTGTCACAGCCATCAACGGTGGCTGGCCTGGTTGTTTCCCTAAAACCTGCAGGGCTGGCGGCACTTACGGGCTTGCGCTCCCCAGTGCTGGTGGTAGAAACACCAGGTCGACTAGCCCTCTTCTGGGTTGGTCTTGGGAAAGCTTATGGTTGGCTGGCTCCTGATCGTGCCACCTGGTTGAGGGCTGCCTCGTTCTCCCTCTTCGTGGGCCAGAGGGCATATGCACAGGCTGCTGCTCTCCTCGGGTTTGAGTAGTCCTCATCCGTGAAGAGCAGATGGATGTCTTCCAGCATCTGTTCCAGGAATATCTGGTAGAAGAGAAAACAAGGCTTGTGGTCTTCCACCAGGGCCAGCATTTCACCCATTAGTGCTGATGGACTATGGTTCCCAAGCCTATCTAGGTGAAGGAGCCAGGAAGGCCGTTGCTGGGGAGTTAGCCCGAAAGTTCCAAGCAGCAGGTCTTTGAGGGCAGTGTACTTCCCCGTAGCCGGGGGGTGGTGGATGATTGGTTCAGGGCACTCATGACATGATATAACATCGTGGCACCTGAGGAGATGTTGCAGAGTTGAAATTATGCTTCCGCCTGCCCGAACCATGTTCTGGGTCGGTGGGTCCAAAAGGCCGGAAGCTTGATGTAGACAGTGTTAACCTCTGCTGAATCCTTGGTGTTTTGAGTCCAGAAAAACGTCTGTGCTCGTCGGGGTCACCACTGTGGCGGTGAGAGCAGTAGAAGAAACACAGCCACCACGTTGAGGGTCGTTAACGACTGTTCTTATTCAAATTCAGCACGCCCCTATAAGGGCAGCAGGAGCTCAGTCACCTGGTGCATTGTGACATCATAATCACTACCCAGGGTGCGCGCTGGAAGGGATGCTGGAGTCAGAGATAAACTTCTGATGACACCATTTCCCTATGGCTGCCCCACCATGTGGTGATACAGGCGGGGCCAGTTCACCATGAGGATGTGCACCGCCACATAGGTATGATTAAAACAGTGGTTTTCAAACCTTTTCTTTCCACCCACATACCATCTTAAACAAATCACAGAGCATCGATCACATAGGGATTACTATGTGAGTGGAAAGAGAAAGGTTGTGAACCATTGGGTGTAGTTGATCAATTCCTCCACTTACAAAGGGGCCAAGTTCCTACAGCCACTTTACCAGGTTCTGTGGGAGGAAGGGAAGTAAAGACCCCTCTCCTTTGGTGTGTGGATTGGTTGACCACCCAGTTTTGCAGAAATGCGCAGCACAAGGAGAGGAGCAGAGATCTAAAATGACCAACAAATTGAGTTCAACCATGAAGCCAAAATCTATGTTGTACATGAAGGCATCAGAATAAAGATTAAAGACAGGGGGAGGAATCCAGACCAACAGGCAAAAGGTGGTGAAAATATAAGATAAGAAGAGAGATGAGTATTGATTTGACTCTGTGAAAGGAAATAGACGGAAAAGGAGATAAAGAGGGAGATAGAGGGAGAGAGAGAGAGAGAGAGAGAGAGAGAGCTGGGGCAAAGAGAGAGAGAGCGAGAGAGCTGGGGCAAAGTTAACAGTGAAGAGGAAAAGGGGGTGGGGTGTTTAAGCGGAAAACAGAGGGGTAATTGTTAATGCCATCCAATTGGAGGGTGCTCGAGTGGAAGATGAGGTGTCATTCTTCCAATTGTGGGTGGTATCAGTCTGGAAATGGACAGGCATGCCCTCAAGAAAATTAAAGAGCCAGAATCAAGTCTCAGCTCTCCTCTTTGTTCAGGCGCCTTGTCGTTCGATGGGGGTGATCATGTCTCTCTATCCATCACGGTCTCTGACCCTCAGAATTGTAGTTGTGGCCTCCCCTGTTTCTAGCCATGATGCTAATCCATCCATCATTTTCATTCTCTGGGCCTTTTCATAGTCCACCTCTGCATGGAGGACAGCTTAAAGCTGAATTAAAAGGTATTTTTTACCTTTTCACGCAGGTCCAGAAAAGCCTGCTCTGATGTCCCCTTTCAGCCTGGAGGCGGCTGAGGCATTTATGCAGTGTTCAGGAGGTGTGGTTTCTGCTGTTGTGATGCCATACATACGTGCCGAGCAATGGCCAACTTTGTTACCCATAATTCCCCACGCAGCTCGGACCGCTCTGCATTTCCTACAAAAGTTCCAGCTGTATGGGGGATTATGGGTAGGGTAGACCCCTGTTGCTCTGCCACGTACTGAGCGGTTGGTGTTGACGAATGGCCTTGAATTCCGAAGTGTACTGGTGAGGTGCTGGAGGTCATAGAGGCTGTCACACCCTGCCCCGGCCACCCCCTGACAACCCCTCCAGCCTCCCCTGCCCCAAGGGAGTCATGGAAGGAGAGGGGTGAGAGAGTGGGAGAGAGAAAAGTGAGATGGGTTGCGGGCTGATGACATCACCATGACATCATCAGCCCACCCCTAGCCAGCCACTTATAGCAGCAGTACATTCATTATACGTGGTGGAGCACTCTGCTCCACCGCTGACACTACCTCGGAGAGGGATTGGATTTAGTGCCTTGGAGCCAGTCAGGAACATTCAAGAAGGTAAGTTTCCGACGTGAGGGCGGAGAATCTTCGCCTTTACGTTCATATTTTTTTGCTTTATGAAAAGGCCTAATGTCTGCATCTGCTTCTTTTTCCAGTTGTAACTAAATGTTCTAATGTATCATTTTGCATGATGTGTCAAAGAACTTCGATCACTGTTTTCCAATTCTTTTAAGTAATGTACGTTTTGTTTTTAGTTCTTTGAAGAACATCTTCATTTGTTACTTTATCATATCCAGTTGACTCTTATCATATCCAATTAACACCTTTTGTTGGTCTGGACTCCTTCCCACTGTCAAGCTTCAGTCTTTATTCTGATGTCTCCGTCTTCTTTGCTTATTCTTTGAAGAAGGGCTCAGATCCAAATTGTCCATAATATATCTTTACCTCCAATGGACCCTGTGAAACCAGCTGAGTTCCTCCAGCATTTTGATGTGTCTTTACAGATGCAAATGAGAATTATTTATCTGAAATTTTAACCTCTACCAGTCTTGGTGACTCAACTGTAGTCTGGATCGACATTGAAACAAATCTCAATGTTGATATCAAAGATTTCAGATTTATTGCCAGAGTACATACATAAATAACATTATATACAACCCTGATAATTTTTTTTCCTGGGGGTGAGACAGAATTACCACTTATTAGTCATTAAAAAAAAACTTCACAACATACCCATGTAAACAAATAAAGAAATATAAACCAACTGACTATGCAATAGAGAGAGAAAAATATATTTTTTAAAAAATCGATAAAGTTCAAAAATAAGGTTACTTAAATGAGGGGTAGCAGCTGTTCCTGAACCTGGTTGTGTGAGTCTTGTGGCACCTACGCCTCTTTCCTGATGGCAGCAGTGAGAACAAAATGTGTGCTGGTAGCATCCCCTGTAGCTGTTCTTGATAGTGGGGAGGGTTTTGCCTGTGATGCCCTGGGCTGTGCCTATTTCTTTTTGCAGACCATGATGCAGCTGGTCAGCACACTTTCCACACACATCTGTAGAAGTTGGCCTGGGTTTCTGATGTCATACCAAACCTCTGCAATCTACTGAGGGTGGAGGTGATGACTTGCTTTCTTCATGATACCTTTAGTGTGCTCGGTCCAGGAAAGATCCCCTGAGATAGTGACTCCCAAGAACTTAAATTTGCTCACCTTTTCCATCTATGATCCCCCAATGATCACTGAATCGTACACCTCTGGTTATCCCTCCATGAAGTCAACAACCAACTCCTTAGTTTTGGTGACATTATGTTCAAGGTTGTTCTTAGTACACCATTCAGCCAAGTTTTCCATCTCCCTCCTGTATGTTGTCTCAATGCCACTTTTAATACAATTCCGCCCCCCCCCCCCAATACTGTGGTATTGTTAGTGAATTTGGCCAGAGTGTTGTCAAATGAACCACACAATCAAAGGTGGTAAAGTGAGTAGAGCAGGGGGCTAAGAATGCAACCCTGCGATGCTCTGATGTGGATGGAGATTGTGGAGGATGTTTTCTTACCAATCCTCCCTGATTGTGGTCTGGAGGTGAGGAAATCAAGGATCTAATTACATAGTGGGGTGTTGAGTCCCTGGTTTGTTCATCAGTTTTGAGGGGTTGATGGTGTTAAATGCCTTTAGTCATGAATGATTATGATGTATGATGGTGTAAAACATTCACCATTTTACAAACAAAATTAATTTATAATGATTAAAATATTATAACTATTTCACCCCATTAACCCCACAATACTCAACACTAATTCATTCTGTCTTTTTGGCCTCTTGACTCTCTGATCACAAAAAATAGTCATTGTTGTAAAATCAAACCACTGAAAAATTGTAACTAACAGAATTACAGGCTATGTGTTATCTCTCTCCCCCCCCCCCACCCAGCCTCCATCCTGCCCAAGGTCTTAGTCCTGTCAGCTCACAGGTCAGGATGCCAGAATCTAGTCTCCAGTGTATACAAATGGTTTGACAGAAGAGTCAGAGATACTCGGTGTTGCTCATGGTATTTAATCAACTGAAATCAAACGTCAGACATTGGGAAAACAGACATAACATCATTGGGAAAATTGCAAAGCCAGAATGCAGGACGGGACATTTGGCTTAGAAACCGGAGGAGCTCCCCTTCCCAACATAAAACTTCCCCTGGAATCCACTCTGGATGGACGAGGGAGGGTTGATGGGGAGTCTTGGGGAGAGAGAAAGATGATATAGAAGAAGGTGACCCAGACGACAGAATCAATGTCGCCTCTTGGAACGTGCACATTAGTGCCTACCTCCAGTTATTTAGATGAACTCTAGACTCACTCAAATGCTGCCCAATTCTTCTGCTGCCCAGCTACATAGGGAGTAAGTTATGGAGCCCAATTAACCTACTGCTATATCTTAAGGATGTGTGATCTTGATTAGAGGGAAGGGTTAGATTAGGGTTAGCTTTAGTTTTTAGTTGTTATTCCTTTATTTTACGGTATTTCTGGGGTGATACAAGCAGTACACTGGCCATACTCCTACTAGCCTACTGCAGGGTGCAACCTCTATACCTGCAGGTAGACAACCTGGGAGGCTGGTCTTCCCTACTGTCAATCACCAGCCCGTATAAAGTCTTCAGGGACAGTTAGACACGTGGAGCCATCAAAGGAACTGTGACTGGTCTGTACAAGTTTAAGCTAATTAAAGCCTGTTGTACAGTCTGTGGACTTTGCGTCAGAATTTTTTGCCCAGCGGCGCTCACAATTTCATAAATGGGTTTAAACTTGGTTGCATGGATCAAGTTAATTAAATGTTTTTGAGGTATTACAAGCAATTATTGATGTAGTCTTATCTACTTTTCCTTTCCATTGGCTTTTAATGTGTGTGTGTGTGTGTGTGTGTGTGTGTGTGTGTGTGTGTGTGTGTGTGTGTGTGTGTGTGTGTGTGTGTGTGTGTGTGTGTGTGTGTGTGTGTGTGTGTGTGTGTGTGTGTGTGTGTGTGCTTACCTGTATACAAATAAATAATTATGTAATTTTCAATTCTGTATTAATGCTTATATGTTAAACTCAATAAAAATATTTTAAAGAGAAAATAAAAGGTTGTGTGAAGAGACAAAAGCCCCTTAACAGAGAGCACCTGAGGTCAGGATTGAACCCTTGTTGCTAGAGCTCTATGGCAGCAGCACTAACCCACCACAGCACTGCTACACCCCTCCTGACAAGCCGATGTACATTAGGCCGACATGAATTTTGCAAGCAACTTTACGTTTAAATTTATAAATTTAGACACACAGCACGGTAACAGGCCCTTTTGGCTCACCAACCCGTGCCACCCAATCGCACCCAATTAACGTACAACCCCCGAGGGTGGTGGGGGGAAAACCAGAGCCCCCAGGGAAAACCCACACAGACACAGCCACAACTTCTTTAGAGTTTAGAGATTCGAACCCGGGTCGCTGGCGCTGTGACAGTGTTGCACTAACTGTGCTGTATTGTCAGGGAGTTGAATGGCCAACAAAACAAGATCATGAGGATCCTATTGGGTGAACAGGCCACACCTTTTTCCCAGGATGGCACTGGCCCATACCAGAGGACATCCATTTAATGTGAGTGGGGGAAAGTTTCGGGGAGGTGTCAGAGGTAAGCTTTTTACTCAGAGAGTAGTGGATGCATGAAATGAACTGCCAGGGGTGATGGTAGAGGCGAATATAATAGAGATATTTAAAAGACACTTAGATAGGCACATAGATGTAAGGAAAATGGAGGGTTATGGGCTGAGAGGAAGTGTTAGATTGATAGTGGAGCAGGTTTATGCAGGTCAGCACAACATTGGGCTGAAGGCCCTGCATTGTGCTATGTTAACCCTGGCAACAGAGTGGCTGACTGGACTCTCCAGGTCCTCCCCAGGTTAGGAACACCTGAATTAAAGTTAGCCTCTACGTGCGAATGAATAGGAGACCAGCTGCTCCGGGGATCCCCAAGCCCCCCCCCAGCAGACACAGCACTTGAAGGCTGGGGGGAAGCAGAGCTGGGAGCACCAAGACAGTGAGGCTAGCTGGCTGCTGCTCTTCCCTCATTTGCTCTCCCTCACATCCTGGTTGTCTCTGTGATTCTCTCACACACAACATCTGCTCTCTTTGGATCGAATCAGTAAAAGATGCATGCTGAACAGTCTGGAGTGGCTGGGTCAGGAAATTCTGGAAATATTCGGCAGGTCAGACAGTGTTTGTGGAGAGAGAAGAACAGTTCATGTTCATCTGATGGCAGCACTCATGATGTGGTAATTCCAATTCATACTGGTGCAAAGGAAAGTGACTTTGCAAGAGTGCAGGCAATCCTTCATGGTGTCCGTATAATGTACTGTACATGCAGCAGAATTTTACTTTGGCATCAGGTTTGACACAGACATGTGGGCTAAAGGGCCTGTTCCCATATTTGTTCTCAGTCTGAATTGATCTTTAATTCATTGTAACTCTCTACTGTGTAAATTTTGCTCTTTTCATGGCTGCATGAATGTTAGAGATGACCTGTTGGACTGCTTGCAGAAGAACTCCTCACTGTACTAGGTACTATACGACAAATAAAACTAAACTGGGCGTCACAGTTCGTGTAGCAGTTAGCAGTTAGTGCAATGCTATTACAGCGCCAGTAACCTGGGTTCAAATATGGCACTGTATGTGAGGAGCTTTTACATTCTGTCCGTGTCTGTGTGGGTTTTCTCTGGGGGTTCCTCCCACCCTTCAAAATGAGGTACAGGGGTTGGAAGTTAATTGGGCTATTTGGGTGGCATGGGCTCTTGTTGCTGTGCTTTATGTTAAAATTTAAATTTAAACTGCCTTCAAACTAGTATATGGTCTCTTCATCCCTCCTCTCAGAACTTGCTTGCTTTCTCACATGATCTGTTCTCAGTCATTCCCCTGAAAAAGTAACATACCCTGTTGAGTGTTTCCCCTAGTCTCACTTTTTATCTTAGGTTTCCACCTTCTGCCATTTTTTGGCTTCACTTGCGAATTTGGTGGCTTGTTGCAAATTGTCCGACAGGCAGTCTGGCCTGTGGCATGGAAGGATTCAAAGCCTGAGGGTGTGCATTAGTGAACAGAGAAACTGTAACTTTAAGAAGATGGTGAATAGCATCAGTTGCAAAGGAAAAAAAAAAGACCCTACAGTGTGCACAATGAAACCAGACAGGAGTTTCCATCTTAGAAACAAGTCCACATGACCAAAGGTCAATTATTCAGTTGAAGAAGATCATGGTTTATTTATAGGCCGTCTGTCCTGTTAATGAGATTAGCTCATTTCTGGTGCACTGGTCATCAGTTTCAATACATTTTATTCTGAGACACCTTAATATGATTCATTTGTGCAACTCAGTTAGTGCAGTGTTATTATAGTGCGAGAGGGCTGGGTTCAAACCCAGCACTGTGTGTAAGAAGTTTGTATGTTCTCTCCATTGTTTGCGTGGGTTTGTTCCGGGGCTCTGCTTTCCTCCAAACATACAGTGGTTGGAGGTTAATTGGAGTATTTAGCCTGCATAACTAAATTTAAAATTTAAAAAAATGTTGGCTCACGTGGAGCAAAGTAATGAATGCTAAAAAAATCCATTAACAGCCCCAATATTAATTTCAAAATTAATATTGTTCTTTTACTACTGTTGATTAAGTGATCTCATCAGTTTTGTGAGTGGCAGGGTGGACAGTAGGAATATGATTTGCAATGTTGATTATTTAACTCTGGTCTTGGTTACACTACCAGATATATATGATCTTTGCATCCTCCTTGGCCACAGGACGGGTGCTGGAGGTTTGGAGAATGGCGAATGTGGTCCCGTTATTTAAAAAAGGTAATAGGGAGAATTCTGCAATCTCTCCACCATCAGACTTCTAAACAACCAACTCAATCAGGACTCATTTAAGGATTCTGACTTTGCACATTATATATTTATTTTCTTCTGTATTGAACAGTTGATTTGTTTACATTTACTCCAGTCAGAGGTTTTCTCTTGAAACTTGGGGGAGGGGGTGTTAATTATGTATAATGTTATTTTTCAGGCAGCTCTGTGGAGGGGAGGAACCTGCAGATGCAGTGACGGTTAAATGTTTTCATAGAATGTGACTGAAAATAAAGTAAAATGCTTTAAGATTTATATATTTATATTATATATTTTACAGTAGTAAAAGAACAGAAGAAACCCATGCAAATAATGGAGAGAACATATTTATTTATATATTTATATATTCATGGTCTATAAATAAACCATGATCTTCTTCAACCGAATAATTGACCTTAGGTCATGTGGACTTGTTTCTAAGATGGAAACTCCTGTCTGGTTTCATTGTGCACACTGTAGGGTCTTTTTTTTTCTTTGCAACTGATGCTATTCACCATCTTCTTACAGTTTCTCTGTTCACTAATGCACACCCTCAGGCTTTGAATCCTTCCATGCCACAGGCCAGACTACCTGTCAGACAATTTGCAACAAGCCACCAAATTCTCAAGTGAAGCCAAAAAATAGCAGAAGGTGGAAACCTAAGATAAAAAGTGAGACTAGGGGAAAAACTCAACAGGGTATGTTACTTTTTCAGGGGAGTGACTGAGAACTGATCATGTGAGAAAGCAAATACAATATTTGCTATCTGCAAATAAGATATTTCTTAAGGAAAGAATTGGGACCATCTATGTCCCTACCTAGTAATGTGGAGATTTTAATTCTACAGGGGAATGAGTGTAAATTTATCTCTAAGATGTATTTTTGGAGGAAACTGGAGCATATGGAAGAAACCACACAAACATGAGGAGAACTTACAAACTTCTTACACACTTGGTGCTGGTTTTGAACCCAGCTCTTTGGCATTGTACTGGTGCTGGACTAACTGTTACACCAACTGTGTTGTACAAATAAATGATATGAAATGGGTTCACAATAAAATTTAAATAAACTGATGACTAGTATTACCTATTCCAGAATGAGGGCCTGAAGCTGGGCTGACACAGGTTGAGGGAGAGATGGGAGTCGGACTTGGGCACAAAAGTCAATGAAGAGTGGTGGCAAGACCTGTGTCTGGACAGCATGACTGGGGTCATCAATGCAGATACAGATTGGTGCAATCCAATTTTTTCAACCACTGTACCTCACACCACAAATATTACACAAATCAAAATTGGAAATTTCAGAAATGTGCTTTAGGTGTGGTGTGGAGATTAGAACCTTTGTCCATTCCACCTGGCTGTGTACAAAGGTGAGATCCTTCTGGGTGAAAAAAATTACAAAAATGGATTTTCCATGGAATCTTGAGTTGTACCTCCTGGGAAATATTGAGGATGTGAGTGTAGACTGTCCATATACCAAGCTCAGTTCGTGAAGGTCATGTCGGTAGCCAGGAAGTGTATAATGGTTATGGAAATCCGACTCCTAATTAAATACCATGAAAAAAGCAGAGCTGCATTCCCCTGGAGAAAACCACTTACAATTTAAGGAGGAAAAATGGCACATCGTTAAAGTGTGGCAGTCATATCTGAAATACATGGGCATGCAGATTTGACTAGCCCCTCCCCACAAATATGAGTACTGTAACAATCCATCCCAGCAGGGAAATGAGTGGAATTAGATTGGACGTGAGACAAACGATGTGCTTTTTTAGTTTAGTTTTTAGTTCTTTCTTTTTATTCCTTATTTTTTGTTATTTAGTCACCCTGGTTGTTTTTCCTAGGTTTCTGTCAGTTTTTTCTTAGGTTTCTGTAGGGGTCGTGGACCCCCAAGTATTTGTATCTGTGTAATTTATATGACCACATATTAGGGTTGGGGGGCTGGGGAGGTGGTGGTGGGGTTGGGGGAGGGAATAAATACAGAGTGCTGAAAGGGATTGTACTGGTTGTTTGAATTTTTATGTCTATGAAAATCAAAAATAAAATATTCAAAAAAATGTATATATTCATGCAAGTGAAGGGTGTTCAGGGTACATACATTAGAATATTTTTGTCCTTTGACTTTTAAGCTGTTTATTCTTAATATAGGAATTTTAGTTTAGCTTTGTAAGAGTTAAGTCTCAAGCAACTGGAAAATACACTTATCTGGCATCTACCAATCCTGATTGGCGCCAGATACCAAGGTTTTACTGTATAAGTTTGAGAGTTTATTGTCATATACATAAGTACAATGTAATATGTCCCAAATCTTCTATTCAGTGCTTTGGCTGGTGAGGTCATGTGCCTTCTGCACTGCCCTGTCTAACTGCATTGCTACATTCAGGGAACTATTTTTCTTTCACTTTCTCACACCAGTGTGAATAGCTTACCTCTGATGTCTCCCTGCAACTTTTCTCCACTCACCTTAAACAGATATCCTCCATATTGGTCATTACTGCCCTGGGTAAAAGCTGCTGGCTATTCACTCTATCTATGCGTCTCATAATCTTATACACCTCTGCAAGTTGCCTCTCATCCTCTGTTGCTCCAAAGAAAAAAAGCTTTTGTCAAATGCCTTGCTAAAATCAATATAAACTGCATCTACTGTCACACCCTTGTCAATCCTCTCTCTCCCTCTCTCCATCCCTCTCTCTCTCTCTCTCTTTCTCTCCCCCCCCCCTCCCTCTCTCTCTGTGTTGTGCTCTACTCCTGGTTACATTATTCCATGGGATGGATAGGAATGAGCTGGCAATGTCTCAATGAGCTGCGGTATCCCTTCACGCACCGTTCTAAAATTGTTCTCAAGTATTCACATTTGACATGTCTGGACTGTATGCAGACACGTAATAGTCAGTAAAAGTGATCTTGTCCAGTATGCTAACATTTCCTGTGTGTCTCTCAGGCCTCTATTAACATGAGAACATCAAATGTAACTTTTCCTTGCATTTACTTAAATTCTCCGAATGGCTTAAATGCAGAATTAGAAAATGCACCCCTTCATGTACATTAGAAAAATGTTGCATTTAGCCCACAAGTTTACCAAAGGTACATGGCCTTAGCATAGGCCATCATACAGGTTATTGTAAGCAGCTTTCCTGTGTAAGGAAAGAGGAACAATCATATTCAACTTCTACTCTTAGTCACCATCCATTGACTAGAACTGCACGGTAATGATTTTTTTGGACTGATTTAAGCTTGGTTTTGTTGCTATATGTGCATCTTTCTAAGATTTCTTATCTGGCCTCATACATGAAAGAAAGGCTAATATATAAGAATGCACATTATATTGGCATCTACCATTTTCCATAGGTGCCGGATACATGGAGTTTTACTGTATTTGAAACTGATAGCTATTATAAAAGTGTAGAATTAACTTGTTTTCAAGCAATCAAGTTCAACAGTTGAAGGCAAAGGGGGGAGTGGTCATCGTTGGAGTGGGCTGAGTTAGATGGTTAAGGCTTTGGCTCAACAGGCTTTGGTGAGAAGAGGTAAGAGGTGAGGAATAGTCGGAGTTGAAGTCAGAAAGGGCCATCCTATTCAAGGGACAGAAAGGATTCAACAGGTAGGCACAGGTAAGGGCAGGTTTTTTTTTAGATATCATATATTTTGTTCATCAAGTCATAGACAGTGGGAATGACAGCCAAGGCAGGGGAATGAATGCTCCTCTTGCAGAGTGTAGGTCATGAGGGAAGGCCAGCAGTATCCTTGATGACTTCATCTGCAAGAAGTGCATCCAGCTGCAGCTCCTGTCAAGCTGAGTTAAGGAATTGGAGCTGGAGTTGGATGAACTCTGGATTAATCAGGAGGTAGACAGGATTACAGGGACACCTAGAAGGCAGAAGGAGGGTAGATAGGTGACAATCAGGAGAGGGAAAGGGAACAGGCAGGCAGTGCCGGGGACCCTTGTGGTCATCTCCCTCAAAAACAAGAATACCATTTTGATTCTGTTGGTGGGGTGGGGGGAATCAGGCATCTGGCACAGTCCTGTGGCTAAAAAGGCAAGGAAAGAGGAGGCAAGCTGTAGTGATAGGGGAGTCCATAGTTAGGGGCACAGATAAGATATTCTATGGAAAGGATCAAGTTTCACAGATGGTATGTTGCATCCCCAGATCCAGAGTCCAAGATATTTCAAGTTGAGTTCACGGCATTCTCAGGATGGAGGGTGAGCATCCAGATATTATGGTCCATGTAGGGACATGGATAGGAAGGGTGAGGAGGTCCTTCAATGAGTGTTGAAGGAGTTAGGTGCTAGCATGAAGGAAAGGACCTCCAGGGTAGTGATCTTAGGATTACTACCTGTGCCATGTGCTGGTGAGGTTAGAATTAGGAGGATAATGCAGCTTAACACATGGCTAAAGACATGTTTTAGGATAGAGGGCTTCAGATTTCTGGATCATTGGGCTCCCTTCCAGGGAAGGTGGGACCTTTTCTGATAGAATGGTTTACATCTGAACTTGAAGGGGACATAATACTTGTGGAAAGATTTTCTAGGGCTACTCCGGTGGATTTAAATTAGATTTGCAGGGGGAGGGGAACCAGAGTGCCAGAGCAGATAGAGGAGTGGAGGAGGGAAAAGATGATGTTAAAATTGCATGCACTGTTAGAAGTCAAAGGGTTGAACGTGGTGGAAATGTTCTCAGGTGAATCTATTTCAATACATTGTAGGAAAGGCAGGTGAGCTTGGAGCATGGATTAGCATGTGGAATTGTGACATGGCTATTAGTGAAACTTGGTTGCAGGAAGGGCAGGACTCACAGCTCAATGTTCTGGGCTTCCGTTGCTTTAGACATGATAGAATGGGGGGGGAGGCATAAAAGGGGAGGAGTGGCATTTCTCATGAGGGAAATTATCACAATTGATCTCAGGCTCAGCAGACCAGAGGGCTCATCTACTGAGGCTATATGGGTGGAACTGAGGAACGGGAAAGGTATGACCACATTCAGGGGGTTGTATTATAGACCACCCAATAGTCAATGAGAATTGGTGGGGAAAATGTGTAAAGAGATAGCAGACAGCTGCAGGAAACATAAGGTTGTGATAGCAAGAGATTTTAAATTTCCACAAATTGACTGGGAATCCCATACTGGATGTCTTGGAGTTTGTCAGATGTGTTAAGGAAAGTTTTCTAAAACATTATACAGAGGTACCAACTGGAGAGAGTACAATACTGAATCTCCTAATAGGGAATGAGGCAGGACAGGTGACCGAAGTATGTGTAGGGGAGCATTTTGGACCCAATGATCATAAAGCCAATAGTTTCAAGTTAATTATGGAGAAGGCGAGGACTGGGCCTCAGGTTAAGATTCTAAATTAGAGCTAGGCCAACTTTGAGGAAATGAGAAAGGACCTAGAATGCGTGGATTGGGATAAGAAGTTTTCAGGCGAGGATCTACAAGATAAGTGGAGGTCCTTTAAAGGTGAAAATTTGGCGAAGTTAACAGGCATAGGGAACCTAGATTTTTGAGGGATATTGGGGATCTGGTTTGGAAGAAGAGAGATATGTATAAGAGGTATAGGCAAACATGGAGAAAATGAGGTACTTGATGAGTATAAAGAATGCAAGAGAAACCTCAAAAAATAAACCTGGAAGGCTGAAAGAAGTTATAAGGTTACTTTGACAGACAATGTCCAGGACAGATTACCTTGTTTTTCAGTTGGTTTACCATTTAGGGTTAAATATTTATTAAGGTTAAGTGTTGAGGCAGTGATTGGATCATTGGCTGCAGGTGTGAAGAATTAAGAAAATTGCCTAGAGCTGCACAATAGTGGTGTTTCTAGACTTTTTAGCTTTACTTAAAAGGAGGAATAGGGCTAGCAGCATTTTAGAGTGGGAAAGTGGTGCCTTTGTTGAACAGTGACTGAGGAGAGCTGATGTTGCTTGAATTCAAGAAGGTAAGTCTAATTAAGGGAGTTTTCAGACAAAGTTAATGGAGTCAGCTAGGGCTGTGGATTATTCTAGCATAGGATGTGGGAGATCTGGAAAGGTATACTTGTTCCAGACCTGCAGAAAGTGCATTCAGCTCCAGCTACTTACTGACTGAGTTCTGAGAGCTGGATGAAGTGTGGGTTATTAAAGGGGCTGAGGCAATCATTGAGAAGAGTTATGGGGAGTTAGTCACCCCCAAATAGACAGATAGTTGGGTGATTGTGCAGAGTACCCTTGTGGATGTTTCCACTGGGAATGGCTATGCTGTTTTGGATGCTGATGGTGCGGAGGATCTACCAGGGGCAAGTTGAGGTGGTCAAGACTCTGGTACAGAGGCCATCAACTTGGCTCAGAAGGGAAGGGCTGAGAAGAGGAGAGCCTTAATAATAGGGGGCTTGTTGATGGAAGACAGGAAGTTTCTTGGCATGTATTGAAATTCCTGGTTGGTTTGTAGCCTCCCAGGTGACAGGGTCAGGGATATCTTGGATTGAGTCCACAGCATACTGGAAGGGGAGCAGCTGGATGTTGTGGTCCATGTGGGGACCAATGACATAGATAGGAGGAGAGATGAGGTCCCCAAGAAGGAATTTAGGGAGTTGGGTAAGAAGTTAAAAGACAGGACTTCAAGGGTGGTAATCTCTGGATTGCTGCTTGTGCCATGTGCTGGACAGGATGCTAATAGAAAGTTATGGGTGATGAATATGTGGCTGAAGAGTTGGTGTGGGTGGGGTGGGGGGAGGGGAGGCTGCTAGGCTTCAGATTTGTAGATCATTGGGATCACTTCTGGTTAAGGTCAGACCTCTATAAAAAGGATGGGCTGCACCTGAACTGGAAGGGGCAAAATATCCTGGCAGGAGGGTTTGCTTGAGCTGTTGGGAAGGTTTAAACTAGTTTGGCAGGGGGTTGGGAATTGAGTCATGAATGTAGAAACTAGGGTTGAGGAAAGACAGGAAGGGGGAAAATCAAATGCAAACAGTCAGAAAGGTTGGAATATGTCTATTTCAATGTGAGAAGTATAATGAATAAAGGGGATGAACTTGCAGCTTGGATCAGTACATGGAACTATGATGTTGTAGCCATTACTGAAACCTGGCTGGAGGAAGGGCAGGGTTGGATGATGCAGGTACCAGGGTATAGCTGATATTTAAAAATTGAGGTAGGAAGGGGAGGGGGTGGGGAAGAAGAGTGACATTGTTGCTTGAGGATAGTATCACAGCTGTACAGAAGCAGGGCACTGAGGGAGGTGAGTCCACTGTCAGTATGAGTAGAAATCAGAAATAGGAAGAGAGCAATTACTGTGCTGGGAGTAGTCTCCTGGACACTGAGGAACAGATAAGGAGGCAGATTTTAGAACGGTGCAGGAAATACAGATTGTAGTCGTGGGAGATTTTTACTTCCCTAATACTGACTGGGGCCCTTTGACTGCAAAGAGGATAGATGGGGCAAAATTTCTTGTGTGTTCAAGAAGGATTCTTGACTGTCCATTGAGGGGAGAGGCCACACTGGATCTGGTGCTGGATAATGAACCGGGTGAAGTGAGGGAGCACTTTGGTGAAGGTGATCACAACTCCCTTAGCTTCAGTTATGGCTATTGAAGAAGACTAACTTAAGCTAAATAAGAGAGTGTTTAGCTGGGGAAGAGCTAATTGTAAAAGGATTAGGGAGTAACTAGGGAATATTAATTTGAAAGATGTTCAAAGGGAAGTAATGTGGAGAAAGTTCAGGAACCAATTGAGCTGGGTTCAGGATGGGGTTGGCTGACTAGGACAATAAAAATGTGGTAGGAAAATGGAACTGGATGATTAAACAGGTAAGGTGACTTGTAGAGAGGAAGAAGCAAGCCTTTGTTAGATATAGGAAGTAGGCAACAGATGGGGCTCATGAGAAATGTATAGAAGCCACAAAGGAGGTTGAGAAAGAAATTGGGAGAGCTCAAAATGGGCATGAAAAGGTAGAATTAAGCATAAGCCAAAGGCTTTCTTTGCATGTTTTTTTTAAAAAAAAAAAAGATGAAAGTGAAGATTGGACCATTAAAAGAAAAGAGGCAACATGTGCCTAGAGTGGAGGAGATGGGGGAGGTCCTGAATGAGTACTTTGCATCAATATTTACAAGAGAAAAGAACCTTGATCAGGATGAAGTCGAAATCGAGCAGGACCACGTGCTGGACAATGTGGTGATTATGGAAGAGGAAGTGTTGGATAACATCAAGATTGATAAGTCCCCAGAGCCAGATGAGATATACCCTTCAGTGCTGTGGGAAAAGAAGAAATTGCAGGAGCATTTTCTATTGTCTTTGAATATGGGGAGGGTTCCAGAGGATTAGGAAGTGTCAAATGTAGTTCCTTTTTTTAAAAAAAAAAAAAAAAAAATAAGGAGAATCCTGAGAATTGTAGACCGGTGAGTCTCTTGTTCGTGGTGGAAAGGATTCTTAAGGATGGGATCTACCAGCATTTGGAGAGGTATAATATACTCAAGAATAGTCAGCATAGCCTTGTAAAGGGACGGTTATGCCTCACTGACCCAATTGACTTCTTTGAGGAAGTGACAAAAATTGATGAGGTTAGGGTAGTAGATGTGGTCTATATAGTTTCAGTAAGGAGTTTGATTATGTCCCCCAAGAGAGACTCATCAGAAGGTCAAGATGCATGGGATTAGTGGAACTTTGCCTGTCTGGATTTTTTTTAAAATGGCTTGTAGGAAGGAGACAGGGTAATGGTGAAAGGGAGGGCAGTGACTCGTGGAGTGCCACAGGGATTTGTTCTCGGTCCCTTCCTCTTCGTGATTTTTTTCTAAATGATCTGGATAATGATGATACAGAAGATTGGGGAAGTAAGTTTGTGGATGATATGAAGATTAGAGGAATTTTAGATGGAGTTGAAGGTTGTCAGAGGTTGCAAGAGGACTTAGACAGGAATGCAGGTGTTGGGAAGAAAAATGGCAAATGGAGTTCAATCCAACCAAGTGTGAGGTGATGCCTTTTGGCAGGACAAATCTGAGTGCAGGTTTAATGGTTGGTTAATTAAGAGTGTGGAAGAACAGGGGGATCCTGGGTTTCATGTCCATACATCCCTCAAGGTAGTTGCTCAGGTTGATGGGCTTTTTTTTTTAAATATAAACTATCTTATGGGATTCTGGGTTTCAATAATAGGAGGATTGTGTATAAGTGTAGAGAAATCCTATTGCAGCTTTATAAGACTCTGGTGAAATCATATTTGAGTATTGTGCCCACTTCTGGTCACCTAATTATAGGAAGGATGTGGAGGCAGTGGAAAAGGTGCAGAGAAGATTTACCAGGATGTTGCCTGGATTGGAGGGTGTGTCTTATCAGGCAAGGTTGGCAAAGCTGGGAATTTTCTCTTGGAGTGTAGAATGATAATTGAGGTCAACAAAATTGAGACATAGATAGGTTGGACAGCCAATATTTGTTTCCTAGGGTGGGAATAACACTACTAGTGGACATGTGTATAAGATTAAGGGAGTGGAGACATCAGGGTTATGTTTAATTTATATAGGGTTGTTGAGATCTGGAATGCCTTGCCAGAAGTGGTGGTTGAGGCTGAAACATTAGGGGCCTTTAAAAGACTATCAGATAAGTACATGGATAAAAGGCAAGTAGAGGGTTGTCAGGTTGGGAAGAGGGTTTGGCACTTGTATGTTCAGTATAACATGGAGGGCTGAAGAGCCTGTATAGTACTGTAATGTTTGAAAATGTTTTCTACAGGCAAAAGTAAAATAATAGTAAGGAACAAAATTGGTTCCCTGCGGATTAGTGGCCAACTTTGTATGGAAACAAAAGATATGAAAGGGGTCTTGAATGGTTTCTTAATCAATATTCCCCAAGGAAAAGGTCACATATTCGTGGGAAGTAAGGAAAACAAGCAGTGAGGTCATAAAACCTCTTACAGATTAAAGAGGAGGAAGTGCTTGCTGTCTTAAAGCAAATAAGAGTGGAGAAATCCCAAGGGCCTAACAAGATATTCCCTTGGACTATGGAGTCTAGTGGAAGAAAAAAATTTGCAGGGGCTCTGGCAGAAATGTTTAATGTTCTTGGCCATGATTGTAGTGCCAGAGGATTGGAGGGGAGCTCATGTTTTTCAATTTTTTAAAATTCGAAAGCTCAAAGTAAACCTGGAAATTGCAGGCTGTTGTGCCTGATGTCAATGGTAGGTAAATATTGGAAGACAGTCAGAGAATAGATATAAAATTATTTGGATAGCCATGGACTGAATAGAGATTGTCAATGTGGTTTTGTGCGCATTAGGTAGTATTTGACCAATCTTGTAGAGTTTTTTAACAGGAATGTTAACAAAAGGAAAGACTGTGGATGTTGTCTACATGGACTTTAGTAAGGCCTTTGATAAGGTCCCACATGGGAGGTTAGTCAGGATGGTTCAGTCACTAGGTATTCATGGTGAAGTAGTGAACTGGATTTTACAATGGCTGGATGGGAGAAGCCAAAGAGTGAGGATGTTTATCAGACTGGAGGACTGTGACTAATGATGTCCCTTAGGGATTGGTGCTGGGACCATTGTTGTTTGTCATCTATATCAACGTTCTGTTGATAATGTGATTAAAATTGGATCAGCAAGTTTACAGCTGACACTAAGATTGGAGATGTATTGGACAATGAAAAAGATTTTCAAAACTTGCAGAGGGATCTGGGCCAGTATAACATGGAGGGCTGAAGAGCCTGTATAGTACTGTAATGTTTGAAAATGTTTTCTACAGGCAAAAGTAAAATAATAGTAAGGAACAAAATTGGTTCCCTGCGGATTAGTGGCCAACTTTGTATGGAAACAAAAGATATGAAAGGGGTCTTGAATGGTTTCTTAATCAATATTCCCCAAGGAAAAGGTCACATATTCGTGGGAAGTAACGGGCCAGGTGTTGTCTTGTCCTCCAGTGCTCTTCCTGTGGGTGTTTCACCACAGTACAGATTTGCACCCTCCATTTGTAGGAGTAACTTTATCATAGTTTGAACACTCTTTCCAAGAGGATCTCTAACTACAAGCTCACTAAGTTAACTGTCTCATTGCTCAGGAAGATCCAAGATGCCATGTTCCCTTGTAGATCAGTACCATGCTGTTAATGAAAGCCATCATGTATGTATTCTATCGTCCAAGTTTGCCTCAACCAACCTGATCACCCAATCTGCATGTTAAAGGCCCCCAAGATAATTTAAGATGGGGAGGTTATGCTGCAACTGGTGAGGCCTCCTCTGGATGTACTAGCTTTGGAGGTGGTGCAGAGGAGGTTCATCAGTTTGATCCCAGAGAAGAGGGTGTTAGTCTATGAGGAGATTGAGTTGTCTGGGACAGTACCCACTGGAATTTAAAAGAATGAGAGTGGATCTCACAGAAACAGAGTTATGAAAAGCATAGATAAGATAGAGGAAAGTTGTTTCCTTTGGTGGAGGGGACATAGCCTCAAGATTCAGGGTAGCAGATTTAAGATGGCGATGAGGAGGAACTGATTTTTACCAGAGGGTGGTGAATCTATGGTATTTGCTGCCCATTGAAGCAATGGAGGCTTATCACAGTAAATATATTTAAGACCAGGTTGGATTAAATTTTTATAGTAGGAGAATTGAGGGATATGGGGAAAAGGCAGGTAGGTGGAGAGAAGCCTGTCATCCGATCAGCCACATCTCATTGAATTGCGGAGCAGGCTTGATGGGCCAGATGCCCCCTGCTCTTCCTACTTGTGTAACTATGTTCTTGTATTCTATTCCTCTTGATATGAATGCCAACATTGAGGAAGGACTCTGGTCCAAAATGTCAGTAATGTATCTTTACCTCCTATGGATGGTGCAAGACTGGCTGAGTTCCTGCAGCATTTACTGTGTTGTCAGCATTGCATTTGCTGCCTTCACCACTGACTCAACATGCAAGTTTACCTTCAGGCTATCTAATGTGAGGATTCTCAGGTGCATTTGCATCTGAGCATTTTCAATTTTCTTCCCATTTAAAAAATGTACCCGTTTATTTCTTTCCTACCAAGTTGCATGACTGGACACTTTATGACATAGTATTTCAATTTTCCACTTCCCTGCCCATTCTCCTAATCAAAGTCCTTCTGCAGCCTCCCTACTTCCTCAACACTATCTGCTCCCCCATTTACTTTTGTATCATCTGCAAACCTGGCAACAAAGCCATAATCCAAATCATTAATATACAATATAAAACCAGTGACTCCAACACTGACCCCTTTGACACATCACGAGCAACTGCCAGCCAAACAGAATATGATCCTTGCATTCGGACTCTGTTTCCTGCTATCAGCCAATGCTCTAATCACGTGACTAGATTTCCTAATACACCATGGGCTCGTACCTTGATATGTGCACTTTGTCAAATGCCTTCTGATAATCCAAATACACAACATTGGCTGCATCTCCCTTCTCCAGCCTGCTTGTCACTTCAAACCATAGAAAACTACAGCACAGAACAAAGTCCATTTGGCCCTTCTAGTCTGTGCTGAAATGTAGTTCCTCCAGTCCCACTGCACCAATTCCACAACTCTCAGACCTTGCTCATCCATGTATCTATCCAATTTACTCTTAAAACTTAAGAGTGAGCCCTCATTTACGTCAGATGGCAGCTCATTCTAAACTCCCATCACTCTGGAAAATTTCCCCCTAATGTTGCCCCTAAACCTTTCACCCTAAAGCCATGTTCTTTCATATTTGTCTCTCTCAATCTAAGTGGAAAGAGCCTACTCACATTTACTGTCTATTCCCCTTATAATTTTTTAAACCCCTATCAAATCTTCCCTGATTCTTCTATGCTCCAAGAAATAAAGTCCTAACCTGTTTAATCTTCAACTCCTGAAGACCTGGAAACATCCTAGTAAATCTTCTCTGCACTTCCATCTTACATGTGTCTTGTGGTTAGGTGACCAGAACTGCACACAATACTCAAATTTGACCTCCTTGTAGAACCTCAACATTGCATCTGAACTCCTGTACTCAATACTTTGATTTATGAAGGCCAAGCTCCCAAAAGCTTTCTTTACAACCCTATCTACATGTGATGTCACTTTCAGGGAATTTTGTATCTGTGTTCCCAGATCCCTTCATTCCTCCAAAACTCCTCAGTCCTTTACCATTTAATGAGTATATCCCACCTTGGTTTGTCCTTCCAAAATGCAACACCTCGCACTTTTCTGCATTAAATTTCATCTGTCATTTTCTGGCCCATTTTTCCAGTTGGTCCAGATGCCTCTGCAAGCTGTGAAAGCTTTCCTTGCTGTCCACAACACCTCCAATCTTGGTGTCATCAGCAAACTTGCTGATCCAATTTATCAATTCCAGATCATTGATATAGACAACAAGCAGCAATGTTCCCAACACTGATCCCAAAGGCACATCTCGGGCTTCCAGTCTGAGAAGCAGACTTCCACTACCTCTGACTTCTCCCATTCAGCCAATTTCAAATCCATTTTACAACCTCTCCATGGATAACTAGTGTCTGAACCTTCTGAACTAATCTCACTTCTTGAAAGAATTTCTTCAGAGAATTCTGATCGGTTAATGAAGCAAGATTTTCCCTTGAGGAAACCATGCTTGCCTTGGCTTTTCTTGTCATGTGACTCCAAATACTTCATAATCTCATGCTTGTCAATCAACTCCAACATCTTCCCAATCACTGATATCAGGCTAACTAGCCTATAATTTGCTTTCTACTGCCTCCCAACCTTCTTGAACAGTGGGGTGACATTTGTGAATTTTTCTCTGGGATCCAACCAGAATTTATTGATTCTTGAAAGATCATTACCAAGGCCTCCACAATCTCTGCTGCTCCTTCTTTCAGGACCTGAGGATACAACCCATCTGGCCCTGGAGACTTTCTGCCCTCAGACAATTCAGCATTCTGAGCACCTTCTCCCTTGAAATGGTAGCTGCACTCACTTCCCTGACACCCATTGACATCTGGCACACCTGCTAATGGCTTCCACAATGAAGCTGATGCAAAATACTCATTAATTCCTCTGTCTTCTCCTTGTCTCACATAATTATTTCTCCAGCATTATTTTCTAGAGTTCCTATATATCTACTCTCATACTTGAAGAAGCTTTTTGTATCCTCTGATATTTTCTTGTCTACTTGCATATTTCATCTTTTCCTTTGAGTTTTTAGTTACCTAGTGGTAGTATTTTAAAACTTTCCAATATATCTTCTCACTAATTTTGCTTTCTTGTATGTCCTCTTTTGCTTTTGGTAACTAATGTTATTTATGTTTTGAATGATTTCTTCTTAACCAATAAAATTGAACAGGTCATTTAAAATGATGTGTATTAATTTTGATGTTGGAAGAAATTGGATTAGTAAATTGAAGGTACTGCTCTTTAAAATTAATTGAATGTAATTCTCAGTAGTTTGAAGAGTTTGGCAGCTGAGAACTTTTTCCCATGACCCTTGTGATCCATCTGACTTCTCTCTCCATTCTTTCCACTTCAGTCGATTGCATACATTTTCCCACGCATGCAGTAGAAGCATGACATTTACTGCTTTGACAGGTCTGGCTGTGCCTTAATGGCTTGTGTGAGTTATTTGTCACCATTGTCTTGGGTGGTGATCTAAATGATGCTGCGTGACATTAATGATGAGAAAATGTATGCTCGTGAGAGGCTTGTGTGGTATGCACAATATACCTGGGGCATAGAACAAGACTTAGTCAGAGAGGAATAATAATATGGTGTATAAAGACCATTATAATTGTACTAGTGTCGTAATAATTATTGCCTTGCCCTTACTATTCACTTTCACTGGTCCACTGAAATGCTTTACCTCCGACTAACATGACTGTCTGGCTTGGTTGGATTCTTCCCCTCATTTACTTTTGGAATTTGTAAGCCAGTCAATCTGATGACACGTGTGCTCCCCAAGGCTGTCCTGCTCTGCTAATTATAGCTGAGGAACAGGCAGAAGGAGCATGATGGGGGACCAAAAATGAGCCCTTAGTACATTTGCCAAGTTAGTGAAAATATGTCAGTTTGTCGATGGAGACAAATCATCAATCAAAGTATTGAGTATAGGAGTTGGGATGATATGGTTAAAATTGTACAAGGCATTGGTGAGGCCAAATTTGGAGTATTGTGTGCAGTTTTGGTCACCTAACTACAGGTAAGATATCAATAAGATTGAATGAGAAGAGCTTCAGGGATGTGGCCTGGGCTTCAGGGATTGAGTTACAGGGAAAAGTTAGATGGGTTAGTACTTTATTCCCTAGAGCATAAAGAATATGGAGAGATTTGATGGAGGTATACAAAATTGAGTGGTATAGACAGGGTAAATGCAGCTAGGTTCCCCCCTCCCCCCACTGAGGTGAGATTGGACATTGAGGGCAAAAGGGGAAAAGTTTAGGGTGAATATTAAGGGGATCTTCTTCAGAGTAGTGGGAGTGTGGAATGAGCTGCCAGTGGAAGTGATTAATGCGGGCTCAGTTTTAACATTTAAGAATTTGGACAGGTATGTGGATGAATGGTATGGAGGACTATGGACTGGGTCAGTTTAGTGGGATGAGGGAGAATAATGGATTGGCATAGACTAGAAGGACTAAAAGGCCTGTTTTTCTGTGCTATGTGTTAAGGATACAGCTTCCTCTATGGCCATTATTGATCATAGCACCCTTCTATAGTGATAAATTGAGAATAGGTTACAGGTAAAACATTATTAATTGCCATATGTAATCCCAACCCACCTCCATGCTATCAAATCCTGGGTTTAATCCAGGAGGATGAAAAGTAGAGCAACCTAATCTCAAGGAGTGGGGCACAGTGAAATCCTTCTACATTAAATCATGCAGCACTGAGAGCTGTTTTCCCAATGATGCCTGTGCCAGCTATTTGAAGGGACTGCCCCAACAGTCCCACTGCCCTTTCCTGCCACCTAACAAAATGTCCATTTCAAGAATTTGAGTTCCTTGCAGTCACCATTTCGTGTCTCTTAACATGGAGTGAATTTCAAAACACGATTCAATGCATAAAAATGTTTCATGTAGTCTTTTATTACTTGCATTAAGTTTTTGCCTCTTGTTCTGAGGTTTGGTACAATATCAGAAACCCTGGCAAATTTCTACTGATGTGCGGTGGAAAGTGTGCTAACTGGCTGCATCACAGTTTGGAATGAATGCAGACATCAATACCCCCAAGCATAAAGTCCTGAAAAAGGTAGTGGACATAGTCTTGAGGACATCACAGACAAAACTCTCCCCACATTCAAGAACATCTGCAGAGAATGCTGCCATTAGAGAGCAGCAGCAATCATCAATCATCCATGCCATCCAGCTCTGTTCTCAATGCTGACATCTGGAAAGAGGTAGAAGTGCCACAAGACTTGCATGATCAGAAACAGCTGCTAATCAATTGGGGACTCATTTAAGCACTTTTGCATTTTATTGGTTTTATTCTCTCTGCATTTCAGTCAGTTTGTTTACATTTCTTTTTGTTTACAGTTTGTTGCCTTGCCAATAAGGGGTAATTCTGCCGCATGCAGGAATAAAAGAATCTCTGGGTTGTATGTGATGTCGTATATATACTCTGACAATAAATCTGAATTCTATTAGTTATTCCCCCCTTCCATGTCTCTATCAAAACTTGTCATCACTTTAAACACCCCTTAGTCTTTTGACATATCCAACCCATGGAGAATAGCCCAATTTACCAAAGTCTCAGAATAAAACTGAAATCTTTCACCCTACTATCATCCTGCTAAGTCTCCTCAGCCTCCTCAAAGGAACCAAAGATTTCATTTTGATCTCTGCACCTTGGGGATCTTGCCATCTAAACAATGATGAGTGGGATGGACAATGAGGTCTGTGGACATAGTGAACAGAAAACCAACTGGAAGGAGAATAGGTGCATCATCCAGCTTCCATCTGCACTATCAGTTGCCACCCATCCTTTCCACTCAACACATAACCCCATCCCACGATTTCAATGTGCAGTTGTTCCCACCCCTGATGTCTGAATCATCTCAAATCCTGATAACTGACTCATCCCAACACTCCAAGGTCCAGTCATACCAAAGTCTCCCAAATCCATTTTGCCTCCTCTCCCAAAAAACTTGTTTCACCACTGCAACCTGCCTAGTTTGATTTGCCTCAACAACCCCCAACCATAATATCCAGTTCTCTCAAAATTTCCTTGACGTCCAATTTATTTTAACACTCCACATCCCTGCCCCCAAGAGAATATCCTGCCATGTCGATAATGATAATTAAACTGGGACAACTTTTCAGTGGTTCAAGGCCGTCAGCCATCAAGGTCAATGGGAATAGCGGAGATGCAAATGCTAAGTGGCACTGCAGAGAGAGTGGGTGGGGTGGGGGGGGAGGGTGAGTGAATGCAGGGAGGTGGTAGGAGCAGGCACATGTACCTTTTGACTTGCAGGAACAGCTCAAGTTGACAAGAGCTTCCAGTTTTAAAATGTTGAACCTGAGCATGAAATATCATTGGAATTTCCTTCTTGCATCCAGTTCCTTGACTCAGACAGAAAAGTATTTTGAAGTTGGATGCAGCTCCATCCATAAACTGCCAAAGCCAAATGAGTTCTTGAATTCTTTGCCTGCTTTAGTGGCGATTAAAGCGATCCATTATAGGAGCAATTTTGCTGTTCTCATATACCAGGAAATATTGAATTCATAAAATTGTGATTCATTGCATTTAGTTTTCATGCTCAGTATTATAATTTATATTCCTCCATTACTTCCATTATGGGGCCTTATCTGGCTATTTCACCAGATTACTACTTTTTTCTTATTACATTTGGCTTCCAGTTGAATCTAGATCATCGTTTTACTCGACATATTACTTTAATGGAACCCAAATACCTCTAAGAAATGGGTAATTTTTCTGAAACTTTGCTTTTTTCATCTTTGTATTCATTTTCTTAATTGATCTTCCAGTTTTCCCTTGTAAAAAGTCACTTTCTGCTGCATGAAAGATTTAAGTTCAACTTCGAGTTTATTATCTGACTGCACAAGGACAGCTCGGTGAGTTGGCATATTCCAGGCCATGGTGCCACATGCCAAAAACACACTTGCAGACATAATGCACATACAGATAACTGGTACATTTCACAGTGCATAGTATCTACAAATGTTAAGATAAATAAATATTATTGTTTAATAGGTATTTCAGGTGTGGAGGGTTTGTATGAGCAATTTGTCTCTCTGCCCATGAGAGGAAGTTGTTTTTCAGCCTGGTGGTTCTGACCCTGGTACCCCCATTTCTCTTTACCAACAGGAGTAGCTGGAAGATGCTGCAAGCAAGGTGGTAGGGGTCCTCACTGAGTTTGCGAGCCTTCTAAACAATGATCCCGGAAAACCCCATTGAATGGGGGTGGGGGTTAAAGAGCCCAGTGATCATCTATGCTGCCCTATAGTGGCTAAAGTGTTTAATTGCCAAACTTGGATGGAGAGCACTTGGACTATTCGTTTGGATCAAGTCCTGCCATAGTCATTAGGAATTTTTAATTTCAGAAATCAACTAGTGGGAATTTTAAGCTCTGTTGCTTCTCAGCCTTGTACCAATGGTAACAAAATTAATGGATTTACATTCCCCACTGTGTCATTGGATCCTGGATTTACTCCCCTCCAGACCACAAACCTCTCCAGCACCAGAGCATCACAAGGCGACCTACTTAGCAAATCTAAATAGGTCGTATGCATTAAATGGTAGGCTATTGAGATGTGCAGAGCAACAAAGGGATTTAGGAGTGATGGTAAATAGTACCCTCAAGGCTGATACTCAAGTAGATGGTGTGGTGAAGAAGGCATTTGGAATGTTGGCCTTCATAAATCGGAGTATTGAATTCAAGAGTAGGGAGGTTATGATGAAATTGTACAAGGCATTGGTGAGGCCAAATTTGGAGTACTGTGTACAGTTTTGGTCACCAAATTATAGGAAAGATATAAACAAAATGGACAGAGTACAGAGAAGGTTCACAAGAATGTTGACAGGATTTCAAGGTTTGAGTTACAGGGAAAGGTTGTGCAGACTAGGGCTTTCTTCTCTGGAGTGTAGAAGATTGAGGGGGGACTTGATGGAGGTGTTTAAGATTTTAAAAGGGACAGACAGTAAATGTGGATAGGCTTTTTCAATTAAGAGTGGGGAAGATTCAAACTAGAGAGCATGGTTTAAGGTTGAAGGGGGAAAATTATAAGGGGAACATGAGGGGAAATTTCTTTACGCAAAGGGTGGTAGGGATGTGGAATGAGCTTCCTGCAGACGTGGTCGAGGCGGGATCATTGGTTACATTTAAGGAAAGACTGGATAGTTACATGGAGGGGAGAGGACTGGAGGGGTATGGAAGGTGGAAATTTGTTACGGCATGGACTAGTAGGGCCGAACTGGCCTGTTCTATGCTGTACGTGGTTATATGGTTAACTCCCTGTTTTAATCACTTTAGACCTACAACTGTGTGGCTCAGTGTGTAACAACTGCTCCAGTTACAAATTTGCTGATGATACTACACGTATTATGGTTAAGGTTAATGGGCTGTATAAAAATGGACGATGAATCAGCTTGAGGAGGGTGATTGAAAATTTGTCTCACTGGTGCACAGACAATCTATATGCACCTAATGAAGAGGATCAAAAGTTTATGCAAGTTATTTTTTTGAAGATTGTAGATACTCAAGGGAATGTATTGATAGGAGGGGATTTTAACCTTAATTTGGATCCAATGTTGGATAAAACTGGACAAAAGACTAGCAAAAAGAATAAAGTGACCAGATTTGTGGTTAAATCAATGCAGAAAATGAAACTTATGGATATATGGAGAAGGCAGCACCCAAGGGAGAAGGAATACACATTATTTGAGTAGGCATAAAACATACTCAAGGATTGATATGTTTTTGTTGTTGGCCCATATTCAAGGGAGAGTTAAGAAAACTGAATATAAAGCTAGATTACTATCAGATCATTCACCCCTGTTATTAGCAATAGAACTGGAGGACATTCCACCAAGAACATATAGATGGAGGTTAAACTCCATGCTACTTAAGATAGGAATTTAGATAATTTATTGAACGCCAAATTAAAATGTACTTTGAAATAAATACAGAATCAGTGAAAGACAAATGTATATTATGGGATGCAATGAAAGCCTTCATTAGAGGGCAGATAATAAGTTATGTAACTAAGATGAAAAAGGACTACAATTGGGAAATAGAACATTTGGAAAGGGAGATAGTAAGTACAGAAAAAGAACTAGCAACAAGGGAAGATGTAACAAAAAAGAGAATTGGCAGATAAAAAAATAAAATACGAAACATTACAAACGTATAAGGTGGAGAAGAACCTAATGAAAATAAAGCAAAAGTATTGAGTTAGGAGAAAAAAACATACAAAATATTAGTCTGGCAACTTAAAACAGAACAAGCTAAAAGAACTGTATTAGCATCAAGGAAAAAGGACAAACAAATTACATATGATCCAATGGATATTAATGAGAATTTTAAGGAATTTTATGAACAATTGTATCGAACTGGGAACGAGGGGAAAGATGATAAAATAAAGTTATAAGCTAAAATTGGGCTGCTGAAATTGCAAGAAGAGGAGCAAAACAAGCTGATATATCCTGTACTTCCTCCATTTCAAATGGTTTTATTTTAAAAAAAAAGCTGCCGAACAATAAAACACCTGGAGAGGATGGATTTCCAATAGAATTCCATAAAACATTTTGTTATTAATTCCTCATCTCCTGGAAGTGATGAACCAGATAGAAGAAACAAAACTTGACAGATTAGTGTAAGAAAGCAATAATTACAGTAATACCAAAGACCGGGAAGGATCCACTAACATCAGCATCATATAAACCAATGTCTCTACTTAATTCAGAATACAAGATAATAGCAAAATTATTAGCAAACAGATTGGCTGACTCTGTACCAAAAATAGTAAAGCAAGATTAAACTGGATTTCTTAAGAAAAGATGAACAGTGGATAATATCTAAATGTATTAATTTAATTCATGAAGTTCAAGGAAATAAGATGCCAACAGTGGTTGTTGCTTTAGATGCAGAAAAGCCTTTACGGGGTAGAATGGAATTATTTATTCAAAGTATTAGAGGTTCAATCTACCAGAAAAAAATATATTAATTGGATTAAAGCAATGGACCATTGGTGAAGGTGACAGTAAATGGATACATATCGAATCAATTTAAATTAAGTAGGTCAACTAGGCAGGGATGTCCACTATCTCTCTCACGGTTCGCTTTAGCAATAGAACCATTGGCAGAACTGCTGAGAACATAAAATAAAAGGATAAAAATAAAGGAGGAATATAAAATCAGTTTATTTGCAGATAACATCATCGTATACTTAACAGAACCAGAAATATCAATAAAAGAACTACATAAGAAATTGAAGGAGTATGGAGAAATATCAGGGTACAAGATCAACACAAATAAAAGTGAAGCTATGCCAATGAGTAATGTGGATTATACAGAATTTAGAAAAGAATCACCATTTAAATGGCAAACAAGTAATCTGATACCTAGGTATTAGATAATTTAGTTTGTACAGGTGGCTTAAATTATCAGCCATTAATAAAGAAATTGCAGGAAGACTTGGAACATTGGAAAGAATTACCACTAACGTTAATAGGGAGGGTAAATTGCATTAAAATGAATGTCTTCCCGAGGATACAATACTTATTTCAATCGTTACCAATTCCCTTAACAGAGAAATTCTTCAATGAACTAAAGAGAATAATAAGGAAATTTTTATGGAAAGGGGGGGAAACCGAGGATAGCATTAGATAAATTAACAGAGATACAACCAAGGTGGTTTGCAGTTACCAAACTTTAAAAATTGTTATAGAGCAGCACAATTAAGGTATTTATCAGATTTTTACAAGACGAGGGAAAAACTAGACTGGACTAAGATAGAGCTAGATAAAATAGGGGAGAAGGTACCGGAACATATACTTTATAAGTGGGATTAAAAGCTAGTGCAATATAAAAGCTCACCAGTACTGCATCATTTACTCAATATATGGATGAAGATTCACTTAGAAAGGAAAAAACAAATTACCAACTGCCAAAATTATTATTGACACAAAATCAGCTAATCCCTTTCACAATAGATAATCTTTCCTTTAGAGAATGGAAGAGAAAAGGAATTAAAAGAATAGAAATTTTTTGGGGGGGATTAATTTACTAGCATTTGAACAAATGAAGTACAAATATGGAATAATTCATGGTACAATGTTTGCATACCATCAACTGAAAGCCTAATTAAAGGATAAATTGGGAAATATACTGAGATTACCAGAAGGAAGATGCTTTGAATGTGATTACAGAAACAATTATAATAAAAAGATTTATAATGAACATGTACATCAATATGCAAGAGAAGGAAAATGATGAAATAAGCTATAAACCTAAACAAAAGTGGGAAAAAGATTTAAACAAAGATAAAAAATGAAACATGGGAAAAGTCGTGCTCTGGAACTATGAAGAATATAATAAACACAAGGTTATGTATGATGCAGTATAATTGGTTACACAAGTTGTATATCACGCCCCAAAAGTTTTTTTTTAAAAAAAGGGGCCCAACAGTATCAGATGTTTTTGCTATAAGAAGGAAACGGGAACAACAGTACATGTAATTTGGGCATGTGAGAAAATGAAAGAAGTTTTGGGAAGATCTAAATCAGGTATTAAATAAAATCACAAAAAGCAATATTCCAAAAAAATCCAGAAATCTTTCTTCTAAGTAATATAAGTAAAGAATTAGGCCTCAAATTGGATGAAGCACAAAAAAGATTTATTATGATAGCCTTAGCTGTAGCAAAAAAATGTATAATGTCAACTTGGAAATCAGAAGAAAGCCTGAGAGTACAGCAATGGTACATGGAAATGAATAAATGTATTCCATTGGAAAAAAAACATACTATTTAAAAAATAGTCACATTATTCGAACAAATTTGGGAACCGTACATGGAACATAACAGAGGGCTTGCCTCGGACCTCCACCCCCTAAAATGATAAGATGACAAAATGACTTGATCCAGTGTGTAAAAGTAGATGACACAATTTTCCTGTTTATTTTCATTGTGTGATGACATTGTTTAATGGTTTTATTGTATATGTTGAATGTTTAATGGGTTTGTAAGGGGGGGGGAGTGGGAAGGGGGAAAGGAAGGTAGGGGGGTTAAAAAAATGGGGGGGGAAAAAGAGAGAAAATGCCACTATATATTTAAGAGGGAAATGTTTGTTTGTATTCTGGTATGGTTCAGTGTGAAAATGTTTTTTAAAATTAAAAAAAAAAAGGTGCACAGACAACAATATCACACTCAATGTCACCAAAATCAAGGAGCTGATTGACTTGGGAAGGGAAAAACCAGAGGTGTAAGATCCAGTTTTACATGGGGATCCCCCAGAATGGGGAATCAGAGGTGGAGAGGATGAGCAAATTTAAATTTCTGGATAAGACCCTTCCTAGACCCAACATACTAACGTCATCCTGAAGAAAGCATGTCAGCTCCTCTACTTCCTCAGGTGTTTGTGGAGGTTTGATTATGACATCGGAAACCTTGTGTTAAGAGTTCTGTTGTGTATTGCCTAATGTGTTTGGTTTTGTGTTGGAAAGTGACAGTTTGCCTTAGAGAGCCAATGTGAAGGTGGACTGCTGAGAGAGTGGGAGTTGGACTGGGCATATGCAGAAGATGATCTAGAAATTTCTGGACTTGGAAGACAAATCACCACTGGGTGTGGCTGTGGAGTGGAAGGAGGCCCCAGCAGAGTCATTGTCTGGGAGGCAGTTTGGAGTGTTGGGCCTTTTAAAAGGGATGAACATTCAAAAGGTAGCCAGAAGGATCTGGACCAAGCCATTGTTCCTCTCTCTGCAAGCAACACAAGAAGACAACTTTGAATTTTGTGCTCTCTCTCTAAATGATCTGTTGGCTTCAGTTTACCAAACAAACTGAATTTTGTTTACGATCTTTACTTCGATTGCAATTGAAGTTTTGTGAGTCTTGTGTGTTTGTTTTCTCAGTTTTTCTGTGGGCTAGTTAGAAATATAACTTAGACTTTGATTACATGTTATATTTAGGCTGGGGAATTTATTAGTTTTACGCTGTTATAGAAATTTGTATATTAATAAGTGGACATTGTTATAAAAGGGGGTGGATTTTGAATTGAAGTTTGAAGGTGAAATTTTGTTAAAGTAATTGTTCATCTTTACCCTGTGTGATATGCTTTTTTGTGGTTGCTGGTTTGATCTTGTAACACTTGGCAAACTTCTATAGATGTGGAGTGGTAAGTGTGGCTGCATCACTGACTGGTATGGAGGCACCAATAACTGAGTCGATAGCCCTGCAAAAGGTCGTGGGCACAGCCCAAGGAATGCTGCCTTTGGAGAGCAGCAGGAATCGGCAAGGATCCACACCACACCAGATAAATATGGTTCTCAGTAATCCCATCAATGAGGCATAGGTGTAACAAGACTCGTACCACCAGGTACAGGGACAGTTGCGATTCCCTCCACCATCAGACTCCTAAAGATTAGACTCAATTAGAGACTTGCTTAAGGACACTTTGTACATTATATATTATTGAATTTTTCTTTCTGTATTGCACTCAGTTTGTTAACATTTCTTGTTTACATTTCACTCTTGTATTTGTATCTTAATCTTTACAATTTACACAGCCAATAAGTAAAAATTATTTCTGACTTGGAATGCCATTGCATGTAAACAGACCATTTGGCCCTTCTAGTAAGTGCTGACCCTTGTTCAGCTAGTCCAATAACCTGCTCTTATTCCATAACCTTCCAGACCTTTCGATGTATCTATCCAATTTATTCTTAAAACTCGAGATGGAGTCTGCACAGACAAAATAAGATGGCAGCTCATTCCCCACTCCCACCACTTTCTGATTGAAGATGTTCCCCCTGAATCTTTCACCCTAAAGCCATGTCCTCTTGCATTTCTCTCCTAATCTCATTGGGAAGAGCTTGCTTGCATTCACTGTCTTTACTCTCATAATTTTGTAAACCTCTAAGTCTCCCTTTAATCTTTGTTCAAGGAATAAAATCCTAAGCTTTTTTCTAAAGACCTGGCAACATCCTGCTATATTTTCTCTGAAGGAAAAGGAATCTGTTTTATGTAGTATTATGCATGTTCCCTGACAATAAATTTGAACATGAACCAAAGAAAAAGGAACAGGTCCTTTGACCCAACTTGTTAATGCTGACCATGTTGTTGACTTGAGCTGTACCCTTTTTGTCTGCATTTGACCAATATTCTTCTCAACATTTCCTCTCCATATATAATGTCTTTAAATGTTACAATTCTGCCACTTCCTCTAGCAATCTGGTCCATGTATCCAGCATCCTCTGTGTGTGGGGTGGGGGAGAGGTCTCCCTCTGGTCCCTTTTACCCTGGAAAATAGACTATTTACATTTCCAACTCCCCAATGATTTTATTTGAGTTTTAAGTTTGCACTGAGTCTCGCACTACAATCAAGGGAGAAAACTCCCCAGCTTGGCAACATTCTTGAGAATCTTTTCTGCACCCTTTTCAGCTGAATGATGCCCTTCCGATAGCTGGATGACCAGACCTGCTTGCAATACTCCCAAGTGTAGTCTCACCAACACTGTTTTGACATGACATCCTTGCTCCTGTAATCAATGACTTGAGAAAATAATCCGTGGAATCCACAAAATTATGTTGGTATAAATTAAAAAATTGAAGTAAGCACCTAAAATCAACTGCTCTGTGAATATTTTGATTTTTTTTTTTGACAGCTATTAGCTTTTATAAAAGTCTGAGGGCTGTTCATGGAACCATCCTGTGACAAAGTTTGAACTATTTGATGTCATCTGGAGCAGTTATTAATTTTATGAATAACTCAAATTGGATTAATTGGCATAAAAAGGTACAAAGGGTATAGGAAATTATTGTGGCTTGATGTATATCAAGAAACAGGGCAGTGATTTCCCTGACAATAACACACACATTATGGGTAGGGTTGGTGGGCTGTATAAAAATAGAAATTTCAAGAAAGAACCCTCCAAACCAAATATAATGTCAGCTCATTTAAAAAGATGGATGGACAACAGCAAGTGTGGCAATCTCCCATCGATGTCAATACAGAGGGAGCACTGCAATAACAGATAATTGCCGTGGGCAGGATGCTGGATATTGTCCAATGGACTTTAGCAAGGCTTTTCACAAGACCACCTATCGATCCTGTTTCACTCTTCAATAAGTTCATGGCTGATCTGGCTGTGGACTTGGCTCCGCATAGCCGCCTGTTTACCATAACTCTTCATTCTCTTCCTGTTCAACAATCTCGTGTGTATGTGTGTCTTAAAAACATTGATGCAGCCTCTCCTGCTTCATTGAGCAGCAGAGAATTCCAGATTCACTACTTTCTGGGAGAAGCAGTTCCTTCTTGACCCTGTTTTAAATCTATTCCCCTGAATCTTGAGGCTATATCCTTTTGTTCCAGTCTTGCCTGCCAGTGGAAACAACCTCCCTCCTATTTTATCCATTCCTTTTGTAATTTTAGATAAGATCCTCTTCATCCTTATAAACCCCAATGAGAATAGTCCCAGGCTACTCAGTCTCTAAGCTAAAGCCCTCATTTTGGAATCGACTTGATTAATTTCCTCTGCACTTCCTCCAAGCCACTATATTCTTTTTCTCATACACCGATGTGGCCTCACCAGTACTCCGTACAGATGCAGTAGAATCTCCCTGGTCTTAAATTTAATCCCTCCAGTAATGAAAGTCAACATCCAATTTGCCCTTTAATTACCTGTTGCACCTGCAAGCTAACATTTCGCATTACACGTGCAAGCAATCTGTGGTGCACTGTCGGTCAGAAGCAAACACAACACCAAAAGACTGTAGAATAGGCTTGATTTGACATAAACTTCCACATAGCCAGCTGTGAGGAGAGCTGCTGTAAACTCTGAGAGTGTCTTTGAAGGGCCAGCTCAGGCTTATATTCCAGACGATGATTGATACCTGACCAGGTGGGGCTTGGTCTATTCAGCCGGCTGGGTGTTGTCTTGTACCAAGGCTCTTCTGCAGGTACAGAGGTTGCCCCTGGAAGTAGGCCAGTGGTGTACCACCACACAGTCCCATATCTCTCTGCACATGTAGTTTTTTCACCATTTAAATAATAACCTCTTTACTTCACTTTGACCTGCATTGTCTTGCATCTGCCAAACCCTTGCTCAGTCACTCAATCTATTTATATCTTTCTGCCCATTCTGTGTGACCAACCCATAATTTGCTTTATCACTCTGTTTAGTGTCATGAGCAAACTTGGGTGCATTAGTTCTCCTCTATAACATTTCTATAAATTGTGGACTGTTGTGGGGCCCAACACCAGTCCTGCAGCCCACCACTAAACAATGATTGACAACTCTCTGCTGTTTATTGGTCATCCAAGCCTCCATCCATGTTAATACATTATGTCCAACTCCACGCATCCTGATCTTATGCTGGTCTTTTGTGGGGCACCTTTTCAAATGCCTTCTGGAAATCTAATATCTGCCTGTTGTTTACCATCTTTTGTAAACAATGGAGTAGCATTTGTAAGGGTAAACGGTTAGTCTGGAGAACTGGAATCCTACCCAAAATGCTGGAGGAACTCAGCAGGTCAGGCAGATTCAATGGAAAGAAATAGGCAGGTGATGTTTTGGGTTTGTAATATGGAGGATTACATGTGTTGTGTGATTCTACTGACAGGCACCTAGTCAGAAGTTGCTTCACCTGCCAATCAAGGTCAGGTTCTGGCCCCAGATTAATGCACTCATGACCATTGGCTCCCTTTAATCACCTGAGCTGGACTTTCTAGCTGATTGCACTATAACGTGCACCACATGTGAACCATCTGCCTTTTCTTCCCCTGGGATGAAAACTAGGTCCACTTCAGGTTGTGAACCATGGGCCACATGCTAGAGAGACATTGGTAAAGGTGTCCACTGACAAAGGGTTGGGAGGTGTGTGGTACATGTAGAGATCACTGTTATTGTAAGCCTAGTTTGGTTAGTGAAGAGCTCTGTCTGCCTGTATCTAGAGGTGACAGGTACTGTGTTGCAATCCTTGGCTGTTAAATTATTTCTCTGTGGGTGGTTGCAAGTATCGGGTAGCTGTGCGTCCGATGCAATTTTATTGTGCGATCCGCGTATGTGCATTATCCCTGTTGCAACTTCCGTACGTGCATGAATAAGGTCACTATTAATTAGGCGATGTTCAGTCTCATTGCTCTTTGGACCTACCAGATTTGTTTTCTCTCATACAAGCTCCAGCTTGAAACACTGGGAGACTACTTCTTTTCATGGATGCTGCCTGATTCCTGCAGAATTTCCTGCATCGTTATATTTGCTGTCGTCTTGTCCGCTGGGACCTGCAGAGAGTGCTGAGAATTTGGGTAAGTTAGTATAAGTGCAGCTGCTATTGGTTCCATTTCTTTTATAGTCCTGGGATTCATTCCATCAGAACCAGTTGACATATCTAACTTTAGACCCAACAGCGTGCCTATGGATCAGTTAGGAAACTGGACAAGCAGCTAGAATTTAACATAAACAAATGTATTTTGGGGAGTTAAACAGGGCAGAACATACATGATTAAATTTTGGGTCCTGTACATTCATGTTGAACAAAGAAACCTTGGGTGCAAGGACAGTCAGGGGCGTAGCCAGATACGAAAGTTAGGGTAAAGTGACCACATTAAAAAAAAGGCACCACAGCGCATGCCAGATGGTGAGTTACTGGCTATTTGGGTAGCGTCGGGGTGGGGGGGGGGATGGTCAGCAGTGGCAGACCCAGGGGTGGGGAGGAGCACTTTTGATGAATGTGCTCAGGGGCAGTTTTCGCTCCCTCTGCTCCCCCTTTGGCTATGCCACTGAGAGTACATAATTCCCTGAAAGTAACAAAGCAGGTAGATAAGGCAATGAAGAAGGTGTGTGGTGTGTATGATTCACTAACCAAAGCTTTGAGTTTTGGAGATAGGATATTCAAGTTCGAGTTTATGATCTACAATCAGACAAAACAGCGTTTCTCTTAACAGTGCACATACAACACAGCATATAATGAACCCATGCATGCATAAAGATAATTTAAAATAAACATAAATATTTTGGGATTTATTTATAATTAAAGGATACTGTTCATCAATCTCACAGCCTGCGGGAAGAAAGATGCTGTGCACTGGATGGAAAGCATCCTCTACAATTCTTTGTGCCCTATTTAGGCATCGCTCCTAGTAAACGTTGTTAATGGAACAAAGGGAGACCCCAGTGATCTTCTCTGGCATTTTGATGATCCTCAGTATTGACTTCTGGTCCAATACTTTGCTGCTACTGTAAATGATGTTACATTGAATGTGATAACGAATTCTCATGCTTATACTCCTGCAGTTGAACACATTGTGAACCACGTGCAAAGAGCAATGATCCAGACAGCGAACCAGACAGTGTTTTAACTTTTAAACACTAATTTTATTTCTTAAACTGTAGGCTAACTCATAAGCTATTCTTAAAACTAAATCTATCTCAACTCTGTGTGTGTGTGTGCGATACTCAAACCATTAGAGTCCAGGACAAAATCTAGAAAATTACTTCAAAGTTCAGTCTTTTAAATTCAGTGTTTAAGTGTAGGCCTTTGAAATTTGATGTCCAGTATTAATGATGAACTGATGGGAAGACTAGAGTTGTGGCTGCTACAGACTCTTGAATTCTCTTTGCTTTGGCTTTGAAGAAATGTCCATCCACATGAGCTGCAGTCATAACACCCCTAGTCCTTTTGTGGCCAAGACTCGAACTGGGCAGCTTCCACGACCCTGGCACCAGTCTCTCCAAGTGACCTTCACTCTTGGTCATAACCTAAATGAAGAACTTTGCTTCCTAAAAGACCCTCCTGGCACAGATCATTCCACCTATAAGGCCCAATCATTCCCAGAAGATGTTTTGCTCTGAATTCCACAAAATGGCTGGCCACAAGAGCTTCTTCAAAAAGCTGCTTTCTCTTCAGCAGTCAACATGGTTCTCCCTTGCAAAATCACAATGATTTTGCAAATGTATCAAATCAGGAACGGACTGTGACAAAACTTCCCTCAGTTCTTCCAATGTATCGAATTGTCACTGGGCCGTGACTTGTGATGCTGCTTGTGTGAAATGTTAACTGTGACCATTCAATTCCTCCTGTCTATACTATCCCTTAGTGATGATCCCATTTTACTAAAATGAGAGCTTGTAATATACATAACATTGGTTAGGCTGCACTTTGAGTGTTGTATGCAGATCTAGTCAGCACTCTGTAATTAAGATGTAATTAAACTTGAGAGGTGGCAGAAAAAAAATCTCAAGAATGAAGGGCTTTGGAAAAATAGGATTTGTGCTTCACTGAGTGAAAGCTGAAAGTCGACCTGCTGGAGGTATACAAGATTGAGATTCCATGGGAGTTGTGTCTAAAGTTAGAGGTGTAGGTTTAAAGTGAGAGGGAGGAGGCTGAAAGGGGATCCAAGGTGTAATTGGTTAACCCAAGAATAGGTGGGATCTGGACGGTAGCAGCATTTAAGAAGCATCTAGACAGCTGCTTGAATAAGCAGGGAATGGAGGGATATTGAATTAATGCAAATAACTGGGATAAGCTAGGTGGTCAGCATGGACGGCGAGTGCCAAATGGGTCTGTTTTCGTGATGAACTACTCTATTAGTCCATAATGCGTGGTTTTGTTGCTTTGTTTAAATAAATGTCTAGACAAGAAGGCACTCTACAAGAGGCAAAAAAAAGCTATTACAGAAAAAAATCAAATAAGATGCAAAATATCAAAATAAACCCATGTAAATGTTGTAAATATCAGGCACAGTAACTTTGTTGCTTATTTTAATATGGGAGGGGGAAGTATAAACAAGGGCCATCCTGCTGGTATTCTACTAATGTAATGGAATCTAAGTTTGCAGTTAGTGGTACACATTTACAGCACTAGCGATCTGTACCGGGGCTCGAATCCTCCACTGTTTGTAAGGTGTTTGTACGTTCTCCCCATGTCTGCATGGGTTTTCCCCAGGGCCTCTGATTTCCTCCCACTGTTCAAAACGTACTGGGGGTTGTAGGTTAATCTGGTGTAAATTGGGCAGCATGAACTCGTGGACTGAAATGGCCTGTTACTGTGCTGTATGTCTAAATTTAAATTTAAAAATAAAGCAAGCCAATGGTGTGTTTGTCTGCTGGAAATGTAACCAAGATCTGAGTTGAATCATCAGCTTTGCAAATCAGATTCCTACAGTCCACCCTGCTACTCACTAATTTAATTATTAATGGCAGAAGAATATCAAGAACTCGGCAAAAAATTTTTGCAGATATTTTCCAGTTAAACTTTTAGCACTCATCACTTTTCTCCACATGATCAATAAATGAATCATGTTACAGTGAAACCCTTGGTATCTGGTACCTACAAGCCTTGGTAGATGCTGGATAAGCACGTTTTCCTGTTGTTTAAGACTTACACTTACAATAACTAACTAATACACTTGCCTTATGAGTTACCCGTTTAAAATACAAAAATAGTGCAAAATGGAAAATAATTTGCAAAAAAAATCAGTATCGTCCTTGATTATATAAAGTTCATTTTATTTTCAGATCATTCCCATAACTTGCAAAATTTAAATTTAAACTCTAACATCTATGCTAACCATCCCCCAAGTTTACAGATAAAGCCTAACTAATAGACTTAGTCATATACAAATAAAGGTAATGACTCTTACAAAGCAGGGATAAGGGGACACTTTAAGAGTCACCCCAACAGCAAGCGGCATCAACCGGCTCTTAGTCCTGGGCGACGCCATTTTATTCAAACAGCTGCTACGAACAAGGCATGGCCAAGGCCCTCCGTTGGCTGAATTTGTGTTACTTCAGAGAATATTTACAATTTTAAACTTTAATCTTAATTTTTATTTCTTCTCATTCTCTCTCTCTCTCTCTCTCGCCTTCTCTCTTTCTCTCTCTCTCTCTCTCTCTATATCCCAGTTGCTTGAATTCTGGACAGCAAGGGTTTTACTGTAATAGACTTCACAATAAAAGGTGTTAAAACAGTAATGGCTCTGATGACCAGTGCACCAGAAATGAGCTAATCTCATTAACAGGACTGTCTCCATGCAAATAAACCATGATCTTCCTAAACTGAGGTATGAATATTTGACCTTTGATCACGTGGTCTGGTTTCTAAGATGGAAACTCCTGTCTATTTTCATCGTGCACTCTTAGGGCAGTGGTTCTCAATTCTTTCCACTCGCATACCACTTTAATTAATCCCTATGCCATTGGTGCTCTGTGATTAGTAATGGATTGCCTAAGGTGGTAAGGGAAGGTTGAGAACCACTGCTCATGACCCAATTGTTGCTGAAGTATTTTGCTTGAGAAAAATTGTCATTGGCCCATTTTCTTTGGAGTTATGAAAGCGTGCATATAACAAATCAATTAGGTACAATTAAAAGTGGTCTCCAAACTTTCTTTCCACCGACATGCCACTTTGAGCAATCCCTTACTAATCACAGAGCACCATGAGCACAGATGGCATAGGGATTACTAAAGTGGTATGTGAGTGGAAAGAAAAAGCTTGAGAACCATTTCTGCAGGGTTTTATTTGCAATTGATGCCATTCACAAATTAAAGTTACAGTTTCTCCTTTGACTAATGCACATCCTATTGCTTTGAACCCATATGTCAGACAATTTGTAGCTGAAATGCTTCCCACCTCAACAACAAGCCGCCAAGCTCTCAAATGAGACAAAAATGGCAGATGGTAGAAACCTGAAAGATAAAGTGAATTTAAATTTAAACTTAAATCAGATTAAACCCATTAGGTAGTCAGGCAGCATCGATGGTGAGTAAAGGAGAGGTAATATTTTAGGTTAATGATGTTTTGACAGAATTGGAAATGTTAGAGAACAAGCAGGTTTTGTATTGTAGAGGAGAAGGGGAAAGAGATCATGTGTGCTGATTAAAGTTCACTGCTGTGGATACCTGCTGTTAGAGAAAAAATGAAAACAAACATAGAAGCAAAGAGAAACTGAAATATCTAATCAGCAGAGGGAGAGGGGGTCGTGTAGGAGTGGAGGTCAGAAGGTTCTATAGAGAAACAAAAGGAATCAGCAACAAAGGGCAGGTAAGGGAAGGTTTTCTTATACTTTTTGTATTTCAGAGGTAGTGGAAATGGCAACCAGCAAGGAATATGCTCCACTTGGAGTATGTGGATTGTCAGGGAAGCCAACAATATCCCTGACAACTTCATCTATCAGAAGTGCATTCAATTGCAGCTGTTTACAAATGGTGTAAAGGAACTGGAGGAGGATCCCGATGAACTTTAAGTCATTCCTGAGGCTGAGGGATTGATAGGAGTTGCAGGGAAGCAATCACACCTAGAAGGCAGAAGGAAGGTACCTGGGTGACACTTGTTCTGACATAGACCAGCAGCAATAGAAATTCACCAAGGCAATGGTATCTTCAAAATTATAGTTTTTATTAATAACTATTAACAATATAAAATCTTACTTAACTCTAAACCTAACATATATATATATATATATATGTGTGTGTGTGTGTGTGTGGATCACCCAAACCATTACAGCTTAGGCACAATTTTGAAGAGATTATTCATATTCAAAGTTCAGTCTTAAACATGTGTTGAAACTTAGAATCTTTAAATTGATGTTCAGAAGTAATTACAAAGTATTTTGAGACAGCTTGTTATCAGACTTCTCAAGGCTCATGAATTCTTGTCGAGTTACTTTCAGAAAAATGTTTCTTCATATGAATGATTTCAAAATTCCCCTCTTTTGTGTAGAGGTTATGGAACATATGATTTCTGTGATGCTTTAACAAACCCAGGGTAGGGTTAAATGAAATAACCATCAGAATGGTCATGGCCCAACTTCAAGAATGATCTTGCTTTCTTTTACCCAGATATGGATTTGTCAACAGGACCATTGCAATAGCCACAGCAGTGCTGCGGTCTCTCTTGATAAAGAAAAGCAGTTGAGGTGGCCATCCTCTCTGAAGCCACTCCAATTCTGTGTCCCACCCCTGACAAGGAGAACACAACAGCAGTCCATCTCATAGAATGTAGCTGCAGCTCAGTCTTTAGATAATTCTGGTTCATGATCTTAAAATGCTGTTTCAAGTGTCTTTAATTGCATGACTGCTTTGATCACTTCTGGCTTTGTCAGGTTTCAATTTCCAAATTTCTCCAAAAGTATGAGTCATCAAGCAGATTGTCTTTTTTGATTGAACAGGTGCCTCTCTCACCAAACACTCCATGGTCTCAGGATTTCAATTGAACAATAATTAGTTTTATGACCGCTCTTTGTCCAGTCAAACAGTCTTTAGAGTGTGTGTGTGTGTTTTCCCTGTCCATTTAACAAAGTAATTAAGGGAACAAACCAACAATACAGGGCACTCCTTGGCCATTTCCCTCAGTAACATGTATGCCATTTTGGATACTGTTAGTGGGAATGACCTACCAGGGAAAAGCCATGGTGGTCCAGTCTCTGTATGGAGTCTGGCCTTGTGGGCCTTGAAGGGAGGAGAAGAGGTGAGCTGCAGTGATAGGGATTCCATCGCTAGGGGAACAGATAAGAGGTTCTGTGGAAGTGATCAAGAATCCCAGATGGTGCCAGGATCCAGGATATCTCCGATTGAGTTAATGGCTTTCTCAAGAGGAAGAATGAGCAGCCAGATGTTGTGACCAATGACGCTGGTAGGAAGGGTGATGAGGTCCTGCAAAAGGAGTTGCTAAGTTGAAGGACAGGACCTCCAGGGTTGCAATCTTAGGATTGCTACCCGTGCCATTTGCTAGTGAGGTTACAACTAGGAGGAAAATGCAATTTAACATGTGGCTGAGGGCATGCATGAGGGAGGGCTTCAGGTTTCTGGATCATTGGACTCTTCCAAGGATCGTGGGACCTGTTCCGACAGGATGGTTTGCATTTGAGCTCAAGGGAAATTAATATCCTTGTGGGAAGGTTTGCTAGTACTTCTGTGGTGAATGTGGGTGGGGGGTGGTTAATATATATTTGCGGGGGTGGAAACCAGAGTGCCAGAGCAGATAGTGGAGTGGTAAAGATCGTTAAGATTGTATGCAAAGGCAAGAATCAAAGAGTTGTGCATGATGGGGAAAACTTCCTAAGGTATGTCTATTTCAGTGCAAGGTACATTGTTGGAAAGGCAGACAGGCTTAGAGAGTGGATTGACACATGGAATTATAACATTGTGGCTGTTAGTGTAACTGGTTGCAGGAGGGGCAGGTCTGGCAGCGCCGTGGTGGGGGGTTTCTATTGTTTCAGATGTGATAGAGACGGAGGAATGAAAGGGGGAAGAGTGGCATTGACCAGCAGGAAAAATATCACAGCTGTGCTCAGACAGGGCAGACCAGAGGGGTCGTCTACTCAGACTATATGGTTGGAGCTGAGGAATGGGAAAGGCATTACCTCACTCAAGGGGTTGCATTCCAGACCACCCAATAATCAGTGAAAATTGGTGGAGAAAACCAAGATAGCAGACAGCTGTAGGACACAAAGTTGTGATAGTAAGTGACTTTAACTTTCCACATATTGACCAGGACTCCCATACTGTAAAAGGGTTAGAGTTTATCAAATGTGTTCAGGAAAGTTTTTAAAAATTATAGAGGCACCAATTAGAGAGACTGTAATCTCCTATTAGGGAACAAAATAGAACAGGTGGCAGAATGTGTTGGGGAAGCTTTTTGGCCAGCGATTATAATGACACTAATTTCAAGTTAATTATGGATAGGAATTGGTCTGGTCCTCGGGTTGAGATTTGAAATTGGAGAAAGGCCAATTTGGGGAAAATGAGAGAGGATCTAGAGAGTATGGATGAAGACAGGTTGTTTTCTGGCAAAGATGGGCTGGATAAGTGGAAGGCTTTCAAAGGTGAACATTTGAGAGTATTGAGTTTGTTCTTGTCAGGATTAAAGGGAAAGTTAACAGGCATAGGGATCCTTGGTTTTTTGAGGGATACCGGTGTATAGAAGGTATAGGCAACAAGAAGCAAATGAGGTGCTTTAGGAGTATAAAAAATGCAAAATAAAAAGCCAAAGAAATAAGGAGGGATAAAAGTAGACATGAGCTTGCTTTGGCAGACAAGATGAGGCAAAACCCTGACAGCGTCTACAAGCAGAGCAAAATGATAGTGAGGAACTAAATTGGTCTTCTTGAAGAGCAGAGTGGTCACCCATGTATGGAGCCAAAAGAGATGGCGGAGATCTCAAATGTTGTTGTTTGGTTTTTTTTGCAGCTGCATTTACTCAAGAAACTGACACAGAGTCAATGTAGATGAGGCAAACAAGCAGCGAGGTCATGGAATTTGTCCAGATTAAAGAGGAGGAGCCACTTACTGCCTTAAGGCAAATGAAGGTGGGTAAATCCCCAGGCCCTGACAAGGCATTCCCTCAGAGGGAGGCTGGTGTTGAAATTGCAGGGGCCCTGGCAGATGTACTTGACATGTCCTTTGCCACTGGTGAGGTGCAGTAGGATTGGAGGATAGCTCATGCTGTTCTGTTGTTTTAAAAAAGTCTCTAAAGATAATCTGGGAAGTTATAGGCCAATGAGCCTGATGCCAGTAGTGGGAAAGTTATTGGGAGTTGTTCTAAGAGACCTGATGTACAATTATTTGGATAGCCAGGAACTGATAAGGGATAGTCAACATGGCTTTTTGTCTGGTAAGTCGTGTTTAACTAAACTTGAGTTTTTCAAGGAGGTTACTCAGAAAGTTGATGAAAGAAAGGCTGTGGATATTGCCTACATGGACCTTAATAAGGTCTCAACATGCAGTAAATAACTCAAGAGACTAAGACTGAGGCACTGATTTTATTCGCAATGGACCTCATCCTGTGCAGTGACCCAGGCTTTCTGGGGGATGGGTCAAGGTGTCAGAGGCTTTCTACAAGGTCAAAAGAGGGAGGGGTCACAGGTACAGTCACAGAATTGGGCAGAATCAGGTAATCAGAAATTCAGCAGTTCTCCACATGTAGCTTGGTGAGGTAATAAGTTTGTTTGGACATTAGCGTTATGGGAGAAGCGAGAGAGTGATAGTGGATGCTTGCATCTCTGACTGGAAGGCTGTGACTCGTAGTGTGCCTCAAGGACAGTGCTGGACCATCGGTGTTTATTGTCTATATCAATGATCTGGATGATAATGTGGTAAATTGAATCAGCAAGTTTACAGATGACACAGATTGGAGGTGTAGTGGAAATGAGGAAGGCTTTCAAAGCTTGCAGAGAGATCTGGACCAGTTGGGAAAAATAGGCTGTAAAATAGCAGTTGGAATTTAATGCAGACATATGTGAAGTGTTGGACTTTGAAAGGACAAAACAAAAGAGAACATACATAAGAAATGGTAGGACACTGAGCAGTGCGGAGGAATAGAGGAATCTGGGAATACAGATGCATACTTCCATGAACATGGTATCACAAGTAGATAGCTTTTGGCACATTGGCCTTCATAAATCAAAGTATTGAGGATAGGAGTTGGGATGTTATGGTGAAGTTATACAAGACATTGCTGAGGCCAAATTGGGAATGTGGTGTGCACTTTTGGTCACCTAGCTATAGGAAAGATATCAACAAGACTGAAAGAGTACAGAGGAGATTTACAAGGATGTTGCCGGGACTTGAAGAACTGAGTTATGTGGAATGGTTAAACAGGTTGTGACTTTATTCCATGGGGTATAGAAGAATGAAGGGAGATTTGAAGAAGTATCCATGATGGGGTATAGATACAGTCAATGCAAGCAGGTGTTTTGCACTGAGGTTCAGAGAGATGAAAATGAGAGGACATGGGTAAAGGATAAAGTGAACAAAATTTAAAGTGAACTTTCAGAGACCTGCTTCACACAGAGTGGTCAGAATGTGGAATGAGCTACCTTTTTAATTGGTAAATGCAGGCTCAATTTGGACAAGTAAGAAACATTTGGACAGTTACGTGGATGGGAGAGGTATGGTGGGTTATGTTTTGGGTGCAGTCAATGGAACTGGGCACAGACTAGAAGCACTGAAAGACCTGTTTGTAGTGTTGCAGTGTTCTATGTTCTATCGATCGAAAGAGGAGGGATATCTGAAATTGTTGAATACACTATTGAATTCTGAGGGCTGAAATTGCTCAAATGGAAGTTAAGGTGCAGTCTTTAAAATATACTTGGGCAAAGAAATCAGAATGGGAGTAGGATGGGGAATGAAACCAACATGTGACTGGAATCTGTGTCACACTTTCAGACTGAATGAAGGCATACTGCTAAATCAGTGGTTTTTAAACTGTGCCCCCCACCCCCCCAACTCACATTCCACTTTGAGTAATTCCTTACAAATCACAGAGCACTTGTGGCATAGGGATTACTTAAAGTGGTATGTGAGTCTAGGGGGCAGTTTGAAAATCACGGCGCTAAATGGTTATTCACTTTGCATTTGGTATCTGAATAGCAGTTGAATGAGCAAGGCATAGAGGGATATGGATTTAATGGACATAAATTGGATTAGTATAGATGGGAATAATATAGTTTGCATGGATATAGTGGCCTGAAGGACTTGTTTCTACATTGTACATTTTGACACTTCCATGTCAGTGAGATTGAATGGCAATGACCCTATCAGCTGTGATTAGAACCCAATAAGGAAACAAGCAGTTAATTAAAAAAGCAGCAAACAGTGAACCGGTGCTTCTCAACATTTTTCTTTCCACTCATATACACTTTAAGTAATCCCTATGCCATAAATTCTCTGTGATTACTAAGGCATTGCTTAAGGTTGTAAGTGAGTGGGAAAGTTGAGAATCACTGCTCTAGACTTGATTGTGACTAAAATATTTTGCTTGAGAAAAATTGTCATTGGCCCATTTCCTTTGGAGTTATGAAACCATGCACATAATGAGTCAATTAGGGGCGATTAAAACAGTGGTTTTCAAACATTTTCTTCCCTCCCACATACCACCTTGAGCAATCCCTTACTAATCACAGCACCTATGACATAGAGAATACTTAAAGTGGTACGTGAGTGGAAAGAAAAAGGTTGAGAACCACGGCAGTAAATGATCGGATGGAAGAACATCGGGAACCGTGAAAGGACAAATTAACGAGAAGGATTAATATAAAGAAGCTGAGACTAGGTTGGGGAGAGCAAGGGGAATGGATATGACTGCTTCAATTTTTTAAAATTTAGAATATTCATTGAATGTGCTTTCTAGGTTTAAAAATTGTGATATTTGTACATAGAGAATGATTGAAAACTTATAACTAAGCTATGAAATGGATTGTCAGTCAAGTTAATTTTACAAAATGATTTTTGTTAACACTGAAGTTTCATAATAAAATACATTTTGGTAATGAAATTCACTTCAGTAATGGTGGATGACAAATAATATCTAATTCATACTGCTGGGCCTTTTAATTAGAGATTGTAATCACAAAAATAATTATTATAACAAGTAATAGAAGCAGAAAATAAGACCAGAGTTGCCCCTTTTTTCTGCCATCAATCGCCACCCCCCTTTTTTTTTGAAACTCCAATACTTCTCCGAAGTCCCATCTGTTCAATCCACTTACCTTTGGAAAATAGCAGGTCTCATGGGCTTTATAAATCATAGTATCATCGCCAATCAATAATATCGTGGGGTTATTGACACAAGTGTGCTAACAGCTGCAATGTCCAGCTTTGTCTACACTTTTCTCGCATCATCATTCACTTGGTAATCAATTTTGTGGCTTCCATTGTCATTTAAAAAGTCTCTATAAAAGGAATTATTGATAACACAGGACGACATTTTTTCAAAAGGTTTTTTTCCAGAGAAAAAAAATTGGGCACTATGAAAGACAACTTTAAGATGAACACAAAAGATAATTTTAGATTTGCTGCATCACGTGGGAAGTTGGAGAAACATTAAATTAACTTTTATTGTATTTAGCCTCATCTTTTATCTGATAATGACACATTGCGTTCGTTCAACTGACCTAAAAATGCTTTGGCACTGATTTTTATCTGTACTCAGCATCTGATTCCTCTTGCGTCAGTGTTCAACAATAGTTGGCCAGCATGGATAGATTCCAGTTGCCATGATACTGCTTTTCCATGCTCGCAATGTCCTGATGGAAACTTTCACCGTGTTTGTCACTGACTGCACCAAGAACAGCAGGGAAGAAGTCCATGTGCGAATACAAAAATGAATTTCAATGACATGTTGCACGTTATGGCTTTGTATGCCGTAAGCATGTTGTCAATCAGCTGGATGTAGTTTGGTGCTCTGTAGATACCAAGAGCTTTAAATGTATACTTGACATAAATGTAACAGAATGTATTGCAGCTGTTGTGACATTGATGAGACTTGCTGTACTGAATCTTGCTGAAGACAATAAATGCTATTGTTAAGTACACTCACTATGTTATGGCCTGAAGAACATGTGCATCAACATGTGTTAAATCTATAATCAATATATTGACCAGCATCTGTATATGTGAGCTGCTTTTATAGCCTGTCTGCATCGATCCTGACTAAGCATGTCCAGGCCTAAGAAAACATTTGCAAAGCACCTGCACTGAGTGATTACCCAGGCATGCTTGAACTGACCAAAGCAGCCTGCTTAGTGGGGAATTTACTAGTGGACTTGAAATATGACAGGAAATCACAAAAACAGGTTTTATCTGAAAAATGGTAGTTGTCCTTAAGTGACCTAAATTGTGCCAATTGGGTTAAAATTTACTCACCGAACTCAAAGAAAATTGTTGCAATGGGAATCATATCACTATGTGTGCAACCTTGTAAGAGTTCCAAATCCTGATCCTTTGCTGTCAAGCTTTTACAATCAATGTACCTGTTCTCAACAAACAATATTTATTATTTCACAAGAAAAAGGAATAGATGCAGGCCATTTGGCCCATTGAGTCTGCTCCGTGAAACCTCCCTGAGCTAAACTATTCTCGCATCTAGTTCCAAGTGCCAGCCTTGTCCCCATATCCCTCAATATCCTGACTAAAAACTAAAACTGAGGTCCTCCATCAGCCAGCTCCCCACCATGACTACGAGCCCCCCGCCCCCCCCACATCTCCATCGGGCACAGAAAACTCAAAACGGTCAACCAGTTTACCTATCTTGGCTGCACCATTTCATCGGATGCAAAGATCGACAACGAGATAGACAACAGACTCGCCAAGGCAAATAGCGCCTTTGGAAGACTACACAAAAGAGTCTGGATAAACAACGAACTGAAAAACCTCACAAAGATTAGCGTAGACAGAGCCGTTGTCATACCCACACTCCTGTTCGGCTCTGAATCATGGGTCCTCTACCGGCATCACCTACGGCTCCTAGAAAGCTTCCACCAGCATTGTCTCCGCTCCATCCTCAACATTAATTGGAGCGACTTCATCCCTAACGTCGAAGTACTCGAGATGGCAGAGGCCGACAGCATCGAATCCACGCTGCTGAAGATCCAACTGCGCTGGGTAGGTCACGTCTCCAGAATGGAGGACCATCGCCTTCCCAAGATCGTGTTATATGGCGAGCTCTCCACTGGCCACCGTGACAGAGGTGCACCAAAGAAGAGGTACAAGGACTGCCTAAAGAAATCTCTTGGTGCCTGCCACATTGACCACCGCCAGTGTGCTGATATCACCTCAAACCGTGCATCTTGGCGCCTCACAGTTCGGCGGGCAGCAACCTCCTTTGAAGAAGACCGCAGAGCCCACCTCACTGACAAAAGACAAAGGAGGAAAAACCCAACACCCAACCCCAACCAATCAATTTTCCCCTGCAACCGCTGCAACCGTGTCTGCCTGTCCCGCATCGGACTTGTCAGCCACAAACGAGCCTGCAGCTGACGTGGATATTTACCCCTCCATAAATCTTCATCCGCGAAGCCAAGCCAAAAAAGAAGATACCTATCAATTTCCTCTATAAATTTCTCCCAAAGATCCTGCCTTCATATAGTTGCATGTGGGAACAAATTCCACAAATCCATTGCCCTCTGGCTAAAGAAATTTCTCCTCATCTCTGTTGTCAAATGGTACTTTTTAATTTGAAGATTGTGCCCTCTTGTCCTGGAATCACCCAACAGGGGAAACATTTTATTCACACCCACTCTGTCCAATCCATTCATTATTCGTTACACAAGAAAAACACAAGTCAGCCATTCATATTGCCTAGACTACAAACAGACCTCTTTCAGGTTGGTGTCCTCATTAGCCACGGTGGTAACATTATCGGATTTGTATTTGTAGGTCTGGACAATAGATTCGTTAGAAATTTAAATTCAAAGACTGAAACAAACTGTTAAATAAAAAGGCAATATTTGTAATGGTGACCATAACACCAACAAATTGCTTCCGAAAACCCATCTAAGTTCGCAAATGCAGAGAAATGTTCTGTTCTTCAAGATCTGGCCAATCCACTCAAGGTCCACCACTGTGGCTAAATCAAATAACTGGCTGATATCTCATTGTTTGGTGTCCCTTTGCCACTCAGTTCAGACAAAATTAGAAATGAACAATACACACTGAAGAGCACTTTTGGCATTGTAATTGCTTAAGGTGGAATGTGCCTTTAGGGCGGAAGTCTGAAAACCACTGGTCAGATTGATTTGCTGCTCTATGGGCATTGTTGAATTTCATCATCGATGTCCACCTTTGCTGAGAAGTGACTTTCAAAGTTTCGAAAATAGATCATATTTTCCTCGGTTCTTGTTTTGGATGTTGTAACCTGGAAGATTATCAAAAAGATTAAACATGAAACTGTCAGAACAGAAGTTTTTCCATGTGCCTGCAGCTGGAGGGTCATCTGACCACCCAGGCTGTAGGCAGGTTGAAAGTCATTTCCCCCTGACAATCAAGATCAGATCTATCCACAGGTAGACCCCTTCCAATCTATCCTCCCACCCACTCCCCATCTAAGATCACAAGAGCCTATCTGGACCAGCCTCCATTCAACTGCAAGATAAAAGCCCAGCACATGGGCTACTTCACTTACTTTTCCTCTTGAGCCCATCCCTGAGCTCCACTCTACGTTGTGAGCCGTGGATTGATTAAGGTGTGCCCTGGAAAAGGCTGGGGGTTATTTGTGGCAGGCTCCTGCAAAAGTCTCATGTCTCATTTGCTGTATATTGTAGCTAGATTTTCATTTCTTTGTTGCATTGCCATCTTTAGTAATTCACGTATCCGATGTGCATGTTTTGTGGATTTCTGCTTTGTGTGTCCCCTGTTGCATAGTTCCACCCCCCCCCCCTCCCTGCCCACGTAAATAAGTTCAGCACCAAGATGAGTCCAGGATTTGAACCCTTCAAACCTGTTCCTTCATCACAGATATTTATAAATGAAAGACAGTGGTGTGCAGCTGGGAAGTTTAGTAGAGCACTTTTTATTTTTTGATGCTGAGCTTTGTCTTGCATGATTGAAAGAACAAGATGATAAAGTTGAAAGCTTAGTGTCCAAATGTGGACTCGTGAAAATGTCATTTCCAACCTGCATCACTAAAGTTAAGAATGGATTGACTTTGGTTCTGCTGTGGACTGTATTGAGGTTGAGTAGTTTTCCATTCATCCTACTATGTAATCCATTTCCAGTGGGAGCCTCTGGTGCATTAGCCTGGCATGAAAGATTATGAAAAAGCTTGGAGTGGATCACACAATTGCTTAACTAGACATCTAAAATGGGCACTGCTTTCCAAATTCTGTCTGGCAAAATATTAAAGGCTGGGCATAGATTTTCTCAGTCTTTGGGGGATAAAAAATAATTCTCCCAAGCACGTGGGTATACCTGGTCCATGAGCTCTCAAAATGAAGAAGGAGTATCCAGGACACACAGGGTCTATTTTCCTTCAGCACAACAAAGATGGAAAATGAGTTAAGCAAAAAGGTTTGCAGAGGAAGTGCTGACTGTCTCCTAGAGTTGAATGCTCCCAACCTCCAGCCCCTTCCTTCACCTCCTGTGTCTAGGTCTGCAGGTTCAAAGTTAAAATTTATTGTCAAAGAACCTTGCAAGTCTTCATGTACAACCCTGAGATTCCCCTTCAGTTTCCAGAGGTGCCACACTGGCTTCATCAGCTATTTAACACAAGCAACAAGCAAGTCCTCCTCAACCCCAAGAGAGGGCAGGGTGAAGATAAACGTCAATGCTTCTTTTGCAAAGTTGGCGGCTGCTAATATTATCTTGCAGGTTATGTTCCATGACACTGCTGGCTGGAAATTTCTCTTGGATCTCAATTACTGACATTTCCTTCATGGTATAAGGTCAGAGATGAGAAGAGAGATGGCCTGCTCATGGAGGAAGAGCAAGCAAGGTTGCTGTTTATAAGTACAGAATGCCATGCTATGAAAAATGTACTGCCTTGTTTCATACTGTTATTTCTTACTGTATAATGTACAGTAAAACACCTGGTATGGGCACTACAGGAATTGATGGATGCCAGATATACAAATTTTCCAGTTGCTTGAGAATCACTCTTACTAATACACCTACATTAAGAATAAACTGTTAAAAGACAAAATGTAAAGTAATTTGAATAAAATCAATAGGAACATAGGAAGTAGGAACAGGAGTAGACCAAAAATGGCCCATCAAGCCTGCTCCACCATTCAATACGATCATGGCTGATCTAATTTATGACCTAACTCCACCTACCTGCCTTCTCCCCATATCGCCTAATTCCTCTATCATGTAAAAATTTATCTAACCGAATTTTAAATATGTTTAATGAGGCAGCCTCAACCACTTCCCTGGTAAGAGAATTCCAAACATTCACTACTCTCTGGGAAAAATTATTTTTCCTCATCTCTGTCCTAAATCTACTCCCCCAAATCTTGAGACTGTGTCCTCTCATTTTAGTTTCCCCGGCCAGCTCAAAAAACCTTCCTACATCTATCCTATCCATACCCTTCATAATCCTATATGTTTCTATAAGATCTCCTCTCATTCTTCTGAACTCGAGCGAATACAATTCGAGACGATTTAATCTTTCATCATAAGTCAACCCTTTCATCCCAGGGATCAACCTAGTAAACATCCTCTGGACCGTCTCCAAAGCCAGTATATCCTTCCTCAAATATGGAGACCAGAACAGGACACAGTACTCCAGGTGCAGTCTCACCAGTACCTTATACAGTTGCAACATTACCTCCCTACTCCTGAATTCAATTCCTCTAGCGATGAAGGCCAACATTCCATTTGCCTTCTTAATAACCTGCTGAACCTGCAACCTAACTTTTTGCGATTCATGCATAAGCACTCCCAAGTCCCTCTGCACAACAGCATGCTGTAGTTTTTCACCCTTTAAATAATATTCAGCTCTTTTATTTTTCTTGGCAAAGTGGATAACCTTACACTTACTAACATTGTATTCCATCTGCCAGACCTTTGCCCACTCATCCAGCTTAACTATATCCCTCTGCAGACTCTCCACATCCTCATTACAATTTGCTCTTCCACTCAATTTGGTGTCATCCGCAAACTTGGCTACACCACATTTTGTCCCCTCCTCCAAGTCATCAATGTAAATGATGAACAGTTGTGGGCCTAACTGCCAAGTTTACCCCCAAATTTACAGATAAAGTCTAATTGAGGCACTTAGTCATATACAAACCAGGGCTATAGAGGCACTTTGAAAGTCACCCAATGGTGAGCGGCATCAATCTGCATGATGTCTTTTTATTGAAACACAACTTTATTCAAACAGCTGCTGTGAGCAAAGCACGACCAGTCCGCTGGCTGAAAATCTGCTCCCATCTTCACCAAAGGTTTGTGTGTTACTTCAGAGAACATTTACAATTTTAAACTTTTTATCTTTTACTTATGTTATTCTATTTATTTATATATATTTAGTTTCTCTGTCTCTCTCTCTTTGCTGGTTGTTTGAATTCCAGAATACAGGGTTTTACTGCAATTTCAAATTTGTCTCTATTGGTTGAGCATTTAATATAGGCTGCACTACTGCTGATTTGTTAGATAATATCCTTTAATTCAGATATCCCCTCCTGACGACTTGCTTGGATGTTGTAAATCTCATTACGTTTTTAAAAGAAAACTGAATGAGAAATTCAGTGGAGCTGTTTTGGCAGTGATCAGCGGTTAAATTGAGGACATTCTATTCATTTCCGTACTTCACATTCAGGTGAAGATGCATGAATACCTGACAGGTTGTTTGAGTGTCAGTGGTAGCTGCCTGATGCAAATTGGTCGTTGTGGGGGGTCTTGAATAGGTGATTGCTAATGAATACAAAAGCCTGTTTCAAATCTGGAGAACCTGTCTCATTTACAGGCAAAATTGACAAAATTTCACTCTCGACCATAAACAATCTTATTCTATAAACATGTCACTCTATGCAATATAACCAGCACAAAATAACGACTTGGAACTGGATTTTGCAAGGTATTTGTTCTCAAGATCTGGGCAATGCTGGGAGTTCTGTAATTAGTCCAAGAAACTGGCAGGTTACTTTCTGAAATTCCGAGGCTAATGACGTTTGGGATGGAAAGGCAATACGTGAACCCAGCAATGAGAGCTGAGCCAAGCAACTGTCAAGACTGTGTGACTTGGAAAGCACAATGTAAAAATCACACTGCAGCTGAAATGTAAAATATGTTAAGGCATTAATGTACACTGGCAGATTTATGATGCCAATATTCTTAATATAGAATATTAAGAATGGTGTGCTCCGAGCATGCAGGATCTCCTCACTGTGAAATGGTTTGATACCCAATCATAATTTTCCACTTTTTAACTTGAATGAGTACAAAATCATAAGCTGGAACTGTTAATTTAGCAAGAAACTCTCTTGATGCTTGGCAGAGGTTGCACTACGGAATTTCTGCATCTTGGCTTGCATACCGAGAGTGAGCAGGGGCTACAGTAGACTTCAGATTCTATGTGATTGTGGTACTCATGTTAAATATTTCACTTTGGAAATTAAGGACATAAATGAGCCAAGGCGTCTGGAGTTCCAGCATAAACCCTTTGGCTTTAGCAGCAATTCTCATTCGCACTGCACCACTGTCAAAATACTTTTTTTAAATTTGGCTGGCTGCAATTCTGTCACCTCACTCTATTGCTACTTTGGCTTGACAGAGCAAGGATGTGTGGCTGAGTACATTTCCTATGGTAAACAAAATGTGCATTCGTAGAAGCCAAGTCGATGGGTGAATGACAAGAGGAAAGCTATGGGGCCACCTTTCCTCCGGCTCCAATTCAACAGCCACCCTTCAATTCTGTCCAAAATTTCCTTTGCTTAATTAGAAGCCATAATATTTCACTCAAATCATTGACTCTAGAAATGTACATAGCTGGAACACAGAGAATAGATTTTCTGTCTCGTATGTCAACGTATCTCAGAACGGAGCTATTGACACAATGAAGCATATTAAAGCACAATGACTTTCCCCTCACTTCTGGTTTCATAAATGCAGAAAGGGCTAATGAACAATCTGCCCTTCGTTTGTTCTCCCAAACTGATTAATTACTAGATTAATTGAAGAGGATGGCGGTGCTAACGGAGCCACTGTAGTGGCAGCGCTGATGCGGACCTGTGGGGTGCTAGGGAGTGGAGATGCAGCGCTCCCGTGGGGTCCAGCCGCCCAGTCGACCGCGATCGGTACTGCATAGGCTTTGAACGGCCCGTTGAGGGAGCCAACAATGGAAAGCATTCACAGATCTAATGGAGAAATTGCAAAAATCGTTTATACCGGTTTGGCATAAAAAATAAACCAAAAAAGATGACTCAACTGTGGATAACAAGGGAAATTAGAGACAGCATTAGGTCCAAAGAGAGAGCATATGAATTGGCCAAAAAAAGTACCACAACCGAAGACTGGGAGCAGTTCAAGATGCACCAAAGGAGGACAAAGGGATTAATCAAGAAAGCAAAAATAAATTACGAAAGTAAGCTTGCGGCAAATATAAAAACCGACTGCAAAAGCTTTTATAAATATGTCAAGAGGAAAAGATTGGTGAAATCCAGAGTAGGTCCTTTGCAGTCGGAATCAGGGGAATATATAATGGGGAATAAGGAAATGGCAGAGCAATTAAATTCTTACTTTAGTTCTGTTTATACAAGAGAGGATACAAATAACCTCCCAAGGATGTTGGGAAACATAGAGACTAATGCAAGGGAGGAACTGAAAGAAATCAGTATCTCTAAGGACATGGTCTTGGGGAAATTGATGGGATTGAAGACAGATAAATCCCAAGGGCCTGATAATCTACATCCTAGGGTACTTAAGGAAGTGGCCATTCAGATAGCAGATGCTTTAAGAATTATTTTCCAGAACTCGATAGACTCAGGATCAGTACCCATGGATTGGAGGGTAGCTAATGTTACCCCACTATTTAAAAAGGGGGGTAGAGAAAAAGCGGGGAATTATAGGCCAGTGATCCTTACATCAGTAGTGGGAAAAATGATGGAATCCATTATTAAGGATGTAATAGCGGAGCAGAGAAGGGATCAGACGGAGTCAATATGGATTTACAAAAGGTAAATCGTGCTTGACAAATCTATTGGAATTCTTTGAGATGGTGACAGGTAAAATAGATGGGGGAGAGCCAGTGGATGTGGTGTACCTGGACTTCCAAAAGGCCTTCGATAAGGTCCCGCATAAATGGGATAAATGGCTTGCTTTCTGAGTGGCAGGCGGTGACCAGTGGGGTGCCACAGGGATCTGTACTGGGACCCCAGCTGTTCACAATTTACATTAATGATCTGGATGAGGGGATTGGATGTAATATCTCCAAATTTGCAGGTGACACTAAGCTAGGAGGAGTTGTGTGCACGGAAGAGGGGGTCAGGAAGCTCCAGTGTGATTTGGATAAATTGAGGGACTGGACAGATACATGGCAAATGTGGATAAATGTGAGGTTATCCACTTTGGTAATACAAACCAGAGGGCAGATTACTATTTGAATGGCAATAGATTAAGAGATGGGGAAGTGCAGAGAGACCTAGGGGTACTTGTACACCAGTCTCTGAAAGCGAGTATGCAGGTACAGCAGGCGGTTAAAAAGGCAAATGGTATGTTGGCCTTCATATCAAGAGGGTTTGAATATAGGAACAAGGATACCTTACTGCAGCTGTACAGGGCCTTGGTGAGACCCCCACCTGGAGTATTGTGTGCAGTTTTGGTCACCTTATCTAAGGAAGGATGTTCTTGCAATGGAGGGAGTGTAGAGGCGATTCACCAGGCTGATACCTGGAATGGCAGGAATGACTTATGAGGAAAGATTGCGCAAATTGGGATTGTACTCGCTGGAGTTTAGAAGATTGAGGGGGGATCTCATAGAGACATTTAAAATTCTGGCAGGACTGGACAGAATGGATGCAGATGGGATGTTTCCGATGATGGGAAAATCCAGAACCCGGGGCCATGGTTTGAGGATAATAGGCAAACCATTTAAGACCGAGATGAGGAGGAATTTCTTTACCCAGAGGGTGGTGAATCTGTGGAATTCATTGCCACAGAGGGCATTAGAGGCAGGTTCATTAAATCTATTTAAGAGGGAATTAGATATATTTCTTCAGTATAAGGGTATTAAAGGTTACGGAGAGAAGGCGGGGACGGGGTACTGAACTTTAAGATCAGCCATGATCTCATTGAATGGCGGAGCAGGCTCGAAGGGTTGAATGACCTACTCCTGCTCCTATCTTCTATGTTTCTATGTTTTGAGATCCCGCTACCATGGGGGTCTGTGCCCAAGATGGCAGTGCCTATTGATCAGTAGCAGTCACGAGGGGCAGAAAGTGCCAAATTCGAAGCCAGGTCGCTGCCCCTGTAATAGCGTCCTGCTATCCACTATGCTACCCATGCCACCAGTTTCTTCATTATCCTTGTTAGCTACCTCAGAACCCAGAATGCCAGAGGGGAAATAAGTCAACCTGAGGCTCTACAGTTCAACCAACGTAAATTTCATTTGATGTTTCTTGGTATGGGTATGGAGCAGGGGAGCAGAGGACAGGAAGACCATGCACCGTCTGAGAGGGAGAAGCAGAGGAGATGGCCTGCGGGGCCAGTGACTACCGCAGCGAACCAGTGAGGGGGCTCTGCAGCTGAGGGACCAGTGTGAGGAAGTTGAGGGCTGCTGGTGACTGCTGTCGGGAGACTCACACCGGGCTGGAGACCGGCTCGAACTGGCTGCAGGGTTACCAGGTATCGGAACCGTGATGCGAGGAGGTGCCAAGGGCACTGGAGGGTTCCTGATCGTGCTGGAGGTTTGGATCTGGAGCTCAGTACGCTAATGATGTGAACTGCACTCTTTGTGGCTGTAGAAATACTGGAGGTGAATCTTCTTTGCTTCTCTCTAACTGTAAGTGTGACTGTAATAGGCAGTTAAGGAATTCCTGCCGGTGGTGAAAATGTCTGCCTTACAGCAGGCAAAAGAAATTTCATGTAATATAACACATTTTATTACTACGATAATAAATTGAATCTTGAACTATTTTTTAAAAATTGTAAGCTGCAAAATCATCATTATAGTTCCCGCATAACAATAACTCTGTAGTGGAGAAAGTGGAGTGCACCAAGTTCCTTGAAGTCCCCTTAATTAGTGACCTGTCCTGGTCACACAACATTTCCTCGTTTATCAGGAAGGTGCAAAAATGATTGCACTTCCTGAGAAGACTGAGGCAGCCAAGGCCACCGGCTCCCATCTTGTTAGCTTTCGCCAGGAGCGCTCTCTCTCTCTCTCTCTCTCGAGCGGTCCTGGCTGTCTGCGTCACAGTGTGGTATATTTGTTGTAGCGCATTGGATCAGAGGTCAATCCACAGGACCATAAGAGCAGAAGAGAGGATCACTGGGGTCTCCCTCCACCTCACCCCCCCCCCCACACCCCATGATCTACAGGGATTGTCATCTGACGAAGGTTCGCAAAATTATTAAGGACTCCTACCACCCCACCCATGGCATCTATGATTGGGAAAGAGATGCAAAAGTGTCAGAGCCAGATCCACCAGGCAGAGAAATTACTTCCTCCCACGGACAGTGAGACTGCTGAATGACTAATGAACTACCCCTACAATCCCTCTGAGACTCGACTATTTATTTAACAATATTTATTTTTTATATTTGCACTGCTCATAAATCACAAAAACATACATGCTATTGTCTTTCTTTTTTACACCGTGGAACAAAGAACTCAGTTTTGTCCAGTGGTACTTATATAATTGAATGAGAATAATGAACTTGAACATGAATTGACTGGTAAAGTGCAAAATCCTTCTTCCTTACCCAGAAGAGCTTCCTGTAGCAAAGGAGCCCAGAGATAAGCTGGCACTTCAGGGTGCAATTACCTTTTGCAGGGACCATGAGCAGAACCACAATGGGTGTGTTGTGAAGCACCATGCACCAAGTGCTGACGCCTTGCAAAAATCTTGCTAAGGTGAAGGCAGATGCGACTTCCCTGCAGGAGCCTGGGGTTGCCTGCACCTCTGGAGCTATCGGAGGTGGTAGAGATGATGGCCTGTGTGGTTATTGGCGGGGGGGGAGGGGGAAGAAAGGGAATAATTATTGCGCCTTTGTCCTGGGTACCCTGCTGCAAGGAACGATCAAATTTAAAGGGCTGGTTGTAGGCAAGGGGCCTCATTGTGGCAGGTGTAATGAACTGTAACATTGTGTATCAGCACAGTGCAACATGAATGTATAGAACTAACGGCACTAAAAATATAAAAAAGATTGTTCAATATTGTTCTTAGTGTTATTTTTAACATATAAAAGAAGTAAAGAAGCTCTAGAGATGAGTACAAAATGTCTTGCCGTGGTTCATCTCGAGCAGCTGCAGAGCACAGGACTCTGATATCTGGCCTGTTCGCAGGGTCACCGACTGAGGCAGACGTCAATTGTTGCTGGAAGATCATTAACTTAGTGGAAAACAGTCTTTGGTCTGCACAAGACCTGTTGTTTCTCCAGTACAAGACGTCCATGAGGGAATACTGCTGACATTCCAGGCTGAAGGAGTATGTGCTGAGCAACTCTCTTCGTGCATCCAACGCTAAGGCATTGGGAATGGGGGTGGGGGGGAGAAAAGGAGGATTGGGAGGAGGAGTGAAGTTTTGGGTCCTTCTTCTGCATCTCAGTGAGGGACTAAGGCCTGCAGAGAAGACCCTTAAACATTTGAAGTTTGTCTCATCCCAAGAAGCTCTGAAAACAAAATATGCGAGAACTAAGAATGCATAGAACTGATAACACTGAGGATTTATGGACTGAACAACACAGAAAAATAGGGTCATGCACTGTTTTTGTAGTTCTTGTAAATAAATAAATAACTCTCTCTGTCTCTCATGAATAAAGTTTATTAATAATTTAAAAATGTGCAGCCCATTACACATTAAATGTGTGGAATTTGCATTAAAACCACCATGAACCAACCTCGAGGATTTTGTTATATCTCCTATTGTATTAATGTAAAGTAGGTGGAGCGTGAGATGGGTGATGAAAATATTCAATTGAAGGTCTTGAAAGATGTGCATTCAAACATTTTTAAGAATAAAGTGCATGTAGCCAAAATAAATTTGCCCTACCTACTCTGATTGAGGAGGTGCGCTGAAAGCAAATGGACCTGTCTTCAAAAATCACTCGTGCACCCTTTCTAATGCCTCACCCTCCTCTCCACAGGGTTGTCCTGCCTTGGAAGGATTTTACCCAACTCTGAAAGCCCAATTCATCCACATTCAACCTCTGAAGGTCCACCAAGGCAGAATTTGGGGCCTAAGTAGTTCCCCACTTTCTCTTCAAATGTGAAGAATTCTATTTGTTACTGTTCATTAGTGTTTTATGTCTACCATTCAATTTATTGTTAAGGTTGCACCTTTCAACTCTTATAATATTTTACCATTTTACTAAGTGGGATACATCCCAAAGTTCAATGGCAATCACTTTCCAAACTGATTGATTGAGATAGCATCCACCATTAACTCATTTTAAAAATCTCTTTTAAAATTTGGATATTTCAAAAACTGACAATTTCATGTAAAGTTACAAAAGTTCTATTATCTCCCAAAAATGATCATTGCACAATTTGCATTTCACAATGATGGATCAGTTAGTGTTTCCAATTTTTTTTTCCTATCTTTTCCATACCCATAAACATCTCACAAGTTATCCACTCATCCACCCCCTGCAGCCACCATCCTTTGTGGAAGAGTCTGTTTGCTAATGAGGCGGGACGGGAGAAGGTGCTTCTGGCTCATGAATCTCGAACTGCCCAATTACCCTCCCAACCCCATCTCATTTAGGAGTACCTGAAGAAAACCCACACAGGTCAAACTCCTTTCAGAAAGTGCCAAATTCGAAGCCAGGTCGCTGCCCCTGTAATAGCATCCTGCTATCTGCTATGCTATCCATGCCACCAGTTTTTTCATTAGCCTTGTTAGCTACCTCAGAACCCAGGATGCCAGAGGGGAAATAAGTCAACCTGAGGCTCTACAATTCAACCAACCTAAATTGCATTTGATGTTTCTTGGAAGTGGAAGTGATTTATGGCAGTAAAATGATTGATGTTAACAGAGATCAAGTAAAGATCTCACTATATTTAGCATGAGCTCTTGATTGCAGAAAAAAAGAAAATTATTGGGCTAAATTTCTTTTCAAAACTAAGCTATTGTGCCAACAATGACATACTTTGGACAACCCTTTTCAGAGCCTTCTGTCAGACTCCATATCGAGCTCGAGTTTTCAGTCCATGCTAGGGTTCAACCGTGGAGCTTCATTTGAAAACTATTGTACCTAAATATTGATGTTGATAATATTACGAATGAAGTTTGGTTTGGGGATGGAAAAAGTGAGGATGGATTGAGTGGAGAAAGTTTATGGTTGGAAAACATGTTTGACTTCTTTTGAAAATCTTCCAGATGAAGAAGAGGATGGAATTCCATCCGACATAATTTATGGTTTCTGAAAGATTGTTGAATTTGATTCTACACACAACCATAGACATTGGATGAGATTTGAATACAAATCTGGCTAAATCGTAAAGGATTCTGATGAAAGACGACTTGTCCAAATGGCAAGTGCATTGCGCTCGTGTACAAAGTAAAATATTAAATCTCAGTTACAATCTGGATTCGCGAACCCATACCATATTTTTCAAATGATGTGAACATAAATATTTTCACAGAAATCATGGTGCATTTGAGGATTCAAATATTTATTTGAAATTGTCATGCCAGTGGAAAATTAAATTTGATATCATTAAGTTTTGCATGGGGCCTATGATAATCTTTGACACGTGTGCAAAGTGGATGGGAAAAAAAAATTACGTGACTTGGAGGAATAGAAAAGGATTAGGATGGTACAGTGTACCCATTGGTCAATCTTTTGCTTCATAGCCCTGGGGATCAGAATTTGATGCTGACCTCTTGTGCTATATGAATGGAGTTTTCGTGTTCTCCCTGTGATCTCTTCAGGTAGTTTCCTCCCACATCCCAGTATTTATGGGTTGGGGGGGGGGGGGAGGGTGTTCCTGGGCCACTGAATTGTGTGCAGGCAAATGGGAGAGTCTGGTGGGACTTGAAGCAAATGTGGAGAGAATGAAGTAGAATGAATGCAATTGGTATTTGATAGTCCACATGGATTTAGTCGGGCAAAGGACTAGTTTTTGTGCTGCATAATTCCTTGACATTAAAATTAATTTTGGAGTACAGTAAAGCCCCTAGTGTCCAGCACCTAAGGGGATCAGTAGATGCCGGATAAGTGAATTTTCCAGATGTTTGACAATGCTTGTTGCGTGATTGGCTAACTAACAGCGAGGTGCGCCAATTTTAAACTTCCATTTTTTTATAACTATTATGCAGTTTTTTTTCCTGGCTGCTTGAGGCTGCCACCTGCTTGAATTCTGGATAACAGGACATTTTACTCTATCTCTGTGTATACAAGATGGCAGCAACTTTGAAAAGTGTGTGAATTAATTGCCAGCCTCTAAATGGCAGACAGTGAAAATGACACAATCGTGACTGTACAATATTTTGGCCAGACCACATCTATTATATTCTGCCCAATCTCATTACTGAAATACAAAAGGGACTGAGAAGTATTGGAATGCAGAAATTGATTTCAAGTTCAAAAAGAGATAAAATATAAAGGCAAGACAGTTAAATCTCATGGTGCAAAATGAGAAAAAGTGTTTACATGTTGATGCACATCAGATATTAAAGATTCACACATATAACAATAAACGACCTGGGTAATGTTACTGGCAGATTGGTTCAGATGCAAATGTTCAGATTTTCAATGGACAACTGGAGACAAGATAAGAGAATTTTGAGTATTAAATTTCAGTGGAGTTTTATTAGAATTTTTCTATGAATTGGGGCTGCATTTTGTGTTTTACTATTTGCCTAACAATAAAAGCAGTAATAATGTCCCAGTAGGAGCTTACACCTTTCATCTTCCTTCATGTTGCGAGGCCCCAGCCCAATGAGCTGCGGTTTTATCTTCTCTCGTGAAATATTCTGTCCAGTTCTCTTGAAAGCCATAATTACTCATTGGGCACTTCTCATGAACATTAACTTCTGCAAGTGTCAAAATCAATAAGGACTCCTGTGCATGATTTCTCTGCAGTGATTCTTGCTGGACATCATACCCTGTAAGAGCTTCAAGAAGTCATGGGATTAGACCAGTTGATGATTATTTTCTCTCTTGGCCTCTTCACCCAACTTCTCCGAAACTCCCCCTCCCCCCAGTAATGTGGTAACGTTTAGCATTTGAGTGAAACACAAAAGTCTGATTGTAGTAGAAATGCTGGAGGAAATTGTCAGGTCTCGCAGAGTCCATGGGGAGGTACAGATAGGCTACCGACATTTTGGGCCTGCCCCCTTCTTGAAGGTATAAGTGAAAAGCAGGCAGTTGCCTGAATTCAAAGGCTGTGGAAAAGGAAAGCAATGGAAGGGAGAGATGGGGTGGGGGAGTGCAGATCAACAGACAAAAGGTGTTAATTGGACAAGGTTGGGAGGGCATGAGAGAAAAAGTGAGAATTGATAAGGGGATGGGTGACTCTCAATGTGGAGATGGGGAATAGAAAAGGGAGAGAACAGAGCTTGATGAAAGGAGTCATAGGGCTAGACGGGGGTGTGTGGCTATCGCAAACCAGAGAAGTGGATGTTAATGCCATTCAGTTGGAGGGTGCCCAGTCATAAGATGGGGTGTTCTTCCTCCAATTCGCAGGTGGTCTCAGTCTAGCAGTGAAAGAGACTATGAACAGACATGTCAGCAAGGGAATGGGGTGTGGAATTGAAATGGGTGACCTCTGGAAGATCCCCGCTATTGCGACGGACAGAGCTGAGGTGCTTAAAGAAGTGATCTCCCAGTCTACAACCAGTCTCTCCAATGTAGAGGAGATTACAATGGGAGCATCAGATGTGGGAGATGACTCCTGAAGATTCACAAGTGAAGCACCTCCTACTTGGGGGGGCCCTCAACAGAGATTAGGGAGGCAGTGTGGGTGCAAGTATAGCACTTCCTGAGGTCACAGGGATAGGTTAAAAGGGAGCGATTGATAGGAAGAGAGGAGAGCATGAAGGGACCGGTCCCTGCAGAAAGCAGAGAGGGGAGGAGAAGGGAAACTGTGTCTGCTGGTAGCAGAAATGGCAGAATTGATATGTTGGAAGAGGAGGCTGGTGGGGTGGTAGGTGAGGACAAGGGGAATCCGGTCCTTGTTGCACGTGGTTCAGGATGAGCCAGGGTAGATGTGTGGGTAACGGAGAATGTGCGAGTGGGATCCGAGTTGGTAGGGGAGGGGAAGCCACGTGTTTTGAAGAAGAACGTCTCAAATGATGGCCTCCTTCTTCGCATTTTTTTTATCTATGCTACGGAATCTAACATTTTTTAAACTACAGCATATATTGATTAAATTGAAATAGGATGTTAATTATGCCATGATTTTCATGAGTTAAAAAATGTCTTGGAATCTGAATGTTTCTTTACTGGTTACAGTGTGAAACAGTTAAAGTGCAGAAAGCAATCTTTGCTGGACAGAGAGAACAGAAGCAAAGTTCTTGGCAGCTGACCAGCGGCATCATGGTCTGGTATGGAAACACCAATACTCCTGCAGAAGATATTACAGGCAAAACCCTCTCCACTATTGAGTACATCTTCAGGGAATGATGCTGTCAGCAGCAGTGATCGTCAACCACCCTGCACATGCTCTATTCTCCCTGTTGCCTCTTGAAAAGAGGTCGCGGTGCCACAAGACTCACACCACCAGGTTCAGGAACAGCTGCTACCCATCCACCATCAGACTCCTCAACAACAAACTCAATCACGGGCTCGTTTAAGGACTCTTACTTGTGCACTTTAAAACATTTTTCTTTTTGATCTCGCTGTATTGCAGTCAGTTTGTTTGCCTTCATTATCTTTTCTACAGTTCTTTATTTTACACTCTGTACAGTTTTTTTTTGCACTACCAATTAGTGGTAATTCTGCCGAGCCCGCAGGAAAAAGGAATCTCTGGGTTGTATGTGATGTGTGTGTTCTCTGACAATAAATCTGAAATCTGAATCAGGTTGATAGGTTCTTGATTAATAAGGGTGTCAAAGATTGTGGGAAAAGGGCAGGAGAATGGAGTTGAAAGGAAAAATATATCAGCTGTGATATGAATGGTGGAGAAACTCGATGGGCCAAATGGCCTAATCCTGCATCCAAGTCTTGTCTAATCAGGAAAGGAGGCAAAATGCTTGATCCAGGGTAACCCAATGCCTTTTTGCATCATTTACAGCCTGCACTTTCAGCAAATGTGTGAGCAAACAAAATATTGCTTAAATATGCACAACTAACTCCACTGAAGCCAAATTGTCTGATGGGACAAGTCAAAAGATGCCTTGATCCATCAGAGTCTGGCCTCTCATTTTGATTTGTTCATCTTTTCAACTTATTTCCACTCAAAATTCCTGTGGCCGCATTTATAATCGAAACTGCCCACAAAAACTTGTCAGCCTGTAATTATACCTCCCACTAATGGCTGCAGGGGATCCACAGGTTGGAGGATGTAATTACAGTGTGACATGGTTACAAAGGCAGTTTCTATTTTAAATCTGAACATGGGAATTGAGGGCAGAATGCTTGACTCAAAATCGGGAGTAAATTGCACCTTGGTCAATTTTTTTTCTCCTCTAACTCCACTTTAACAGAAAGCCACACTTGGATCTTGACCCCCTTGGGAGACTCCCTGTGGGAGACTGTTTATGTTCATTTATTTAAATTTGAGGAGGTAGTTGTGGGTAGAGGCTAAGGAAATACATATTGCCCAGACAGATCTCCGTAACTGGATTCTGGACTTCCCAAAGGAAAGACCACAGTCTGTCCAGGTCAGTAGCGCAACATCGAGCACCATTGCGCTGAGCACTGGTGCACCTCAGGGCTGTGTGCTCAGCTCACTCCGGCTCATGCTTCTGATCCACCCAAGGCTGCATCCCTAGATCCAGCTCCGACAACGTCCATCAAGTTTGCAGATGACAATAGTCGGCCATATCAGCAATGACGATGAGTCGCACTCCAGAGAAGAGGTGGAAAATTTTGTGAAATGATGCGAGAGTAACAACCTGAGTTTGAACATGAACCAGATGAAGGAGATGATTATGCAGTTCAGGAGGACCCTCCACTACACATCAACAACTCTGTAGCAGAGAGAGTGGAGAGCATTGATTTCCTTACAGTTCACTTTAGTGACCTATTGTGGAAATTCAACATCTCCTCACTTGTCAGGAAGGTGCAACAGCGACTGCACTTCCTGAGAAGACTGAACCGGGCAATGCTACCAGACACCATTATGTCAGCCTTCTATAGGAGCTCTATTGAGAATGTCCTAGCCGGATGCATCACAGTGTGATACAGTTGCTGCAGAGAAATGGATTGGAGGTCAATCCACAGGACCGTAAGGGTGGCAGAGAGGATCACTGGAGTCTCCCACCCCCATCAACGTGATCTACAGGGATCGTTGTCTGAAGAGGGCGTGCAAAATTATTGAGGACCCCTCCCATCCTGCACACAACATCTTTCACCTGCTCCCTTCAGGGAAGTGATACAGTAGTATCAGAGCCAGCACCGCCAGGCTGAGGAACAGTTTCTTCCCACAGACTGTGAGAATTCTGAACGACAGAAGGAAATTCTCACACTAACTATTCGAGACTCTCGTATTTATGAAACCATATTTATTTATTTATTTGTACATAAAATTACCCATCCTGCATGTGTATTATTTGTCTGCATGTGTGTTATGTCTGGTTGTGCATCTGCGTGTTTTGCCCCAAGGATGGGAAAATGCTGTTTCGTCTGGTTATACTTGTACAATCAGATGACAGTAAATTTGACTTGATAATTATGGGAGAGGGAGGTGGAAATATGTGCACTCATGTTCATTCTATTGCAGTCTGGTAGACCAGTTGAAAATATGGCTTGGTGTCACTTCAAGAGATTGCCAGAGAGGACTGCATTTGTCCTTTAATCCTTGCTGTCTCTTCTGTACTTGATGATTTTGCTGGGGTGTCTAGGGAGGGGTAGTACCTCTGGTGGGAGAGGGGCCTGTTGTGCCCTTTTCAGGCAACTCATCCACCTTTGGTCTCCACCTGACACTCAGCTCTCACCTGTGGCTCCGCGCATAGCGGCCACACCCCAGTAAACCATCTTGGTGGACGGGCTAAACCAGGTGAGGGTAGCCGATGCGTCTTCGACCCTCAGTGAGGTAGGGGATCTGTATATACCAGCTTGTGAAGTCTGGCCCTGGTGGATTGAACGGAAGAGACCGAGTAATGGTCCAATGGTCAATAAGGCAGGTCCAGCAGGCATGGTGGAGCGCTAAGAGCACAAGACACTTGGATGTCCTGGTCATCCACTGCAGCAAGAGAGGACTCCAGCCATTAACAGTTGCCTGTGCCACTGGGTCAAGGTCTCTTCTGCTGAGAGAGTGGGATCGCCCTTGTATAAAGGCTGTTCCACTTAAAACTCCATCATGCACAGGTTTTTGTTGCACGATTCATCTCAGTTAACCCAACTCATCAAGTCCTGAGGCGAAGGGGGAGAGTGGTGAAGCTCCAACAGGTGGAGATGACCACTGGCAGTTGTTGTCACAAACCTGCATGTAAGCGGCCTTTGGACCAGTGGTCGTTCATCTCTGTACCTGGGACAGGAGAGATGTCCAGCAGCATCCAGGGCGACTGGGCAGTCTTTTGTAGAAAAGGTACCCCAAACATTGCCTGCCCCTCAACAGCACCTGGCTAGCTAACCACAGCTGGCAGATCATCTCTTTAGCGGTCGACAAACAAGAAAAATAAATGAAAAAAATCTTTTTATTTGGAGCTTGGAATGTCTGCCCCTTGCTAGATAGAGACAAGGTGGAAGGTTGGGGTCAGGTCCCATTGGATGTCAGCGCACTATCTGACATGAGCTTCACAAGTTGGGGGCGAATGGTACTATACTTCAACTAAACTCATCCAACCCAATGTAGCAATGGACAGGTGCAGACATGTTCACTCCATGACACTGAGATAGCACAAAGTTTCCCTTCCAAATGCTGACAACTTTAAGTTCTTCTGCATGTCACCATATTATCATCAGCTGGCACAAGTAATTGGCTTCAGGAAAAAAAAAGCAAAATGTGGAATGGAAGTGGATTCTACATGACCTGCCTGATCCAGAAAATTACTGGGTGTAGCACTTCCACCTTGCACCATGTTTGACACAGTAAACATACAGCTCTCAACCTACCTGTAGGTGGCTGTGTAGAGAATGGTGGCTGATTGGGAATATAATCATCAAATAGCCCAGAGGAAATCACAATCTATGGACCCCCCACCCCCCCCACACACAGTCATTTGTAGAGTCACAGACAGCAAGCAGGAAGCGTACAGGAGTGAGATTCATCAGCTCATTGAGTGGTGTCACAATAACAACCTTGCACTCAAAGTTAACAACATTAAGGAGCTGATTGTGGACTGCAGGAGGGGGCAATCAGGTAAACACGAGCCAGTCCTCATCACGGGGTCAGCAGTGTTAAGAACTTTGAGTTCCTGGGTGCCAACACCCCTGAAGATCTGTCCTTAGGCCTCCGTGTCGACGCAATCATGGAGAAGGTTTGTCAGCAGCTATACTTCATGAGGAATTTGAAGAGATTTGGTATGTCCCCAAAGACTTGAACATTTCTTCAAGGGCACTGTGGAGAGCATTCTGACTGATTGCATCACTGTCTGGTCAATGCACAGGACAGGAAAAAGCTACAGAGAGTTGTGAACTCGACCAGCACTATCACAGGCACGAGCTTTCCCTCCATCGATGACATCTATAAGAGGTGACCTCTTAAGAAAGCGGCCTCTATCCTCAGGGACCCTCACCACCCAGTCCATGCCCTCTTCAAGCTGCTACCATCAGGACGGAGATACAGGAACCAGAAGAAGGACATCCAGCATCGTGGGTTCTTCCCCTCTGCCATCAGATTTCTGAATGGACAATGAACCACCTCACTTTCTTTTCTTATTATTGCTTTTTAAATGCCATTTCTAGCAATCTCTGCACCTGTAATGCTGTCGCAAAACAATAAATTTTGTGACCCATCCGTGACATTAAATTCTGATCCTGCAAGTCAGTCCTGCAATGTAACATTTTAAGATTTTGTGCAATGAAATGAACCTATTGCCATGGAAGTAGTCTACAAAATGTATTTTCTTAATGAACAATTTTATGTTTCTTTCACCCAGCCTTTTAGATTATTTTTGCGCTGAGAGCAAATGTCAGCGCTGACATCTTATATCAATACTGACTCTAAAAATGATGCACAATATCATTCAAACTGCCAGATTTCTTTTTTATATTTTCAGTAAATGTTTTAATAGATATACCTGTTACAGATGAGTCCATGTACATGCTAGGAAAGTTAAAAGATGAAGAAAAAAGTAAACTGCTGGAAGAACTCAGCAGTATTTCAGCGGCTATGGAAGGCAAAAGGAGGGGTTGATGTTGTGGGTTGAGACCCTACATCTGTCCCGACACACATTGGAGCACCTGACCAAAAGCAACAGGAAGCAATAGGTTCTGAGCAACATCTTAAAAAAAAAGTAAGTGAATTCGAGAGACTGGGAGCTTCAGGCATAAGATTCCAGGGACTGCATTGGCAAAGGTATAACCTTAAGTGAAGAGTCAAAATAATCACAAAAGGACAAGAGGGCCAGAAATGGGCCAATGCAGTTTAGTCAGAACATTGGAAGGTTATCCATTGTATCAACATATTTTAATATTAATTGTATCTGAGTGCCAGGCTGCGAATAAATCAGCTGTTGGACGGTACTTATTCCTGATTAATTGCTGTTTATGATACATTAGTAAATTGATTCTCTTCAATATTATTCTCAACTTGAGATTACTTTATTAAATTTTCGGCTGACTCACTTAATCATTTAAGGGAGCTATATTTAAATTGATTTCCATTGCACGGCAATGCATTAATTTTGTTTGGTGTGGTCTCAAAACATATCGTTTGATACTTGCTGGGATAAATGGGCTTTTCCTCTTGAAATGTTTTTCAATGATCATTTTGCCGACAAGCATGGCAAGCCATGAAATGTAATCAGCTTTGATCCTTTTTATTGCTTTTCCACAGTTGGCTTTATTCTCTGCCACTCAATACTACTTCCTCGTGTGTATTAAGAGCCGCCTAATTTGCTGCCGAGCAGAAATTGCAATGTGTGCATAAAGAATTAAGTCTGTGTTCATGGTCAAAGGGAGATCAGAATTGAGTGTTTCCTTTCATATTTATAATAATGTGTTTTTAATCAAATGATAGGATAGCCTAAATTAAAGTTCATTTTAATCTCCAAGTGGATTTTTTTTTAAAAAAAGCAGTAAGTTGGACCTTGCCTTTACCATTGCCTTTTGGCATGCAAACTTTGCTGACATAAAGATCAGATTTTGGATTTATTGTCCGAGTGCATTCATGACATCATATGCAACCCTGAGATACTTTTGCCTGCGGGATTTTTTCTCTTCTTAAAGATGGGAGTTATTGACAGCAAAATATTAGCATTGACATCTCTCCCAAGACGGAGTTGGCAGACATGGACCATGTTAAAACTATAAGGTCCAAACATATGCTTCACAGCTCCTCTTAAATAAATTCCTGAGCCTCCAATATTGAAGTAGAAGCTCTGGGGGCAAATCTACAGGCATTCGGGGGGGGGGGCGGGTGGGGGGTGGGGGGAGACTCTCTTTTGCTTCTTTTTCTCTGACTGTAAGAACTATAAGAGGGGCTTTGGCAATTTTTGCCGGTGATGAATCTGTCTGCCTTACAGCAGGCAAAAGGGAATTTCATGTAATAGGGCACTGTTTTATTACTCTGTCAATAAATTGAAACTTGAAGTCTAAAAGCTTACATGTGCTCAAGCCTGAAATGTTGGTTATGTTTTTTTATCTTTGCTACATAAAATATGCTGTTTGACCTATTAAGTTTCTCCAGCATTGTGTTTTTACCTCAACCACGGTGTTTGCAAACTTTCATGTTTTACTCCTTTCCACTTGTTATAAGCCAGATGTTTAATTTGACCCATCAGGAATAAGCCTTTAACAATCACAATGGAGTGCCCATGCTTGATAAAAACAATGGGTATTTTGTAATGAGCTAATGGTGGTTGAGGTTTTCAACTGTGTAATTCCAACCGTTCACACAGCTCACACTGACACATCCATCAAGGTCCATTTTCAAAATGCACCAAAATTGGAAACTGGAATTGGGAGCTCTTCCCAACCTAATGCTGCAAGCACGGTAACTACTCAATTCACTCCTTCCCTCTTGGAACAATCTCAACACCCTCGACAACATTTAGAAGGAGGGGAGGGGAAAACAAGTCATCATTTGACCAATTCCACTGCTTATCCTTCCTTGTGGATTGGGCAAGAACCTTTACCTACGAGGCCATTAAGACAGAGGTCACCCTTCTGATTTCCAATTTAGTCTGAAATGTTCCCATTCCCGGTTTCTGACAAGATACCATTGAGTTGTCTTCTTCCTGAATCCTGGCTTCCCCTCCTGACAGACTCTTTAATTCAGAGGTGGCCAACCTTTTTAATTTTTAGTTTATACAGCATGGTAACAGGCCATTTCCACCCACGGGTACATACCGGGGATGTAGGTTAATTAGGCGGCACGGACACATGGGCGGAAATGGCCTGTTACCATGCTGTATGTCTAAATTAAAAGGTTGGCCACCCCAGCCTTAATTGAATTTCATTATTTCCTACACCTCTACTCTTACCCTCTCTCCTTCCTCAACAGAGCAACAACTGACTTCCCTGAACTGGACCTTCAGTACTAATACGATTACTGGTGAAACCAAGTCTGCTCTTGAGCTGCTGGGCTACTGACTCAAAGCTGCATGTAACAATGTTCAAATGTAGTGTCAGTGTACATGCAGGTACATGATATCACATACAACTCTGAGATTCTTTTTTCCCTGCAGACAAGACAGAATTTCTACTTATTGGTAACTGTAAATTGTACTCAAGAAAAAAAAGTACACATACAAAAGAGAGAAATGTAAGCTGACGAACTGCGCAATTTAGAAAAGACTGAGTCATAAATAATGTGCCAACTAAGAGCCAACTAAGAGACTCTGAATTCGTTTGGAAGTCTAATTGTGGAAGGGGTTGCAACTGTTCCTGAAACTGGTGGTATGAGTCTTGTGGCACCACCACTTCTTTCCTGGTGGTGACAACAAGAACAGATCCTTGGTACTGGGTGCTGACGTGCACTAGCTCACCATTATGTCAACTTTCCATTGGAGCTGTATCGAGAGTGCTTCGCCCAGCTGCATCACAGGGTGGCACGGTTGCTGCAGAGAAATGGATAGAAGGTCCATCCACAGGACCACAGGACCACAAGAGTCTGCCTACCCACTCCCCGTTGACACGATTTACAAGGATCGTTGTCTGAAGAGGGTGCACTAAATCATTGAGGACCCCTTCCACTATGCACACATCTTTTGGCTGCTCCCGTCATGGTAGAGATTAAATGCTGAATAACTGAAGGAACTGCTCACACTAACTATCCAAGACTCTCATATGTACAAAGCAACATTTATTTATTTATGAGTTGTATAGATGAAATACTTGCCCCTGCATGTGTATTGTTTGTCTGTATATGTGTTTATGTCTGATTGTGTGTCTGCATGTTTTACTCCGAGGACTGGAGAATGCTGTTTTGTCAGGTTATACTTGTACAATCAAATGAGAATAAACCTGATGTCTCTGTTTATTGCATTTTGGGTCAGTTTAATTTCTTGACCTGAGGAGGGTTTCTACAGGCATATTAAGAGCAAAAGGATAGTAAGGGGTAAAATTGGTCCCCTTGAAGATCAGTGTGGTCAGCTTTGCATGGAGCCAAAAGAGATGTGGGAGATCTTAAATGGGCTTTACTTTTCATCAGTATTCACTTAGGTAACAGGCAGAGTTTTGGGAAGTAAGGAAAACAAGCACCTAAACAGATTAAAGATGAGGAAGTTCTTGCTGTCTTAAAGCAAATAAGGGTGGATAAATCCTTAGGGCCTGACAAGATGTTCCCTCAGATCTTGAGGGAGGCTAGTGCAGAAACTGCAGAGGCACTGGAAGAAATGTTTAAAATATTCTTAGCCACGGGTGAGGTGCCAGAGGATTGGAGGGTAGCTCACATTGTTCCATTGTTTAAAAAAAGGCTCCAAAAGTAAACCAGGAAATTATAGACCAGAGAGCCTGGCATCAGCAGTAGGTAAATTATATAAAATTATATGGGTAGCCAGGAATTGATTAGGGCTAGTGAACATGGCTTTGTGCATGGTAGGTCATGTTTAACCAGTCTTATAGTTTTTTTCAATGAGGTTACCAGGCAATTTGATGAAGGAAGGGGTATGGATGTTGTCTATGTGGACTTTAGTAAGGCCTTTGACAAGGTCCCACATGGGAGGTTAGTCAGGAAGACTCAGACGCTAGGTATTCATGGGGAAGTAGTGAACTGGATTTGACAATGGCTGGATGGGATAGGCCAGAGTGTAGTGGATGGATGATTACTTCTTAGACTGAAGGCTTGTGACTAGTGGTGTGCCTCAGGGGTCGGTGCTGGGGCCATTGTTGTTTGTCGTCTATATCAATGATCTGTATAATGATGTGGTAAATTGGATCAGCAAGTTTGCAGATGACACAAAGATTGGAGGTATTGTGGACAGAAAAGGTTTTCAAAACTTGCAGAGGGATCTGGACCAGCTGGAAAAATGGGATGAAAAATGGCAGATGGAATTTAATGCAGACAAGTGTGAGGTGTTGCATCTTGGAAGGGTAAAATAAGAAAGCCCGTACATGGTGAAAGGTAGGGCACAGAGGAGTGTGGTAGAACAGGGGGATCTTGGAATACAGATGCATACCATATATTTTGATGTATAAGTCGACTGGCAGATGCAAATCCCCATTTTAATGGTTTTATCATATATCAGGTGAATAAGCTGACCCCTAAAAATTGCTTTGATGAGCTGTTGGGCTTTGGCTGGTTGTTATCACAGAGGCTCCAGCAAAACGACAAAAATATGAGCCAAGTTTTAAGTAATACAAGTGGCCAAGAAATCCAGTAACTATGCAGGAAAATTTGATGTATATGAGAAGTTGGTTAGAGATTGGAGAAAGAACAGAGACTTTAACGAAAAAATACCAAAAAGGCAATGCTCAATGAGAAAAGGAATAATTTGTTGGCCAGAGTTAGAAAATCACATTGCCAAATAGATACATGAATAGAGGCAAGATTGTTATATTGTCACGTGAAATAAAATAAGAACATTTGCACTGCAGAGGGCCATGTTGCACTCAGACCTCAGTAATGATTTTGAGGCTATGGTCGACTGGTGCAACCATTTAATGAACAGGAAAAATCTGGTATTTCGACATAAATTGATCAGAAACTACCAAAAGGTCTTGATCATAAAGTTGCACGTTTTCATCAATTTATTATATGGAACCAGCAGAAACACCAGTTTGCATTGGCAAATATCGGAAACATGGATGAAACCCCCAGGAATGTTAATGATAGGCAATAGAACAGTGGAATGGGATGGTGTTAAAACTGCGAATGAGAAGTACAGGCCATGAAAGGAGCAGGCCAACGGGGTGAAGGGAAGACACAATCTTCAAACACAAAATTAAACCTAAAGTAACATTCCCAGCAGGTATTTATGTACATTTTCATGAAAAAGGATGGATGGATGACAATGGTGTAAAACTATGGAGAGATCATTTGTGGAACAACTGGCCAGGAATTTGCTCAAAGAACAGAGTTTGCTGGTCTGGGATATGTTCATAGCCACTAACATAGAAGACTAAAAGGAGATTAGCACTACATAATACTTACATGGTGGGGTGGTTTGATGTCAATATTGCAACCTCTTGATATCCGCTTGAACAAGCTATTCAATGACCACGTGCGTGGGGAATAGAATACGTGGATGTTGACTGCACAAACCTTGTTTACAAAGGGTGGGGCAATGCGTGTTGCATCACTTGCATCACTCGATGTGCTGTGTAACTTCGTGCTCAAGGCATGGGACAAAGTTAAAGTAGAGACTCTGATAAAATCATTTAAACAGTGTAGTATCTCTTGTACAATTGATGATACAGAAAATGATTTATTGTGGGACACCGATGATGAACCTGAAGCCGCCACATCAGATATAGACTGGGACCCGTTTAAACAGTGAGAGGATGGATGTGCCTGTCGCCATCTTTGTCTCAGATGATTAAAGAGATTTTGAAGAATTCCAAATGTATCTTTTCAATAAAATTTTCAATGAAAACATGTTGTGGTTAGGTTTTTTTTTTGATTTTTCAAGGGTCAACTTGTACGCCGAATCGGGGGTCCAGCGGTTTTTGTGAGTTGAATTTCAGGTCTCAAAGATATATTTGGCATACAGGAAGATCCCCATTTTTTTTGAGAGACTTTTGAGGGTTTCAAGATTTGACTTGTATGGTAATTTTCTGAAAGTGGCACCACAGTGGATAGGGTTGCAAAGCGAGCTTTTGACACATTGGCCATCATAGATCCAAGTAGTGAGTACAGGAGTTAGGATGTTATGGTAAAGTTGTATAAAAAGTAAAACATGAAAATCTGTAGGCACCATGGTTGAAACGTCAGTTCTGTATTTTTACCTTTGCTATATATAAGACAGAATTTTTTTTTAAGACTGGAGAGAACTCTGCAATGGAGTTCACAGTTGTTAGTGTTTAGACTATAGTGGAAAACTACAGGGGAATCACACTGCTCTCCATTGCGGGCAAAATATTCACTAGGATTCTCCTTAATAGACTAATACCTAGTGTCACCGAAAATGTCCTCCCAGAATCACAGTGTGGCTTTCGCGCAAACAGAGGAACTACTGACATGGTCTTTGCCCTCAGACAGCTCCAAGAAAAGTGCAGAGAACAAAACAAAGGACTCTACACCACCTTTGTTGACCTCACCAAAGCCTTTGACACCATGAGCAGGAAAGGGCTTTGGCAAATACTAGAGCGCCTCGGACGCCCAACCCCCCCCCACCCCCCCCAAGTTCCTCAACGTGGTTATCCAACTGCACGAAAACCAACAAGGTCGGGTCAGATACAGCAATGAGCTCTCCGAACCCTTCTCCATTGACAACGGCGTGAAGCAAGGCTTCGTCCTCGCACCCCCTCTTTACTATCTTCTTCAGCATGATACTGAAACAAGCCAATAAAGACCTCAACAATGAAGACAGTTTTTACATCCGGTACCGCACAGATGGCAGTCTCTTAAATCTGAGGCGCCTGCAAGCTCACACCAAGACACAAGAGCAACTTGTCCGTGAACTATTCTTTGCAGACAATGCCACTTTAGTTGCCCATTCAGAGCCAGCTCTCCAGCGCATGACATCCTGTTTTGTGGAAACTGCCAAAATATTTGGCCTGGATGTCAGCCTGAAGAAAACTGAGGTCCTCCATCAGCCAGCTCCCCACCATGACCACCAGCCCCCCCATATCTCCATCGGGCACACTGAACTCAAAACGGTCAACCAGTTTACCTATCTCGGCTGCACCATTTCATCTGATGCAAGGATCGACAAAGAGATAGACAACAGACTCGCCAAGGCAAATAGCGCCTTTGGAAGACTACACAAAAGAGTCTGGAAAAACAACCACCTGAAGAAATACACAAAGATCAGCATGTACAGAGCCGTTGTCATACCCACGCTCCTGTTCGGCTGCGAATCATGGGTCCTCTACCGGCATCACCTACAGCTCCTAGAACGCTTCCATCAGCGCTGTCTCCACTCTATCCTCAACATTCATTGGAATGACTTCATCACCAACATCGAAGTACTCGAGCTCTCTTGGTGCCTGCCACATTGACCACTGCCAGTGGGCTGATATCGCCTCCAACCGTGCATCTTGGCGCCTCACAGTTCGGCGGCAGCAACCTCCATTGAAGAAGACCACAGAGCCCACCTCACTGACAAAAGACAAAGGAGGAAAAACCCAACACCCAACCCCTACCAACCAATTTTCCCTTGCAACCGCTGCAACCGTGCCTGCCTGTCCCGCATCAGACTTGACAGTCACCAACGAGCCTGCAGCAGACGTGGACATACCCCTCCATAAATCTTCATCCGTGAAGCCAAGCCAAAGATATAAGACACTTTTTAACCTGTCGAGTTTCTCCAGCATTGTGAGGTTTGAAGTTGTATTAGACATTGGTGAGGCCAAATTTGGAATATTGTGCGGAGTTTTGGCCTTCTAACTACAGGAAAGTTTCAATAAGATCAAAAGGGTGCTGAGAGGATTTTCTAGGATGTTGCCTGGATTTCAAGAACTGAATAATATGGAACGGTTAAACAGGTTAGGATTTATTCCATAGAGCGTAGAAGAATAAGGGGAGATTGTAGAGACAACAACAACCTTACTCACTATGTCACCAAAACTAAGGGGCTGATTGTTGATCATTGGCGGATCAGAAGTGGAGAGGCTGAGTAAATTTAAGTTCTTGGGAGTGACTATCTCAGAGGATCTTTCCTGGACCCAACACATCGATGGCATCATGAAGAAAGCACGTCACTGCCTCGACTTTCTCAGGAGTTGGCGGAGGTTTGGTATGACATCAGAAACCCTGGCAAATTCCTACAGATGACTGGTAGAAAGCGTGCTGACCAGTCTGGTATGGAAACACCAATATCCCTGAGTGTAAAGCCTTCCAACAGCTCAGGACTTCACAGGCAAAACCCTTTCTACTATTGAGCACCTCTACAGGGAGTGCTGCTATCAGAGAGCAGCAGCAATCATCAAAGACCCTCACCACCCTGCACATGCTCTGTTTTCTCTGCTGCCATCAGGAAAGAGGTCGAGGTGCCACAAGACTCGCACCACCATGTTCAGGAACAGCTGCTACCCCTCCACCATCAAACTCTTCAAGAACAAACTCAATCAGAGACTCATTTAAGGACTCTTGTTCACTTCAATGATTTTCTTTTTATTTCTCTCTATGTTGCACAGTCAGTTTGTTTACATTCATTATCTCTCTACTGTTCTTTGTTTACATGTTTTACTCTCTGTACAGTTTTTTTTGCACTACCAATTAGTGATAATTCTGCTGCACCCACAGGACAAAGAATCTCAGGGTTGTATGTGATAGTGTGTATGTACTCTGACAATAAATCTGATATGAGATTTGAAAGAGGCATTTAAAATTATGGGGGATAGACAAAATAAATGTGGATAGGCTTTTTCCACTGAGGGGAGGTGAGATACAATCCTGAGGACAGGGGTTAAGAGTGAAAGGGGAAAAGTTTAGGGGGAACATGAGGCGAAACTTCTTCACACAGAGGGTGGTGGGAATGTGGAATGAGCTGCCCGCTGAAGTGGTGAGTGCGGGTTCAATTTTAACATTTAAAATGTATTTAGACAGGACCATCGCCTTCCCAAGATCGTATTATATGGCGAGCTCTCCACTGGCCACCGTGACAGAGGTGCACCAAAGAAAAGGTACAAGGACTGCCTAAAGAAATCTCTTGGTGCCTGCCACATTGACCACCGCCAGTGGGCTGATAACGCCTCAAACCGTGCATCTTGGCGCCTCACAGTTTGGCGGGCAGCAGCCTCCTTTGAAGAAGACCGCAGAGCCCACCTCACTGACAAAAGGCAAAGGAGGAAAAACCCAACACCCAACCCCAACCAACCAATTTTCCCTTGCAACCGCTGCAATCGTGTCTGCCTGTCCCGCATCGGACTGGTCAGCCACAAACGAGCCTGCAGCTGACGTGGACTTTTTGCCCCCTCCATAAATCTTCGTCCGCGAAGCCAAGCCAAAGAAAAAAAAAGAAGAAAGAGACAGGTACATGGATGGGAGAGTTATAGAGGGCCATGGACTGGGTGCAGGTCAGTGGGGCGAGGCAAAATAAAAAGGTTTGGCATACACTAGAAGGGCTGAAGTGGCCTTTTTCTGTGCTGTAATGTTCTGTGGAGACCTGGGGATGGCCCAAGCGGCCAATACTGTGTCAACTTGCTTATTGAAAGTGGGAGGAAACCAGAACATCCAGAGGAAACCGACATGTTCAGAAGGAGAACATTCAAACTGTACAGAGAGGTCACTGGAAATCAGGACTAAACCTTAGTTAGAATAAATAAATGTAGCAATGATTAAATGAAGTTTTATGTCATTTGCATAAGCACAATGTACGAATGCAGTGATAGTCATACTTTCTTCCAGTTCCCATTATATGAGATAGGATACTTAACAGTGGGAAGGAGCAGAGGGATGCTGGTGACTAAATCTATACAGTTCTTGGGAGTGACTATCTCGGAGGATCTTTCCTGGACCCAACATGAGGTTGTTGATAAGACGGTTAAGAAGGCTTAAGGGATGCTGGGCTTCATTAACAGGGGGATTGAGTTCAAGAGTTGAGAGGTTATGTTGCATCTCTGGTGAGACCACATTTAGTGTTTTGTTTTTATTTCTGGTCACCTCATTACAGGAAGGATATGGAAGCTATGGAGAGGGTGCAGAGGAGATTGACCAGTATGTTGCCTTGTTTGGAAAATGTCTTTTAGGCAAGGTTAGCAGAGCTGGAACTTTTTTTCTTTGGAGCGAAGAAGGATGAGAGCAAAAGATTCGAAGAGGCATAGATAAGATAGACAGGAGCACCTTTTTCCCAGGGCAGGAATAGCAAACACCAGTAGACGTGTGTACAAAGTGAAGGTAGGAAAGTTTAGGGGAGACACCGCGGGTGGTTTTTTTTTATACATACAGTTGTGGGTGCCTGGAATGCCTTGCTAGGGATGGTGGTGGAAGTTGAAACATCAGGGGCATTTAAGAAACTCTGAATCAGGCACATAGATGAATGAAAAATAAAGAGTTAAGAGGTAGGAAGGGTTAGTTATTTTGGGTAGGAATATATAGGTTGGCACGATATCAAAGGCCTGTACTGTGCTGTAATGTTCTATGTTTTATGAAGCACACAAACAAGAATTGAATTTTAATTAAAACATAAGATACAATAGAGAGCAAAAAGATAATGAGTATAAAAGGAAGAGGAAAATGGATTGATAAAAAGATAAATGAATAAATGGAAAAATAAATGTATAAATCAATTTATACATGTCCATAGTTGGCCACTATCAGTAGTCCAGACAGATTGCTTTGATCTTGGTTAATGTCTTGAGGGAAGGTTTAAGAAACTGATAGCTGTTGGAAAAATATGTTCGTGATGATTCCACAAACCTTTCATAAACCTTTGATTAGATTTTGATTTTCTAAATGTTCTGCTAAAACTTTATTAATAGATACCAGTATTTCCATAAGTTGTGTAAGACCGACTACCCTGGGATTTCCTGCCTTCTGTCCCCCTGTTTTGTTAAATGTGAGAAAGACGTTTGCATGTTTCCAGTTCACTGCCGGCTTTGAGGAATGTGGAGCATTTTGGAGAATCGAAGCCAAGGCATCGTCATTTCAAAAATGTTTTGGTTGGCTGAAAGCCATTTTGAGATGTCCTAATATCACAAAAAATGCTGTATGATTTCAATTATAAAATGCAAAGTAGCATGGAAATAGAAAAAAAAGTTTTATTATCAAAGAAACATAATTTATTGTTTGCTGCTCTTTGGATTTCTATTACGTTTTTCAATGAATTTGGAGAATATAAACATATATTTTTGCTGCCTCTGTCAATACCTGTAGCAGAAAAGTGTGTTTGTGTGAGAGAAGGTGTGTTGGGGAGTGAGAGGGTGTGTTGGGTGTATGTGTGAGAGGGACTGTTGGGGTGGGTGTGTGTATGTGTGTGTGTGTGTGTGTGTGTGTGTGAGAGAGAGAGAGGGTGTGTTGGGGTGTGTGTGTGTGAGAGGGGTTGTTGGGGTGTGTGTGTGAGAGAGGGTGTGTTGGGTGTGTGTTTGAGAGAGGGTGTGTTGGGTGTGTGTGAGAGAGAGTGTGTTGGGGTAGGTGTGTGTGACAGAGGGTGTGTTGGGGTGTGTGTGTGAGAGAAGGTGTGTTAGTGTGCGTGTGTATGAGAGATAGGGTGTGTTGGGGTGTGTGTGAGAGAGGGTGTGTTGCAGTGTGTTGGGGTGTGTGAGAGGGTGTGTTGGGGTGTGTGCATGAGAGAGACGGTGTGTTGGGATGTGTGCATTTGTGAGAGGGTGTGTTGGGGTATGTGCATGTGAGAAGGGGTGTGTTGGGATGTGTGCGTGTGAGTGAGTGTGTTGGGGTGTGTGTGAGAGGGTGTGTGTGTGTGAGAGAGAGAGTGTATTGGGCTGTGTGTGAGAGGGTGTGTTGTGGTGTGTGTGAGAGGGTGTGTTGTGGTGTGTGTGAGAGGGTGTGTTGCGGTGTGTGTGAGAGAGGGTGTGTTGGGGTGTGTGTGAGAGAGAGGGTGTGCTGTTGTGGTGCGCTTAGCCAGAATCAGACACACACAAGGTAAAGACTGTACAACAGGCTTTAATACACAAAGACTTCCACAGAGCCAGGCTGGCTGTAGCTGCAGTAACTCTGAGTGAGTTTCGGGAGGCTGGCGCAGCCTTATAATCCCAGAGGGTGATTGACATTTGACCGGGTGGGGCTTGATCCCTTCAGGCTGACTAATTGACAGCCGGCCAGGTGTTGTCCTGTCCCCTTACACTCCTGCAGGTACAGAGGTTGCCCCCTGCAGTAGGCCGATGGTCTACCATCACAGTTGAGCTGTGTGTGAGAGAGGGTGTGTTGCGGTGTGTGTGAGAGAGAGGGTGTGTTGGGGTATGTGAGAGAGAATGGTGTGTTGGGGTGTGTTAGAGAGAGCAGGTGTGTTGCAGTGTGTGAGAGAATGGTTGTGTTGCGGTGTGTGAGAGAGGGTGTGTGTGCGAGAGAGTGTGTGTTGGGGTGTGAGAGAGAGTGGTTGTGTTGCGGTGTGCGAGAGAGTGTGTGTGTGCGAGAGAGTGTGTGTTGGGGTGTGAGAGAGAGTGGTTGTGTTGCGGTGTGTGAGAGAGGGTGTGTGCGAGAGAGTGTGTGTTGGGGTGTGAGAGAGAGTGGTTGTGTTGCGGTGTGTGAGAGAGGGTGTGCTGGGTTGTGTGCGAGAGAGGGTGTATGAGAGAGAGTGGTTGTGCTGTGTGTGTGAGAGAGGGTCTGTTGGGGTGCTGGGGTTTGCGTGCGCACTTCGATTGCTTTGTTTGTAAAGATTCCATTTTAATATTTGTGAAATGGGACCATTTGCTCCTTGGGCCTTGCCATATTTCATTTATGCAGTGAAAGCTCCCAAAAAAAAAGCTTTATTTCCATGGCAATTTTATTTAAATTTCACTTGTTTATCACACTGATCATCATGGATTGAACTGCATATCCTTTCCAGCAATTTAAAGTTTTTTTCTTTTTCCTGCTGAAATTGATTCATCTCAATTGTGGAAATCACCTCACAGGGGAGAATAGGGGCCTGACAATTATACTGTAAACTCGGCAACATTACTATGTTTGCACTGTTTTGACGGGCCTTTCTGGGTATTGCTGTACATTATGCTTTTGCAATACCTACTCTGTGGAAAGACAGTGTTTCGAGATGATTCAGTGTTTTTAGATGATGAAGAGCCATGCCAAACTGGTTACCTGAGGTACTCAGCATCAACCTTCTGGTACTCCCTTCGTCTGGAAATTGCTGCCTGTGGAGGCTATGATTCATGAGGGAAGATATTACAGAGTCATGTCATATGCTACTTGCAGATCCTCAGCCAAAACATCACAGGTACGGCGTTGCCAGCGACTCAGAAGTTCAGAGCTACAGACAGACGTTATGCCTCAGGGTCATTTTAATCTACCACTGGGGACATAGCAAGTCAGGATCAATTACCATTCCATGGATGTTTGAAGCAGACCGCAGATTGTATCATCTGCTCAACCATTCAACTTCATCGTCCGTTCAGACTGCCAACAGCAGCGATTAAAATGGCGTGATTTCCAGAGAAACACAGCGACTGCAGTTAATTCTGTTTTAAGCAGGCGCCTTTCAATCCTGGAGTTGTCCTAGACTACCGCGGGAAGCAATCTTTCTTCATCTACTCAGTCTATGCCTTTCAACATTTGGAATGTTTCAATGAGAACCTCCTTCATTCTCCCATTTTCCAATAAGCACAGGCCAAGAGTTGTCATATGTAAGCCTTCCATTCCCAGAATCATCCTTGTGGACCTCCAGTGAACCCCTTCCACCGTTAGCACATAATTTCTTGGATGAGGACCCCAAAACTGCTCACAATTCGCCAAGTGACGTCGCACCAATAATTGGGATCCCATGAGGAGCAAAAGGGAGAACCCAACTGAAGAGAAAACACAAGCTGCAAGGCAAGAAGGGGACTTATTCACATGCTGACAACATTAGCAGATCTCAGCCACAGTTCCAGATATGGGCTTACTGGCACCAAATCCAGAGTGAGTGGCAACACCTTGGGGGTGGGAGAGAATGCCAGCTAAATTCTGCATGGGAACTCGACTTGTACGAGACTCAAGGACAGGCCTGGATATACCTTTAGATCAGTGGTTCTCAACCTTTCTCTTTCCACTCACATACCACCTTTCGTAATCCCTTACTAACCACAGAGCTGGTTAGAAAGAGATACTTAAGGTGAAATGTGAGTGGAAAGAGAAAGGTTGAGAACCACTACTTTAGATGGTAAAACTTCCAAAAACAAAAAAAAACAAAAGTTTTTTTTTAAGAGAGCCATAACAGGCTTAAGAGACTTCAATGAGATGACTTTGGCAGAAGACCGACAGAGTTCTCAAAGAGAACAGTGAGAACATAAACATGGTGTGGGAAGTGGTGTGAATTTGAGAGAGCTCCCAAAGTTTCCAACTGTACGAGACTCATTTCATGCAAGGCCTTGGGGTTAATTTAGTGATTGGGCACTGCTGCCCAATGCACTGAGACGGCAGCAAATTAGAAGAATACTTTGCACAGTTTGGTGTGACATGATTAGATTTGGCAGGAACCACATCAAAAGAGGGAGAAATACCGCCTACTCAGTCACAAACCACTAATGTTGGCAGCCTTGCCCTGGTGCATGAACCCTTCGGCATGCATGGAATGTGTAGAAACATTTTTGTTTGGAGAGAATAGCACAGTGGGAATGGATATTAATAAACCTGACAGAATGATGAGGGACAGGAACAGAAGAAATAGTTCCAAGATGTACAGTTCACCAACATTCCAACATAACAAGAAGTTGTATTTATTGAGAAAGTGTAATCGTTACAGGGTCACTTAACCCTAAACGAGCAGAAATTGTGGAGCTCTACCAATTTCAATCAGAGGTCACGTGAGACTTTCTGGGAGGATCTGTATCAGCACAGCAAGCTATTGAAGATAACACGATGTTATTTAAAAAAAAACGCTATTGCACATTTGCTCAGACACCTGTGGAGAAGAAGTTGAGGAAAGGTTTGGAGGAATATTGTCCTGTGCCAAGCATCAACATGGCAGTGGTTCACAAGCAGGGAGGATCAGCAAAAGCACGTGATTCAAAACAGAATCAGAAGTTATGGATGATCCTGTGTCTGAGCATCAGGAATCGGGCTGTACCTGGATTCTAGGGATAAACCTAACACGTACCAGGATGGTCCTGACCCTCCTGATCAACCTTGGTCTGGGCACCAGGATCAACCTGGCCCTGTACCAGAGATCAACTTGGCCCTGTACCAGGGATCAACCTTGGCCTGGTTACCAAGGGGAAACATGGGCCTTGATTCCAAGGACCTAGAGGGAACTTTTGGCCAATTGGCCTTCATAAATCAAAGAATTGCATGCATGTGTTTGGATATTAAGTTGAAGTTGTATATGACGTTGGTGAGGGTAAATTTGGAGCATTGTGTGCGGTTTTGGTCACCTACTTACAGGAAAGATATCAATAAGATTGAAAGAGTTCAGAGAAAATTTACAGGAATGTTGCTGGGACATGAGGAGATGAGTTATAGGGAAAGGTTGAATTGGTTAGGAGTGAAGCACAGAAGTCTGCAGGCGATGTCTTGCAGCATCCATAGGAGATAAAGACATATTGGAGCCGTTTCAGACCTAAGCCCTTCTTCAAATAACAGGCAACGAATTAGCAAAAAACTGGAAATCTTGGAATAGACAGTTCTGGCCAGGGGAGGAGTCCAGGCCAACAAAATGTGTTAATTGGATATGATAAGGGGAAAAATGAGGATTGATTTTGTATGTGCGAAAGGAGTCAGAGGGAGAAGGGAGAGATGCGGAGCTGGGGAAAAGTGATGGTGGAAGAAGTTGGGGAGGGGGGTGGTTTAACGAAAGCCAGTGAAGTCGATATTACTGCCATCCGGTTGGAGGGTGCCCATTTGGAAGATGAGGTCTTGTTTGCGGGTGGTCTCAGCCTGGTAGTGCATGAGACCATGGCATACTTGTCAGCAAGAAAATAGGATAGGGAATTAAAATGGGTGGCCACTGGGAGACCCAAGCTATTACAGCAGACAGAGCCAAGGTAGTCAACAAAATGATCTCCCAGTCAGCACCCAGCCTCTCCGATGTAGAAGTCCTCTGGAGCAGAAAGATTTTATAGAGGTATGTAAGAGTATCAAGAGTATGCAACCAGGCTTTCTCAACTGAGGTTGGGTGAGATGAGAACTAGAGGTCATGCATTAAGGGTGAAAGATGAAATGTTTCAGAGGAATAATTCATGCTTCCATTTTCAATTTATTTTCATTTGAGTGGAACTGTCACTTTAAGAGAACAAATCAGGCTAAAAGCTACGGGAGATGGACTGTGAGCTGATAATAGACTGAGGACAGCAGATACACAATTTTGATACTTCTGAGTAGAGAGGAAGAGTCTGGAGGCACAGGTGCAGAGTCCATGTGACCAAGATGTTAAAGAAACAGTACACTATTTGCTTGTTGGGGGGGGGAATTTTAAGGAGACAGCACAGGAGCAAATGATCTTTTAGAAGGGATACTGTGCTGAAATGGCCTTGTGTAGTAATAGACAATTTGTCTGAATTCTCTGTATTATACGGTATGCCACGCTGTGACTCAAATGGAAGGTCACTTTGAACAGCTGACACACCATTGGGTTCTGGAAGGAATATTGAATTTCGGCGGACCCACGAGAAGGTTCTGAAAGGAGTACTGAATTTTGGCGGACCCACGAGAGGGTTCTGGAAGGAATATTGAATTTTGGCAGATCCACGAGAGGGTTCTGGCAGGAATACTGAATTTCGGCAGACCCATGAGAGGGTTCTGGAAGGAAGACTGAATTTCGGCTGACCCACGGAAAGGTACTCGAAGGAATACTGAATTTCAGCTGACTCACAAGAGGATTCTGGAAGGAATATTGAACTTCGGCTGACCCACGAGAGGGTTCTGGAAGGAATATTGAATTTTGGCAAATCCACGAGAGGGTTCTGGCAGGAATACTGAATTTCGGCAGACACATGAGAGGGTTCTGGAAGGAATACTTAATTTCTGCGGAACCACGAGAGGGTTTTGGAAGGAATACTGAATTTCGAATGACCCATGAGAGGGTTCTGGAAGGAAGATTGAATTTTGGCTGACCCACAAGAGGGTTCTAGAAGGAAGACTGAATTTCGAATGACCCGTGAGAGGGGTCTGGAAGGAAGACTGAATTTCGGCTGACCCACGGAAAGGTACTCGAAGGAATACTGAATTTCAGCTGACTCACGAGAGGATTCTGGAACGAATATTGAACCGGCCGACACATGAGAGGGTTCTGGAAGGAATACTTAATTTCTGCGGAACCACGAGAGGGTTTTGGAAGGAATACTGAATTTCGGCTGACCCACGAGAGGGTTTTTGAATGAATACTGAATTTCAGGGGACCCACGAGAGGGTTCTGGAAGGAATACTGAATTTCGGCAGACCCACGAGAGGGTTCTGGAAAGAATACTGAATTTTGGCTGACCCATGAGAGGGTTCTGGAAGGAATACTGAATTTTGGGGGACCCACGAGAGGGTTCTGGAAGGAATACTGAAGTTTGGCAGACCCATGAGGGGGTTCTGGAAGGAATACTGAAATTCGGCTGACCCATGAGAGGGTTCTGGTAGGAATACTGAATTTTGGCGGACCCATGAGAATGTTCTGGAAGCTTTGTGAGAATCACTCGTTTCATGTCCTCTGTCCAGGAGTAGGAGTGTTTTGATTGCCACCCATCTGAAAAGGACATTTCTCTGGAAGTACCTCAATAAGGACTTTGTGAGTTTACAACAATCTCTCACCCTGGTCTCTCCCGCCTCATTCGTAAATATTTTTTTGATGTACTTTGGACTACCTTTCCAGAATTAGACCTGAGCTCTAGTGGCTTGGGGTATTAAACACACATACACACACACACACACACACACACACACACACACACATTGTTGTAGATAAATTAGATAAACTGTTATACATTGTTAATGAATAATTTAAAATATTATTTCATATATAGCTCAGTCTGGGCTAATTTCTATTGCTGCTGCTTGATATATAACAGAAATATTAATGAGGCCTTCTTCATGCAAAGGGTGGTGAAAGTGTGGCACAAGGTTTCAGAGGAGCAGGTTCGATTTCAACAGTTAATAAATATTTGGATCGGTTCATGAATGGGAGGAATATGGAGGGTGATGATCAAGGTGCAAGTAAATGGGATGAGGTGGAATAAATAGTTCAGCATGGATTGGATAGGCTGAAGGGCTTTTTTCTCTGCTGTAGTGTTCTGTGGTTCTATGGATCACTAATGCCAATGTCAAGAGATGGCGCAGCTATCTTGAGCTGTAAAATTTGACTGATCATTCCTGTCATGGACCCCACCCAGATCTTACTCTCATTGGGGACAGACAAAAGCAGGTGAACTCAAGGGATTCCCAGTCAAATCTGCTTCTGCGTCCTGCCTTGTGAATGGACTGGCTTTCTAGCTTGGATAATAAGAAATGTTTGCCTTTTGAGACGAGTACCTTCCCTCAATGGCTTGGTGTATCATTGAACATAGAACACTACAGCACAATTCAGGACCTTCGGCCCTCGACATTTTGCGGACCCATATATTCCTTACAAAAAACTAAACCCTCCCTACCCAGTAACCCTCCATTTTTCTTCCATCTATGTGCCTGTCTAATGTTTCAGCCTCCACCACCATCCCCGGCAAGGCATTCCAGGCACCCACAACTCTCTGTGTAAAATAGGACTTACCCCTGATATTTTCCCTAAACTTCCATCCCTTTGCTTTGTACACACGTCCTCTGGTTTTCGCTGTTCCTACTCTGGAAAAAGGGACAGGCTGTCCACCCTAACTATGCCTCTCATAATTTCATAAATCTCTATCAGGTCTCCTCTTAACCTTCTACACTCCAAAGAGGAAAGTCCTAGCTCTGCTAACTGCCCCACGAGACTTATTTTCCAATCGAGGCAACATCCTCGTGAACCTCCGCTGCACCCTCTCCATAGCTTCCACATCCTTCTATGCAGGTGCATGGTTAATAAACAGATCCCATGATATATTTTCTTTTTCATTTAATTTTATCCATTCACCATGGTTATTGGAGACAGTTGGTCCATTGTGCGTAAGCTGTTCCTATGATTTTGCATTTTAGGGTGGGGCTTGTGGTGGTCCCAGCCACAGCAAGGCTGCTCCAGAAAGCCCCATCCATGTGAGGCGGAGCCAATGTGAGGTCGAGGTTTTTTTGTGCACTTCCTCCAAACTGAGTTCTTGCATTCGGTGCTCGCGATGCAGCCTCCTCGATATTGATGAGATAAAGCGTAGAGTCTGTGACCATATTGAGGAACACCTGTGTTTTGTCTTTTCAGTTTCCTCACCATCTTTCTCCCCTGCCTCTGTGAGGCCAAGTGCAAACCAAAAGAACAGCACCCACTTGGGTCACCTAAAACCCTGAATTTTCCAATTTCATTAATCCACACAGTCTATATTCATTTCTCACTTCCACCAGACCACCTTAGCCCCCATTGCCCTACTCATTACCTACAGCAATTACCCTTCCTCATCTGGTTCCATCTGCCCATCATCCTTCATTCATCTGGTTCCACCTATCCCCTACTAGCTTCTGTCTCTCACCCTTTCCTCTCGCGTCTACATGCTGGTTATTTATGCCCTCAGTCCTGATGCAGGGTCTTAATTCGAAATGTCGGCCATTCCTTTGCCTCCACAGATGCTGCTTGTCCAGCTGAATTCTTCCTGCAGTTTATTCTCTGCTCAATATGCGTCATCCATTCAGTAGCTAGATCCAAATCCCTCATTCAGATCAATGATGGTCGTTGTGTATTTTTCCTTTATTGACCTGCCTTAGTTCCTTAATCCCTGTACTAAACTTCTCCATTAGTGTAAGGAGTTGGAATATCCATTTTGCGTTGGCTTTCAAAAATTCTAAAGGCAGGGAAATAGGATATTTAAATGATCTTCATTTATTTGATTTAGTTCTGTAATTCTGGTGTGTCATTGTAGAATTATGTTAGTGAATCTATCCTACAAAACATTATGGCCCATGCTTCATCCCTGAAGAGCTGTGTCCAAAAATAAAGACAATACACTAAATAGAGCCTAACTAGAGCCTAATGCATCTAATCCATCAGTTTGTTTTCCTGCCCTGTGATGCAATGATTTATAAGGTGTTCCAATCCATTCAGCTCACTGCTAAGCACTTGAATCATTTTGCCTCACTGCACCAACCCTCCTTTAAGATCAAGCTCAGTTTAAAGTACCTCTATGAGCAAATGTTCAGTCAGGCCTCTTCACCTTTGCTTTGCCTTGATGTTATATTTGTTTTCTGATTACGTTGGGAGCTACCTCCTACGTTAAAGGTGTTGCAGAAATGGAGGCCATTGTTGGATGAGTTTACAGTATAGAGCAACACTCCTACCAGCAGAGATCTATCAAAAACCAACAAGGCGTCACTTCAGATTTTCCCATTTGACTCTCTAGGAATTTGATGACACACATGCAATATTTATAATGTAACATGTTGTGCAGGGTTTATTAAGCCTCGAGATGTTATTCATATACTTTCCTGCACTTTGAAGGAAAATATATCTTCCCAAAGCTCAATAATAACATGACACATCTAACATGAAGAGACATAAAAACAAAATATCACTGACTCTAAAAATCAAAAACTGAAAATTCTCGCAACATTGGGAAGCAAGGTAGCTTCTGTCAAGAGAATTAGGGATTTCCAGATAGAATGCCAAGGGAGATGTGGATTCAGTTACACAGATCTTTGAAAATAGCCACACCACTGGATATAATGGTAGAGACGGCAAATCATCTACTTACCTTCAATGAGTGAGGCAGTGAGTATAACAGTAAAGAAATCATGTCACAGTTACATAAAACCTTGACTGGGCTGAATTTGGAGCACTGTCTGCCCTTCTGATCACCCCATTGTAGGAAGGATGTGGAGGTTTTGCAAAGTGTACAGAAGTGATTGGAGCAAAAGTGGTCTATTCAGCCCAGCGAATTTGTCCTTCCATTTAATCATGAGTTGATCCATTTTACCCCTCAGTCCCACTGCTCATAAGCTTTGATGGCCCCGGCTAATCAAAATCCAATCAATCTCTACCTTAAATATACCCAATAACCTGGCCACAGCCAGCTGTGGCAACAAATTCCACAGATTTACGACCCTTTTGGCTAAATATATACCTTTGAGTCTCTGTTCAAAGTGGACAGCCTTCAATCCTGAAATTGTGCCCTCTTGTCCAAGACTCTCCCACCATGGGAAACAACATCTCTACATCTATACATCTATACTGTCTGTCTTTCAACATTTGAAATGATTTGATGAGATCCTCCATTTTCATTCTCCTAAATTGCAATGAGTACAGGCCAAGACTCATCAAAAGTTCCTCATAGGATAACCCTTTCATTCCCGAATCATCCTTGGGAACCTACTCTGGCAGTCTCCAATGACAGCTCAACCTTTCATAAATGAGGAGCTCAAAACTGCTCACAATACTCCAGGTTTGTAGGGCATGTGCCATAAAAAGTTAGATAAACTTGGGTTGTTTACCTGACAGATGTTCATAAAATTCAGAGATGCATCGATAGGGTAGACAAGCGTATTTTAAAAAATATTTTATGTAGTCAGTGGGTGAGAAGTACAGAAGAAACCAAAACCTGACTGCTTCACAGGGAAAGGGCTCCATAAACTATGAGCAAGGGTCCTGGGGGGCTCTGGTTGAAAAGAGCATTGAGAATGGCTGGAATGAACTGTCAGAATCTTTTTCCCATAGTAAAAAAAATCACATACAAGAAGATATGGGTTAGTGGTTGAGGGGGGAGTTCAAAGAAGGGAGGAAAGTTTAGGGGAGACATCAGGGGTGTTTTTTTTTTACACAGAAAGTTGTGGGTGCCTGAAATGCAATCCCAGGGATGGTAGTGGAGGATGGAACATTAGGAGCATTTAAGAGACTCTTAGACAGGCACATGGATGAAAGAAAAATAGAGGGTTACAAGGTTGGAAAGGTTTAGTTCTAAAAATAAATTGTTAGGAATATATAGGTCAGTACAACATCGAGGGCTGAAGAGCCTGCACTGTTTTATTGTTGTTGTATCTTCTATGTTATAAAGTTGAGTCTCCATGGGGCACTGGTGAGACCTCACTTGGAGTACTTTGTACAGTTTTGGGTGCTTTATTTGAGAAAAAGATGGAGAGGATTCAGAGAAGATTTATTAGAATGATACCAGGAATGAAAAGGTTAGCACATAAGGAATATTGGTCTACTTTTGAATTGCACTCGTTGGAGTGCAGAAGGGTGAGAGTGACGTCATGGAGACATTTTGAATGCTAAAAGGCCTGGACAGAGGAGAACTGGCCAGGTTGTTTCTCATGGTAGGAGAGTCTCAGACAAGAGGGCACAACTTTAGGATAAAAGGGTGTCAATTTAAAACGGAGAAGCGGAAAAATTTATTAAGCCAGAGGGTTGTGAGTCTGTGGAACGTTGCCGTGGGTGCCGGTAGAAGAGAGGTCATTGAATGTACTCAAGGCAGATATTGACAGGTATTTGATTAGTCAGGGCATCAAGGGTTCCAGGAAGAAGGGCGGGGAATGGGGCTGAGTGGATCAGCTCATGATGGAATGGAGCAGTACACACAATAGGCTGATCTGCTCCTATAATCTTGTGTGATCTTGTTATTGAGGCCAATAAAATCATGAGGGGGGGGCATAGATTAGATGAATAGTGACAGTCTGTTTCCTAAAAAAAGGAGAATCTAAGACAAGGAGATAACTCTAAGGTGAGGAGGGGGGTAGGATATAGAAGGACGGTGAGAGGACGGCCCTTCACTCAGAGGGTGGTGGGTACATGGAATGAGCTTCCAGACATGGTGGTGGAGACAGGTACATCAGCATTCTTTAAGAAAAATCTGGATAATGAATGGGATGGGATTGGAGGGGTATGGCCCAAATGCAGACAAGTGGGACTAAAGCAGGAGGGCATGATGTTTGGTACGGACAAGCTGGGCCCAGTTTCAGAAGACTCTATCATCCCCCTAGATCAGTGGTTCTCAACCATTTTCTTTCCATTCATACACCACTCTATGCTTTAAATGCTCTGTAATTAGTAAGGGATTGCTTAAGGTGATCTGTGAGTGGGAAGGGAAGGTTGAAAACCATTGCTCTAGACACAATTGTTACTGAAATATTTTGCTTAAGAAAAATTGTCATTGGCCCATCCCTTTGGAGTTCTGAAACCGTGAACATAACGAGTCAATGAGGTATGATTAAAACAGTGGTTTTCAAACTTTTTCTTTCCACCCACATACCACCTTAAGCAATCCCTTACTAATCACAGAGCACCAATGGCTTAGGGAATACTTAAAGTAGTATGTGAGTGGAAAGAAAAAGGTCGAGAATCACTGCCCTAGATTCTACCATTCATCTGCAGACTGGGGGCAATTTACTGCAACCAATTGCTGCTACCAACCTGAAGGTTTTTGTAATGTGGAGGAAATCCAGACAATCGTGGGAGAATGTGTAAACTCCACACACATCATTGGAGTTTGGGTTTGAATCTGGGTCATTGCTCTGTTAACTGCACAGACCCAGATTTACCTCATATATCATTCATTTTTTAAAAATGTTTTTTATGTAGTTGGTGGAAGAGAAGTGCAGAAGAAACCAAAATGTGGCTGCTTCACAGTGAAAAGGCCCATGAACTGTGTAAAAAGTCCTAGGAGGGGGCTATGGCCAAATAAAAAAAAGTTTGAGAATGACTGGAAGGGACAGCCAAAATCTTTTTCCCAGTGTAAAAATATCACATAGAAGATATGCGTTGATGGTAAAGTGGTGGAGGTGGGAGTTCAAAGTAGGGAGGAAAGTTTAGAGAAGACTTCAGGGGTAAGTTTTTAAACACGGAAAATTGTGGGTGCATGGAATGTGCTGCCTGAGATGCAGGTAGAGGCTGAAACATTAGGGACATTTAAGAGACTATTTGACAGGCACATGAATGAAAGAAAAATAGGTTACGAGGTTGGAAAGGTTTATTTTGTTGGAATATATAGGTCAGAAAAACATCGAGGGCCGAAGGGCCTGCACTGTGCTGTGGTATGTTCTATGCGTAGAGCAATTTTTTTTACACAGAAAGTCGTAGTTTCTGGAAACGGCTGCCAGAAATTGTGGTGGAAGCTCATAAAATTGTAACAATGAAGAGGTTTCTAGATAGACACATAAACATGTAGGGAATAGAAGAACATACATAGAGTTTTCATTTACATTGGGCATCCTGTTCAGTGCAGTTATGTGGGCTGAAAAGCCTGTCCTGTGTTGTCCTATTCCATGTTCTATATTTTACATTTAATTTATGAATATTGTGTTTTCAATCCAAATTGTTTCATGATCTTGAGCAGAAATTGAATCAGAATTTATTGCCATGAACATTTGTCACCAAATTTGTTGTTTTGCAATACAGGTTCAAAATTTTCTGTAAATTACATTTCTGTAAATGCACTATTATAAATAAAATAAAAAAGAGAGAAGCGTGAGGTAATGCCTATGGTTCAGTGTCCACTCTCAGAAGTCTGATAGCAGAGGGGAACAAGCTGCTTTTGTACCGTTGGGTGTTTGTCTTCAGGCTCCTGTACCTCCTTCCCAATGGTAGCAGTGAGAAGAGAACACAGCCTGGGTGGTGAAGGTCCTTGTTTGAGGCTGCTTCTTGAGACGTCACCTCTTGCAGATGTCCTTAATGGAGTGAAGACTGATGCCCATGATGGCTTTATTCATAACTCTCTGTAGCCTTTTCCTGTCCTTAGCGTTTGAAAATGTGTGGCTAGAAACTGAATATCATCATTAATTCATTAAAACATTAAAAAAAGTAGATGAATGTGTAAATGGGTTGATGGTAGACGGAGATCTTGGGGAAGGGTGTCGAAAGGCAGCCTGTCTATATGAGTCCATGATTTTTTTCCATTGGTAAAACAAACATTTCTGGAGCTTTTGGCATTACTCAGAATATCTGAGCAGAGACTTCCTGCTTCTTGTGACACAGTAACATTTCTGTGTCTGGGCTGAGATGCATGATGTCATTACCAGTGAAGGAATGCAGAGCTTCTCATAGAGCCAGAACAGACCCCTCTCCGCCGAGACGAATCAAGTGCTCTTTTCCCCACCAACCCTTCTGGGAGTGCATTCCAGATTGCAACCACCTTCTGGATGGCAAAGAAAATATCATCCTTAGATTCTACTTACACCTCATACCCCTAACCTTCAACGTATGCCATCTGCTTTGTGCAAAAATTTATCAGTGATTACTCCTAATTTTGTACATCACAGGAGGTCTCCACTCATTCTCTAATCCAGTGGTTTTCAAATTGCCCCCCAAACTCACATTCCACCTTAAGTATTCCCTATACCATCGGTGTTCTGTGATTAGTAAGGGATTGCTTAAAGTGGAATGTGAGTTTAGGGGGGTGATTTGAAAACTACTGGTTTAATCCAAGTCATCTTATCCACTCTAACCTCATAAATGAAACACACTATCCCAGTCAAAGCCTTGGTGAATCTACATGCTCTCCAGTGCGATCTTGTCCTTCCTGTAATATGGAGACCAAATCATCTTATGGTACTTCATCTGTGCAAAAAGTGTCCTTAAATGAGTCTCTGACTGAGTTTGTAGTGGAGGTATAGCAGGTGTTCCTGAACATGGTGGTGACTATACTTCTTTCCTGATGGTAGCAGTGAGAACAGACCATGTGCTGGGTGATCGCTTCTGCTCATCTTTGGCTGCTTTCAAAGAATGGAGAGGGTTTTGTCTGTGATACTCTGGAGTCTGTCCACTACATTTTACAGGCTTTATGCTCAGGGGTATTGGAGTCCCCTTACCAGACTGTGATGCAGCCCATCTGCGCATTTTCCACCACACATCTGTAGAAATTTGCCAGGGTTTCTGGTGTCATAAACAAACCTCTCCAAATTCCTAAGGAAGTAGAGGCACTGAATGCTTTCCTTCACAGTGTGTTGAGTCCAGGAAAGATCCTCCGAGATAGTGACTCCCATGAACTTAAATTTGCTCACCCTCTCCATCTCTGGTTCGCCCAATGATCATTGGATTGTACACCTCTGGTTTTCCCTTCCAGAAGTCAACCATTAGCTCCTTGGTTTTGGTGACACTGAGTGAGAGAGGTAGTTGTTGGTGGACCATTCAGCCAAGTTTTCAATTACTCTTTTCCCCTTATTATACAATCCACTACCATGATATATTCAGTGAATTTGTTGTTGTACTGAGCCACACAGTTAGAGGTGTATAGTGGGTAGATTAGGGGGCTGAGGACTAATAAACTGAACTAATAAATTGTGTTATAATCTTCCTGATCTTGCATTCTATGCCATAGATAATGAAGGCAAGCATGTCATTACCCTCCTTCACTGTCTAATCCTGAACTGCCTCCTTCAGTGATCACTGGACCTACAGTAAGCACCATTGTTCTCTTCTTTCCCCAATGCACTTAAGGGCTATTCGTATATTCTCTGTCCTGTCCTTACAATCCTCCCAAAATGCATCATCTCACATTCATCAGGATCACATTCCATCAGCCATTAATTTGTCCTTCTCACCAACACATGACTAATTTCCTGTATCCTAAGACAACCTTCCTTCATGTCATCTTAGACCATGTACTGGGGACACAAGCATGGTGGCAAAGATGCTGACAGCACTGAACTGAGCAAGGTCATGCACGTGGCTAGAACATTTCACTCAATAGCCAGCCTCTCAATCTAAAGTTCAACATTAAAAGTTAAAATTTATTGTCAGAATACATGCATGACATCACATACAACCCTGAGATTCTTTTTCCTGAGGGCCAGGCAGAATTTCTACTTATAGATAACCGTAAACTGTACTCAAAAAGAAATAGGTACACAAAGGGAGAAATGTAAACAAACCGAAAAAATCTTCAGTAATAAATAATATGAAAAGTAAGAGTCCTTAAATTATTCTGATGGTGGAGGGGTAGCAACTGTTCCTGAAGCTGGTTGTCCGAGTCTTGGAGCGAGAAAAGAGTATGCTCTGCGTTGTAGATTCTCAAGGTGGGGCATGGGAATATTTTGGTGGGACATGGGGCTTAAGAATATTTCAGTGGGGTGTAGGAATATTTTGGGAAATAATTAAAAAGTTGGTTTGAAAACATAAACTCATTATGTTGGTGTGAAAGATGTGACTTGGTAACACTATCAGTACGACACCATTGTGGTAACTTCCAAGAACAATCACTTTGTTCTTTTTATTTTCATAACATGTGTTTTTGCCCTTTAGATGTTTCTCTGTTGCTTCTCATATTTTAACTATTGTTATCCTAGGTTAATATTATAATTATATATTTTTTTGACCGGTCTTATTACCATCCATTCCAAATGATCTTAACAAGAAATTTCAGTCAATTCTATTGGTTGAATAAGTGTGAGGTAACTTCTTTGGCTTGGCTTCGTGAACGAAGATCTATAGAGGGGGTAAATGTCCACGTCAGCTGCAGGCTCGTTTGTGGCTGACAAGTCCGATGCGGGACAGGCAGACACGGTTGCAGCGGTTGCAGGGGAAAATTGGTGGGTTGGGGTTGGGTGTTGGGTTTTTCCTCCTTTGTCTTTTGTCAGTGAGATGGGCTCTGCGGTCTTCTTCAAAGGAGGTTGCTGCCCACCGAACTGTGAGGCGCCAAGATGCATGGTTTGAGGCGATATCAGCCCACTGGCGGAGGTCAATGTGGCAGGCACCAAGAGATTTCTTTAGGCAGTCCTTGTACCTCTTCTTTGGTGCACCTCTGTCACGGTGGCCAGTGGAGAGCTCGCTATATAACACGATCTTGGGAAGGCGACGGTCCTCCATTCTGGAGACGTGACCCACCCAACGCAGCTGGATCTTCAGCAGCGTGGACTCGATGCTGTCGGCCTCTGCCATCTCGAGTACTTCGATGTTAGGGATGAAGGCGCTCCAATGAATGTTGAGGATGGAGCGGAGACAACGCTGGTGGAAGTGTTCTAGGAGCTGTAGGTGATGCCGGTAGAGGACCCATGATTCAGAGCCAAACAGGAGTGTGGGTATGACAACGGCTCTGTCTACGCTTATCTTAGTGAGATTTTTCAGTTGGTTGTTTTTCCAGACTCTTTTGTGTAGTCTTCCAAAGGCGCTATTTGCCTTGGCGAGTCTGTTGTCTATCTCGTTGTCGATCCTTGCATCTGATGAAATAATGCAGCCGAGATAGGTAAACTGGTTGACTGCTTTAAGTTTTGTGTGCCCGATGGAGATGTGGGGGGGCTGGTAGTCATGGTGGGGAGCTGGCTGATGGAGGACCTCTGTTTTCTTCAGGCTGAAGCAAGGCTGTGTTCTCGCACCAACCCTCTTTTCAATCTTCTTCAGCATGATGCTGAACCAATCCATGAAAGACCTCAACAATGAAGACGCTGTTTACATCCGGTACCGCACGGATGGCAGTCTCTTCAATCTGAGGCGCCTGCAAGCTCACACCAAGACACAAGAGAAACTTGTCCGTGTGAGGTAACTAATGCTGCTACAAACGTCATTGATGACCATTTGAAAATGTTAGATATTGAATTCAATGATAGATTTTGTGATTTAAAGGCAATGGATTTTCCCTCTTGGTTAACTCAGCCATTGCTGGTGGATTTATCTGTAGTTTCAGTGAAATATCAAGAGGGGTTATCGGAGTTTCAACATGATGAATCTGTGAAGTCTCTGTACAAAGTGAAAGGAACCATTATGTGTCTGTCCAATGAGATTGAAAAGAAATACCCAAACATTTTCCATCATCTTCTTTAGTAGAATGTGGCTTCAGTACTGTTAGTGATTTGCTACAAGCTAAGAGAAACCAACTAGAAATTACAAAATGTGGAAATGTAAGGTTGAAACTAACAAAATTAGACCCTTGAATCAAAAAGAATCTGCTGTCAGCATTGGGGACAAGGTTCCCACTGAAGTGACGATTGTTGAATGTGTGTTTGACATATTGAAGTAGTAGTTGAATATGAAATATGTATTCCAGTGGATTCACGACTTTAATTGCATTTAAAATCCACTTGCAGTAGGTGATTTAATTGAAACTTCTTTTGAATATTTAACTTTTTTTCCGCTAATGGAGGGGGATGTTTTTTTGAGAAATTAAAGTGGGGCTGAGGGCAAAAGAGGCTGAGAACCACTGCTCTAGGTGGTGTGGATCATTGATGATTGCTGCTGCTCTCCGATGGTAGCGTTCCCTCTAAATGTTCTCCTTGGTGGGGAGAGTTTTGCCTGTGATGTCCTGGGCTCTGTCCACTACCTTTTGCAGGCCTTTCCACTCAGAGGTATTGGTTGATTTTCCACTTGGAGGAATCCACCTGGGTGTGGTTAAAAATGGAGATCAAAACAAATGATAATCAGGTCCTGCCAGCTAATTCAAGTCAAGATTAGGGACCATATGTTGTTACTTGAGATTTCTATCTGTCTTTGGATTGAACATTGTATTGGACTTAAGGAGTGCATTAAACAGGGCATTATAATTCAGAACAGTTGTGGAACTCGATACAATCTGACATAGATCAAGCTTGATAGATAAAACTAAATTGGGCACTGCTTCTACTTAGAGGCTGTGTGGAAATAAAAGCTTCTTATAGCAAACAAACCTTTCCATTAACATTTTTTTAAAATAATGCTTTATACCCATTAATATCTGTGAAAATTCTGACTTTTTCTCTAACCACGCTCTCATTGTTGCCATAACGGATGAGTTTCTTGTGCCAGCAGTTCTAATTTTCAGATTCCTATTCCCCCTCCCCACCCCCCCCCCAACCACTCCTAACATGCTCATGAAATCTCTCGTGAAAGACCCAACTCTGAAGGCGCTGTGATTGTAGTAAAAACACAGCAAAATGCTGGATGAACTCTGCCAGTCTTTTCTGCGTCCATAAAAAGTAAAGATATAATTGCCGACATTTCCAGCCTGAGCCCTCTTCAAGAAAAAAGCAGAATCTCCTGAAATCTTTTAAACTTTGCAATGAGTTGCTTCCCACTTCCCTCAGAGGCTTCGCTGAATTTGATTTGCTGTTCTTATTTTAATATATCTTGTTTTCCATTACAATTTGTGGTTAGTTTGGTTCACAGTTCCTAATCGTCCATCTCGACTTCTTTCCCACGCACTGCAACATATACTCTATGATCTTCATCCAAGAGGTCATGAACAAAAAAGTCCTCAGTCTCTGCACAGTGCCCTGCTCTGGTTTCTATCATGTAAGCAGAACCAAATGCTACCTGAGTTACTTAAAATGATCAAATCAAGGTAGAACCGCTTTCTTCTATTTACCTTTCACAATGAGTCATGAAAAAATTACTCTGGAGAACATTTTTTCAAAAGGTTTGCTTCCAGAAAAAGTATTGGGGATTCTGAGAGACAACTTCAAGCTGAACACAAAGATAATTTCAGATTTGCTGTGTCGCATAAGAATTTGGAGAAATGCTAAATTAACCTTTTATTAAATTACATAATAATGATTTTATTAATCACATAAAGATGCTGAAATGTTACGTCAGTTAACTGAGCTAAAAATGCATTGCTGCTGGTTTTCATTTGTACTCAGCCTCAGTGTCCAACAATAGTCGGCCAGCATTGATGGATTCCAGTTGCCCTGATACCGTTTTTCCATGGTCGCAACGTCTTGCTGAAACCTTTTACCGTGTTCGTCACTGACTGCGCCAAGATCAGCAGGGAAGAAGTCCAAGTGTGAATGCAGAAAATGAATTTTTAACATTGTGTAGTTCTTCATAATTTTGTATGCTTGAAATAGACTTAAAATATGACAGGAAATCACAAAAATAGATTATATCTGAAAAAAAACGGTGCGTGATAGGAAAAGTTTTAGGTGATTTTTGTCATCAGTGGCCCTAGATACACCCAAAAGTGTTCAGGAAACAAAAACTTTGTTGTCCAGTGTTACCTGTTGCTTTCCTTCATTCAGATTTGCTTGGATATTACAACTACACTTTTGTCCAATGTTCCCAATTTTATTTTCCTTTCCTGTCTCTTCATAGAACATAGTTTCCTTACTTTTTGTAACTTCCTCCAGTAGAAAAAAATAAGCATCAAAATTCCTCTTGAAAATGGTTTTCTATTTTGAAATACTCGAAGCACCATATTCCTTCTGGTCCCATCTCTTCCATCCTTGCTGTGCAATCCCTTGCACTTTACGTGCCTTTCCCTCTTTTAAAATTAGGCAGGATTCAATGCATTCTCATGTTCAGAATCGTATAACCAATGGTTCATTGTCTATGGATGAATTCTAAATTAAATTCTGTTTATCTTCAAAATGTTGACAGATTCAATAAATCTCAGTGTTCTTTGTCCCCATTTTATTTTAGGTCCCCCAGGCTAAGGATCACAGACAATAGGCTCTTGATCTGAAGCGTTAACTGTTCCATTCTTTCCATGGATGCTGCCCGAACTGTTGAGTATCTGTTTGCTATAGGTAGGGGAAATGCCTGGTTCACAGTAGACCCTGGCATAGAGGCACAGCTAGAAGAGCTACACTTCCTGTCATCAGGGTTCAATCCTGAACTCTAATGCTGTCCGCGAGGAGTGTGTGCATTCTCTGTGACAAACCAAGTAGGGACATACATGGGAAGTGGTAGGGTACTGAGGAGTATGGTAGAATAGAGGGATCTGGGAATGCAGATACATAGTTCCCTAAAAGTGGTGCCACAGGTGGATAGGATTACAAAGAGAGCTTTTGGCATATTGGCCTTCATCAATCGTAAATATGGAGTATAATATTTGGGATGTTATGGTTAAGTTGTCTGAAACATTGGTGAGGCCAAATTTGGAGTAATGTGTACCAGAAAGATATCAATAAGATAGAAGGACTGCAGAGAAGATTTACTAGGATGTTGCCTGGACATCTGGAACTGAATTACAGGGAAAGGTTAAACAGATTAGGACTCTATTCCCTGGAGTGTAGAAGAATGAGGGGAGATTTGATAGAGGTATTTAAATGATGAGGGGGACAGAGTAAATGTAGATAGGCTTTTTCCACTGAGATTAGGTGAGATACAAACTAGAAGACATGGGTTAAGGGGAAAAGGGGAAAAGTTTAGGGGAAACATGAGGGGAAACTTCTTCAGACACAATGTGGTGGGAGTGTGTGGATCGAGCTTCCAGCTGAAGTGGTGAATGCGGACTCGATTTTAACTTTTAAGAAGAATTTGGACAGGTACATGGATGGGAGAGGTCTGGAGGGCTCTGGAATAGGTGTAGGTCAGTGAACTAGGCAAAAAAAAAAGGTTCAGCACAGACTAGAAGGGGAAAAGGTGATTTTTTCTGTGCTGTAGTGTTCTATAGTTCTAAATAGCTCATGTTTCAGGTATTGCACCTTCAATCAGAACTGTGGAAGGGAGATGGAAACAAGTTCGCCCATGTACCAAAGAAGCAATGGGTTACATGCAGGCAAATTCTCTCAAAGGGTGAATTCATGGTGTATTTAAGGAAAGATTAAGCTTAATTTTATTTTTCTGAATGAATTCCAATCTCACAAAGCAATGTTATTAACATTTTGGAACTCTAAGGAGGCCAAATACATCTGGATTTCAGTCGTTGGCCTCTGACACTGTCCCAAGTAATCCCAAAGTAAACTTGAAGAACAGCACCTTACCTTCTGACATTGCAGCTCTTAGAACTCTATTTTAAATTCAACAATTTCAAATAATGAGTATTTCCAGGCTTTTTCTGATCCAACATACTCTTGTGACAATTCCTGTAAGACCTGCTTAATATTTCCAAAATTCTCTTTTAAATCATATTCAAGAAAGTGCTGTGGTTCTGCATCTTCTTTTTCCTGCATTGTGTTTTTATTTATTTTCTTTGCCCTTGGTCATCTCCCTCTATTTACACTCCACCAGAGAGTTTGGCCAACAGGCCATAATAACACTCTGGGACAGCACCAACTCTGTTTCTCCTCCACTGATGTTGCCTGACCTGCTGAGTATTTCTGCCATTGTCTGATTTCTACTATGGGGAACATGTTTACTACATTCAATCGGACAAGTGGCTGGCCCTTCTCACTCGTACTTCTAATAATCTTTCAGATGTAGTACTTCAATGAGGCCAAGATAGCAGCATCTTGGAATGTGCTTGGATAAATGAACTGATTCTTTGCAGCTGGCTGACTTTTTAACTCCTCTTATAAAACCTTCCGAGTTGTTATTTAGAATTCCATCTCAGATCCCGACAATGCCCGTGATTCCCAACCCTTCCACTGATGCATTCTTGTGAATTGACAGCAGATCAACCAACTCACCACAGGATAGAATTTAGCCACTGAGGCTCTGCCCATCAATGGATAAAATTGCTGAACAATTGATAGCCTTCGGTCTCTAGCAAACCAGTTTCAGGTTTTTCTGATCAAGAGTGCTTTGTGAAGATAAAATTAAAAGCATGTGAGAATGGACTGAAAGTTATTCTTCTCATTATTTTATTCAATTGCTAAATAATATGGAAGATTGAATTATACATTTGATCCATAGTTCTGCTCTTTTCATGAAAGGCAAAAGATATTTTCTCTGTTAAGTGGACCAGGCCGATAACCAATTGAGAATTGATCAGTTCCATTACTCCTCATCACACAGTAACTTCAGTAATTGACATGTTAGGAAAGAAACCAGCCTTGGAGTGAACAGAACTGGCAGGCTGGTTGCAATTCTGAAGGGAACTGAAAGTATTCAGTTAACCCCACACAATACAAGGGCATGGATAAGCCACTCAATAAGTCCCATGCATATAATAAGGGTCACCATATTTACATCATTAAGCTGCATTTATTAGCTCTTGATGAGGTTCCCCAACAATACCATGGAATATCTACCTCTCCGCTCCTCTGTCAGTCAGGCCTGGGGTAGATTGAGAAAAGCTCCCATTTTGCTGGGGATTTTCAGGCAAATATTTTTAAAACATATTTGCATAATTTTTAATAGTTTTTAAATGTCATTGAGCAGGTTTTAACAGGAAACAAAGCATCGTCTGCACATTTGCTTCATTTCAAATGATCTCATCAACTACCACTCTCTGTCTTCTCCCATTCAGCCTATTTTGAATCCAGTTCTCAAACCTCTCCATGGATACCTCTAGGTAGACAACAGCCGCAGCTTTTCCTTCATCTACTTTCTTGGTAGCCCTCTCAAAAAACACGATCTACCAGGCACAAAGTCATGCCAACTATCCTTTATCAGCCCTTGGCTGTCCAAATACTTGTGTATCCAATCTCTTAGAACACCCTCCAATAACTTACCTACTGCTGACATCAGGGTCACTGGCTTGTAATTTCCTGGTTTACTTTTGGAGCCTTTTGTAACACAGTGAAGCAACATGAACTACCCCCGCCCCCCCCCCCCCCCCCCGCTAATCTACTGGCGCCTCAGCTGTGGTTAAAGATATTTAAATATTTCATCCAGGACCCCTGAAATTTCTTTACTAGTCTCCCTCAAGGTCCGAGGGAATATCATGTCAGGCCCAGGCGATTCATCCACCTTTATTCACTGTAAGGCAGCAAGCACCTCTTCCTCTTTAATCTCTATATATTCCATGCCACTACTGCTTGTTTCCCTTCCTTCCTTATACACTGTGCCAGTTTCCTGAGTAAATACTGATGCAAAAAAATACTGTTTATGATCTCCCCAAGGTTGTAATGCTCCACACATGGATGACCTCTCTGATCTTCTTGGGGACCAATATTGTCCCTTATTATCCTTGCTCTTAACATACTTGTAGAAACCCTTTGGGTTTACCTTCACATTATCTGGCAAAGCAACCTCATGAGTTTTTGATTTTCTGATTTCCTTCTTAAGTATTTTCTTACATTTTCTATCCTCTTCTAGTAGCTCATTTTCTCCTTCTTGCTAATATTCCTTGAAAACCAAGGTTCCCTATACTGTCACATTTGTGGCCCGAAATGTGAAATTGATAACACCATCAACACATGATTTACCTGTTGAACATCAGCGTGTCTTTATTTCTCTGCTTCCATTATTCCACCATTTCGCGCCTGCATACAACGCTCGCATGCCCTCTCACTTACGGTCAGGTTAATAGCTCAACCTCTATCTGCATACATCTCATGCATATTCATTATCATGACATCCCTCCTTTCACCGGAAATAAACTTTATATCTTTATGTGTCTTAACCTTTCAATCTAAGTGTATATCTCGTATGAATATCGCCGAACATAATACATTTCCGTGTTTCTTTCTGTTTAAATGCAAACACTTTAACACTATCAATAGCATTTTTCTGCCTTCAAACCAACAAAAGCAACATCAAATTCCCTCTTCACAAAATGTAATGTAACCATGTTATAACCAAATGTAATATAATGGCTCAACATTTCTTCTGTAGTTGGTCTTCTGTAATGGTCACCTCATATGCAAAATGTACACGTTTAAAATTATACATTTTTTTTTTCATTTAATACCAAATAGTCGACCAAAACAAAAATGCAATTCTTACAGCACTCATACATGTACTTTATGATGTATTTATCAAAATCACTGTCTAAATGTTCCCCTTATCATTCCTCTTCCTGCATCAAAATACTTCTGATTGTTGGTTATTGCTACTGATGGTCCAAAGTCAAACCACGTCAAGTATAAAATAAATGTTGGGCGCACAGTTTTCTTTTTCTAATAATGCTAAACACAACATAACAGCGATGATCCAGGTAATCATAGCACAACTTCGCAAAGGTCTCTTTCTCGGAGTTCACGATGGTTTCCTTCCTGACATCCACATATACGCATTCACTGCGTGTTTCACAAGGGCAGCGTTTGGCATACACCCTTTTCATTATTTCTCTTTTTTTTTCACAATCATCACACATTTCCACTTTTCCTTGGCGTGTATCATTACTGCACTTCCACCGAATCAATGCACTTTTTTTTTCTTCATTGAAACTCATTCCAACTATCACAAACTTTCACTTTCATGATAATGCGGGCACAATTAGAAATATGGCACAAAATCTTCATATCGCTTAGGTGGTTTCCTGTCCCGTCTCAGTCTTCCTGCAATGCTACTGTTGCGACTTGGTTGCTCACCCTCAGCACCGGAAACACTGCTCGCTATGGCCTCTGGTGTTTCTGGTACTCTGGCCACTTCATCGGGAAAACTGGTAACTCCCTCTGGAACGTCGTCTGGTCCCTCAGGTTGAGCAACTCGTACTAGATTTCCAACCACTTCACTCGGTGCTGCTCTGGATTGGTACTTTTTGACACCAGACACGTTTCTTTTGTAGAGGACTCCAGCTGGAGACCTGACTGTCGCCGCTTCTGGATACAACAGTGTAGGGTTGATGGTAATAAGGTGTGTCTAGCTTACCACCACTCTCTTGCCTCACAAGAACATTATCTCCGGGCATGATGTCTGAGTACCTGGCCCCACGTCTTGAGTCTGCATCCAGCTTTGCTGCCCCCTTCTTTTCAGCATCGTGGTCCCTCATCTCCTGGTCATCCCTGATTTCCTTCAGTTCGGGCATTTTTGTGCGGATTTTCCTCCCGAAGAGTATTTCTGCTGGACTTTTTCCTGTGGTTGCATGAGGGATTGCCCGATAGACAGCTACATAGGATAGCAATGCTTCTCTCCAGTTCTGTCCTTCTGCATGAGCGATCCATAGTCGTTTTTCAATGGACTGATTTTGTCTCTCTACTTCTCCGTTGGCTTGTGGCCATTTAGGAGTTACTTTGTGATGGTGGATGCCTATGGTCCTCATATATTCAGCAAATGTCTCTTAGATGAACTGTGGACCATTGTCAGAGTATAGCGTAACAGGCAATCCATATCTCGCGAAGATCTCTGCCAATGCTTGTATCGTTTTTCCAGTGGTTGTTGACCTCATCACAGAGTACTCATAGTATCTGCTGTAGTAGTCCACCACTACCATGATTGACTCGCCAGTTGGTAAAGGTCCGAGAAAATCAACAGCTACATCGATCCACGGTCCTGTCGGGAGTTGCGTACTCTGGATCGGCTCTGGGGGGATTACTCCTACTTGTGAGTTGACACCCATGGCAGGTTTTGATGAATTTCTCCACATCTTTATCACAACCTGGCCACCATACTTTACTCCTGAGGTCTTGCTTGGTACCAACAATACCTAGGTGTCCTTCATGAGCTAATGATACGATCTTCGGTCTCAACCTCTGTGGTATCACCAATCTACAACCCCTCAACACACACTGCCCGATGCAACAAAGTTCATCTCTAATGGGAACATATGCCTTGTGAGTGCACTTGTCCCATTGTCCACTTTGGATACATTCTCTAACTTCCATGAGTTCTAGGTCATGTTCGGACTCTCTCTCAACTTCCCTCATTGTCACAGCTCCCGGTGTGGACTGGATAGCTACGAAGCGTACAAAGCTCTCTGCTTCTGTCCCCAGTTCTGACTTGGATTGTGGGCATCCATCTTTCAACAATCTGGACAGTGGATCAGCAATGTTCGCTTTCCCAGCAATGTGGACTACTCTGTACTTGTACAGTTGGAGTCTGAGCACCCATCGTTCTATCCTAGCACACGGATTGGACCTGGCGGCGTAGATCACCTCCAATGGTTTATAGTCCGTGATGAGTTCAAATTCAAAGCCATACAAATATGCATGGAATCTCTTGCAGGCCCATACAAGTCCGAGTGCTTCTTTCTCTGTCTGAGAATATCTCCTTTCAACGTCTGTCAAAGATCTGCTGGCATAGGCAATGATTCTTGGTCCTTCATCATGCATCTGGACCAACACGGCTCCTAAACCAACAGGGCTAGCATCCGCTATGACTTTGGTTGGTGCATCCGGATCATAATACCCAAGAGTATCGGCATTTGTCAAACTTTGTTTCAGAGCTGTGAATGCTTCCTTCTGCTCAGGGCCAAAATGGAATGGTACACCTTTCCTGGTTAGTTTCCTCAGTGGTTCTGCCAGTGTAGCAAAGTTAGGGATGAACTTTGTGCAATAATTGACCAATCCCAAGAAACTCCTCATCTCCGTTGCATTCTGGGGTTCACGTGCATCTGCAACAGCTTTCACCTTGGCATCAGCTGGGTTCAGTCCTTCCCGTGTAAGCCTGTGTCCCATGAAGTCCATCTCTGAGACACCGAACTGGCGCTTGTCTCCATTCACAGTAAGGCCTGCCCCCTGTAGTCTGGATAGCACAATCCTCAACCATCTGTCATGCTCTTCCTGTGTAGCCGCATGGACTATGATGTAATCAGTAATGTTGGCGACTCCAGGAATGCCTTGAATCACGCGATGGATTTTGTACTGGTAGATCTCAGGAGCTCCATTGATGCCAAACAATAGCCTCTTGTGCCGGTACAATCCACAGTGAGTCACAAATGTTGTCACGTCCCTGGATTCTGGGTCCAGCTCTAGTTGATGATAGCCCCATTTTAAATCGATTTTTGAGAACACCTGACTGGTTGTTAACTCCTGGAGTACTTCTTCTACTGTTGTTATGGGGTGTCGTTCTCGAATTATAGCTTCATTGGCCATCCTCATATCAACACACAGTCTCATGTCACCATTTGGTTTGGGCACGATCACTACTGGGCTGACCCATTGTGTTGAATGTTCTACAGGTTCAATAACGTCTTGCTCAATCAACTCTTTGATTTTGGCCTCGACTTTCCCACGAAGTCCAAATGGGGTTCTGCGCACTAGTTGCGCCTTGGGTTTGACCGTTTTGTCAACTTTAGTTGTCGACCTTTCAGCTTTCCTACTCCCTGGAAAACTACGGGGAATTCTTGCTTCATATCCTCGTATGACTGAACTGAATTAACACAAGCTCCAATATGAAGTATTGCCAGATCTTGAGCCGTGCATCTACTCAGCAATGGTTCTCCCCTCTCGTCTATGACAACAAACTCTGCTTCGGTGTACTTGTCACCAGCTTCAACAGTCGCAGTGAAACATCCAATGGTCTGCAATGGCTTGGTTGCTGTGTATGGATACAGTTTCTTTGAACACTTCTTTGATATACAAATGATTTTTTTTTCCAATTTCTCCCATAAGTGTCGGTCAATTACATTACTGTCACTGCCTGAGTCTACAATGACCCGAACTGTCACACCACCAATTATCACTGGGACTTTCTCATGATGGTCATCATTCAATGTAAACTGATAGTATTTCTGCCCATCCTGGTTGTCGTCATCATCGTCACTTTCTGGGTCACCTTCTTTATGGCGAATAGTGCCTTGCTTTCTCTGTCCATAATTGCCTTTCTTTCCAGGAGACTTTCCTTTCCCCCAAGCTTTGCCCTTAGAAGCTGTACTCTTCCCATTCTGGTTTGCATTTGACTTGCTTTTGCACTTCTTTGCAAAGTGGTCTTTACCTCCACACTTTCTACAAACTTTGCCTTTTGCTGGGCAGCATGGGTCTTTTCCAAAATGACCTCTGTCTCCACATCTGTAACATTCCAAGTCACATGTCGGCATATTTCTTGGCTGGCTATGGCTATGTGAGAGCCTATTTAGTTGTTGACCAACTTTGTCTTTACTGGGCTGGCTTGAGTTGTCTTTCAGTTTCATGGTATGAAATTACCCCTCAACAGCCTCTAATGCAGCAGCAATTGCTAAAGCATTGGTAAGTTTCAACTCACCCTCTTTTTCCAGCAATCGCTTTCTGAGTTTGTCTGATCTACAGTGCTGCACGACTTGATCCAATAACTGGTTGTCCAAATCAGCTGCCACGTAATTGCATCCAACAGCCAGTTGTCGCAATCTCGTCACGTACTGGGTGATCGTTTCCCCATCTTCCTGTTTTGTTTTGCGAAACAAATGGCGTTGAAATGTGGCGTTCGGTGTCTCTACATAGTGTGCATTCAATGCATCTACAGCTTTCTGGTATTCCTCCTTCCTTCCAGTATTCGAAAGCGTCTTAAAAGTTTCCTGAACTGCAGGTCCTGCGGTGAAGAGAAGTAACACCCTCCGCTGCGCTTTCTGTTCCGCCTTACTCCCATCGAGAAATAGGCCACGATTGTCGGCGTAAGCTTCGAACTCTTCAAGCCATGCCTTCCACTTCATGCTTACAGTGCTTGCATCGCCCGTCGGGTCAAAATGAGGAACACCACGAAGTGCTAGAAATTCAGCTCCAGTGACTGCCATGATGAAACGTTCCAGCTCAAAGCCACAGATTCAAAATCCAAAATGTTTCTCCTCGACGCCAATGTCACATTTATGGCCTGAAATGTGAAATTGATAACACCATCAACACATGATTTACCTGTTGAACATCAGCGTGTCTTTATTTCTCTGCTTCCATTATTCCACCATTTCACGCCTGCATACAATGCTCGCATGCCCTCTCACTTCCGGTCAGGTTAATAGCTCAACCTCTATCTGCATACATCTCATGCATATTCATTATCATGACATATACCTGTTAACTTTGCCTATAATCCTGACAGGAACAGGCAAACATTGCACTCTCAAAATTTCGCTTTTGAAGGCCTTCCACTTACTGAACACACCCTTGTAAAAAAAAACAACTTATCCCAATCCACTCCTCCTAGTCAGTAGTTCTCAACCTTTAACTTTCCACTCACATACCATTTTACGTTTTCCCTTTGCCATACGTGCTCTGTGATTAGTAAGAGATTGCTTAAGATGGTATGTGGGTGGGAAGAAAAAGTTTGAAAACCACTGTTTTAATCATACCTCATTGACTCGTTATGTTCACGGTTTCAGAACTCCAAAGTGATGGGCCAATGACAATTTTTCTCAAGCAAAATATTTCAGTAACAATTGGGACTAGAACAGTGGTTCTCAACCTTCCCTTCCCACTCACATACCACCTTAAGCAATCCCTTCCTAATCACAGAGCACCAATGGCACGGGGATTACTTAAAGTGGTATGTGAGTGGAAAGAAAAAGGTTGAGAACCACTGTCCTAGATGCTTTTTTATTTCCACAAACCATGATAGAGGAGAATAAAAGAAGCAGAACTATTTCAATTCTTCCAACTACCTTTGATCTGCATTCATGTTTTAATGGATTTCAGAAACTAGCCTTTGAAGTAAAAATGGACTCTTCAATACTTAAAGATGGCATTAATCATCTACAGTTAAGAATATTAGAAAGGAATACATGTTTGATCAGTAGGATGAGTGCTTGAAACTTAGTTGCATTGTGTTATATGTAAAACTTTTAAGCAAATAGTTGTCCATTATACACTAGGGTGCACCAAGATTTTGTACACCAAAGGACATCATGACGGTGCCCACAGCAGCAAGGGAATCAGTAGTTGAAGGGCCCACACAGGTTGTGGGCTACTGGCGACTTGCGGTTCAAGGACCTGCGCAGCCTGCAGGGTGCTGCAGACTGGTATCTGAACTAGGGTTTGAGAGGGTTCTGAGGGCAAAAGGGCTCCCTCGGGTGCTGAAGGCTCCCTGATCACATCAGAAGTTTGGACTTGGAGCTTGGGTTGGCAATGTTTGAACGGGAGGCCATGTGGCTGCAGTGGCTGCGGGAGTGCCAGAGGCGAATCCACAGACACTCAGTGTCCCTGAAAGGACTCTCTTTTGCTTTTCTTACTCCTATTGTTAGAGGAGAGCCAGGCAATGCTTAAGGTGACTCTTTCTTTGCTTTACAGCAGGTGAAGGTTGAAGTATATCATGTATATTGCATTTTTAATGTATTATTATATGATGATAAAAGGAAATTTTTAAACTTTGTCAAATTCAAATAAAAATGACATGCAACAAATTCATTTTTATATCCATGAATTGTGACTATAATAAGACCAGTGGCGTTGACATCCGCTGTGTTGAAGTGCTTTGAGGAGTTGGTTATGGATTGAATCGAGTCCTATCTCAGGAAGGACATGGACCCATCTCAGTTCACAATCCTTACAACAGGTTAGTGGCAAATGCCATCTCGCTGGCCCTCCACTCTGTGTTAGATCACCTGGACCACAGGAACACCTACAGTATGCCAAGGGGTTGTTCACTGACTACACCTCAGAGTTCTATACCATCATACCAGAAAAACTCATGACTAAGCTAAAGGATCTGGGACCGTGTCTGTCCTCTGCAAATGGAGCCTCGTTTTCTTCATCACCAGATCCCGATCAGTGCGGATTGGAAACGTCACCTCCTCCTCTCTCATCAATACAGGACCACTTCAAAGCTATGTGCTTAGTCCCCTATTCATTTCCTGTACACCTATGACTGTGATGCAAGGTTCAGCTCCAACTCAATCTCCAAATTTGCTGACAACACTACCATTGTTGGCTGAATAACTGGAAATAATGAGTCAGAATACAGGATGGAGATGGAAAACAATCTTGCTCTCAATGTCAACAAGACAAGGAGATGATTATTGATTTGAAGAAGGAGTGGCACAAGGACCATACACTTTTCGAAATTGATGGGGCAGAGGTGGAGAGAGTCTGAACCTTCGAGTTCCTGGGAGTCCATATTTCCTAAGTCCTTTGGTAGAGCCAACAGCGAAGAAGGCACACCTCTGCCTCCACTTCCTAAGAAGTCTGATGAGATATGGCCTGTCATCAGATACGCTCTCAAACTTTTACAGATGCACTGGAGAAAGTTTACTGGCTGCTTGGATGACAGCCTGGCTTTGGAAGACAAAAGGTTACGGAGAGAAGGCGGGGACGGGGTACTGAACTTTAAAATCAGCCATGATCTCATTGAATGGCGGAGCAGGCTTGAAGGGCCGAATGACCTACTCCTGCTCCTATCTTCTATGTTTCTATATTTCTGTGTTGCAGAAGGTAGCGAAACATATTTAGGTCCATCACAGTCTCTGACCTCCCACCCTTTGAAGACATCTCTGTGAGGCGTTGCCTTAAGAAGGCAGCCAACATCATAACAGGCCCCCCCACCACACTAGTCACAACATTCTTTTCTCACTGCAAACCTTCCGGGCAGCAGGTACAGAAACCTGAAAAACCAGCACCTCTGGGTTCAAGAATGGTATATTTCCAACAGATAACCCTCCTCATGTTACATCCATTATAGATTGCTCAGACTTCACAAAAGGACGCTTTGGCATAATTGCAAGTCACTTTTTATGTACTAGAATTACTGTGAATTTTTATATCTAGCTCATGCATTTATTGTCTCTTTTAATTTAATTCACTTTGTTTTCTCGTGTAATTTTTCTCTTCAAAGACCTGTTGGGCTGCAACAAGTAAGCATTTGGCTTGTATCTGCATTGTACAATGTGTACGAGAGTTAACTCATTGTTGAGATCATTTAATTGTTTTGAAATTTCAGCAATCTTACAGGCACAGTTTTAGACCAAGGACCTTGCATTGACCCAAATGAGGTAGCTTTTATTAGCTACTTGCTATCTCCCCACGTTCATGGGGATCATAACAAAATGTAGCCACATCGTGTTAATCAAATAACCATGGAAGCCCTTACTATAATATAACAGGCTTCAGCTACTTCATTCATTAATCATAAACCAGATAATAGCAATCAAAATGCTTCTTATGACCTTAACCACTCATTTTGCTCAATGTATTATGCATGATCTATATAAGACAATGACCTCTCCTATTAACATAATGAACCACCAAGACAAATGTTCTGCACTGACACAAAAAGTTCATTGCTCACTTGTTATCTGTGCTAAATTATTGATAGCATTTAATTATTTATCAAAGGATGAGATCATTTTCACTTCTTTTCCTGTTTTTCTCTACCCCTCCTCCCCCTCCCCCCCCCCCCCCCCCCCCACCACACACAACTGGAGCAGTCCCAGTCTTGGTGAAGATGACTGCATTTAGTTATTGGAAGAAGCACAGTCGGAGCCCTGTGCAACATTCCTTCCCAAAAAAAGTACATAATTCATAATTTCTGCTACAGACTACACGTAATTAATACTGCCATGAGAAGCTACCATTGGATTATAAAGTGTCACACTGAAGAAGCAAGCCATTTAGCCCATCCAACTATGCTGATAGATTTCCCCTTAATCGGACACCAACTCTAAACTTTTTCTTCTCACAACGCTTGGCTTTTAAAATTCCATACTTTGAAAGAAACTTGCTTTGGGCTTTATGGTTGAACAATTGAATTTTAAATTGAACTGAATTGTTTATTGTCACATGTATCAAGATACTGCAAAAATAAATTGTTTTGTATCCAGGTGAGTCAGCCCATACTTCAATTCAGCAGGTAGTTCAATAATAAACCAAGCATGCAATGCGTAGTGTTACAGTAAGTCAAAATGCGCAGGGCGTAGTGTTAAGAGGACCAAGGTCAGGATATAGAGAAGAGTGGAGTTATACAGTGCAGGAGCATCCCCTTTTATTATTCAGGGGTCCTTTCAAGTGTTTGATTGTTTTTGGGAAGAATTACACACAGACTCTTGGTGAAAGAAATATTTTATAACTTTCACTTTTTTTTAATGACTATATTAAATAGAAATGATCTCGCCACTGACTTCACATCTGTCTAATTCAATGGTTCTCAGCCTTTTTCTTTCCACTCACGTACCACTTTAAGTATTCCCTAAGCCATTGGTGCTCTGTAAGGGATTTCTTAAGGTGATGTCTGGGTAGAAAGGAAAACCACTGTTTTAATCGTACCTAACTGACTCGTTATATGCACAGTTTCAGAACTCCAAAGGAAATGGGTCAATGACAATTTTTCTCAAGCAAAGTAACAATTGGGTCTAGAGCAGTGATTCTCAACCTTCCCTTCCCACTCACATCCCTCCTTAAGCAATCCCTTACTAATCACAGAGCATCGATGGCCTAGGGATTACTTAAAAGTGGTGTGTGAATGGTAAGAAAAAAGTTGAGAACTGCTGATTTAGAGTATTTTTTCCAGTTCTGGTTGCCTCATGATAGGAAAGATGTGGAAACTTTGAAGAGGGTACCTTTCCTTTGAAGAAAGGTTGAGTGAGCTTTGGTTTTTCCTCTTTGGAGTGATGAAGGATCAGAGATGACTTAATAGAGGTCTTTAAGATTATGAAAGGCATAGATAGAGACAATAGCCTGGAAATAAATTTTTCCCAAGGCAGCTGTTTTAGGTGAGGGGAGGAAAGTTTAAGTAGATGTCAGAAGTAGGTTTTTACACATATTGGTGGGTACCAGGAATCTACTTCCCAGGGGCAGTGGGACAAAGGAATCTCTGTGGACTTGTGCAGCAATTAAGAAGGTAGTTCCAGTTTAGTATTTTGGATCAGAGGGCCAGAGGAATGGAGTTACTGTCCAGATGCATCAAATCAAGCTGACTTTGCAAGGATTACCATTGCTAGAAATGTTCCAGCCATAGAAAGGCTAGGAGCTTCCATAGAAATCTGAGCACCATGGAGAACTCCTCGTCATAACAAGGGACCCTACTGAATTACAAAGAGGACAATTCAAAAATAGATAAGTGGACATCCAAATCAGTTTATCTGTCTTCTAATAAGAGGAGCCTGTAAAAGTAAAAAAAAAGAAAATAACTGTGGAGGCTCAAGGCTATTAATTCCCCAATAAAGCCTCTGTATTTATTTTCATGAAGTCTTCATGAAGACTTCTGCAGACAGTTGTCCTAGACATATCCACACCTGCCTCAGTGCTTCTGATCTGCTTGGAGATTTTTCTTCATTATGATGAGAATTCTTCTGTCACCAGCAGTGGAGGTCTTCCTTGGAATATCAGTCCCTTTGAGATTACTGAGCTCACCAGTACACTCTTTCTTCTTAATGATGTTCCAAACTACTGATGTCCTCTTTCAATAAGTAGTTAGTCCACTCCCCATTGCCTTTGATAGCCGCATACCTACACTAAGTTACTGATGAGCCTCCTGGCATCATCTTTGGAAACCAGTGAGTCATAAATGTGCACGCTCTTTAGGGATGGTGTGTCTGAGGACAGAATCAAACCCAGGTTCCTGGAGATGCAACTCAGCCACAGCACCTTACTGTTTATACTAATTTCAAAGGTGAAGCAGATGTGAGGGGTTGGTGTGGTATCAGCATCCGTGCTGATTATAAGGACCTCGTGATTGCAATAATGCTAAGTCATTAACCTCATTGTTTTATGTCAATGGTTGTTACATAATTAGTAGCCAAGAAATGTACACTACAACCATATATGGTAAAATGTAAACTTTGTACAGCTAGTGCAGGGAGGTGGGACTAGAAAGGGGTGTTTGGTTCGGTGCGGACTAGAAGGGCCTAATGGCCTGTTTCCGTGCTGTAATTGTTATGTTATGTTATGTTATGACTGAACCACCTTGGAAAGTGACTTGGCCACTGTTTGGTCCATGTGTTAAGTGAATTTTAGATCTTACTCTATGAAGTTGTGTGCCTTGCTTCTGTTTACTTCTGTTCTTTTGACTGTGTACGTGACTACTGGAAATTCAAACTATCCTCATATTTTCTCTAGAACACAAAATTGGCGATGAGGACTTTTAAAGTACCCCTGATGGCAGTTTTCGGTAATGTTGGTGCTTTTGAGGAGACTGTGGAGACTTTTGAGAACTATGCAGACTACATGGATGCCTTTTTCAATTGCTGAGGACAAGAAAATGAGTTTATTTCTTGCAAGTGTGGGACCGGCAGCTTACAAGTTGTTGAAAAATCTATGCAGACCGGATCACCCCAGCAGAAAGGAATATGCAGACTTGAAGAAGCTGCTTACTGAACATTTTAAATCGGCCCAATTTAAAGAGTCCGTGGCAGACTTTGTTGTCAGACTGAAACAGTTGGCTTCAACTTGTTCCTTTGGCTCCTTTTTGAAGGAAGCACTCCGAGACAGACTTGTTTCGGGACTACATCCCAAAATGTCCCGTACACAGCGACATATTCTTTCAGTTCATGTTTTGACGTTCGACAATGCAAGGACTAAAAGCAAACCAGGACTACATGGGGAAAGCGGCCAGCAATGGAAAGCCACATCGGTTAAGACATAGGAGGAAGAAGCAGATGTCAAAATTGACTTCTAATTCATTCAACAAGGGAGTGCAGTGCAATACTGTAGAGGAAAACATCAGGCTGACACCTGCCAATTCAAAGAAGCAACGCGCCACGGACGCAAGAAGCGAGGACATATTTGCTTGATGTGTTTCTCCTCAAAGCGAGGCCACTGATTCTGATGATGACTCAAAGACTGAGAATGTACAAACAGATAAGGCCTTTGTTTCTGCTTGAGGGTGAGTGCAACTGTACATTTTTACCGCATAATGTTAGCGTAAATGTAGGAAATGCATGTGTTGAGATGGAGGTAGAAACAGGAGCTTCCCGGTCGACCCTGTCTGACTCGGTGCACAATGTGAAATTGTCAGAGTTTTTATTAGAGATAACAAGTATTCTTTGGAGCTTCTGTGGGGAGATAGTACCACTCTTCAGTAAGATAACTGTCCCAGCATGGTATGAAAATTGTGAAATAGTCAGGCTGGAATTGTTGAATAGAAAGGAAATTGTCCAGCTCTCTTTGAGAGAGATTTCCTTATCAAGATCAAATAGAATTGGGAGAGCCTTTTGCTGGTTAGGGATTGGGGTAATGAAACCAAATCTCAAGCCAAGCCAATCCCTAATTCACACCATACATGGGTTGCCACATCTTCTGCCCAGTTGGAGTTCGACTCAGTTCTAAGAAGGCATGACAAATTGTTCGGGAATGAAGAAAAGGGCATAAAAGGGTTTACTGCTTCAATTAAACACAAGCCACATGTAAAACCGACGTTTCAGAAAGCACTATGCACTGGTGGAAACCATAAATAAAGAGCATGAGCGGCTCGTAAATGATGACACACGGATCCCTGTTGCACATATGAGTGGGCCTCGCCAAGTCCCAAGGGAATATTCATGTGTGCGGCGACAAGTGTGTGAATGAAATCATCGACGATGATGGCTAAAAGCTGCCCAATGCGTAAGATTTGTTAGCAAAACTTGCACAAGATGGTACTACGCGTTTAATCAGCTCTTTCTCGATGAGGAGTCAGCTGAACTCCTTGTGCTCAACCCTCACAAAGGCTTGCTTGCACCCAAACACTTGTGCTTTGGAGTGAAAACTGCCAGTCTTGTTCCAAGCGACCATTGTAGAGCGCATCAAAAGAACCAAAGACTTGTTGATCCAAACCAAAGCTTTTATTAACTAAAAGACTGGAGCATATCACAAGTAGGTCGACCAGACCAGGCAGTGATGCAACCATCCAGAATGCTCTCCATGGCACACCTTGTAGAAGTTTACAAGAGTCTTCAGTGACAAACCGAATCTCCTCAGACACCTCACAAGGTATAGCTGCTGTTGACCCTTAATTTCTTAATTTCTTTAAGACCTGCCAGTAGATGTGGCTATGCTCTCAGCCAATCATAGTCATCCTACACTACAATCTGTACATATACACATTGGTGATAGAATCTGTACTATCACAACCATGGACACGATTTTGTCAGGCATGCAGCATGTTTTTTGCTACTGTGACAGAGTATAGAGATATGTTTTTGGGAGATAAATTGGGAAAGGTTTGTGAGCGTAGGTCACATACAAACACATCTTATTTGAAATGCTGGAGCTCTGCCCCATGCTACACTTCTCGGCTCCACAGCTTTTGCAAGAGCTTCAAAGATTGCTCAATAAACTTCATTAATGGATTGTTGTTTACAAAAGGCAACAGATGAAAGATCTTGTCAGAGCTGCTTTCTGTATGGAGTAGAGCTTGTAGAGGTGGTTTTGCAAGCAGAGAGAGTCGAACAGGCTTTTTGTGGGAGAGAGAGAGAGATACATACACACACACACACACACACACACTGATGACTTGTATAGTGTTACAGCCAGCAGATAACAGGTGGGACTGGAACAGGACAAGCTGGAAAGCCTCATTTTGGAAGACAGCCTAGTCAAAACCCTTGTGGTTCGTGCAAGAGCAGAGGATTGGCTGTCTCATATTTCACTTGGGAATAAGGGAAACAAAAAGGAACTCTGTGGTGACCTGAAAGAAAGAGGTTATCATCTGAAGAACATTGAAGGGGCAAGTTTCACCAGCAAGCAAATTTCTCTCTGAAAACTGACAAGAACCTTCCTGAGTGGTAACCATTTGCCTTTCAAGCACCAAAGCCTGGTGAACCTTATAAATGTTGAATTCTGTGCACAGTATGATAATTGCCAGCAACAAGTGAACTTGGAGGAATGAAAAGTGAGATTGGACTGTGAATCAAAATACACACATGTGTGTTTAGAATTAGAAGGGGGTAAAGTTAGGTTAAGTAAGTCAATAGTGATAAGTTAAAGTTTGATTCTTTTTTTATTGTTTAAACATAATTAAAAACAACTTTTGTTTAAGTAACCATTTGTCTTGGTGAATATCTATTGCTGCTGGGTTTTGGGGTACTCATCGATGACATTTTGATTGCGACCGATACCTACGACCAGCACATGAAGGTGCTAGCATACCTGTTTGCCTGGCTGGCTAAACACAATGTGTGACTCAATTGTGCCAATTTCTGAAGCCAACTATCATTTACCTTGGACACATTCTCACTGTTGACGGCATTAACCCATTGCAGGACAAAGTAGAGGTGATCAAAAATGCGTGAAGACCAGAAAATGTCTCTGAACTGAACTCTTTCCTTGGGATGATAAATTACTATGCAAAATTCATTCTGAATCTGCACTCAAAACTATACCTGCTGCAACACTCTGCAGAGTGGAAATAGTGCCCGAAATGCAAAAAAGCCTTTGAGTATGCAAAAAAACATGCTAGCTAGTGACCACATTCTAGTCCATTACAATCCATTGAAACCATTAGTTTTGAGTGTGGATGCAAGTCCCTATGGACTAGGGACTCCCCTAAGTCACAAACTGGATGACGACTCAGAAAAGCCAATTGGATATGCATCGAGAATGCTGAGCGCTGCTGAGAAAAACAATGCACAAACAGACAAGAAAGGCTTGACGATTGTGTTCAGCATGCGGAAGTTTCACCTCTACCTTTATGGTAGAAATTTCACTCTCACTACAGACCATCAGATTCTTACTGTCATATACAGTATATAAGCACATATATTAATTACTACTATGGAATTGGATGGCACAATTAGCTTAGCGGTTGGTGCAACGTTATGACAGCACCAGTGATTGGGATTCGAAGCCTGACTGTCTGTAAGGAGTTTAAACGTTCTACCTGTGTCTGAGTGTGTTTCCTCTGGGTACTCGGTTTCCTCCCGCTTTCCAAAAATGTAGGAGTTTATAGATTAACTGGTATATTTGGACAGCTCTTATCATCAACACAGGTGCACCACAAGGATGCATGCTTAGCCCACTGCTGTACTCGTTATACATCCATGACTGTGTGGCCAGGCATCTACAAATTTGCCGATGACACCACAGTTGTCGGCAGAATCACAAACGGAATGAGGAAGTGTACAGGAGGGAGAGAGATCAGCTCGTTGAATGGTGTAATGACAACAACCTTGCACTCAATGTCAGCAAAACCAAGGAGATGATTGTGGACTTCAGGAGGAAGTCAGGGGAACACCACCCTGTCCTCATTGAGGGCTCAGAAGTGGAGAGGGTCAAGAACTTCAAATTCCTGGGTGTCAGCATCCTTGAGGATCTGTCCTGGAGTCTCCACTTTGATGCAATCATAAAGAAGGGTCAACAGCAGCTATACCTTGTGAGGTGTCTGAGGAGATTCGGTTTGTCACTGAAGACTCTTGTAAACTTCTACAAGGTGTGCCATGGAGAGCATTCTGGATGGTTGCATCACTGCCTGGTATGGAGGCGCCAACTCTCAGGACAAGAATAAACTCCAGAGGTTGTTAACTTGGCCTGCAACATCACAGGCACCAGACTTTACTCCATCAAGCACATCTACACAAGGAAGTGTCTTAAAAAAGCAGCCTCTAACCTCAAAGACCCCACCACCACCCAGGCCACGCCCTCTTCACTCTGCTACCATCGGGGAAAAAGGTACATGAGCCTAAAGACGAGCACTCAGCGGCATAAGGACAGCTTCTTCCCTGCTGCCATCAGATTCCTGAATAATCAATGAACCAAAGACACTGCCTCACTTTTCGTGCTCTATTATTTTTATTTTGATTTGATTTTTATAGTAATGTTGTAAGATGGCTATAATATGTATGTTTGCTCTATGATGCTGCCACAGATCACCAAATTTCATGTCTTATTCATGATAATAAATCCTAATTTGATTCTATTCATGGACCAGAAGTGCTTTTTACTGTGCTAAATGTGTAAGTAATTTTTTTTTAAATATGGGATGAAAGAGTTAAGTGCAGGATCAGTACAAATTGATTCCTTGATTGTCACGGTAAACTTGGTAGTTGGTTTCATTGCTGAATGGCTCTGCATACCATAGCTACAAAAGGTCAGAGGTTTGTTATCTAGTAGTGGGTAATATCTTCTACAATACTTTTCTATTATCTAGAAGAAGCAAGCAAGGAGCATGATGGAAGACTCTCCACTAGCTTGGATGAAAGCAACGTGAACAATTCTGTTTCAAGCCATCCTGAGGCAACATAAAGTGAAACACAAAAGCCTGCAGATGCCGTGATTGTAGTAAAAACTCAAAGGACTTGGCAACTCAGCAGGCAACTTGAGCCAAAGGACTCACACCAGGCTGCGGGCTGCTGGACACCGGCTCGTGAGAACCAGGTATCGGAACCGGCATTCAGGAGGGCGCTGAGGGCAAGAGGGCTCCTGAAGAGCCGTGGGACTCAAGGCTTCCTCATCGTGTCAGAGGTTAATTAATTAATTAATATAAATGTCACTTATAGCAATATTTGTACTGCTGCAAAACAACGAATTCTGTAACATGATCATGACAATAAATTCTGATTCTGAGGTTTGGATCTGGGCTCGGGTTATCAATGGTTTGAACTGAACTGGAGTCTTGTGTGGCTGCAGGAGCACAGAAGGTGAATCTACGGACACTCAGTGACTCTGGGGTAGGTCTCCTTTGCCTCTCTTTCTCTTATTGCTAGTGGTAAATTTTTGTCTGCTGTATAGCAAACTAAGGGCAATTTTGCATGATATTATAATGTGTTTAATTGAATGTCAATAAATAGATCCAGCAGTGTCCATAGGAAGTAAAGACATATAGCTAATATTTTGGGCCTGAGCCCTTCTTCAAGTTCAGAAGGGCTTTTGCCTGAGACATTAGTCATATATCTTTACCTCCTATGCTCACTGTGAGACCTGTTGAGTTCTTCCAGCATTTTTGTTTTTTTTTCATTGAGGCAATATGTGTTGTAGCTCAGAGAATTGTAGTTTCACAGATCCAGTGACCCAGAGTCCATTGTGAGTCTGGCACTATCTGTGTGGAGTTTGCATGCACCCTCTCTGCCTGAGTAGGTGTTCCAGTTTCCTCCAACATCTTAGAAGTGTGCAGATTAGTAGGTTTGTTGGCCATTATAAATTACCCCAAGTGTGCATGCAGGTCAGTGGTACAATTTGTGGGGAGTGGAGTGGGGAGTGGGAGGGGGTTTGGGAATGTAGGGAGAATAGATTAGGATTAATAGATACTTGATTGTCAGTGTGGATAGTGAACCAAAATGTCTGTTTTAATGCTGTGGGCTAAATGATCAACTTGGACAAAGCAGGCCTTCTTGATCGACTCTATTACCCTAATCACTCATTCTCTCCACCACTAATGCAGAATGATGGCAGGATGTACCATCAATAAAATGTACCTATCCCCTCAATTTTTTTTGTACTGCCCAGACCCGTGACCTCAATTGCCAGAAATGCAGGCAGCATGTAATTGGGAGCACCACACCAAGTTTAACTCCAAGTTTAACTCCAAGTTATGCACATTTCACTGAAGCTGGATCTAACACTGGAAATCTCTATCCAGCATGACTGTGGCAAGGTTTGCAGCAGTTCAAGAAGGCAGCTCATCGTGACATCTGAAAGGCAGTTATAGATGGGCAATAAAGTTTGCTACAAGTTTATTGTCATACACATTGCGCACTGTACAGATGCAACAAAATTCATACCTGTTATGGCTGTACAGGTCCTTATAAAGAAAAACTATAAAAGTAAATTGAATTAATGAAGAGAGACAGTCAATACATAAGATCAATGATAAATATTCACAATAATCCTATTGCAAAAGAAGTCACTGGGCAATAGTGCAGATTGTTCATGATTAATGTACCAAAGGGAGGGTCAAGAGTTTGAGAATGACTGGAAATAAATAATTCTTGAACCGAGAGGTGTTGATTTCCAGTCTTCTGTACCTTCAGCCTGAAGGTTGCAGTGAGAAGAGGTTGTGACCAGGGTGATAAGGGTCCTTTATGATGTTGGCTGCTTTCTTGAGGAAGTCCCTCATGTAGATGTCTACAAAGGATGGTAGGTCTGAGCCAGTGATGGGCCTAAATATATTTGTTACCTCCTGCAACCTTCTATATTCCTGGGCATTTGAATTCCTGAACCAGTGTGTGACACAACCAGCTAGAATACTTTCCACAATGCATCTATGTGCATCTGGTGGAGTATCTTTGGCTTGGCTTCGCGGACGAAGATTTATGGAGGGGGTAAAAAGTCCACGTCAGCTGCAGGCTCGTTTGTGGCTGACAAATCCGATGCGGGACAGGCAGACACGATTGCAGCGGTTGCAAGGGAAAATTGGTTGGTTGGGGTTGGGTGTTGGGTTTTTCCTCCTTTGCCTTTTGTCAGTGAGGTGGGCTCTGCGGTCTTCTTCAAAGGAGGTTGCTGCCCGCCAAACTGTGAGGCGCCAAGATGCACGGTTTGAGGCGTTATCAGCCCACTGGCGGTGGTCAATGTGGCAGGCACCAAGAGATTTCTTTAGGCAGTCCTTGTACCTTTTCTTTGGTGCACCTCTGTCACGGTGGCCAGTGGAGAGCTCGCCATATAACACGATCTTGGGAAGGCGATGGTCCTCCATTCTGGAGACGTGACCCATCCAGCGCAGCTGGATCTTCAGCAGCGTGGACTCGATGCTGTCGACCTCTGCCATCTCGAGTACTTCGACGTTAGGGGTGTAAGCGCTCCAATGGATGTTGAGGATGGAGCGGAGACAACGCTGGTGGAAGCGTTCTAGGAGCCGTAGGTGGTGCCGGTAGAGGACCCATGATTCGGAGCCGAACAGGAGTGTGGGTATGACAACGGCTCTGTATACGCTTATCTTTGTGAGGTTTTTCAGTTGGTTGTTTTTCCAGACTCTTTTGTGTAGTCTTCCAAAGGCGCTATTTGCCTTGGCGAGTCTGTTGTCTATCTCATTGTCGATCCTTGCATCTGATGAAATGGTGCAGCCGAGATAGGTAAACTGGTTGACCGTTTTGAGTTTTGTGTGCCCGATGGAGATGTGGGGGGGCTGGTAGTCATGGTGGGGAACTGGCTGATGGAGGACCTCAGTTTTCTTCAGGCTGACTTCCAGGCCAAACATTTTGGCAGTTTCCGCAAAGCAGGACGTCAAGCGCTGAAGAGCTGGCTCTGAATGGGCAACTAAAGCGGCATCGTCTGCAAAGAGTAGTTCACGGACAAGTTTCTCTTGTGTCTTGGTGTGAGCTTGCAGGCGCCTCAGATTGAAGAGACTGCCATCCGTGCGGTACCGGATGTAAACAGCGTCTTCATTGTTGGGGTCTTCATTGTTGGGGTGGAGTATCTAACAACATGCCAAATCTCCTTAGATTCCTTGGAAAGTGGAAGATTTTGTATGCCTTCTTCACAGCTGCCTCCAGGAGAGGTTTTCTGAAATACGTACCCCCAGGATCTTGAAGATTCTGACTCTCTCCATCTCCTTCCTGTCAATGCAGACGGATATGTGGTCCCTCCGTCTCTTAAAGCAATGGGTTCCTTGGTGACATTGAGCTTCAGATTGTTGTTTTCTCAACACCCAACCAGGATCTATTGGACTCATCATTTTGTTACTCACTGAGCATCGGTGGTGTCATCCGTTAATTTCTAGATGGAGCTAGAGCTGAACTTGGCTGCACAGTCATGGGTGTACAAGGAAGTAAGCAGAGGATAAAGCCCAGAGCCCTGGGGGGTGGGTGTGGCTGGGTTAATGGCTGAGAGGAGGAGGTGATGTTGTTGATCTGCCCTACTTGGTCTGCCTGTAGGGAAATCGAGGATCCAGTTGCGGAGGGGTGAACAGTTATTAGTCTTGCTGGTCAGTGACATTCATATTCTGAAAAACCAATGAATAAATTAAATGGTTTTATTGGATAATTAGTATCATTATGACCAAGTTGGATAGAATTCCTTGTTATTAATACTGAATAACTTTTTCACTGCTGCTAAAATATTAGTCAATGGAAAATTATTTTTTTGCTTAATGAATTTATTTGAATTAATCTTTGTAGAATTTAAGCCAGAGTTAAAAAAAATCCTCTGAAAAGGATTATCACGATCACTTTTTAGTGAAGCAAAGAATCTCATCATGGCCATACTTTTCTTTTTCCTATTACTGTATTCGTGTAAATACTTCATGAATTCATTAAGCATTAGACATCACCCAAGTGAAGAGGCGGTTTTATGATTATCAGTGATGGTTACAAATCAGATATGGGGGGGTGATGGACGAGGAGAGGGCTGGTGCATTTATGGAGCAAAATTGAAGAGGATAAGTTTAATTGAAAAAAAAGTTAATTTAGACAGCCCATGAGCCCATGCCATCCCAATTAACCTACAAACCCCTGATGTTTTTAAAGGGTGGGAGGAAACTGGAGCACCCAGAGGAAACCCACAAAGACACTGGGAGAATGTACAAACTTTTTACAGACAGCGCAGCATATGAACTCTGGTCGCTGGCGCTGTAATGGAGTTGCAGTAAGCGAACTATTCACAAGATTACAAGATATAGGAGACCAACAAGTCTGCTCTGCCATCTCTATCATGCGCTGATCCATCCTCCCACTCAGCCCCACTCCCCACAGTCTAGTCAAATACCTGTCAATCTCTGCCTGAAACACACCCAATGGCCTCGCTTCCACTGCCACCTGTGGCAACGAGTTCCACAGACTCATGACCCTCTGGCTAAAGAAACGATTCCCCATCTCTGTTTTAAATTGACGCCCTTTTTGTCCCCTCTTGTCCTCGACTTCATGCGAAGCATGTAACACAATTGTTTTTAAATGAGATGCAAGAAATCAACCAGAACAGATCATTTTATTTCAAAATATTATTGCCTTGGATTTTTCTGACCAACAGGGTTTTTTTTGGTAACTAAGGGAATTAAATAACATTTCCTTGCTGATGAATCAAATATAGAAAGGGAGAACTTGCAAAGGAGTAGGAAAGTTTGAATCAAACACATTGCTGTTGCTTTAGCAAATAACTTTTTTTCAGCAACACCCATGACAGAGAAAATGTTGATGGGCATTAATTGACAAATAGCAATTTTCAACTGGAGGAAGACGAACCAGAAAGTAAAAGAATTAAACATCTGAAGTGAGTCAACAGTCACATTTAGTGCAATGCAATGCCAGAGGAATGGATATATTCTGCTGAGTATGCAAGCCAAACCCAGGTAATCAAATTGGAAGTTAATTGAATATTGATCCATACATATAAATATTACAAGAACATGTAGGCTAATATTAAATCTTCAACCATCCCTTGCTTGAATTGTGTAGTACTTGCTGAGAGTTTATGTAATTTCTTAACCTTTGTTCAAATAAGGTGGCAATAATATTTGGAGATGATTTATACTGGGTAAAATTCTAAAATTGCTCACTTTCTGTACCTTGAGGTTGCAAAAGGCTGGATCAATCTTATTGTTACCTCCTGTGTTGCCAGTCTGTGCACCAGTGGCATCACACATTGAGGTACCTCACGGTGTGACCCCCCCCCTTCCCCCTCCAATCATGAACCTCCTCCCATCCCATACAGGATCCTTAGTAATTTTTTTTGCACTGATGTTACTTGTAAATCATTCACAAACACTAATGATCACACTATTGTAGCTAAAACACCATAAAATTTGACAAAAGCTGTGACTATAAAAATGGCAGCAGCAATGAAAACAACAGCGCGTGTTTATAACGCATCCAGACGAAACCACGGGGTTCGAAGCGTCATTGTAATTGGGTAACAATAACAGCTCTGACTGGAGCACATTAGAAGATTCAAAAAGTAAATTAGCGTAGAGTTTTAGCCTTGTACATGCAAGCTGGCCTTATGAAAAATGTTTTTGTTATTATAATTAACTACAGGGATATTTTTATAAAAAAATAATCAATTTCTGCTGAAACACTGCACAAAAATTTTATAGACAGTCATTTTGGTGTCACCCCTTCTGATGGTGTCATCCAGTGCGGTCCGTACCCCCCACACCTCTCCAGTGACACCAATGCTGCTCACTGTGGTTTTGAACATGAGAAAATACTACATTTTTAATCAGACATGAGAATTGGTAGATACCAGGTAAGTGAATTTCGCTTGTTTGAGACTGTGTGTTGCGTGATTGGTGAACTATCAGCAATGCATGCCAAATTTAAACCCCTACTTTTTAACCTACAGGTTAAAGATCCTGGGGTTATTACACATACAGGTACGTATACATACATATACACACACACATATATACTGTATTTACAGTATGTGTATGTATATGGTTACGAGCCCAGAGGACCCCAAAACCCAGCAACAATAGATACTCACCAAGACAAATGGTTACTCAAACATAAGTTTCTTTTAATTATGTTTAAACATGAAAATAGAATTAAACTTTAACTTATCACTATTGACTTACTTAACCTAACTTAACCCCCTTCTAATTCTAAGTGCACATGTATGTAATGTGTGAGTAAGTTTAGAAAAGTTCTTTGATTCACAGTCCAATCTCACTTCTCATTCCTCCAAGTTCACTGGTTGCAGGCAATTCTTACACTTTGCATGTAATTTAAGATTTATGAAGTTCACCAGGCTTTGGTGCTTGAAAGGTAAATGGTTTTCAGAGGGAGATTTGTTGTTCGCTTGACACAAACTAATCCCTTCTAATCAGCCACACCAGAGTCATGCCAAAGAAACTTGCCCCATCAGGGTTTTCCAGATGATAACCTCTTTCTTTCAGGTCATCACAGAGTTCCTTTTTTTTTGTTTCCCTTATTTCAAGTGAAATATTAGGCAGCCAGTCCTCTCCTCTTGTATGAACCACAAGGGTTTTGACCAGGCTGAACTAAGCATTCACAACCTGTCTTCAAAATGGGGTTTTTCCACAAGCTTGCCAGTTTGTCCTGTTCCAGTCCCAGCTGCTGCTGCTGAATTGAATTCACTCTCTCTCTGCTTGCAAAACCACATGACCCTCTTACATAAGCAAACTGCTCTCAGACAGCCTGTGACTCCAAACCTAATCCTCCGCGTTCTTTCAATTGTTGCTTTTCAAAACAACAATCCATTAGCAAAGTCTCTACAGGCATTCCCCAAAGCTTTTGCAAAGGCACTCGGAGCTGCCCTGTCTGGCTTGAGCAAAGCTCCAGTATTTTAGAGATCTGTTTCGATGTGTTTGTATGTGACCTACACTAAAATCTGCCACACTTTATCTCCTTTAAAACATATCTATATACAATACAAACACAACATAATCTGTCACTATATATATATATTCTTTTTCTTTGGCTTGGCTTCGCGGACGAAGATTTATGGAGGGGGTAAAAGTCCATGTCAGCTGCAGGCTCGTTTGTGGCTGACAAGTCCGATGCGGGACAGGCAGACACGGTTGCAGCGGCTGCAGGGGAAAATTGGTTGGTTGGGGTTGGATGTTGGGTTTTTCCTCATTTGCCTTTTGTCAGTGAGGTGGGCTCTGCGGTCTTCTTCAAAGGAGGTTGCTGCCCGCCAAACTGTGAGGCGCCAAGATGCACGGTTTGAGGCGATATCAGCCCACTGGCGGTGGTCAATGTGGCAGGCACCAAGAGATTTCTTTAGGCAGTCCTTGTACCTCTTCTTTGGTGCACCTCTGTCACGGTGGCCAGTGGAGAGCTCGCCATATAACACGATCTTGGGAAGGCGATGGTCCTCCATTCTGGAGACGTGACCCACCCAGCGCAGCTGGATCTTCAGCAGCGTGGACTCGATGCTGTCGACCTCTGCCATCTCGAGTACTTCGACGTTAGGGATGAAAGCGCTCCAATGGATGTTGAGGATGGAGCGGAGACAACGCTGGTGGAAGCGTTCTAGGAGCCGTAGGTGATGCCGGTAGAGGACCCATGATTCGGAGCCGAACAGGAGTGTGGGTATGACAACGGCTCTGTATACGCTTATCTTTGTGAGGTTTTTCAGTTGGTTGTTTTTCCAGACTCTTTTGTGTAGTCTTCCAAAGGTGCTATTTGACTTGACGAGTCTGTTGTCTATCTCATTGTCGATCCTTGCATCTGATGAAATGGTGCAGCCGAGATAGGTAAACTGGTTGACCGTTTTGAGTTTTGTGTGCCCGATGGAGATGTGGGGGGGCTGGTAGTCATGGTGGGGAGCTGGCTGATGGAGGACCTCAGTTTTCTTCAGGCTGACTTCCAGGCCAAACATTTTGGCAGTTTCCGCAAAGCAGGACGTCAAGCGCTGAAGAGCTGGCTCTGAATGGGCAACTAAAGCGGCATCGTCTGCAAAGAGTAGTTCACGGACAAGTTTCTCTTGTGTCTTGGTGTGAGCTTGCAGGCGCCTCAGATTGAAGAGACTGCCATCCGTGCGGTACCGGATGTAAACAGCGTCTTCATTGTTGGGGTCTTTCATGGCTTGGTTCAGCATCATGCTGAAGAAGATTGAAAAGAGGGTTGGTGCGAGAACACAGCCTTGCTTCACGCCATTGTTAATGGAGAAGGGTTCAGAGAGCTCATTGCTGTATCTGACCCGACCTTGTTGGTTTTCGTGCAGTTGGATAATCATGTTGAGGAACTTTGGGGTACATCCGATGCGCTCTAGTATTTGCCAAAGCCCTTTCCTGCTGACGGTGTCGAAGGCTTTGGTGAGGTCAACAAAGGTGATGTAGAGTCCTTTGTTTTGTTCTCTGCACTTTTCTTGGAGCTGTCTGAGGGCAAAGATCATGTCAGTAGTTCCTCTGTTTGCGCGAAAGCCGCACTTTGATTCTGGGAGAATATTCTCGGCGACACTAGGTATTATTCTATTTAGTAGAATCCTAGCGAAGATTTTGCCTGCAATGGAGAGCAGCGTGATTCCCCTGTAGTTTGAGCAGTCTGATTTCTCGCCTTTGTTTTTGTACAGGGTGATGATGATGGCATCACGAAGGTCCTGAGGCAGCTTTCCTTGGTCCCAACAAAGCTTGAAAAACTCATGCAGTTTGGCATGCAGAGTTTTGCCGCCAGCCTTCCAGACCTCTGGGGGGGATTCCATCCATACCTGCTGCTTTGCCACTTTTCAGTTGTTCGATTGCCTTATATGTCTCATCCAGGGTGAGGACCTCATCCAGCTCTAGCCTTAGGGGCTGTTGAGGGAGCTGGAGCAGGGCGGAATCTTGGACCGAGCGGTTGGCACTGAAAAGAGATTGGAAGTGTTCTGACCATCGGTTGAGGATGGAGATCTTGTCGCTGAGGAGGACTTTGCCATCTGAGCTGCGCCGCGGGCTTTGGACTTGTACTGCGCGCACTGCACTCCACCTAAAAGCTCCTTTGCGCAGGCCCGAGGACAGGTCCACGTCCTCCCCCTCCATGTCCTCCCCCTCCACGTCCTCCACCTCCACGTCCTACCCCTCCACGTCCTCCCCCTCCACGTCCTCCCCCTCCATGTCCTCCCCCTCCACGTCCTCCCCCTCCACGTCCTCCCCCTCAAAAGATGCTCACAAACTCAAGCTAGCATGCTGGAACATCAGAACCATGCTAGACAAGGCTGACAGCCACCGACCGGAACGCCGGTCTGCCCTCATTGCACATGAACTCCTCAGACTTGACATCGACATAGCCACTCTCAGTGAAGTCCGCCTGGCAGATGTAGGCAGCCTCCAAGAACGCGGCGCGGGCTACACACTCTACTGGTCTGGCAAGCCTTCGGATGAACGACGCCTATCTGGTGTAGGCTTCATGGTCAAGAACTTCATTGCCTCCAAACTCGAAAACCTTCCGACAGGCCACTCGGACCGAATCATGTCCATGCGACTCCCCCTTCAAAACAAGCGTTGCATCACCCTCATCAGCGTCTATGCTCCAACCCTCCAGGCGGAACCAGCAGAAAAGGACAAGTTCTACACCGACCTGCGCAACCTCATCCAACGCACCCCTACAGCCGACAAGGTTGTCATCCTTGGCGACTTCAACGCTCGCGTCGGCAAAGACTCAGAAACCTGGCCAGGAATCCTGGGCAAGCATGGCGTCGGCAAGTGCAACGACAATGGGCGCCTCCTGTTGGAGCTCTGCGCAGAACAGCGGCTTGTCATTACAAACACACTTTTTCAGCAGAGGGACAGCCTTAAGACTACCTGGATGCATCCCCGATCCAAACACTGGCACCTCCTGGACTACACCCTGGTGCGTGAAAGTGACAAACGAGATGTGCTCCACACCAGGGTCATGCCTAGCGCGGAATGCCACACTGACCACCGGCTGGTTCGTTGCAAACTCAACCTTCACTTCAAGCCAAAGTCCAGGAACAGTAAAGCCCCCAGAAAAAGGTTCAATGTTGGAGACCTGCAGTCAGACGAAGCGAGAGGAAACTTCCAGGCAAACCTCAAAGCAAAGCTCGACGATGCAACCCGCCTCACGGACCCGTCCCCTGAAACCCTCTGGGATCAGTTGAAGACTACCATACTGCAATCCACTGAAGAGGTACTGGGCTTCTCCTCCAGGAAAAACAAGGACTGGTTTGATGAAAACAGCCAGGAAATCCAGGAGCTGCTGGCAAAGAAGCGAGCTGCCCACCAGGCTCACCTTACAAAGCCGTCCTGTCCAGAGAAGAAACAAGCCTTCCGTCGCGCATGCAGCCATCTTCAGCGCAAACTCCGGGAGATCCAAAATGAGTGGTCGACTAGCCTCGCCAAACGAACCCAGCTCAGCGCGGACATTGGCGACTTCATATATATATACAGGAGCCGTAGGTGATGCTGGTGGAAGCCACGGCTCCTAGAACGCTTCCACCAGCGTTGTCTCCGCTCCATCCTCAACATCCATTGGAGCGCTTTCATCCCTAACGTCGAAGTACTCGAGATGGCAGAGGTCGACAGCATCGAGTCCACGCTGCTGAAGATCCAGCTGCGCTGGGTGGGTCACGTCTCCAGAATGGAGGACCATCGCCTTCCCAAGATCGTGTTATATGGCGAGCTCTCCACTGGCCACCGTGACAGAGGTGCACCAAAGAAGAGGTACAAGGACTGCCTAAAGAAATCTCTTGGTGCCTGCCACATTGACCACCGCCAGTGGGCAGATAACGCCTCAAACCGTGCATCTTGGCGCCTCACAGTTTGGCGGGCAGCAACCTCCTTTGAAGAAGACCGCAGAGCCCACCTCACTGACGAAAGGCAAAGGAGGAAAAACCCAACACCCAACCCCAACCAACCAATTTTCCCCTGCAGCCGCTGCAACCGTGTCTGCCTGTCCCGCATCGGACTTGTCAGCCACAAACGAGCCTCCAGCTGACGTGGACTTTTTACCCCCTCCATAAATCTTCGTCCGCGAAGCCAAGCCAAAGAAAATGTATGTGTGAGAGAGTGAGACCCCCCTCCCCCACACACATACAGAGCCTTTCAAAATATTTGGGACAAAGACACATTTTATTCTTTTTTCCTTTATTTTCCACTGTGCTCCACAGTTTTAAATTCATAATCAAACAATCCACATGTGATTGCAGTGCACATTCCAGATTGCATTCCAGGTTTAAGGAAAAACACAAAAATCTGCAGACACCATGGATGAGGTAAAAACACAAAGATGGAGAAACTTTGTGGCACAAGCAGTGTCCTTTATATAGCAAAGGTAAAAATACATAACTGATGTTTCGGACCTGAGCTCTTCAACAAATTATGGAAAAATGTCAGCAGGGATCTAAGCAAAAGGCTAAAGTTGGGGGGGGGGTGGTCACAAAGGCAGGAGGTGATAGGTGGGGAAAGGAGGGAGGGGACAGCAGCGATCAAGGGGAGGTGGGATGGCTGGGTAAAGGGAGGAGGAAAAGAGGGTCATTCAAGATTATCTGGATACATTTTGATTTGATCATGTAGAAATTACAGAACACTTTTTACATAGTTCTCCCCATTCAGGGCACCATAATGTTTGGGATATTTGGCTTCGAGGTGTTTGTGATCATTCAGGTATGTTTAATTGCTTCATTGGTGCAGGTATAAGAGAGCTAGACTTGCTTTGAAGCTTTTGATCACCTTTGGAGTCTGTAGTTGCCATTTTTCAACATGTGGACCAGAGTTGTGTCAACGAAAGTCAAAGAAGCCACCATGAAGCTGAAAAAGAAGAATAAAATAACAAGAGGCTTCACCTAAACCTTAGGATTATCAAAACCAACTCTTTGGAAAGTCATTAAGAGGAAAGAGCGCACTGGTGAGCTCAGTATTTGCAAAAGGATTAGTCAGCCAAGGAAGACCTCCACTGCTGATGGCAGAAAAATTCTCAACATATTGAAGAAAAATCCCCTAACATCTGTCCAACATTAGAAACATTCTTCAGGAGGCAAATGTGGATGTATCAATGACTACTGCCCACGGAAGACTTCATGAACAGAAATACAGAGGCTACACTGCAAGAAACAGGATGGCCAGATTATAGTTTGCCAAGAAGTATTTAAAATAGCCTGCCGAATTATGCTTTATATCAGAGTGATGGCAGGAGCAAAGTGTGGAGATGGAAAGGGACTGCCCAAGATCTAAAGCATGCCACCTCATCGGTGAGACATGTTGGTGGGGGTGTTATGGCCTGGGCATATATGGCTGTTACAAGTACTGGCGCACGTATCTTCATTGATGATGTCACTGCTAATGGCATCAGTAGCAAAATGATTTCTTATCTGCTCAGGTTCGAGCAAACTCATTGAGCATGCCTGCCACATGCTGAAGAGATAACAGGGGTCAAGCCCCCAAAACAAGCAGTATTGGCCTGACAGAGCATCACCAGAGAAATACTAATGCATTAAAATAACACTCATATAATTGCTATATCCCAAATATTAAGGTGCCCTGAAATGAGAGGACAATGTATAAAAAAAGTGTGGTAATTTCAATACGGTCAAACCAAAATGTATATAAATAACCTTGAATGAAATCTGGAACGTGCACTTTAATCACATTTGAATTGTTTGATTACAAATTTCAAACTGAGGAGCACAGTGGCAAATAAATGAAAAGTGTCTTTGTCCCAAACATTAATGAGGTGTGTGTTGTGTGTGTGTGTGTGTGTGTGTGTGTGTGTGTGTGTGTGTGTGTGTGTGTGTGTGTGTGTGTGTGTGTGTGTGTGTGTGTGTGTGTGTGTGAGAGAGAGAGAGGGAGAGAGTGCACATATGTGTGTGAGAGTGTGAGAGTATATTAGTGATTTAGAGATGCTCAGACCCCACTTCAAGAACAATCAATTTTATTACCGATAAGGAAGTGAGCATTTACTACTATTATACTAACAAGAATGGGGTGCATTTTTTAAAAAATTAGATTTACAGAATGGTAACAGGCTCTTTCGGCCCATGAGCCCATGCCGCCCAATTACATCCAATTGACCTTCCACCCCCCCCCCCCCCCCCCCAGCCCCGATACGTTTTTGAAAGACAGGAGGAAACCAGAGGAAGCTCACGCAGATACGGGGGGAGCGTTCAAACTCCTACAGACAGCACGGGATTTGAACCTGGGTCGCTGGCACTGTAACAGCCTTGCGCTAACTGCTACACTAACCATGGCACCCTGTGTGCCACATTAAAAGGTGTGGCCCATTAGCAACTACTGAGACAGGAAGGCTACTTTTTTGATGTCCTTTTAAGAGATTTTCACTATGCATTCTTGCAGTAAAATCTGGATGAACTTAAACTTGGAGGAAAAAGAGTAACATGGCACGAAAACTTATATTGCTTATATTTTGAATATCATTTTACTTGTCTGTGGTGATCATTAACATTAGATTCAAATCGAGGTATCGATTCTACAACCAGGAGCCTGCCTTTGAACATGTTTCATCTTATCCCTTGAAGTTGCCTCTCTCAATTTATGGTTCTGCTAGCAGTAAAGCCTCTTTAATATTTTGCCAAAATATCATTGCTCCTGTGTAAACCAATCTAATGAGCAACAACAAAGTATTCAACCATCACAGTTAAGATTTCCCAGTGTCCGCAAAAGATCAGGGTCACAAGATATCTCACAGAAAGAGATGCAGGGGTAAGATGGTTTTTATATCTTCTACCTCTTAGCCAAGTGATCTTAAGTATCAATTACAATTCCTCTGAATTATACTAAATAATGCATGCACCAATTGAGCTATTAAAGAACCAAACCCATTAATTTATTGTGAATGGTTTAATGTAAACAATTCTAATTATTAATCAATAAGATGGACATATGGATGTATTTTTCTCTTTGGCTTGGCTTCGCGGACGAAGATTTATGGAGGGGGTAAGAAGTCCACGTCAGCTGCAGGCTCGTTTGTGGCTGACAAGTCCGATGCGGGACAGGCAGACACGATTGCAGCGGTTGCAAGGGAAAATTGGTTGGTTGGGGTTGGGTGTTGGGTTTTTCCTCCTTTGCCTTTTGTCAGTGAGGTGGGCTCTGCGGTCTTCTTCAAAGGAGGTTGCTGCCCGCCAAACTGTGAGGCGCCAAGATGCACGGTTTGAGGCGTTATCAGCCCACTGGCGGTGGTCAATGTGGCAGGCACCAAGAGATTTCTTTAGGCAGTCCTTGTACCTTTTGTTTGGTGCACCTCTGTCACGGTGGCCAGTGGAGAGCTCGCCATATAACACGATCTTGGGAAGGCGATGGTCCTCCATTCTGGAGACGTGACCCATCCAGCGCAGCTGGATCTTCAGCAGCGTTGGCTCGATGCTGTCGACCTCTGCCATCTCGAGTACTTCGACGTTAGGGGTGTAAGCGCTCCAATGGATGTTGAGGATGGAGCGGTACATATGGATGTACAGTACTTTTAAAATGATAAAATAAAGGACCATGCATCACCATCAAACCAATTTCTCTGTCTATTGTTTGACCTTCATCCTCTAAAGACTAATGTAGCAGAATTAAAATTGCCCCTATTCCCAAAGGATTCAGGAAGAGTGCTTCTCTTCTGAAAGCAGAATGACCACACTTTCCTCAGGTCCCACGTGTCTGATGAGTGTTAATGAGTATTAGACAGAGTGGAATTTGAGCTAAAGCCATTCCTTCCACTGGTAATTCTTGAAACCCTGGCATCTTCAATTCCTTTCCCTTCCTGCGCCACATTCTTCTCATTCAGGCAGAATCTCAACAGTGAATGCTGGAAGCAGACAGCTTGTCAGGCAGCAATTGAGGAAAGAGAAATAGAGTTAACCTTAGGTCAACAACGTGGTGAGAGGCACGTGGGTGGGCAGTCAGCATGATTTTTCCCAGGGAGAGAATAGCAAACACCCGGGGATATCTGTGCAAGGAAAGGCGAGGAAAGTTTTGGGCATACACATGCTCTGCCCAGTAACTTTAGTGCCTGTAGGTAGGCTCTGTAGGACTCACCCGGCTGCTGTCTCCTGGTTGCCAGCATGTATCTGGCATATACCTTATTCACAGGCCATTCATAGAGTCCTTTTAGCACATTCATGGCTGCTGTACAGGAGGTTGTATCCTGGATGTTTTCATAGACCCTCATGGACACCATCAACATCAGAACCAACAGTTTATTGGTGTCTTCCTCCACGACGGGGTCTGAGCACTGCAGGTATGCCTCAAAACACCTCACCCAGTGCCTGAAATCACTCTGAGCAGTAGATGACTGCGGGTCAATGCTGAGGCGTTCTGGTCGCAGCATTCGCTCCATCTGGTAATAAAATTGTAATGCGTCGAATGACTCAAAGACTTGTAGATTCAAACCAAGGCTTTTACGACCAAAAGAGTGGAGCGTAGTACCTCGAGGTCGACCAGTCCAGACTGACCTGGATCTAGTTAGGTGCAGCACCTTATGACCTGGCCAGTAGGTGTGGCTATGGCTCTCACCCAATCATTAGCACTATATGCAAATATATACAGAGGTGATAGGATCCCATACTATCACAAGGGGAGATGATGTCATGGGTATGCATTTTTTTTACACAGAGTGTTACGGGTGCCTGGAATGGCGCTGGAGGCTGGTACAATCAGGACATTTAAAAGACTCTTAGGCATATGAATTTAAGAAAAATAGAGCATTATGGGTTTGGAGTAGGGAAGGTTTAGTTTGTTGAGTAAATTTATATAAATTTATATAGGTTGGCACACTATCGTGAGCAACAAGAAAATAACAATGCCCCATTAATGTTTTTCCAGGACTTTAACCCTGCCTCGGTCAAACAAAGAAAATAATTTGATGAGGTAAAGAGACAACTGCAATCCAAAATGTTAAAATATTCAATGACATATCCTGCTATGCTGGAGTCAATATCTCAGAAGATAATCAAAGAATTTTGAAGAATAAGGAAGTAGTGAAAGAATTTTTACGAAAGCTGTGAAAAGATCAAATTTTCAAGATAAGTAGATTGAAAAGACCATTTTAAAACAGGACTAACTGAAAAATGTATATTTTATTGATCTTCTAGCAGTGGACCATCTTATTTTTACTGCCAAAAGAAAATAAATCACTGTAATATACATGGAGAGCTCTTGAAAGAAAGGAAATTGCAAGGTGGAGACTCCGATCTAAGGGGGAAAATGGCACCAAGGGAGGAGCAGTTTTTAAAAATGGTGCTAAAGGGAGGGGTTCTTCTTGTTCGCAGGCTTCCGGCTTTTACTGCCTACATCACCATCAGAGCTAGGGATGTGTGTGTGTGTTTTTTAAAGGGGAAATGTGCATGTTTCTTAAAAGAGAAGCTGCTCAAAAGGGAAATGTTTCTTAAAAGGAAAACATTTCTTAAAAGGAAAATGTTTCTTAAAAGGGAAATGCTGCAGTATTATTTACAATGTTGGAATTCAAAAGCAGAAAAAAAACCACAATTTGATATATGAAGGATCTAGATCTATCGATATATGGAGGCAATTAAATCCCACACAGAGAGACTATTCTTTCAACTCAAGAATAAACAATTCATACACAAGGATTGATTTATTTTTAATGTCTGTCCAGTTAAAAAGTAGAGTGATTAAAAACAGAATACCTAGCTGGGTTCTTATCAGATCACTCACAATTAACATTAACTATTGCAATAATGGAAAAGCAATAAATTGTACACAGATAATGTCTCAACACCACATTACTTAAAAGAACAGACTTCTGCTAGTTTATTAAGAGACAGATAGAAATATTTTGTGAAACAAATCAGCCATCTCTAACAATAACTTTTAGATATGGGATATGCTCAAAGCATTCCTGAGGGGATAAATTATATCCTATACAAAAAATCTTGAGAGAATATATGATAGAAGTAAACAGTTTGGAGAAAGATATTACAGAATTAGAAAAAAAGTATCAAAGAACAGGACTACAAGAAGAATACAGACTACTGGAAAATAAAAAGCTAAGATACAATACATTACAAACATAGAACAGAAAAATATACACTAAGAACTAAACAAAAATATTATGTGCTAGGCCAATGGACACATAAAGTATTATCTTGGCAAGTTAAAGCAGAGGAGTCATCAAGAATAATAAACACTATAAAAACAGAAACAGATATTCTAACATAAACAAAAGGAAATTAATTATATTTTAGACAATATTATACAAAATTATACAAATCAGAATTATTAGGAGATGAGAATGAAATGGAAGAATTTCAGTTGAATGTTGAACTTCCAAAACTGGAAGAGAGAGAAAATATAAAACTAGACACCCCCATTACAAGAGAAGAAATTGAAAAACCCTGGGTACCCTACAGGCTAATAAATCACTGGGAGAGGATGGATTTCCATTCGAGTTTTACAGACAATTCAAAGAATTACTAATGCCCCTATTATTTTGTGGATGTTCTGCATTAAGCAGTAGAGACAGAGACCCTCCCAGAATCATTCTCAATTGCTATTATAACAACGCTATCAAAAAAATCCATTAAAAATTTCATCATATATAGTCCAATTTTGGTGTTAAATGTTGATTATAAGATACTAGCAAAACCGTTAACTAATAGATTAGGACAATATCTACCAGAACTGATGAACGCATATCAGGTAGGATTTGTTAAAGGAAGACATTCCTCAAATAGTCTAGGCAGATTATTTAATATAATCCATATGGCAAAATTCAAATGGAATCAAAATATAACAGTCTCCTTGGATGTGGAAAAAGCATTCAACCATTTGGAATGGCCCTTTCTATTTGAAACACTGGAAAATTTTGGCATGGGCAGAACATTTATAAACTGGATAAAAGCTTTATATCATAAACCACAAGCTAAAATTCTAACTCATTATAACTAATATCCAGATGTCAGTGGTGTTTACCATGAGTAGATTGAATAGGCAGGGATGCCCCGTGTCCCTACCACTTTTTATAGTAGTGATTGAACTTCTGGCAGAGATAATAAGAATGGATCCAGATATAAAGGGGTTCAAAGTTGGACAAGAAGAACACAAAACTAGTCTATTTGCTGATTATGTGCTTTTGTACCTATCAGACATGGTTAAATCTTTGGAGAAATTACAGAAAGACTAGAAGAATATAGAAGAGTATCTGGCTATAAAATAAATATGGTCAAAAGCTAGATAATGCCATTGACACATAGAATGTGAAAGCTATCAAAAAGGAAATAAATTTAATTGGAAGTCAGATAGAATAAAATATATTGGAATAGTAACTGACAATAATCTACAGAATCTGTATAAACTAAATCATGTTCCTCTTTTGGGAATATAGAAAAAGACCTGTAGAAATGGAGAGATTTGCCAATTACTTTAGTAAGAAGGGTTAATTGCGTCAAAATGAAAGTAATGCCAAGACTACAATATTTCATGCAATCGTTGCACATTCCATTTCCTGAAATTTTCTTTAAATTATTAAACAACTATATTAGACAGTTCCTATGGAATAACAAGGAACAAAGAATCCCACTCGAAAAACTGACATGGTCTACGGGCTGGCCGGACTCAGATTTCTGGATTTTTAAAAAATACTACCTAGCTGCACATACTAGATTTCTTGCAGCCTTCCTTGTGGAAGATAATCCCCCTCTTGTATTCAAATGGGAATGCACTCAATGAGGGGGAGGGAAGCAAAGGATTTTATTTATAAATAGAGAGTCAAATCATTAAAAAAAATAATCCCATACTAACTAATACATATGATCAGAATGTGGCAGGAAATTAACTAATGTAAAGGAAAAAAAGTAGGGATATCAATAAAATCTCCACTGTGTAAAATTGTGTTATTGCCTGTGAATATAAGCAATAGAATATTAAATTTGTGGTATGATAAAGGAACAATATATATTAAAGACTATTACACGGAAGGAAATCTTATGTCCTTCAAACAACTAAAACATAAATAGGGAGTGGCCAATGGGAACTTTTATTGTTTTCACCAGCTAAGATAATTCTTAAGAGAAAGATAGGAACCAATGTTGACCCCTACCTGAAATGAGTGAAATGGAACAAATGGTCTGGATTGGGAATGCACCCAAATTTATAACAAAAATGTACTATGCTCTCCAAAGTGAAAGTGTAAAAACAGGTCTACAGAGATCAAAGGAAAGATGGGAGTTGGATTTGGGTGTGGTAATCTCAGAAAGAAGCTGGTTAGGTTGGTGTATGGACAGTATGACATCAATTGTAAATGCAAGATATGGACTAGTTCAGTATAATTTTCTACACCAATTATATCTTACTCCACAGAAGTTACATTGATCAAATGTAGAAATTTCAGAGATGTGGGATGGAAACAGGAACTTTTCTACATGTGTGCAGTTGAAGATATTTTGGCAAGAAATTTCAGAAAAACTAACCAGGATGACAGGAGTGGCCTTCACGGGTGACCCGGAGCTGTATCTACTAGGCAATTATATTGAAATAAGCAACAAATTGACTAAATATCAAATCTCATTTATAAAAATAGCACTCGCATAAGTTAAAAAAAATGTATGGCGATCACTTGGAAGTCTGAACTAGTCTGTATCTAGAGTTAATTACTGATGTCACATTGTCTCTATACTAGTCTGACCAGCATCTCTCATCAATTGTGATGCCCAGGTCTGACTCCCATCTCTCTCTTGATCTGTGAACTCCTTGCTTAGGGCTTGGAGTACCAGTATTCTTGAAATAAATTTAGGTGCGTTTCCCATCAAATCTTCCCTTCAACCTCGCTAGGTGTAGGCTGGGTCATTGTAGGGCTCCACCTAACCCTTAGAAATGATCTTAACTGGAGAAAACAATGAAAGGACATAAGCTGTCTCCCCTTGCGGCTGTTCGCAATATATTGGATCCCCCCCCGCTGATGCCAAATCTCCAGGATTATACTGCCCATGTTCAATGGCATCAATTCATTATGAGTCAGTGGCGTCTCCAATACACTCATTGATCTTGTGCCAGATTTTAATCAGATGTTTCAGTATGGAGTTGTCCATTTTTTTTTTGCTTGTAATTTGGCATCTCATTTGTATATGAAATCCTTTGCTGTCCTCTTCCCCCCCATGTGTGCAATCCAATTTGCAGCCAAGTAGGTGGTCCGCCCTCCTCAAAGAAGGATGCAAGGAACCTCGACTGATTTACTAGATAGTATTACTTAAAATCAGGTATCCTTAAGCCCCCAAGCTGTAGTCCTATGTCAGCTTTTTTAAGGCTATCCTGGGCACTTTCCTATTCTACATGAATGTCCTTTTGTTATCATTCAGTGTTTTAAAGAAGGATTGTGGTAATGGAATTGCCAGAAACTGGAAGAGGTATTGGAGTCCTGGCATCACCTTCATCTTTATGCAGTTAACCCTCCCCATTAAAGTGATGGGCAGGTCCCTCCATTTTATGAAGTCACCTTCAATCTTCTCCAGCATAGGGGGGTAGTTAAGTTTATATACATTTTCCAATTTGCTATCAATCTTGATTCCTAGGTATTTTACACCTCCTACATGCCAATTGAAATTATTTGGTATTCTTTATGGTCAAATTTATTCAATGGCATGATTTTACTTTTTCTATGTTGGCTTTAGTATGTGCAGCTAGGTAGTATTTTTTTTAAATCCAGAAATCTGAGTCCGCCCAGCCCGTAGACCATGTCAGTTTTTCGAGTGGGATTCTTTGTTCCTTGTTATTCCATAGGAACTGTCTAATATAGTTGTTTAATAATTTAAAGAAAATTTCAGGAAATTTCAGGAAATGGAATGTGCAACGATTGCACAAAATATTATAGTCTTGGCATTACTTTCATTTTGACGCAATTAAATCCTCCAAATCTTACAGGGGTTATAGGTCAATTGGTGTATTTGGGCTGCATGGGGTTGTGGTCTGGAAGGGCCTGATACTGTACTGCATGTCTAAATTTAAATGTATAAATATTGTTGACGATCACATTGAAACTGCATTGGCTTGTGGGTAAGACCACAATATAGGACCACTAATGGAACACCTGATGATAACATGTTGTCACTTTGTAAATATGGTAAGCAAGAATGAAGATGTGTCCTGATTGGAAAGCTATTGGTGGGCAGGAGGACATAAGAAGCATGGGCATAGAATTTGTGGTCAATCATTTAGAAGGATGATTGGAATTCCCAGCATTGGAACAGGAAAAACAAGTGTTTCCTTAACAAATGCCAAACTAAACCCTCCATATGCAAATCCATTTATGACACTCTTGGACACAGAAGAATTTTGATCAACTGATATTAAAATATGTGATAGAGTCACTCAGTACAGCCCACCTTATGCATGCCAGGTTGGCATTCCGGGTGAGTTCCATTTGGTCTATATCCTTCTGAACCATTCATATCCATATCTATCTGTCCAATAACTTTTGAACATCATAATTGTCCTGGCAGTTCATTCCAGATCCAGACTACCCTCTGGGAGGAAAAAAATGTTCCTCAGCTCCCTCTTAAAACTCTTCCCTCTTATTTTAATTTAGGCTTTCAGCAAATAACAGGCCATTTCAGCCCATGAGCCCATGTCACCCAATTGCACCCATTATTCTACAAAACCCAACCCGGTAGGTTTTGAACAGTGGGAGGAAACCACGCAGCCATGCGGAGAATGTACAGCGTGGGATTCGAACCCTGATCCCAGTCAGTGGTGCTGTAACAGTGTTGTGCTAACTACTGTGCCAACTGTGCCACCCATTAAGGTTTATCTTAAACCCTCTAGTTTTAGAATCACGGCCTGTGATGTGTGTCACTTGATGTCATTCCACATGCTCACTGGCTCCCTTATGTACATCTTGAGTGGAGGATATGATGGCCTGTTTAGAGATTGGGTTTTATGAAATTCCACTCGATCTTCTTTCATACAGCTGACATGCATATGCATGAAGTTCCAACACCTGGAATTTTTTTGACAACTCTGAGAATGATGATTATGTCAAGTGATTATTGCTTCAATTTATAAGAAAATGCTCAGTGAGCATATTGCAAAATATTCCATTACTCCCAAAGCTGCCCTCCCTCTCATTGCAACAGGGCAACCCTTATTCTTTTTGCTTCATCCCCACTGAAATCAATAGCAATCTCAATTTTCCCACATTTAAAACAATTATCATGTGTGTGCCAGTCAAGATGAAAAGTGTGGTGATACAACCACTGGACTGTCTGTGACTGCCTGCGCCTATCTGCATTCCTACCTGCCGAATGCAGGGGGCAACCCACTGTACCTGCAGGGAGGTAACCTTCGGAGGCTGGCTCCGGCTACTTGCTGCCAATCACCCTGACCCCATAAAAAGGCTCACGTGGCCCTGGTGTAGGCAGTAGAGCATGTGGAGCCAGAAGGGAGACTGAACCCTGTGTGCACGTTTTAAGCTAGTAGTACAGCCTTCATAGTTTGAACTTGTTTGTTGGCACTGCAGCACATCACAAAAAATAAATTAATTTTTATAGAAATTGGAGTCCTTTTATGGGACAATTTTTGTGCTCTTTAACTCTGTCTTGATCATTTATTTATTTATGTACATTTAGTAATGTTTCTTCCATTTAGTAATGTTTTATAGATTCGACAGAACTATATTACCTTCAATTTTACATCAAAACATCCCAGGTTATTTGTCGGTGGGGGATTAGAGTTCTTTTCTTTTTCTTGACAACATTATATGGGAAAGGGGTGTATCACTATTGTTTTATTTTTTTGAAAATGTATTTATATTCTTCATATTTGGTAACCTTGTTTTCTCTAAACAATGTGTGCTTGTTCTATAAAACTCAATAAAAAGATGGAATGAGAGAGGAAAGTAATTGCCTAAATACCTTGGCAACCATGTGATTAAAAAGGATGCATTTTCCCAGGTTGCATTTAAAAGATGTGCTAAAATGTGTTTACTGGTCGAGTTATTGATTGAGACAATAACTTCGCAGCATCCAACTAAGAAAGTAAAAATCTAATCTCATTTCTGCTTTCAAAATTGATTAGTCTGATTTGGGGATTAATAAAAGTGAGATTACGGCATGCCAAAAAAATAACAAAGAACTCTGTGCGGCAGTCATGGAGGGAAATAAGTAGTTGATGTTTCATGGTGCCAGCCAGCTTCAGGACTGAGGGGAAAAAAAGAGGATTAAAGAAAGGAGGAGGGGACAGTGGATGATAAGTGGCCCAAGGAAGGGTGAAGGATGGATGAAGTCAGGTAGGTTGGAATTTGATGATAGTGAGAGCTGGCGGATAAAGGAAAATAAAATTTGAGTCAGGGAGGGGAGGATGTCGATGGAAACAGCTGCTGAAGGAAGGAGATTGGTGAAACCAGATAAGCGAGGGTTGTTGGGGAGGGAGGTGGGGGGGGGGGATAGTAGGAAAGACACATGGCTGAGAATGTGGCTTAGAGTGAGAAAAATCACAGAGGGGGAGTAGTGAGAGAGGGTCTCACGGTGATTATACAGTAAAATCCCTGTTATCTGGAATTCAAGCAACAACCAGCAACCTCAAGCAACTGGCATCCTCAACAACCAGAAACCTCAAGCAACCGGCAACCTCAACAACCAGCAACCTCAAAGAACCGGCAAAATATTGTGGAATTGGATTAAACGTATGGATTTAAAATTGGCTCACCTCACAATTAGTTCTACATTCATGCAATGTGCAGGCTCAAGAAACCAGAAAATTAACTTATCCGGCATCTACCAATCCCTATGGTTGCCGGATATCTGGGGATTTTACCGTAATACATTCATTCATCTGCTTAGTTCTTGCATCCACACCATATTTCTGTACTCTATTTGAAATTACTGATCTACTTGCTCGTACATGGGATTATTTTATTGGAGGACAGGCAAATAAACATTGCCATCCAGCTCTGAATCTTCTAGTCTTCCTCCCATTGATCAGCTAAGGTATCTCCTGCACCTCTGAGTTCTCCCTAAAGTGGAATCTCCAAGCTTATTGGCTTTTCTGGGATTACAGCTAGTGATAGGGTCCTTTCACACCAAAGACATGATGAATGATGCTACTATCCTAGTAGATTTTGGGGCCAGTGACCCTGATATCACCATTTGGTTGAATATTTTCTAGTCACAAGTTAGGTACTTAATATGGTAGAGCTTATTGGTTATCAATAGAATTTTCCAAGAATCAACTATTGATTACTTAGGATTCACCTTTGACATTCTGAAAAATATCAGTTCAAGGTCAAGTAAGAACTTGAAAACCACAAAGAAAAGCTGAAACTTTGTGATGAAAATATATCCTGACATAGGGACTATAAAAGTGGTATAATTATTAAAATTATTCACAGAGAAGTTTAGAATGATGCTGGCAATTGCAAAATTGACAGCTGGTGAGGCAAGTCCTACCTGGGCACTTATGTTTGGCCATGATGCTCATTGCAGGGAGCTGGGTTCCCATTGGAAGAGTGAGCTTGGGGCAGCTGCTGGAAATACAGTAAAGCCTCTCATATCTGGCACCTTTGGGAATTGATAGATGTTGGATAAGTGTATTTTCCGGTTGCTTGAGATTGCATGGTTACGTGGATTGGCAATCTAACAGCGAGGTGGGTCCATTTTAAATGTGTATTTTTTACCTATTTATTTTGTCAATTTTTTTTATTGTTTGCTTGAGGCTGCCAGTTTCTTGAATTCTGGATGCCAGGGTTTTTACTGTAATTTGTTCCAAGGGGCTTGTAAGTGGCTGGCTCAACAAGCTCATTGAATGATTCAACACCATACGTGTTTCTATGAGAATGATTGTAGTCTAACATTTTGAGGAAGTGCAACATTGGTTAGTTAGTGAATGACCAGCATAAAAGCAAAATTGATATAAAATCTTCCTTACATTGGAGAGACTGGGTGCAGACCGCGAAATCACTTTGCTAACCATCTTTGCTCTGTCTGCATCAATGAGAGGCATCTCCTAGTGGCCAACTATTTCACTTCTGTGCCCAGCTCCCATACCGACATGTTTGTCCCTGACCTCATGCACTGCCACCCAAAAGGCACCTGTAAATTGGAGGAGCAACACCTAATATTCTGTCTGGGCTCTCTCCAACCGCATGGCATTAACATCAACTTCTCCGGTTTCGGCAAGACCGCTTCCCGTTCTCCCTCTCTTCCCTATCCGTCTGTCTTCTATCCTCCAGTTCTCTTTCCATTCCCCTTTTCATTCACAAAGCCGCCACCCTTCCCCCTGTTTTCTGTTGTGCTTTCCCTCCCTTCCTCCCTTTTCCACCAATTACCTCCTACCTGTGGGCCTGTGCTCCTCCCCTACTCTTCCTCCCCTCTATTTTATGCCTACATTTTTCCGTATCTTGATGAAGGGCTCAAGACCAAAACGTTGGTTATGTACATAAAGGACACTGCTGGACCTGCTAACTTTGTCCAGCAACTTCAACCACGATGTCTGCAGACTTTTGTGTTTGACTTGATATGAAATCTGTTGCCATTGCCATGCGTCCTTGAATTGAGCAGGATTTGACCAAGTTGTGCATTGTCTATTTAAATAAAACCAAAATTTACAGATTCAGCTGGTCTCGCAGCATCCATGGCGGTGGGTGGGTAAAGATATGTTACCGTCGTTTCTGGCCTGAGTCCTTCAAGGTATAAGCAAAGAACAGAAAGGCATCAGAATAAAGGCTGTGTTCTGGCAGGGGGAGGAGTCCAGACCAAAAAAAGGTGTTAATTGGATATGATAAGATGAGAGGTGAGAATTAATTTTAGCTCTGTGAGGGAAAAAGGGAGAGAGCATGCACTGGGGGAAAGGAAACAGGGGGAAGAAGAAGGGGTGGGCTTTAATGGAAATCAGAGAAGTCGATGTTAATGCCATCCGGTTGGAGGGTGTGCAGATGCAAGTTGAGGTGCTGTTCCTGCAATTTGCGGGTGATCTCAGTCTGGCTGTGCATGAGACCATGGTTAGACATGTCAGCAAGGGAATGGGATGGGGATTGAAATGGGTGCCCACTGGGAGATCCACACTTATTCTAATTTCTTTATCATATCCAGTTACCATCCTTTGTAGGTCTGAACTCCTCCCGCTGCTGTCTTCGGACTTTATTCTGACGCCTTCGTTATACCTTGAGGAAGGGCTCAGGTCTAAGTCGTTGGAAATTACCTCCAATGGACGAGTTGAGTTCCTCCAGCATTTCTGTGTGTTTTTTACTACAATCCCAGTGTTTGCAGACTTTTGTGCTTCAGACCTTGGGACAATGTTAGCAAAATCTGTGTTTAAAAAAACCCTCATGGTCATCTACTTTCTCTAATTTGAACCTGCCCAATTTTATGTCTCATCGAAGCCATTGGGAAAAAAAAATTTGCGCAGATATAAAGGTCCCCACCTTAGCCTGTGGATTTGGTACCTGATCACTTGAGTTAAAATCTCTCCCAGATGATGGGTAGTACTGCCCAACAGCTGGGAAATGCTTCCAATGCCGCATCCACTCAAATCAATCTATCAAGGGTTTCCAGCAGGTGTAAGAAAGTGATTCCCAATCATCACAGGAACAGAAACCAAAGATAGAATTCAACGGGTTAAATTGCTAAAGATACACCGTGTTTAATCCTGTGATTGGCGCTGCATTATCGCATTGTGGCATTGTGCTAAAGGCAGGGTTCAATGTGCATTCAGTATGACTGAAGGGACATGCATTGCAAGGCACTAAAGATTCTTGGCTCTTCACTACCTACAAAGAAGAGTGGCTTCCTTTTCCATCCACGCAGCAAGACCAGAACATATTGCCTTCCTTAATTTTTCATTCATTCCTGTCAGAGAGCAATTTAAAAAATCAACCATATTACAGGTTGGGCACCACTTTCCTGAAATGAACAGAACCAGAAGGGTTTCAGATTTTGGATTTTTTCAGATTTTGGATTAATGCATTTAGGACAATGTTTCTCAACATTGTTCTTTCCACTCACATACCCTTTAAGTAATCCCTAATCCATTAGATGCTCTGTGATTAGTAAGGTACGTGGGTGGAAAGAAAAAGTTTGAAAACCTCTGTTTTTCATCATCCCTCATTGACTTGTTATGTGCACAGCTTCAGAACTCCAAAGGAAATGGGTCAATGACAATTTTTCTCAAGGCAAATACTTCAGTAACAATTGGGTCTAGAGCAGTGGTTCTCAACCTTCCCTTCCCACTCACATCCCACCTTAAGCAATCCCTTACTAATCACAGAGCACCGATGGCCTAGGGATTACTTACAGTGGGATGTGAGTGGAAAGAAAAATGTTGAGAATCGATGGGCAAGGGTAACTAAGCACAGTAGCATCAGCGAAATACCTCTATCAGCTGTTAAGCAACAATAACAGGCCTTCAGTCTCCACCTACGATGCTATGCTTTGATCAAAAGGTACACTGCATTTTATTTTCAACGCAATAATGTTGCTGGTCATGTTACACTCAAACATGGCATTTTAGATGGAGAGAATTTTATATTTCAAATGCAAATCATGTTTTGTACTTACAGAACCATTTTGGCTCTATCATTTTTGCACCGCAGAGCAGAGATTCATCACAAAGCACTGCAAGTAATGCCCACAGGTCTGGCGGGGATGATGCTTGGTAACAAACTGGAGCCCACAGAGCGTCAGAGCCCCACGTGGGCAAATGAGGCCAGGTGTGGAATTTTCCACCTGTGGCGTCGTGTCGGCGCTCAAAAGGTTTTGGCTTTTGGAGCATTTCAGATTTTGGATCTTTGAATAAGGGGAACTCGACCGGCCATATGAATGTAGAATGACATTAATGTCAGTCTCAATTGGTTCTGAAAAATTCCTCTTGAAGGGGCTGGATGAATAAAATCAGAAGACATAGAGTAGATAAGGTGAGGGTTAATATTTCAGGTCAGTGGCCCATCACCAGTGGGCATTACTCAATTCAACAGTACTGTGACCATCATTATTATTCCAAAGTTATTTAATTACTTGGCTTTCAGTTCCCTTCCTCTTGGGATATGGGTTGCGCAAAGGCCGGAATATTTTACTCACACAAAGTTGCTGTTTACCTTCAATTAACTTCACAGCAGCGGACCAACAAATCCTTCCAATATGTTAACAAACCAACCAGCTTTTACTCAAGCTATGCTGCTAATCCAATTTTTTCTTTCAAAGCATTAGTTTTGTTGGAAAATGTATATATAAAAAAAAACAATCTTCAATTTGTTTCTATTGCCAGCACAAAATTTCAGACCAAAGTTGGAGGGGTTGGCATTAAACAGGCTTTACTCATGGCGCTGTTGTTGCACTCAGAGATGTAGAAAGCATCAATAGTGAGCTGAATACAGGCTTGTCGAGAACTCTGCTCATGCTCCTTCTGGGTCCCTGCCTTTGCAAATAAGCCTATCCATGCATTCATAGATAAATGCAACATGGTCAAGAAAATTAATGATGTAGCTGGCCTGCCACAGTAAGTCAGATTGTTTAATTTATCTCCTGGCTCCCCTCTCACCACAGACCCTTCAGCTCGAGCAAGTATGAGTTTGGAACAAAGAAGAACAAATGATTCCAGCAAAACCCCTATATATTATGTCATTAGGCATTCACAGATTTAGCAGAGACCATGTGCAGCCAATTTACATTATGGCTATCTGATACCAGATTCCAGATTCCTTTTTTTAAATGATCATGTTATACAAAATGTCATTTAGTCTGCCTTAAGACCTACCAAGATTCTCCATTTCCCAATATTGATTCAAAATTGCCCAGCACCCCTTACAGACAAAGAAAGAGAAGCCAAAGAGAGTCTCTTCAGAGCCACTGAGCGTCCATGGATTCACCTCCGGCGCTCCCGCAGCCTCCACAGCCACACAGACTTCAGTCGGAACCATCGGCAACCTGAGCATCAGATCCAACCCTCCGCCACGATCAGGAAGCCTACAGCTCTCAAGTCCTGAGATAATGTTGCTTATCATTGATGGTTGGCACCAAAATTAGGGTGAGAACACCGAACTCACCGAATGAGCACGGCTTGTGGGGTGAATTCTTTCAGTAAATAATACTCAACGTACTCATGGAACATTGTGGCCTATTTAGATTGTTCAGCACAGAGTGAGATTAATTAACTACTGGTGAATCAGTCCCAAGGTGTTTCTTGCCAATATCACCAATTTATGCCCAATGATTCTATGAAATCATTGCAATTTGAGAGTGGCTACGAATCAGGCTGTTTAATTAACAAGGAAACTCCACCTATCAACATCTGAAAGAGGCAATTTATGTAAAAGAAATTTAAAATTCCACAGAGTCACGGGCCCTCATGTTGAGCAATAAATGGAAAAGTGAGGGGGAATATGCGCAGACATTCAGGTAAAGCGTGGTCAGTTTAATCACAGGATGTCGTTCCCATTTTTCCACTTCATTTCCCTACAGGCAGATGGCCAGGCTGATGAGCACAATGGTTGAAAATCATGACCAGTCATGGGTAATGGAAGTCGGGCAATACTGTATGGTGAGAAGATGAGTAGAAATGAAAATTGTGAAGGGGTGGCTAAGATGAGACAGATTAGAGGCCTGGGTCTTGTGAGTAGTCTGCTGCTCCTGGCAGATCCCCTTTCTCTCCTCATCCTGAGATTGAAGTAGCCTGAACCAAAATCCATCTTTTCCTTGAAGATCCCGTCTGGGTTCTTCATTTATCTGTTTGCTTCCTCTTTAAATCATTAAAATGAGCTCTTCTCCACGTTTGCCTCTGATAACCCTGACCCCCATTTCTTCTCGAGTTGGAATTTGAAAACAAAATTTACCTCTGGGGATCCTCTTCTTCTCATAGTTATGCTTAGCCCATGATCTGATGCTGATAATGGTAATGGTATTCAAAATTGATCATTGGTAAAACCAAAGTGAATGATCTCCAAAGAAGATAGCTATAATTTTTGAAAGTCAACCTTTCCAGCGGAGGATGTCACTGCAGAAGTTTTTTTTAACCAAGTGTCCTTGGCCCATCCATCTCTGGAGGCTTCATCAATGATCTGCCTTCCATCAGAAGGTCAGAAGTGGGGACGTTCACTGGTGACTTCACAATAATCAATTCATATCAGAACTCTTCAGCAAATGAAGCAGCTCATGCCCTCATGCAGCAAGGCCTGAACTCCACTCACCTGACAATGGTACATTCCATTTGCATGACACAGGCACTAAGCATTCTAACCTCCCACCTTTATGGGCAACATCCTTGTCTCCACCAACATCAACCTGGGTGCCAATATTATCCAAAATCTCTACTTGGACCAGCCACATAAATACTGTGGTGAAAAGAGTAGGATATAGCGGCAGGGAATACGATCCAGTGATCATTAGGTGGAGAAGGTGAGCAAATTTAACTTCTTGGGAGTCACTCCTGGATCTTCCATCTGGCGACTACACGGAGTTGTGAGGTCCTCGCAACTTTTAACACTTTCCACCCTTTCACACAATCTTTCTTTACCAAAATGGTTAAATCTTGGTTCCATCACTTGCAATTACTATTACAATCCAGAAAATGTCCCCCCCAAAAAAAGAGCCAAAGCAATGAAGTAAGGAAGCTGAGGAGGGAGTGGTTTCCACACCCCCCCCCCCCCATACCCTGGAAATGGCTTCCAGAATGTTGGCGACTCAATCCCAGGAAATAATGAACAAATAAAAGTGACCCTGGAAAAGTGTTACTGGGATATAGAGGAACAAAGTTTGAAGTGCAATTCCATTAAATGAAGAATGTTTGAGAGCTTTGGAGTCTGACCTGATCTCTGTGAACAACAGATTCGAGAGGCTTGACACTAACACTGTTGAAATAGCTGCCAGCAATAAAAACTCAACGTCACACCTGGTCGACCTAGAGGGCTGGAGCAGACATAAAAATATTTGTATCTTGCGATTAAAGAAGGATATCAAGAAAGGACAGTTGCCTATGCAATTTTGTTTTCACTAAACTACTTAATGACGTGCTTGGGGAAGAGCTGCTTGGTGCAGACCCTTTACTTGATCGAGCGCGTCGTTCACCATTTCTGAAGTCATCACCTGGAGGCTGTCCAAGGTCGGTGATCCTTCATTTCCGCAATTTTCAGCAAAAAGAACGTATCATCCGGGAAGCCCGTCGAAAGGAAGATCTGACTTTTCATGACCAAAACGTTAGATTTGTTGAGGACTTTTGCACCGAGTTGATGGAGATGCCGCGAAACTTCCACGTGGTCATGTCCGTTCTTTTTGAGGAAAGTTTCAGGCCGGCATTGCTGTATCCAGCGCGACTGAGGATCATCACAAACGATGGTCAGAAGAGATTCTTAAATTTTGGGAAGGAAGCCCGCGGAGGTAAGGCCGACGCTGCCTCTGTTTCATCGTCGGAGTTGGAATAAGTCAACTTTCTTTGTTGTGAAATGGTCTTTCTTTAGTCCGCTGTGAGTTATTACACTGTGTTGGTAGTTTGATCCATTTGGGGGGTGGGGGGGGGGAGGATTTTGTCGCTTTGTCTTCTACTTCATTTTTGGATAAACTGCTAGTGTGGGATTTTTTTCTTCTCTCTGTAATTTGAAAGGTTGAGCTTGTAAACTACTAAATTTGCAAGATGTTTAAAAGTATATTGCTGCATTGCTTCTTTAATACTCATATAGTGGTATAGGAGGGGGTTTATTTTTCTTTAGGGTTGCACAAGCATTTAGAATGTGTGGTGCGCTGTTAGCCAGAATCAGACACACACATCAGACTGTACAACAGGCTTTAATCCACAAAGACTTCTACAGAGCCAGGCTGGCTGTAGCTGCAGCAACTCTGAGTGAGGCCTTGGGAGGCCGGCGCAGGCTTATATCCCAGAGGGTGATTGACACCCGACCAGGTGGGGCTTGGTACATTCAGGCCGACTGATTGACAGCCTGTAGAGCTCGTCGAAAGAACCAAAGACTTGTTGATCCAAACCAAGGCTTTTATTAGCAAAAGACAGGAGCTCTTCACAGGTGGCTGACCAGTCCGGAATGATCCGACCTGGCTAGGGACACAACCCTTTAAGGCCCAGACAATAGGCGTGGCTTAGCTCTCAGCCAATCGCTGTAAGCACAGTCTAGATACAGTAACTATATACACTATGTACATTGGTGATAGATCTGTACTATCACATTCACCCCTTCTTGGAGAACTGACCCTGGAAAAAAAAACAAAAACAAAAAAAAACGAGGGAGAGAATGAAAGAAAGGGGTAAGTCAAGGACTGTAGCGGTCAGGGGGTCTGACCATCCAGCATGACCGCCGTGGTGCCGGGATTGGGGTCGCTGGGATGGTGTCGCCAGCGGGCTCGTCGGGTGCGACTGCCCCGTTGCTCAATTCCCCAGTCGTGTTGTCGGCAGGGTGGCCCAGGTCATTGGGGTGCATTGGTCCTTCTGTTGTGGCACGGGGCCTGGGGAATAAAGAGTTGGAGAAGGTTGGGTTGGGGAGTTTGCTGGGTCTACCGCGTGCTGAGCTAGGTCCCGCACCGAAACAGTGTCCTCCTGCCCGTCTGGGAACTCAACGTAGGCGTAATGTGGGTTCGTGTGGAGTAGAGTCACTCAGTCGACCAAGGGGTCATTCTTTGAGTGCCGGACGTGGCGTCGCAAAAGGACGGGGCCAGGGATGGTGAGCCATGCTGGTAGAGTGGTTCCTGATTCGGATTTCTTCGGGAAAACGAACATCCTTTCGTGGGAGGTGGCATTTATTGCAGTACATAGGAGGGAGCGGATGGAGTGTAAGGCACTAGTGAGAACCTCCTGCCAGTGAGAGATGGGGGGACCTTTAGACCGGAGAGCCAGTGTAACCGCTCTCCATATGGTGGCATTCTCCCTCTCGACCTGGCCGCTACCGCGTGGGTTATAGCTCGTGGCCCTGCTTGAAGCGATACCACACTCCAGAAGGTACTGTTACAGCTCCACACTCATGAATGAGGACCCCCTGTCACTGTGGATGGAATTGGGGTATCCGAAAATGGCGAAAATACTGTGAAGGGCCTGTATCACTGAGGTGGCAGTGGTGTCTGGGCAGGGCACAGCGAACGGGAAGCGGGAGTACTCATCGATGGCTGTAAGGATGTAGGTATTAAGGTTGGTCGACGGTAGGGGCCCCTTAAAGTCTACGCTAAGATGCTCGAAGGGGCGGGTGGCTTTGATAACGTGGGAGTTATCCGGACGGAAGAAGTGGACTTCCACAGAGACTTCCACAGAGCCAGGCTGGCTGTAGCTGCAGGAGCTCTGAGTGATGCCTTGGGAGGCCAGAGCAAACTTATATCCTGGAGGATGATTAACACCTAACTTGGTAGGGCTTGATCCATTCCGGCCGACTGATTGACAGCCAGCCAGGTGTTGTCCTGTCTCCTTACACTCCTGCAGAAGGCCGGCGGTACACTCCTGCAGGTACAGTGGTTGGCCTCTGCAGTAGGCCAGTGGTGTATACCACAGAATGTCTGTTTGTATACAAAGTTGGGTATTATCTTTTTGGTAAATTTTATTAGTATTATTAAAGTTGAAATTTGTTTATAAAAGTTTACTGGTATGTTGGGTTTTTTCAATACAATTGTAGTGGTGCAGAAGGGCAATTTTCTTTCTTTTTGGGTCATCAAATGATTCTACTGTGAATGTGTTTAGAATGCCTATTAGTATTCATGTTGGGTGTTATCTTTTAGGTTAATTTTCCACAAGTTGCTCTTGTGTCTTGGTGTGAGCTTGCAGGCGAAGAGGTACAAGGACTGCCTAAAGAAATCTCTTGGTGCCTGCCACATTGACCACCGCCAGTGGGCTGATATCGCCTCAAACCGTGCATCTTGGCGCCTCACAGTTTGGCAGGCAGCAACCTCCTTTGAAGAAGACTGCAGAGCCCACCTCACTGACAAAAGGCAAAGGAGGAAAAACCCAACACCCAACCCCAACCCACCAATTTTCCCCTGCAACCGCTGCAACCGTATCTGCCTGTCCCACATCGGACTTGTCAGCCACAAACGAGCCTGCAGCTGACGTGGACATTACCCCTCCATTAATCTTCGTCCGCGAAGCCAAGCCAAAGAAAGAAGAAAGAAAAAAAATTTCCACAGAATTTATTTTGACATGGGTAAGTTACAAACTATTCAGTTTTTAATTATAACGAATGATAAGATCAATAGTAGAAGTTATTTAGGTTGGATGTGTTTTTTTGAGCCAGTTGCAACCTCAGTTGATGACTTTCAGAATAGGGTGGGCTGGAAGGTAGGGATTTATTTGGGATTCTCAAGGTTACTTATATTTCATATTTTATTTACACTGTATTTCAACATGGATCAAATGTTGCAGCTTCTGGAACAGGGACAAGTGCAGTTGGAGCATCCAATTACTCTCAATTAAATTTAATTAAATTTGATTATCTCTCCTATTAAGATTTTGTCTTAGAATATTAAAGGTATAAATGGAACAATCAAATGTAATTGGGTGTGTTCCCATGTTAGACATTTAAAGGCAGATATTGTTTTTTCTTCAAGAAACCCATATTAGGAACTCTGACAAGGATAGGTTAATGTTCAAATGGAAGAGGCAATGTTTTCATTCTTCTTCTGATGCTAAAGTTAGAGGAGTTTCTATATTAATTAACCAAAATATTCCATTTGTTCTTCAAAATAGCATATTAGATAAACAGGGTCATTTTATTTATTCTTACAGGTAAATTATACAATAAAATGGTGGTGTTGGCAAATCTTGATGAGCCGACATTTAAAAAAATATTTTTTGCCTGATTTAAGTCAAAATTCAGCAATTTTAATTGCTTTAAATTCTGTTCTAGATCATCCTTCCTCTGGACCAGCTACACTTTCCAAATCTGCAACTGTAATTCATTCTTTTTTTTAATCAAATCTTGATGTTTCTTATGTATGGAATTTGTAAAATCCCAATAATAGAAAAATATTATTTTTTTCTAATGTGCTTTGTTTTTATTCTAGATGATTTTTTAAAATTGACAACCAATTGATCTTTGAACAATACAGGTGAATATCAAGGAATAGTTATATCTGATCAAGCTCCTGTTATTTTGGCCTTGAATTTTTCTGACATTCCTTTTATAAAAAGGCATTGGTGCTTTAATGCGAATCTACTTTTAGACAAAGATTTTTTAGATTTTATGGAAAAGCAAATACCTTTTTTTAAACTACAAATTCTTCCCCACTATGTCTAAATTAATTGTATGGGAAACTATGAAAGCTTATTTGAGATGGCAAATTATTTTTTATAAAGCTAATATTAAGAAGACTAATAGTGAAAGGTTGGAATTAATTAATCAGATTAAACAAATCAATTTACAACTTGCTCAAGATTTTTTAAAAATCTGGATTTATATAAAAGAAAAGTAGAACTTAAAACTAAATTTGACCTCTTTACGTATCCTATTGAACTGCAATTGTTGAGGAGCAAGAGTCATTTTTACATTAATGGGGAAACATCAGGTAAGCAACTTAAAGTAATATCTCCTAAAAATACAAATCTACAAGATTTGGAAGGGAGATGGCAAGATGATTACTGATTATTTTAAAATAAATGATATTTTTAGAGAATTCTCCTCCAACTTTTACACCTCAGAATTTAATAGAGATTATACTTTAATGTTGGATTTCCAAGATTGCCTTATTTATCTATGCTTTATCAGAATAGCCATACAAGCTTGGAGGGTCTATCTCTCAGGAGGAAATTTTATTAGCTATTTCCTCCTTGCAATCTGGTAAATTTCCAGGACCAGATGGATAAATCTTTCTCTTAATGGCTTGCACCTCATTTATGTTCTGTGATTGACAATTGATTTAATGATGGGAATCTTCCATCAAAGTTTAACGAGGCTTGTCTCTCTTATTTAAAAAAGGGGAAGAACCCTGTTGAATGTCCATCGTATAGACATATTTCATTACTCAATGAAGATATGAAGATTTCATTACTCAATGTATAGAGAGGTCTAAACTTCTGGCCCATAGATGAGAGAATATTTTTACCATTAATTGTTGATGCAGACCAAACTGGTTTTATTAAAAATTGTTACTCTTATTATAACATACACCAATTATTGAATATCTTATATTTACTTCTACTCTTGCTACTGAATGTGTTATTTCATTAGATGCTGAGAAGGCTTTTGATTGGGTGGAATGGGACTATTTGTTTTCTATTTTAGAAAAATTTAATTTCAGCCCAGATTTTATTAAATGGATTAAATTATTATATTTATGTTCTACATCCTCAATTTGCACTAATTCACAACAGTCAAAACCTTTTAGGCTTTATTGGGGAACTCGGCAATGTTTCCCCTTAAGTCATTTGCTATTTGACTTGATATTCAAACCTCTTGCTATTGCTCCATGGAAGAGTAGAGATTTCACAGGGATAACTAGGAATGGAGTAGAACACAGTTTCCTTACATGCTGATGATACTTTGCTTTTTACTTCAAATCCTGAGGTTTCTATACCATACATATTGGCCAATTTTCTGGCTATAAATTAAAGCTACGTAATAGTGAATTATTACCCTTAAAGGGGACATTTTAATATATTCCAATTTCCCTTTTAAGATAGTGAAGGACCAATTTAGATATCTTGGAATTACTATTACTAGGAGTCACAATAATCTATAGAAAGAAAAATGTTCTGCCTTATTTAATCAGATAAAAGTATTATTATTGAGATGGTCACTTTTGTTGATCACTATGATTGGACGTATCAATTTAATTAAAATGAACATTTTATATCTTTTTTAGTCTTTACCAATCTTTCTTCCCAAATCTTTTTTTCAATTCACTGGATTTATTTATTTCTTTGTACATATGGCAAGGAAAACAACATCATATAAATAAAGCTAATCTTCAAAAACTAAAAGAAATGGAGGACTGTTACTTCCAAATTTTAATATATGCAATCTGTTCCTTTTGTTACATTTTGATAAATTAATTGACTGCCCTTCTTGGGTAGAAATGGAATTGTATTTTTCTAAAAATTCATCTATGTTGGCAGTTTTAGGGTCCTTTTACCCTTTTTCTTTTCCAAATTGACAGGCAATCCGATAATGAGGCATAGGTTAAGAATATCGGCACAATTTAGAAGAGCTTTTGGATTTCATAGTTTTTCTCTTGCCAGTCCTATTATATCTAACCATCCCATTCTACCTTCTACATCAGATACAGGTTTCAAGGATTGTATAGACTAGGTATTAAAAGTTTTTTAAAATATTTTTATTTGAGATGGTTTTGTTTCTTTTGAACAAATGATGACAAAATTTAACTTCCAAATAGTCATTCTTTTCAGATATTTTACTAGTCAGACATTTCATTCAGTCCAAGCTCTCTGATTTTCCACGAATCTCCTAAACAAACATTCTTGATTTTTTTGCCTTTATCTGTCTCAAGAAGATCAATTTCAATTATTTATAATAATTTGATGGATTTAGGAATAGCTTCACTAGTTAAGATCAAGAATGATTGGGAATTCGATCTGAATGTATCGGTTGCCGATGCGGATCACTGAGTCCTCCTTCTGTGCACGACATTTGTTTGTTGCAATTCAAAGTAGCGCAGAGAGCACATAGATCAGAGTTAAATTATTTGAAATTTACTCTGATATTGATCCATTATGGGATAAGTGTAAAATCTTAGTGGCTTCATTGATTCATAGGTTTGGGTTTGCCCTAGTTTAGAAACATTTGGAAAAAAACATTTTTCAAACATTATCAGTGATTTTTAAGATCAAGTTAGAACCATACCCCTTAATTGCTTTATTTGGCTTTATCGCAAGAAAAGGATATTGTGAAGGGCCTAGAGGACCCTAAAACCCAGCAGCATAGAAATTCACCAAGACAAATAGTTACTTAAATAAAAGTTGCTTTTAATTATCTTTAAACATGAAAACAGGATCAAACTCTAAATTATTACTATTAACTTAACCCCTTTCTAATTCTAAGCGCACGTGTATGTAATGCGTGTATAAGTTCAGAAAAGTTCTTTGATTCACAGTCCAATCTCATTTCTCACTCCTCCAAGTTCACTGGTATCAGGCAATTCTTATGCCGTGCACAAAATTTAACATTTATGAAGTTCACCAGGGTTTGATGTTTAAAAGGTAAGTGGTTACCGCTCAGGAAGGTTCTTGTCAGTTTTCAGAGAGAGATTTGTTGCTCATTGGATGCAAACTGATTCCTTCAGATCAGCCACTTCAGTGTCTTACTGAAGAAATTTGCTCCAACAGGGTTTTCAGATTATAACCTCTTTCCTCCAGGTCACCATAGAGTTCCTTTATGTTTCCGTTATTTCAAGTGAAACATTATAGAGCCAGCCATTTCCTCTTGTATGAACCACAAAGGCTTTGACCAGGCTGAACTCAGAACTCACAACCTGCCTTCAAAATGGGGTTTCAAACAAGCTTGCCAGCTTGTCATGTTCCAGTCCCAGGTGCTGCAGCTGAACTATAGAATTCTCTCTCTCTCTCTCTCTCTCTCTCTCTCTCTCTCTCTCTCTCTCTCTCTCTCTCACAGAGAAAACCACATGACCCTCTTAGAACAGCAAACAGCACTCAGACACACTGCAGCACTGATCCCAATCTTCTGAGTCTGTTCATCTGTTGCTTTCCAAAACAATAATCCGTTACTCTATAGCATGTCCAATTAACACCTACTTGTGAAATCTCTATAGGGATCCTTCAAAGTTTTTGCAAAGGCACTCGGAGCCTGAACTGTCTGGCTTGAGAAGAGCTCTGGTGTTTTAAATGAGATCTGTTTTGAAGTGTTTGCATTTGTTTGTGACCTACACTAAAAAACCTCCTCAATTTATCTCCTTTAAAACATATCTATATACAATATAAAATATAACATATAGATTAATGACCATTTCAAAAGCAAATTTTAACTTTTATCTCTCTGAGAGCCAGATAGGCATTTTTGATGAAATGGAAAGATAACGCTCCACCTATTCATACTCAATGGTTACATGGTATCATGTCTTTCCTAAGTTAAAAAAAAATATTAAAAATGTAAAGTTTAATTTCCATAAGACGTGGGGCCCATTCATTGATTACTATCATAATTTAAAGATTTAAGGTGTTTAGATGCTCCTGAGAGGTGCTCTCTGGTTTCTGGACGTCGTCATTCAATTCATATGTTTATTATTTATATGTTCACCTTGCTTAGATGGAGGGGTTTGATTATAAAGTTTTTTTCTTTCTTTTTTATTAGTCGTATTAAATAAATGTGAGTTTAATTAAAAATTGTAATATTGATTATATTACAGAAGATAAAGTCAGTATCTGAGAAGTCTAAATTCCTTTTTTATAAGTGAATTTTATTTATAAGTTACCTTATTTTAAAATAAAGTATATTTTTATTGCAGGTTTTCAAACTATCATTTTACACACACACACACACACACACACACACACACACACACACACACACACACACACACACACACACACACACACACACACGCGCGCACGCACGCACGCACGCACGCACGCACGCGCTCACACACACACTCACTCAAAACTTTCTGGGGGGGGGAATTATCCTTCTTTCTTTTTCTTTTCAATATTCTCTTTGATATATAATGAAGAATGTTTCAACTTTAAATTCAATTCCACCTTAGATTTAAGGTTTTGGATAAGATTAAGTTAACAACTGAATTATGGTATGTTTTTGATTTAAAATGTATGTACATTATGTATATCTTACAGCTTATGCCTTACACCAGATTATTATATGTATTATTATTAAACTCAATAAAAATATTTTTTAAAAGGGAGTCACTATTTTGGAGAATCGTTCCTGGAACATACATACTAATGGCATAGTGAAGAAAGAATGTCAGGGCCTCTACTTCCTCAGGAGTTTACTGAGGTTTGGTTATGACATCAGAAACCCTGGGAAATTTCTACAGATGTGTGGTGGAAAGTATGCTGACTGGCTGCGTCATGGTCTGGTATGGGGACACCGATACCCCTGAATGTAAAGCTCTCCAAAGGGTAGTGCCACAGCCCAGGCCATCACAGGGCAATCCCCCCCCCACCCCATCATCAAGAATATCTATAGGGAACGCTGCCACTGGAGAGCAGCAGCATTCATCAAGGATCCACACCACCCAGCACACGCTCTGTTCTCGCTGCTGCCATCAGGAAAGTGGTCTAGGTGCCACAAGACTCACACCACCAGGTTCAGAACAGCTGCTACCCCATCAGACTCTTCAACAACAAACTCAATCAGGGAGTCATTTAAGGACTCATACTTTTCACTTAATAGATTCTTCCTCTTTGACAGTTTGTTTACATTTCTTTATTTGTTTACATGTACAGTATGCATTGAGAACACTTTTTAGAGTACTACTATTGTGGTAATTCTGCCCTCTATCTACTAGATGAACAAGTGCATGAACAAGTCCATTTCTATCAGTTTTCATCTGCTGAATACTACCCATGACAAAGCATTTTCAGCTTCTCCCCAACTTATGACCTATGCGACTTTTGACCATCCATACATATGACCCAAAAAAATAACGGCTACATGCATGCGACAATGACTGTTTTTCAGTTGTCATTCAGTATGTGTGGTAAGCTTGCCAAAGAAAATGGTGAGCAAAAGGAAAAACCCATCCCCTGCTGATAGATCTGGCAAGAAGCCAAGGAAGATGCTCGATTTGGAATTGAAAATGACTTGATTTACAACTTCTACATGCCATGCTAACATACTTCCGACTTGCGTCCATTTCGAGAAATGACTGGTCTGTCAGAATGGAACTCGGATGTATGTCAGGGAATAACTGTACTTCATTGGGACTTTATCATCACATCTTCATCCACTATCCACCATCCCAACCTTCGGTCCTTCCACCCCCACAGAGCATTTTCACAAAGTGCACAGCAGTTAGTCATCTGTGTTGCTCTGGCAACATCTCCCAAAAACCCATGATCCCTAGAATCAAGGTCAGTGACAGCAAGCATTTGGGAACATTTCCAGGGACAGATTATGCTCCATGACACGTATAATTCCGACCATAAAATATCATTGTTGCTGAATCTAAATCCTGGAATTCTCTTCCCAGCAGCATTGTGAGAGCTTCCAAGCCAGAATTATCTCATGGGCTCAAGGATGTCACTCAAAGTTAGTGAGGATGAACAAATTATCTAGGCCTGTCATGCAACAGATGCATCCTAAATAAATATTTCTTTTAAAACAGCTTTATGCCATTTTGCTGATGTTCTAAATGTTTTATAATTATATCAAATAAATAAAATGAATGTAAAATCATGAATATATTTTCATGTGGATAAAAAATGTTTTCATCAATTTAACTGCACATTTATTGCATCTGATCAGACACCTCGGACCGCAAGACCCTGAAGAGGGTAGTCGAGTCAGTAGAAAAAATCATTGGGCAGCTCTCTTCCAACCATGAAGGACGTCTACAACACTGGACGTAGGCGAAAGGCAATAAACATTGTGAAGGACAACACACACCCCTCATGTAAACTGTTCTCCTTTCTGCCATCTGGTAGGAGGCACCGTAGCACATGGGCCCTTATGTCCAGATTGGGCAACATTTTTATCCCCCAAGCCATCAGGCTCATTAATTCCCAGAACATATGTGGATAGGGTACAGTGGATATTTATTGTATATGTCAATATTTTAACTTATATTTATGTAGATATGCTCCATTATCCTGGAGAAATGCTATCTTGTCTTTACAGTGCGAGCATGGTATGAATGATAAATAAAGGTTACTTGACTTAATTATTTTTATTAACTATGTTTAGGTTGATAGAGCGGGGTTCAAATCTGCTGCTGTCCGTAAGGAGATTGTACGTTCTTCCTACAATCACTTGAGTTTCTTCCACGTACTCCAATGTCCAATCCACGCACAGGGTCTCATAGGTGTATTTGGGCAGCGTGGGCTCGTGGGCCCTGTATCTCCAAGTTAAATTAAAAAATTTACAAAATGCATCTTTTAACATTTTAAAACACAAGTAAGCATACAGAATATATGTGTCAGGAATGTCTTGCCTCAATGCACATGGCAATCAGCAAAGACGTAAACGTTATCCAATGGCCAATGTAGAACAGGGAGGACTTTAAAGCGGCCTACATCTTTTGGTTCCAGGACCTCCGCCAGTTTGCATACAAGGTGCAAATGCCTTTTTAAGCTGGACTCTTCACTGAAATCAATGTTTTTCAGGAGTATTTGGGCAAGCCCAGATGACTCCGAAACCTGAACAGTGAAAGTTCTTCAGTACCAGGGGCAGCAGCGAGTGCGTTTAGAGGGGCATGAAATTATTGCTGAATAAACTGGAAGGGAGTGGAGTGGGCAGTATGTTTCCTTTTGAATATAGGAATTAGGAAAAGAGATATTGAATAAAGCTTAACTACATATACAAGTGCTCATTACTCGATACGTCATTTTGAAAATAAGAATACCAGTGACGAACTCAGATTTTAATTTTACTACTTTCCTTATATTAATGCACAGTCAAGCAAGCTAAAATCAAGATGGACCCTTCACCAGATTTAATTTAATCCCTTTGATCTTTCAAATGGACTACTAATGGAAAAAATATGTAATTTTATCCCACTGCATTAAATACAGAGTGGATAAAATGGCGTGAAACAGTGATTGGGAACTGGATTTTACAACCTGCCTGCTTCTTACTAATATTGAAGTAATTGAAAAATAAAATGGGATGACTCATAAAATGGAGCACTGAATCATTTTCACCCACCTTGCACTGCTGACCAAATCCAATTTTACTTCTGTTGTAGCCAGGCAACCTTTTCAGAAGGGACGGAGAAGACAAAATCTTTTGAGCCAAATGAAAGAGAAAGGAGTCACTTGTTTGTAATAGATCAAAACCTTGCCTATTGATCTTTCTGTTTTGAAAAGGCAAAATAATCCAGGTATTGGAAATGTCAAACAGAAAATACCAGAAATACTGGCAGGGAACGCGACAAGGTTTGAAAGAGAAATAGTTCGTGGATCAAGTGAATGACCTTCCTTCAGATCCAGAAACAAAAAGAAAAGAGTAAATAAACTTAAATAGATTTAACAATACAGGATTCAGAGAATGGGGTGGGGGGTGGGGTGGGGCTCCAGTGAACAAAAACTGTGATGGGGTAGAGATCTGGAGAAATTACATCGGCAAAGTGTTGGCTCAACGGAAAGAGAGTAGTTAGGATTTGCCAATAACTAAAGGTACGTAAAGGCAAGATATAAATCAGAGGAAGAGAAATAAAAACTAAAATTACCGGGCAAAAAGAAAAAGACATTAATGATGGAAATTAATTTAGTCCATAAGACATAGGAGCAGAAATAGGCAATTCGGCCCATTGAGTCTGCCCCACCATTTAATTACGAGCTGATCCATTTTTCCACTCAGCCCCACCACCCGACCTGGCCTCCACAACTACCCGTGGCAACAAATTTACACAGATTTAACCACCCTCTGGCTGAAGAAATTCCTCAACATCTCTGTTCTAAGTGGATGCCCTTCAATCCTGAAGTTGTGCCCACTTGTCCTAGACTCTCCCACCATGGGAAACAACTTTTCTACATCTACTCTGTCCATGTCTTTCAACATTCAAAATTTTTAAATCCTGGAAACATCCTAGTGAACCTCCTTTGAACCTCCATTGTCAACACACCCTATCTTAAATGAGGAGCCATAAACCTGGGTAAGGGCGGCATAGTTAGCATAGTGGTTAGAGCAATGCAGTTACAGCACCAGCGATCAGGACCAAGGTTCGAATCCTGCGCTCTCTGTAAGGAGTTTGTATGTTCTCCCTGTGTTTGCATGGGTTTTCCCCGGGGGCTCCGGCTTCCTCCCACCCTTCAAGATGTACCAGGAGTTAAAAGTCAATCGGGTGTAATTGGGCAGCATGGCCTCATGGGCTGAAAGGGCCTGTTACTATGCGGTATGTTTAAATTTAAAACTGCTCTCAACTCTCCAAGTGAGATCTCACCAGTGCCTTATAGGAATTGCTCATGACTTATAGTGAAGTCCAGAAGGCTGTGTTATACTTTGGGCTTCATTAGAACAAAACAGAAGACCCAAAAATCAGAGACCAGTGGTAAGTGAGATTGAGAATTAAAGTGCCCATTTCATCTGAACAAACCAATTAATGGTGCCAATTTATCCCACTTGACAAAAACATTTAACCAGATAACAGATAGTATTGGTACTGCTACAAGCCATAACATTAAATGTACAATTAAATCCTGAGCAGACAAAGAATTTCTGAAGGAGCTCAACAAGTCAGAGAGCTTCTATGGGTAGAAATGGTCAGTCAACATTTTGGATCAGAACCTGTATAAAATATCCTGCCAGAATAGATCAGTTGCTTGAACCAATTTCTTCACTAAAACACCTAGGTCTGAGGTACTCTCGGTATTGGGGATGGATCTAATTGAGATTAGATGATGGAGCTGTCTATCCACAATAGCTCTTCAAACAGATCCTGGAAAGGATTGTGTGAATGGCGTGGGGGAGCTAGTGGTGGGGAGTGGTGTGGATGGAGAGGTGAGAGGAGGGATGGAACTATTTAGGATAGAAGAAGAGGTTCTCAGGTTGGGAGTTGAGCAGAGTTGGCAATGTTATTCATGACTGTAAGCACAGTCCTAAGTTTCCCAAAACTCTGGTGAGGGGAAGTATATTCATTAAAAACGGTTCGCTGGGAATGATTTCCAATGTCTGTGTTAAAAATTATTGGTTGGGTTGCATCTTGACTTGGTTACCCAAAATGAAGTTGGCTTTGCATTGGTTGCTTTCAAAGGCTCCTCAATTTGATGTAAGAACCTCATTCGCTTAGGAACTGAATTATCTTTCTGGCATAGGCACTGAAAGTTTCCACATCAGCTTTTATCAATGCACAATCAGGATCTAGTCAGGAATATTTCGGCATGCAATCCCTTTCTGAGTGGAGAATAACACATGTTTCAGATGTGTAAAATGACCAAGTAGCAACAAGATTTCAGTCCGTTATCTCAGCGCTAAAACTATTTCATAATCAAAAATGAGTGGTTAGGGGATTTTGATTGAGTTGTCATGCTGAGAAATGGCTTAGAGAATTGCACTTGATTCCATATTTCCTCGTGATATAGAAAGGGCCAATCAGCCCATCAAATATATGTGTCATCTTATGGAAATATTGTTCACGATAACATAGTTAGCAGCTGGCAATTTTCAGTGAAAATCTTTATGCAAGAGTCCTATGATAGATTTTGGAAAATGCTCACTCACACTGCTGAGTTTTCCATGGTGGATCTCAAACATTTTGGATTGGTGTGATGCATTCACTTTAATTTCTGCACAAGGGCTTTATGCTCAGGGGCATGTAAAATTATGCAGTTTTATCTCATAAGCAGGATGTTTTCCTTCTCTAATATAAGCTATTTCCATCCAGTTAAATGTGATTAACCCAGTCAACAAGAGTATGGTGTCTGGTGTGGGGAGGTATCTCCCCACAAAAATGAGGATGTAGGGGATTTTGATTGAGCTGTCAAGTTGAGAAATGCCATAGAGAATTGTATTTGATTCCATATTTCCTCATGACATAGTAGGGACCAATCAGCCCATCAACTATAAGTAATCTTATAGAACAACCTCAAACCATCACTAATTTTCCATGTAATCTATTCTCCCTACATTCTCACCAATTGGTCCCCTCCCCTCAGATTCAGATTTATTGGCAGAGCACATTGATGACATCGCATACAACTCGGAAATTCTTTTTCCTGGGGTTGAGGTAGAATTAGCATATTGGGAGTGCAAAAAAAAACTGTACTCAACGTACACATGTAAACAAATAAAGAAATATAAACAAATTGATTGTGCAATACAGAGGAAAAAAAGTCATAAAGTGCAAAAGTAAATGTCCTTAAATGAGTCCCTGATTGAGTTTGAGGTTGAGGAGTCTAATGGTGCAGGGGTAGCAGCTGTTCCTAAACCTGGTGATGTGAGTCTTGTGGCACCTACACCTCCTTCCTGATGGCAGCAGCGAGAACAGAACATGTCCTGGGTGATGTGGATCCTTGATGATTGCACCTGTTCTCTGACAGTGGCATTTCCAGTAGATATTCTCGATGGTGGGGAGGGGTTGCCTGTGATGACCTGTGCTGTGTCCACTACCTTTTGGCCTGTGATGGCTTGGGATGCCTCCACTACATTTTGCAGGGCTTTATGCTCAGAGGTATTGATGTCTCCATACTAGATCATAATGCAGCCGGTCACCACACTTTCTGCTACACATGTGTAGAAATTTGCTAGAAATACACTTGTGAAACTTCCTGCAACAGCCATCGCAAGGCACTGGAAAGATATAGAATAAAATCTTTGACCATTCATCCTCATGTTGAGTAAGAAGTAAAGGAATTTGTGCTAATGGATACAGCTTGACTCTTTGAAGAAAAAATGGTGATGCAGCAGAAGAATACTTTGTATTAAACCATGATCTTTATACCACGTTTAAGTCTTGACCTTCAAAGCTTAACGTCTAGGGGGTGCGTTAATGATCCTTCTCTAGTATTCAGTTGGCTCTGTTAAGCGGGCTATGTTTTTAAAAAATCTATACAACACCAGACTTCCCATGACATGGTATGGGGCGGGGGGGGGGGGGGGGGGGAACGGGGTACCAATACCTATGAGCAAAAAGTCCTGCAAAATGTAGTGGGCACAGCTCAGTCCATCATAGGCAAATCTCACCCACCATTGAGTCGATTCATGACATCACATGCAACCTTGAGATTCTTTTTCCTATGGCCAGGCAGAATTTCAATTTATTGGTAACTGTAAACTGCACGTGAGAAAAATGGAGCAAAAACAAAAGAAAGAAATATAAACAAAGAAAGATATGTCAACAAAGTGACTGTGCAAATATAGAAAATAATAAATATTCAGAATAAACAGTGCAAAGTAAGAGTTCTTAAATGAGTCCCTGATTAAGTCTATTGCTTAGGAGCCTGAGGGGCGGCAGCTGTTCCTGAACCTGGTGGTACAGGTTTTGTGGCACCTAGACCTCTCTCCTGATAGCAGTCTTGAGAACTGTGCTTGTCCTGTGTAGTGTGGATCCTTGATGATTGCTGCTGCTCTACGAAGGCAGCGTTCCACATAGATTTTCTTGATGGCGGCGAGAGTTTTGCCTGTGATTTCCACACACTCCTGAGGAAGTAGAGTGCTGACGTTCTTTCTTCATCATGTCATTGGTATGTTGGGTCCAGGAAGGGTCGTTCAAGATAGTGACTCCCAGGAATTTAATTTTGCTCCCCCTCTCTACCTCTGATCCCCCAATGATCATGGGATCGTAGACTTCTTGAAGTCTTCAATCAGCTCCTTAGTGTTGGCGACATTGAGTGATAGGTGACTTGAACATGTAGACGACTTCTTCCCTTTTTCCCTTTTCCTGGACTGAAAATAATAAGTCATGAGGAACATCTGAATCACGGCACAGACTACCCTCCTGGAAAGGAACTTCAATAAAATTAAATTAACTATCGCCTTTAGCAGAAAAATCATCTACTTTAAAATTAGCACATAATTTATATTGCAGATTGATGTATTAATTCACCAGGGCTGTTATTTTCTCAGCACATCACTTGCGCAACGCACTAAATTCTTTGATAGGCAAGTAGCCTCAGTGCTTAACAATAGCTGCCAACACTTTAAATATGACTGTCACAGCCTTTGATCAGATTTATTTACAATGTCTTAAAGTTCAAGAGAAAACTGCCACATCCAAGTGCTGACATAAATCAGTCTGCTTCTGAATGAGGGTGACTGCCTTCTCACCGTCTTCCATTATTTCTTGAAGCAGGATTTGGCGTTCCTCTAAATGCTGATGTTTCGTTTATATTCTCATTGCCATAGCCATGGTACTGCAAACAATTTTGAATTGCTTCAGAGGACACATTTGTGACTGAAAATCTTTGCCAATAGCAAATCAGCTATTATTATAATATTGTAATAGCATAGAGTGCCTACATGCTTACTTAATGTGCCTTACAAAGCAAGATAGAATGTAAAAGCTGCCGTCAATGTCTCATAAAATAGCCATTTTAACTCATATCAACAAAACATTACCTGAAGCACTTTATGTACAATGCCTTATATGTGCAATGGTGAGTACTTAGCACAATCAGGCATTTTGAAAAATGAAAGACCATAGGGGCTTGGCTTCTATTTTAAAGCAATGTTAAGGTCTTCTCTATGAGTCTTGCCAGTGAGATTGCTACTGAGCAGGCCAGGGAGATTCCGCATTGGCCTCTGGTCAACCACAAAGACATGAATTGAATTTAGTGCCTCGAGGTTTGACATGACAAAGCTGGCTGGGAGTTCTGCTGCTGTTCACCATGCAACACTCTATTATTGGGAATTATCTGGTTGAGAATTGTGGGGATAACAGATTTATGTCTCCTTTCGCCAACACTCAGCACCACAGTTCATGTGGACAAATGGGTGAGACAAATCATACCTGACTCCGAGATGTAAAGAAGGGGTAGGCTGTTTCATTCTAGAGGAGGAGCAGACAAAGGCCCGAGGAAATTTATTTTTAATTTGTTGTGAAGCAAGAAAGCATTTTAAAGCCTTTTCCCTAATAGTAAAAGGACCATAAACCGTTTTATGAGCTTTCTGGTAGCTTAGTAGATTAGTGCAGAGACACATAAAAAAAGGGTGAATGGGGTGGGGGGGGGGGCATGGGATTGTGTTTGCAGTAACTCACAGATGGAATGCAGAGCAGAAGATCTGGAACATATAAATGATTGAATAAAAACCATTCTGCTGGCAGGTGAATCAACAGCAGTTTTAGTGCCTGGGTGGGTGGCACCAGGGAATCTGCTCGCTGTTTAGCAAAGCTAAAAGCACTGAATATTTAATTTTGATACAAATGCTTATTTCTGTGGTCCTGGATTAACACTGCTTCCTCCCCTCCACCACTCTGCCAATCACAAGGTGACCACTCTGTGTCTATATGCTTGTCCTGTGGCTTCCCAAGTTATTTTATGTCTAATGAAAAGCTACCCTGAAGGGGACCCTTCCCAAATTCCTATCCTGACCCCATTTTCCACTGTGAACTCCACTGAGTCACTGGTCCTCAAGAGAGTGGTTTCATTCTCTGGATACTGTTATTCACGGAGCAACGAATGATCTGTACAAGATAAAGGTTCTCGAAACCAACCTGCTTTGCTGAATAACAATGTTCCATCCCTGTTCCCCAACAATATTCACCCCCAGTACCATGGAAAACCTGAACTCCTTCCCATATCTTTGGGCCCACCTGTCAAAGAGGACAATCGCCCTTGATTTAATTCTCCAATGTTTTCACAGCCTTTGGCCATCTGAAATTTTGAAAATAGAGTATCAAAATAAGAATCTTGAACCTAGCAAAAAGCTCAATGTCTACTCTGCCTGCAATCCTTGCCCTCTTGACTGCTTCCACAGCCTGGACTTCTTTCAGCACCCATCCCATGACTTAGAAAGAAATCATCAATGTGGTCTTTACAAAATGAGTCAACTGGAAGGACAAATGAACCAACATTGGTGTCTTCTCTCAGGCCAACATCCCTAGCACTGAGGACCTCATTGTACTCAATTAATCACGTTGGGCAGGCTATGTTCTTCACATGGAGGATTCCATACTCCAAGCTCCACCATGGGAAGAAATTGCCAGACGGATGAATGAAGACAACCAAGGATGTGCTCAAAACTTCTTTGAAGATATGCATTATCTCTAATGACCACTGGCAATCTCGGTCCCATGACTGCTTCAGATGAAGAAGGAGCTTTAAGGATGATATTGAGAAACTCAAGTCCCTGGATCGTGACTACTCAGATATAAGCAGCAGAAGGAGTAAACCACCTGTTGGCTTGGATTAGAGGGCCCTTCCTGCTCCACCTGTGGCATAGTCTGCAGTTTCTGCATGTACTCCCTCAGTCACTCCAGAACCCAGAGACCTAGATGGAAGCAAGTCATCTGGAGTCCAGAAGAACTCCTGAAGAAGAAAGAGTAAATCTAGTTTACATGAGAAAAAGGCGTGAAATTGTCCTGGGTGGGGAATGCAGCAGTTTCGTCTGAGGCCATGGAGAGAATGGTTCCATGGGTGCACATAATGTGCAAGGAGAGATGGCTAAATACGGTGAAGCGAGGTCAGCAGTCCCCAGCTCAGGTCTATAGGCCTGCTGCTAGGCCGCAGTAGCTTCTGGGGCACAGTAGAGAGCAGGCAGCTGGATACAAAAGTGCTGGAGCTCCTGCCCGGTATCTGCAGGGCCCCGCTCCTAGGCAGGTACAACAGGTTTGAGTAGCCACGGTAATGGCTACGGTGGTCACTGGGATGGCCTCGTTGGAGGAGGCATTGCTACTAATTGTCTCCGATGGGTCTTTTGCTTCCCCTTTTCTTTGTAAGGTGGGGCCGGAGTGTGGTGATTCCTGGTGGCCTTTGAATGGCCCAAAAAACAATGCCTTTACGCTGTATCTCAAGACAATAATAAATAAAGCTAAGATATTTCATAAGAAAGCATTTATGGATCTTGAGCCTGATTTCAGATGTTAATCATCCAGAATGTCAGCTCTGAATCTGAAAACTGAGCCAGCACAAGCTGCGAATGCACCTGCCCTGACTGCGGCTTTTTATTTGTGAGTCACTTAAGTGGTGTGGGAGCTTGATGCGGCCCTCAGGAGGGCCGGGTCAGATGGAGAGCTAACTGTAATGCTTGATTGTGGCAGCAGTGGTGGATGCCCGAAAAGACAACGAAAGCAGCATCCCTGTGAATAATAAAATGAGGTCTTCAACTGATGAATGATGTCCATTATGACAGAACACTGGAGATTATTCAATTGTCCTGGGTATAGCAGACTCCTCAGTTAGAGTGTGCATTTTTAACAGCAGGTTTCTGTTCGTGTCTGCAGTCCCGGACCATTTCACGGTCGTGCATTCGTGCTCTGGTGTTGTACCAGTAATGCCAAGAACGTGCAAAGATGCCTGGAAATGTGATTCAAGGACATTTTAAATGGCACGGGCAGGGAATTGAACTGAGTTGAATTGTTACACCTATAGAGATAGAGGGAAAAGCTTTGTTTTGTGTGCTACCCAGGCAAGTAAACCTCTAGGTAGTACTGCAACTAGTGAAAGAGCAAAACTGTGTTAGCATAAATCAAAAGTGCAGGATATAGAGTCACATCAGACTAAAGTGCAGCAAAGAGTGTTAAAGAGTACCATTGGTAGTGTTAACATTTACCCTATATTTCAATTCAATTAATTTCCTCATGAAAGTAAACATATGCCATATGATCCACTGCTTTCAGACTGTGTGGCTCAGTACAATAGCATCATCTACAAATTCGCTGATGATACCACGGTAGTGGATTGTATGAAAACAGGCAATGAGTTAGCGTACAGAAGGAAGATTGAAAACTTGGCTGGATGGTGCACCAACAACCACCTTGCACTCAATGTCACCAAAGCCAAGGAGCTGATTGTTGACCTCACAAAGGGAAAACCAGATGCGTATGATCCAGTGATCATTGGGGGATCAGAGGTAGAGAGGGTGAGCAAATTTAAATTCTTGGGAGTCACTATCTCGGAGGATCTTTCCTAGATCCAACACATTAATGGGATCATGAAGAAAGCACGTCGGCACCTCTGCTTCCTTGGAGGTGTGTGGTGATTTGGAATGACATCGGAAACCCTGGAAAATTTCTACAGATGGAAAGTGTGCCGACCAGCTGCATCATGGTCTGGTACGGAGACGCCGATGCCCCTGAGCATAAAGCCCTGCAAAAGGTAGTGGACACTGCCAAGGACATCACAGGCAAAACCCTCCAACCATCGTTAACATCTACAGGGTACACTGTCATTGAAGAGCAGCAGCAATCATCAAGGATCCATACCATCCAGCACACGTTCTGTTCTCGCTGCTACCATCAGGAAAGAGGATCTCAGGGTTATATGTGATGTCATGTGTGTATTCTGACAATAAATCTGAAATCTGACCAATGTGCCTCTTTCTTTGTCTATCGTTGTACATTATTTCACCATTAAACACAGAATATAGCTTCCTCTGCTGACCCAGTCAAATGTCTATTGGCTTATTTAGTTCCTCCTTTGAGAGAAAGGTTTGTTTGTCATTTCACAGTTTGCCTCATAGCCTGAATACACCTGAAATTGTCTGATCTCAGAAGCTAAGCAGGGTCAGGCCAGGTCAGTACTGGAGGGGAGACCTCCTAGGAACACCAGGTGCTGTAGATCCCTGTGAGGGGCACTAGTCAAAGTGGCAACTCTCTGACTGCCTGTTAAAGAATTTCATGTATGTTACATTCTAAATATAGTATTATGTGAGAATAATGCAATCTTTACTTTTTTACCTTTACGTGGGAATTTCCATCAACCCCTCCAAGCTCTTTAACCATAGGTAGACCCAGCAAATGTCCTAGGCCAGATTCTGCTGTATTGTGGAATGTTTTGGCCTCCCCCATTAACTTGTCAACATTTAGGTTTCGAAAGCCTCTTTGATCCCGGAGTTGCTGGAAGCAAGGCTAACAGTATCTCCAAGACCTGGCGAAGAGCCTGGAAAAGCAGTGTCACGGCATTGCCTTCATGGATGCTGCCTGCCCTGCTGAGTTCCTCCAGCAGTTTGTGTGTGGCTGAATGAAGGTACCTTGAATCCTGACTTCCTTTCCTAAATGATGGAATAAACTTTGACCTCATTTTCCAGATGGCTGTGATGAGTGTCACATTGTCCTGTCTCTCAAACACAGTTGGTGCAATCTCTGTTCCCGCGGATAACCTCTGCTGAATTTATTACTGTTCCTTCATTCTATAATATCTTTTTTTATGCTATTTGCACTGTTGATTTAGAGACTAATCATCTTCTACAATCGAGGCTACTAAACGATCACAAAAATTTGAATAAACACAAAAGTGTCGGAGGAACTCAGTAGGTCTTACAGCATCCAGTGGAAGTAAAGACTCCAAAAATTTAAATGCATTCTGGATCCTTCTGATTGTTTTTTTTTAATGACGCGAAACTCTGTTCAAGTTGACTGGCCTTAAGCTTGGGAGTGTTTCCTTGTTGATATAATGTGGTAAAGTGTATACTGTCTTTTGTGCTTCTACACAGGGCTTGGTGACTGTGATGTACAATGTCATTTCCATGAACAAGTGACCCAAATAAAAAGGTGAAGGTAACCATGGTGATTTTCTTATTATAAAACAGAAAGGCAGGGTATGGAAGACTGAAAAAAAGAGGAGAAGGAATGATTTCAAAAATATTCCCTTATTAACCTCCATCAGTCCATCTCCTTTAAAATTCTTTGGCTACAGACTGGTAATTTGCCTCATGTAAATTGGAGAGCAGGAGACATTGAATCCTGATAAATACACAATTAGTTTGTGAAGATGCTTGCATGATGTACAGAGTGTGAGGGAAATTGTACATTAAAATGCTATGCCTGAATAAGGAATACACACTTTACAGTTCCCCACCCCTAAACTCTGCACACATCACTCAGCTGCAGTGTAATTGAGCAGAAGGTACAATAGTAGGATATTGAATCCAAGAGGCTGAGGACATTGCAGAGAATGGAAGCTCACCAGGTGCCCCCTTCAATGCGTACTCAGTATCTTCATCCTTTGAAGTCCTTTCTGAAAAGATGTTCGTCTGATTGCTGTAATGTTTTCAATAATTTGATGGGCTCAGACTCCTCCCATACTGCAGGTGCAGACCAAGGTTTAAGGTGTGAGGTAGGGGGTTTGGAGGAGGTCTGAGAGTTCGTTTTTCCACAGACAGTTTAGAATGAGGTTGTGGAGGCAAATACTCTCACAACAGCTAAAATTCAAAGCTGAAATAACTTCCCAATCTGCGGACGTTCGTGTTTTACTATAGAATGGTATGGAACTTTGGGTAAATGCGATCAGTAAGGGCAGCTGCAACGGATGGAACGGACATGGTGTACTGAAGAACCTGTTTCTGTTTGCCCCACGTTATAACTCTCTGACCCTGTAAGTTCTTTGCCTCCTGAAATATTCTGTTACTTTTCAACCAATAGAATCTACAGTTTCATTGAAGATAGGTGCATGGAGACCACAAATGATGGTCCAATAAATGTGTTTGTGTACAAAACATGCAGATGTCTGTTTTAAGCCTATTTTGGCATGTTTAGAACAATCAGATGCAATACTGTTGGCTAAAACTAAAATTTCAATGGGCATTATTAGTGCACACCCACTGAGTTACTTTCACGTTTGGTGTGGGGGGTGGGGGGGGGGGTCTGCTGATCCTTTTTATCAATCCCATCCTTGTTCATGTGTCTCCACACCTTATATTGTTTCACAGTATTCAAGACAACTGTAAGGGGAAGACCAAGTTATGATGGGAGGAATATCTCAGGTGGAGGAAGCATATGGTTGGGATGAATGGGGTGGAAGAACGAGGCTGGAAAGATAAATAATAAACTGGGAGGATGAAGTCATCATGGAGGGGGCTGGAGATTAGTGCCAGGATTGACAGGGGCATTACACCAGCCCCTCCCAACCATATGCTTCCTCCATCTGAGATACTCCTCCCATCATAACTTGGTCTTCCCCTTATAGTTGTCTTCTCCCATTTTCCCCCTACCTCCACCCACTATGCCAATTTCCTCCTACCAACCTTACCCCACCAACATCAATTGGTTCACCAGTAATTTGTCTGTAGTGTGCACCCTTACAACATGAGTAGATTGGGGTGAAAGATGCTCTGGGTGTGGCACGTGGAAGAATCTTAGAATGTTAGCATCTGAACCAAACTGTTGTGGACCTCTTCGATAGTTGAAGCCAAGAGTTGAAGAATTTCCAATCCACTCTCCGACACCATTGTCTTCTTGCTGATCCAGTTCTGCCTGGCCCTCTGCCAGTGGAGGTGGAGGAGAAGAGATGCTCGCAGCATCTTTTTCTTCTAAGTCCAAGGAGAGCTCAGGTTAAGGGAAAAAGGTTAAAGTGCGAAGGAAGGATAAAGCAAACTTACTGGTGTTAATCGCAGCATTGACTGGCTTCAGCCACTGCCATCCAGTGATGACACCATTACCATGGAGATTAAGTGATGGAGACACACTTTCCACTTTCAGTAAGGTGTGTCTACTTACCCTGCCACAGGGAGGGATGTGCACTTCTGAGTGAAGTTGGTTGAATTGCTGGCAGGAGTTGACATGAAGAGATGAGACTCGCAGTAGTGTGACCTGTGTGGGGGAAGTTGGGGGCGTGGCAGTGGATAAGAAGTCATTCATTGTGTGGAGTTTGCATGCTCTCCAAGAATCCATGTGGTACAAATACTGGGTGATAGAAATTGACAGGTGAGTGATAGGGACATGGTGTATTTAATAGTGTGTGAAACGAGTTTACACAGGTTGGGATTTTAAGATAGCTTGATTGGCAATGACCCATCAAGTCCAGGAACTTAGGTTGCACAGTGGTGCGCTGAATTACAGGGATCCAGACTGAATTCCGACATTGGGTGCTGCCTGTGTGGAGTTTGCATGTTCTCCAAGTGACCATGTGAACTTCCTTCTGTGCTTGATTTTCCTCCCGCATCCAAAAGATGTGGGGCTCAGTACGCTTACAGGGTTCTGTACATTATTCTGGGGCGAAGTTGATCATACTCGGTGGGGAGGGGGAGAGAAATTTCATGATGAAAACCATGGGATTAGAGTCAGACTATGGTAAACCGGCGCTTGGCCGAGGGGCCTTTTCCATGTTGGACCTATCTCCCCAATTCTCTGGTGGCGCCAATGTCACTGAGCGCATCATTCCCCACAGATATCAATTCTACTTGGCTTTTGGCTAGCCACCTCAGAGCCTTCACATGTTCTTCCCCCCCCCCCCCCCACAACCTCCCCTCTCCCACTACTCTCCACCTCTCCCAATGCAGCCACCTGAAAATCTTGGCGGCCACTCCCTCCATCCAGGTTTCCCTCCCGGACAATTGGCGTCACCTCCCCTTTAAGAGGTGCAGACCAGCTTTCGGGGGAAGCAAGGCGGGGCAGCCCCTGAAGCGCCTTGACGGCGGCAGCCGGGCACCCCCCCAAAAATGGATCAAAGTTGGCTGGTTGCCGCGCACCTCACCCGCGTGGACCTGTTTGTGGAAACGATCAAATCTCACCCACATTTGGCTTTCTGCGAAGAAATCTCACTGCCAGTGTCAGATATTTAATATATATTTTATATATTTTACGTTTCAGGGCGGGTGGGGAATAAATAAGGGCTCGTGTCTTTTCTATGTTACCTCCACAATTTCTGCCAGGGCACCGTTCAGCGAAGCCAAGAGCAAACCCCCTTCCCAGCGCGGGGATGGTGCGATCCAGGAAGCGGAGCTCGGCATAAATGAGGCGACCCGCTCCGTCTCGCTGTTGAGATGGACTGAGCGTCGGAGCAGGAGACGGGCTCGTTCGCGCTCTCCACGGCTCAAAGCGCGGAGCTGCCGGGGTGGTGGTGGGGGGAGAGAGAGAGCTGGACCCCCTTCTCCCCCCCAAAAAAAAAATCTATATAGGAAGGACTTGCTGAGCAGTGCCAAGGGCGACACCAGGCATGGCTTCAAATTTTAATGACATAGTGAAGCAAGGGTATGTGAAAATTCGGAGCAGGAAACTCGGGGTGAGTGGAAATCTAGCGACGGTGCCTGCTCCTTCATCCGCACCAGGGAGACGGTCCTGCTGGGTGTGGACAGGCTTTACCAGCTGTAATTGGAACGGAATATTAGCAACAGTAATAAGCTTGAGTGTGTCTTTAGGGGAACAAAACAAAGGAGACCCTGAATGTTGAACTTTCTCTTTTTCTTTATCTCTCTCTCTCTCTGAGTGTAATTTCTCATCTGTCAGACCAGGTACGTCCCCCACTGACAGTGTGGAGTTTCTGAACGAGGAGATTAATCCTGTCCAGGAATGTTGTGCCTGGGTGAAGGGGAGGCAAAGTTGAATTTGCGACCAAATGTGTTTATTTAAAAAAAAAATCCCATTTTGATGAGGCTGTGCCTGTGAAGTGGCTCCTTCTACAATGGAGAAGCTATGAATTGGAACCGTTCTGACAGTCCTGCACGAATTTGGTGACATTTCTATTTAAAAGATCGTTCATCAGCAATTTTAATCCCCCCCCCCCCATTGAACGACTCGCCAGCTTTGAGTGCCAGTTGAAGTTCGATTTGAAATAGATCTGATGCCAAAGTTGATTTCCACTGCAATTATTTTTCACTGGCCATGCCAGTTGTTGTTTAAAACTATGATGTTTGCACTTTGCTTCCATTGAGGGTGTGCAGCACACCGAGTTCTACCCTTCCAAACGTGTCGCATTGAACTGCTGGCACACACAAAAAAAAGAATGATGTTTTATCAAGAGAATCACGGCAGAAGAGACTTGAGGGTATTGATCATGCTCATTTGTGGTCTAGGGTGGCAATGAAAGTTCTTTATTGCAGTAGTTTCAGGAACTTGTGGCATTAATGGACCTCTAAAGTTGTAACAGACTTGCTCAGAGGTTGCCTTGGAAAGTGGGTTAGTTTTCGTAAAACGTTGTCCTTTCTGGTTCCATCTCTGTTGGGTCCTTAAAATGGGGCTGTGGCAGCCACTCCGCCAGCTTTTCCTCCATAATCACACTTCTGGTGATAATTGTTTTAAAAGGGTTATTTCAGCCAGAACAAGAATGAATTCTGCATCATGGGCCAGGATTGATGGAAAACTGCTTCTCAGGAAGTTTCATTTGCTTCTTCTGGTTTCATTGTTGACAGGGGCTTTGCAGCTCGAACACATTTCCACCCTGTCTGATTGCATTAAATGTCTTCTGTTGCCTAAAGGAACCTGGCACATGCTCCTTTATCCAGCTAATAGTGGCTTTGGCCCGGTTTACACTGGGCAGGTCAATGTCTTGTAACATGTGTGAGATATCAATTTGTCAGCAATTGCGGCAAGAAAGTGTTAAATCTGTGCTGCCTTTGGGCAGTGGTTTGAATCATTGCCCTGAAAAGATCAGGATGTGCAGAAGTATCGGAAATGGAAAATGGGACACTTTCTACATCTACGTGGGGGGGGGGTCGGAATGATTTTTGTGGTAGCTAAGTCATTAACAGTCTAAAATTATTCCTTCTAGTTCTTGGCCATTTCATTCCTGATTACATTCCAGTTCATACTGATACAATAGGTAGTTTATCTTGGTAGAGTACTTGTTATTTTAAATAACATTTAACAAGTAATCATTTGGGTATGTGTGTATAAATATATATATATATATATATATATATATATATACTGTTTGAAATTGTGTTATGATTGATATTGTGTTAAAACAGTATACAATTATTTTAAATGGATTTAACAAAATGGACAATAGTTTTATTAGCCTTTGTGTGACTTTTGGATTCTTGAACAGGATTAGGTGAAGAGTTGCAGGCCCTCCCTGCGGAAGGTGGTGTGAGGGTGATCTGTGGTTTGCTGTCTGCTTTGTGGATTGATAGGGTCTAAAATGGCACCAGACTTCCTGAAACCTTTAAGCAGTTTACCACAGAATCATTTTATTTTTTGGGGAAAAAAAAACTTCAAAGATGTGATGGAGACCATGTTGGTGGGGGGCTGCTCTCGTGCAACTCCGGGGGTGGCACCTACTTGGGGAAAGCAAGGCAATTTATCAAAGATGAAAACCAGGCTGGGATCAATCAACTAAATTGTTCCATTGCTTGAATGGCTATTAGGTTTTGAAATTGCATTCCTTTGGGTCTCCTTGACATCACTTACTTTTTATTTTCTATTTCAAAATACAGATTAATTTGATGAAATTCAATTAAGATTGTCTGAAAAGGAGGTTTGGTAAGTTTGAGTGGGAATGAGAGAACACAAAATATGTCCTGGAATATATTCAGTGGCTTTCCTGGAATCCACACTCCCCTGAAAGGAGAAGATACCGTTTACCCGCTATCTTCAATGAGCAGCTTCTTGTTCTGAATCTTTGGTGCTGGATTTCAGCAGTAAGTGAAACATCTTCTCTGGGTGCACCTCATCAAGTCCCCTCAGAATTTTGTCGTGCCATTAGACCACCTCTATTTCCTGTAAATTCCAGGGCTAACAGAAGCCTCAATGAACCTCCCAGAAATATAATAGGATCAAGGGATTTGCAAGAATGAGGACAGAATTAGTATTTAAAAAATAGGCTAGTGCAGTGGTTCTCAACCTTTTTCTTTCTTCTCACATATCTATGCCATAGGCACTCTGTGATTAGCACTGTTTTAATCGTACCTCATTGACCCGTTATGTGCACGGTTTCAGAACTCCAAAGGAAAAAGGCCAATGACAATTTTCCTCAACCAAAATATTTCTGTAACAATTGGACCGAGAGCAGTGATTCTCAGCCTTCCCTTCCCACTCACAGATCACCTTAAGTAATCCCTTACTAATCACAGAGCACCAACGGCACAAGGATTACTTAAAGTGGGATGTGAGTGGAAAGAAAAAGGTGGAGAACCACTGGGTTAGTAAAAGTGAGGATGTGATGATTTATGTGTTAAAATTTGAAATGTATTAGTTATTGTCTTTCAATATTATTTGGACTCATTCCTGTAGGTTCACAAATATCTTAAGTAAGTGGGAGAGCAAAATGAGGATCTAATAATCTGTGGCCTAATACAAGGAGCAGGGGTAAAAAGCTGGAATTGATGTTGAAGGCTGTGATAATAGAATGCTGAGAAAAGTCTAATTCAGTAGAGCCAGAAAGGGAAATAATATTTGATTAATCTAGGGGAGTTCTGTGATGATGTGGCTGGTAGGAGAGTGAAGGGAGAATTGGTGGGTGTGGTGTATGTAGGGTTTTAGATGGTTTTGAATAAGGACGCAAAGGAGTATGGTCAACAAGATGAGGGCAAATGTATTGACATGGATTGTAAATTGGTGGGGGTGAAACTGAGTGGGATTAAGCATTATTTATTTGAGTTGGCAGGCTGTGACTGGTGGAGTACCACAGGGACCAGTCCGGAGGAACACTGCTATTTGTAACCTCTGCAATTTGGCTATTGAGAACAAAATATTACATTTCCAAGTTTGCTGACACTAAACCAGTTGGATCGTACGAAGGATGTGGGGAAGGATACAGAAAGCTTCAAGGTGTGATGGAGCAGCTAATTGAGTGGTTGAGAAGGTGGCGGGAGGAACACGATGGGGAAAATTGTGAAGTCCATCACTGTAGTACAAGTTTTTTTTCCCCCCAATGGTGATTAAATTTTGGGAGGACTGGGGAGGGGGTGGTGGTGGTGGGGAGTGAAAATGTTAATGTTTAAAGGGAATTTCAGTACCAGCTACTGAAATCCAAGGTGAAGAAAGGGAAGTGGTATTTTAGAACTGATTGCAGGAGCATTTATGTACAGGAGTAAAGGTGTGATGTTTTGAGTAAGCATTTGGTAAGATTGGACAGAGAGTGTTTTTCTTCCTTGCTCCCCCCCACCCCACCCTCACCGAATAATACTTATAATGGGATATTTTGATGAAGATTCAGCAGACTATTTTCAGGGGTTGTATGTTTGCTGGGTAGTGAGTGAACAGGCTGGGCCTGTGTTCTCCATAGTGATGCTGGAAGGATGTTTCAGCAGTTGAGAACCGGGTAGGTCATGATCCCTTAATAATTTGGAATGAAGAAGAGAAATTTCTTCACTCGGCAGATGTTTAATGTTTGGAATTCCTACCTTTGAGGGGGATGGGGGGGGGCATGGTGTGAAGATATTCAAAACAGATGATCAGATTTCTGGGTATTGAGGGAATAGAGATGTGGGGATTGTGCATGTGAAGTTCAACTTTATTATCATGTGTATCAAGATAAAGTTTTGAGTGCGAGCAGTTCAGTTAGATGTGCCATACATAGTAAAACAAATAAGAGGGGAGAGGGAGATATTTTACAAGCAACATAATTTGTTGTTCAGGGATCTGTAAAGCCAAGAAAGAAATTGTCCTTTGAATCTGCTGGTGATTAATGTCCTACTCCTGACGGGTTGGTGAAGTATCACTGAGGTGGGAGGAGTCTTTTAATACGTTAGCTGTTTTTCAAATGTGGTGGGAGGTATGGATGAAGTCAACTAGAGGGAGGGGCTATGTGTGATGGACTAAACTGCATTCACAAACCTCTGCAGTTTTTTCTTGTGATCTTGGATGGAGCAATTCCCATACCACTCGGTGAAGCACCCACTCAGGATTCTTTCGAGGGCACTCTGTTGAAGTGGACGTGGGCTTCTGAGGAACTGGAGGTGCTGGAGTACTTTCTTGGCCATTGTGCCGACATTGGTAGCCCAGGTCAATTTGGTAGTGACGTTAGCTTCTCTGGACTATCTCCACGTTATCACTGTTGGTGCAGACCAGGGAGCAAACACTTTCCTCCTCCCTCCGCCCCAACCCCCCCCCCCCCCCCCCCCCAACCTCTGCATCTAACCTGCATTATGATCTGGCTGATGTTGAGGGAAAGGTTGTCTTGGCACTGGGTTGTGAGCTCCTCTATCTCACTGTTATTATAGATTCTGCCTATAACATTGGTGTCATCTGTGACTTTAGGTAGAGTTGGACCAGTGTTTTGCCAGGCACTTATGGCTGTACAAGGTGTATATTAGGGGGCTGAGTACACCGCCTTGTAGGGCTCCATTGTTGGGGATGATCATGGACGGGGGGCTGTCATTGATTGCTGCCTCCAGTTGGAATACATGTGGTGCTGAGGCCAATGTCATAGAGTTTGGAGCAGAGTGGCTAGTGCTTTTGTGTTGAAGGTGAAACTTTGTCTAATGTGTTGTCAAGGAGTTCCAAGGCTGAGTGTAGGGCCAGAGAGATTGTATCTGCCATAGACCTGTTTTGGCAGTATGTGACTGGAATGGGTCGAGGGCAGCTGGTAGGCTGGAGTTAAAATGACCAGCCTCTGGAAGCACTTTATGATGCCAGCAGTCATTTTGGACTGTGACCATGTTATACAGCATTGGTACATTGGTGGCCTTCTTGAAACAAGTGGGTACTTCAGATTGGTGGAGAGAGGGGTTGAAGATATCTGAATATTCCTGCCAGCTGGCCTGTGGAGGCATGGACAACATAATTTAAATTTTAAACTTAGACCTACAGCACGGTAATGGGCCATTTTGGCCCACAAGCCTGTGCTGCCATTACACCCAATAAACCTACACCCCCAGTATGTTTTGAGTGGAGGGAGGAAACTAGAGCCCCTGGGAAAAACACGGGGAGAATGTACAAACTGTTGACATACAATGTGGGATTTGAGTCCTGATCGCTGTAACAGTGCTGCACTAACTGCTACATCAGTGGTTTTCAAACTTTTTCTTTCCACTCGTATACCATCTTAAGTAATCCCTATACCATAGGTGCACTGTGATTAGTAAGGGATTGCTTAAGGTGGTATGTGGGTAGAAATAAAAAGTTTGAAAACCATTGTTTTAATCGTCACTAATTGACTCATTATGTGCACGGTTTCAGAACCCCAAAGGAAATGGGCCAATGACAATTTTTCTCAAGCAAAATTGGGTCTGGAGCAGTGATTCTCAACCTTCCCTTCCCACTCACATACCACCTTAAGCAATCCGTTATTAATCACAGAGCACCATGGCATAGGGATTACTTAAAATGGTATGGGAGTGGAAAGAAAAATGCTTGAAAATCATTGCTCTACAGTAACAGTGCCACTATGTGCAGGGTCTCCCACTGGGCCAGTGGCTACCCATGGACTTGCTCTCTGAAAGACTGATCTGACATCTGCAGCAGTGTCTAGGTGTGCTCAAGGATGGAGAGATGCGTGCCACTGTCTTGAAGTGAGTGTAGAATGCATCGAGCTCATCTGCAAGGAGGGCATTGTTTACTGTTCTGCTCAATTTTGCTGAATGGAGCTGAAGAGATCAGCCAAGATTTTCAAGAGTAATGCAGCAGGCTTCAAGGGCCAAATAGCTTTCTACTGCTTCTAATTCCTCTGTGTATACTACACAAGTCCTTCACACTTCTATCTTGGTGCAGTAAAGACCACCATTCTCTTTCCCATCCTACTTTCTTGCTGTTCCTGCATTGTTTTGCAAGCACTACTTCTGTTGTTACAGCAGTATTCTCTCCCTTTAAAAAAGACTTCCCCCCCCCCAAAATAATATGTCCTCTGAAACTATATTTTACTTTTGCTTTTCTTCCCTTACTACCGCGCATTTCTCCAGATTGCGTTCCACCTGCTACCCCCCCACCCCAGGAGTTACCCCAAAAGTATTATTTTGCAGATTTTGTCCACCTTCTTAATTACTCCAATTTCAACCCTAGTCCATCATGCCTTTATATGGGGCAATGGTGCTTGTACCATTATTACTCAATATATGCAGGTGAGGGGTAAGGAAACATCCTTTTTGTCGTGATCATTCCCTAGGAACCATGAGCATCCACTATGGCTGTGACTGTTGGGCAATTTGAGGGTGAGGTCTGATGTTGATGCCTTCCACTGTGAATTATTTAGTACGTGGAGTCTCGTCGTCCTCCGCTTTATAGAGTCTCGCTCATAAAGTTGGATATCTGTAACCAAGTGAGCACAGAACAAGGTCTGAGGTTGCTTCTTGTTCATCAGTTGTCAGGTACACTTGAATATTTTGTCCAGACACCATTGCTGAGGGGTTCATAGCTACCCCATGCTGTAGGCACGTCCAGTATCGGTCTTGAGCACCTCTGCCTTGATCAGTCCAGCAGGCAGTGATCAGGATGGTGCCATCAGTTCCTCTGCAGCCATTGCACTCCTAATTCATGACCGTTGGGCACATAGAATAAAGTTGGTTAGCCATTTAACAGGGACTTTAGGGGTAAAACACAAGATTCCGTTGACACTGTGGTTAAGTGGAAAAAACAATCTTCAAATGCTGGAGAAACTCAGCAGGTCAAACAGTGCCTTTATGTAGCAAAGGTAAAGATGCAGAACCAACCAATGTTTTGGGCTTGAGCCCTTCATCAAGGACTTTGTCAGTTCCTCTGCAGCCATTGTATAAGTCACGTTCGCTAAGTCCATAGTAAAGTTTGTGAAACTGATAATGGGTAGTTTGAAGCTGTAAGCACACCCCAAACCTTCCTGCTGTATTACACAATTCCTCATTTCAGTCCATCCTAGATTGAGCTGATGAATTATTACCATTGTAAAGTCGTACACCGACTCTTTTGCTGAGCCTGTGCTCTTTTACATAATTCCTCAAGCGTTGGCCATCTCTGAGGGTCTTTGTCATGACCGCTTTGGTGAAACACTTGAAGGCCTCCATAAATTTGATGAATGAATCCTCCTTCTGTGCACGACATTGTTCATTGCAGTTCAAAGTGGTGCATAGAGCACATATTTCAAAATTTAAACTAGCTCGCTTTTAATCTGATATGGATTCCGTATGTGAGAAATGTAAAGTTTTTGAGGCTTTATTGAAACGTTTATTTAAAAGATTTTTGGAAAAATTATTTTCAACCTTTATCAGTTATTGTTCGGGTCCAATTTGAACCCTGCCCCTTAATTGCTCCGTTGGGTTTGTCCTCTCAAGAAGAGGAAATAGCATTGACTCCATCTCCGAAGTGAGTTTTACCCTTTTCCTCATTGATAGCCAGACGGGCAATTCTGATGAAATGAAAAGGCAGTGCTCCACCTACTCGTACTCACTGGTTAAAGGAGGTCAGGTCCTTCTGAAGTTCAGACATAATGTCAAAGATGTAAAGGTGAACCTTTGGTAAGATATGGGCCCCTTTCATGGAGTATTACCGTAATTTAACGAATTAGGATGTTTAGATGCTCCTGAACAGCGTGGTTTGGTTTCTGAGTGTCGTCCTTCATTAGATATGCAAGATTTAGGAGGGGTTTAATTAATGGGGGAGGGTGTTTCTTTTTATTTTATATCAAAATGGGTGTGATTGGGAAATTGCCCACTATTTGTACCATGTATTATCAAGGCTTTATTTGAAAAGTACAAATTATCAGTCTGTCTTTTATTTCAGCTTGTGTAATGTATTTCTGTTTTTTTTTAAGAATTAAAAACAAATTAAAATATTTTGAAAAGAAAGAGGATCTCTGACCTTCGTAGAACTGATAGGAACCAGGATTTAAGGAAGAGTTAAAAGTTAAGCATGAAAATTGCACCTTTGCAGTGATTGAGGACTGAAAGAAAATGTCCCACAAGGCAGATCACAGATGACCACACCCAGTCTTCTTTGCCTACCGCAGCACCCTGGAGCTGACTCATTCTGGAAACTTAACTAGGTCCAATCTCTGTTGGCTCTAACCCTTTTGTGAGGATTGACTCTTCTGAAGGATTCATTCACTATTGAATGCAGCCTTGCATCTAAACAGTGGTGCAGATGAATCTAGCAGCAACAGGCACTTTTTCTAATTGGGGTGCTTTGTGGGTTAAAGGTATTTTGCATAGCTGGTAGCTCATTGATGCACTTTCGATCCTTAAGGTGCCTCTTTGCCTTGTCAAGGATTGCATTGTACTTGTAGACTATTGGAGCAAACTCACAAAATAGCCAGTCTGTTTGTTAACTGCTGGGTAGAAAGTGCCTGTCAAAGCTAGAGTTTCTGACCTTGTGCTATATTTAAACTGGAGGGAAGAGGAGAGAGGTTGTGATTTCCTTCAACTGCCTATACCTTGAAATCAAAGGATACACCAGCATCATCCTTTATTTTTCTTTTGTTTTGGGTTATTTCTCTCTGTGGAAACAAAAATGTTTCTATATCAGTGGTTCTCAATCTTTCTTTTCCCACTCGCATACCACTTTTAAGTAATCCCTAGGCCATCTGTGCTCTGTGATTAGTAAGGGATTGCTTAAGGTGGGATGTAAGTGGGAAGGGAAGGTTGAGAATCATTGCTCTAGACCCAATTCTTACAGAAATATTTTGCTTGAGAAAAATTGTCATTGGCCCAGTTCCTTTGGAGTTATGAAACCATGCACATAACGAGTCAGAGGTATGATTAAAACCGTGCTTTTCAAACTTTTTTCTTTGCACTCACATACCACCTTAAGCAATCCCTTACAAATCACAGTGCACCGATGGCCTAGGCATTATTTAAAGTGGTATGTGAGTGGAAAAGTAAAGGTTGAGAACCACTGTTATATATATATAGTTCCAATGTGAGCAATAATCTCATTTCAGCATAGTTTGTTGTCAACACCGATGATTCTGCCTCTACTAGCGAGTAGGATGGGCATTCTGGCTGTGCTTGTCTGCAGGTTGGGCCATATGAATGTAGAGAGGTGTCATAAGAATGTTGGGTGCTTCCCCATAGGGAGGGAAACGCTGGAGAGCTATCCATCCTTGAAAACCTGAGCAAGCCGTATTACTGGCATAGTCCTTTCTCCTCCAAAGAGGTTGCTTAAAGTGCACCTGGAGGAGGTTTCTCCACATTAAAAGCAATCTATTGTTAGTTGATTAACGCCTTTTATATTAAATTTTTTAAATTTAAAATTTAATCAATTTTTAAAAAATATTGGACATACAGCACTGTAACAGGCCAGTTCAGCCCAACAAGTCCATGCCGCCCAAATTCCACTCCATTAACCTACCCCCTGGTACATTTTTGAAGGGTGGGAGGAAACAAGGGCTACCGGAGAAAATGCACGTAGACACGGGGAGAACATACAAACTCCTTACAGACATTGCGTTACTGTGCCACCCAAATGTTTGCAAAGCTGATGAGCAGCTAGATATATTAGAAAACATGGCTGGAAATTATTTTTGAATTTAAACTAATTGTTTATTGCCACATGCACCAACAAACTGTTGTTTTGCAAGCCATCCAAGCAAATCAATCCATGCTTAATTCCAATGGGTAGTGCAAACATAAAACCAAAAGAGAGTCAATTTTATTATCATCTGATTGTAAAAGAACTCCGTGCAAAACATACAGACAGACAATACTTGTGCAGGACATGTATTTCATCTATGCAAACATATGAATAAACATTGGTTTGCACATATGAGAGTGTCAGATGGTTAGCGTGAGCAGTTCCTTTGGTCGTTCAGCATTCTTGCTGCCCATGGGAATGAGCGGTTTCTCAGCCTGGTGGTACTGGCTCTACAGGGTCAGTGCCAAGGGGTGGTATCTGTGGGCATTGCCCCCGCAAACGAGATGCTGTGCCCCCTCCATACAGTCATGGCCATCCACGCCATCAGACCCACCCCCTCCGCTGTCACTAGCATGTGTCGAGTTTCACCAGCATCTAACTTGAGACACGCTAATGAATCACCCGCCCCAGACTGCGTCACTAGCAGCTAATGACGCTTGATGCCATAAAAGCAGTGCTCTCGGCACCTACACTGGAGGAGTGGATGATGGTAACACCAACCCTCCTTCCCCCTCACCCCTTTCCAAGCTGAGTGTTTTTATGAGCATTGCACCATGCCCCCTCTAACATTCATTCTGGCTCTGACTCGCCTGTAGCTCTTTACCGATGGGAGCTGCTGAAAGATGCTGCGTGCAGGGTGGAAGGGATTTTGCATACTCTTGTCACGCAATGATCCTGGTAGATCACGTCGATCTTTGCGTGGGGGGGGGAGGGAGGGAGGAAGAGTTCAACGATAGCATAGTTTGCAATAAAAAAAAATCAGCTGAAATAATACAAGGAAGGCAATGAGGTAGTGTTCGTGAGATCAAGAAATAATTTTTTATGACTCGGGTTCTTGCAAGAGTCTGACTACAGCAGGAAAAGAACTGTTGTTGAATCTGGTGGTGGGTTTTCAAACTTGTACATCTTCTGCCCATTGGGAATGGGGAGAAGAGAGCAACCAGGGTGGGGCGGGGGGGGGGCGTTCTTTAACCTGTTGGCTGCTTTGCTGAGGCAATGGAAAATGTAGATGAGCTCATGGAGAAGGGATATGATATAATTAAGTTTTCAGAATGAACTAACTCCAGGTTTGCCTGATGTCTGAAGCTGCATTTGCAACTCTCTGCAGTTTGCTGCGGTCTTGAGCAGACAGTTCCTGTTCGAAGCTGTGATGTATCCAGACAGGATGCTTTCTGTGATGCATTTGTTTTTTTAAAAATAAGACACTGAGGTGTGCTGAATTTAACATGCACATGTGCAAAGCTCTCCTGTTATTTTTGTCAAGTTTGCTTGTCATTAAATGACCTTTCAGTTGTCTTATCGAACTGAGTGGTGTTGTAGATTAGGAACAGCCAGGCTAATTAACGTATGCCATGTCCTTCACCTTTACTTGCAGGAGGCAAAAGTAAATTTGCGCCCACTGCTGTTTGCTCAGTTTAAAACAAAGCAGGCAGCTTGGAATAGTGTGGCTAATCTTCAGTCACTTCCTCTTTTTATTGTGTACTATTTCAGAATCTCCATTTGAGTTTAGGTCTTCCAGTAACAATAAAGGAACAGTGTTGAGGATTTTTTTAAGCATGTGGGATGGGTTGGGTGGGGGGGAAGGTGGTGGATTTTGATTCACGTAGAAATTCAGGCAGCATCTAGGCTGATCAGTTACCTGTCTGAGCATGCAGGAAGTCAGAAAGTGAGGGGGTTTCTGGTGAAGCTGCGCTATGATTCAAAGGGTCCACATGTAATTAATAAAGATCCCTCTGCAATATGAAGAAAGCTTTGTCGTATCGGTTTCCAGTGTGCTTGCTGAAATAATGTGACTAAAGCTTGGGCAAGGGTTTGTGCAGTTTTCATCCCTTTTGCTCTTTCTAAAATGCTTGCTTGTTTCTCATGGCCTACTTTGCATGGAAGTGTTTGGTTGATATAGTTACAGATATTCAATCTTTTTTGGAAATAGTTTGTCCACTGTTACTTGTTCACGTAAAATGAGAGGATGAATAGGTGAATAAACCTTTTCTCAGTAAAATCATGGCTGCTTCTCCACTGTGAATGTTGTCAAAAGCTGAGTGTGGTTGGTTACAATTTAGCGGGGGGGGTTCTCAAATGCTGGAAGGTTGTTTCCCATGCTGGGAGACTCTAGGACAAAAGGGCAAGACTTCAGGATTGACGGGCGTCCACTTAGAACAGAAATGCATAGGAATTTCTTCAGCCAGAGGGTGGTAAATCTGTGGAATTTGTTGCCGTAAGTGGTTGTGAAGGATGGTGTATTTAAGACTGATTGATAGGTTCTTAATTAGCCAGGACATCAAAGGTTATAGGGAGAAGTCCAGGCAGTGGGGTGGGGTGGGAGGGGGGGAGTGAGTGGGAAAAATGGATCAGCTTATGATTGAATGGTAGGGCAGACTCGATGGGCCGAATAACCTATTTCTGCTCCTATGTCTTAAGGTCTTCTGCTCTAGCTTTTTGGATTTGGAAGAACGCTGAGTAATTTAAAAAACATCACATCTCTGTCCTAAATGGCTGATTATCTTGAAATAATTCTCCTCTGCTGGGAGAATTAAAAATGACGTTTCAATGTCTGCTCTGTCAATTCCACCCAGGATTGCGTGCATTTCAATGAGATTATGTTTACTTTTCTAAACTCTAAGAAATGGCCCTCCTGCTCATCTCTACACGTAATATAAACTGGGTGTAAATTTATGTCCATAATAGCTTCAGAAAGTGGACATTTATTTAAAACCAATTAACTAACTATATGTTTGAATTTTATAACGGTGGATGTGTGTAGAATTCGGAATTGAGAATCAGAAATCACTTCTTAATTCCACTGTGGAGCAGGATATAATATGCACATTCACTCGTGTTGTCATGTATGTGACCATATTTGAACACAACGTTGGGATTCATTTCTGGTAGAATAGCATTAAGAGCAGGGATGTATAAAGCACTGGTGTGACCTCACTTGGAGTACGATGTACACTTTTTGAGAAAAGACATGCTGGTGTGGGAGAGGGTTCAGAGAAGATTTACCAGAATGATACCAGGAATGAAAAGGTATTTAAGGGTGGGGGGGGGAGAGGAGGAGAAAGGAACCTCGAAGAGGCATATTGCAATGGGAGTCTTGGATAAAAGGGGAAAACTTTAGGATAAAAGGGTGCAATTTAAAACTGTGACATGGAAAAACTTTAGCCAGAGGGCCGTGAATCTGTGGAACTAGTTGTCACAGGAGGCTGTGAAAACAAGGACGGATGTTGGGGGTATTTAAGGCAAAGATTGACAGGTATTTGATTCATCAGGGCATCAAGGGCTATGGAGAGAAATCTGGGTAGTGGGGTTGAATGGGTGGATGGATCGGCTCATGATCCATCCAGCAGACTCAATGGGCCTACTTGTGATATATTTAAGGTGCAATATCAATATAAACTATGAACAGCAACTGAAATTGATTACAAATGCATTTGGCATGCTTGCCTTTATTGGTCAGAGCACTTAATGCAAGAGTTGGGATATCTCATTTATTGCTGTAGAGAAGTCCGTGAGACCACACTTTGAGTGTTCTGCTTAATTGTGGCCGCCGAGCTGTAGGAAAGATGTCCTTGTGCTGGAGAGTCTGCTGAAAAGATGTACAATAACGTTACTGAGACTCGAGGGCTTGAGTTATAAGGAGAGACTGGGTAGTCTGGGACTTTTTGCCCTCGAGCATAGTGGGCTGAGGGGTGATGTTGTGGAGGTGACCAAAATCAGAGATGAGGTGAATGGTCATCATCTTTTCACCATGGTAGGGGTGTTCAAAGCTAGAGGGCAGAGGTTTAATATGAGAAAGGCAAGTTTAAAAAGGGGACCTGAGGGAGAATGTTTTTCATGCATTGGGGTGGTGGGAATGTGGAATGAGCTGTCAGAGGAAGTGGTCGAGGAAGTTCCTATTGTGCTCTGGTAGGAAGTGGGATTGAAATAGTTTAGAGATGTAGGCCAAACATGGGCAAGTGGAACTAATTCATGCAGGCAACGTGGCTGGTATGAATGAGCTGGACCCATTCAACTCCAGAAGCACATTTGATGGCACAAGACTCCAAACCGTCCTCTGACTCCAATTTAAAGCCTCCTACAGATGGACACTATGATGAATCTGTGTCATGCTGTCAGTCTTTCGCTGTGTTAGTCTGCTCTCCTGACATTGGTCGTGTATTATCTCTACCACTAAAGACACTCCCCTTGGCTATAACTGTGTATGCACCCATTATCATTCATTATTGTAATACTAAGTTTGTACTATTAAAAGCCATGATTTCTAGTTAACTACACAGCCTTCGGTTTCTTCATTAACTGGCACTTCAGACACACCATGGTAGTGGGTGGAGATTTCCAACATCAAGAAAATGGCAGTGTAGTTTAGTTGGATTTTTGAATATTTCTGCAGCGCTTCCCTTCTTGAGAACTTCTGCAGCAGTCTTGACTATCTGTGTTCGCTCAGTTTGAAGTTGGATAATCTGAAAGATCTAGAGTAACCTTGAGACCATTCAGTTTCATAAAAGTTGAATAGAGTGTCAGAAAAAACTGGACGTGCTCACTAACTTGTGGAGGTCTTTTGTGCTGTTCCAGCTAATCTTTACTTTGATCTGTTTTGAAGACTGTCAAGCAGAATCAGGAAATTGCTGTTCTTGTGATTTTTAAAATGTACATTCAAGGCCATGGTCAAAGGATACATTTCTCTCTGATTTTGTTCACGATCAAAACAAAGCCAATAAACAGCTGCTTGCAAATATCTTCAATGCCTCTAATCTCCTGCACTCGTCGTAGTCTTGGACCCAAGGTGATTCATTCCAACTCGCTAGATAATTTGTGCAAAGATTTTGGAATGGTGTCTGTTCATAATCTACACATGGGTCAAATTCTGCACATGTTAGTATCTGTTCATTATCATATTTCACCTCTATGTCCACCTTATCAGCATTTAACATGCAACTCCCTCTTTTTACTTCCAACATCTGTAGTGGTGATCGGCTTGGAACTCCTGTGCTCAATCATACTTCCAAACTGCAATGGAAAGATTGCTATTTTTTTGCATCCAGAGTAGGTTTCAGTGATCTTTGGATCTTGTCTTTCCCTATAGTAACCTGCAAACTGTTAAGAAGGTAGAAGACGTGAACGTGAAATATGTCTGTAATTTGTTGATCCTGAACACTGTTCAAAAGTATTTTCTTCATTGCTTGGAAGAGTATGACAAGAGAAAATGATGGGCTTGTTCTGTCCACATCCATCACATGACTTGTTTTAACCATAACTTTACACATCACGTGCCAACTTAAATCTGTGCAGGCTGGTGTGATGGAGGTTCATTTGTGATGCACGCTGTTACTTTGTGCTGCGTGTCCACCTTGTGCCCTCTTCATTGCCTGGCGTAATGGTGTCTGCACAGTTGTAACCTCTGGAGAGGAGGATGCACACTGTCCCTCAGGAAGATCAGGCTTTGGCAGCTCTACGTGCGCAAGTTTTCCTGCTCCATGAGTCACGCACGTCGCCCTTCACAGCAAGTACCTGGTTTCTGATGGGGAAATATGCATTTTTTTGCATAACTTAAAAATTTCAAAGCTCACCAAATGACTCTGCTGCCAAATTGGATCACAACATGAAAAGCTGAAAGAAAATGGCACACTCATTCTTGAAGATGTATCACAACGCTGTACCATACCCGAAGCAAATTGTACTTTCCATGCTTGTGGCTTAGCCTCCTGATCTACTTGCTTGACATCTAGGACCATGTGGCAAGGTATGACAAATTCACTGACGACACCATGGGTGTATAAAAAGGGGTGATAAGCCAGCATACAGGAGGGAGATTGAGAACTTGGCTGAATGGTGTCCTTAGAGGTGGAGAGAATGGAAAAAATTAAAAATTCCTGGGAATCACCATCTCAGGGGACCTTTCCTGGACCCAACATACTAATGACCTCGGGAAGAGAGCACCTCAACACATTTACTTCCTCAGGAGTTTGTGAGGCTTTGGTGTGAATCTCTACAGATGTATGCTGACTGGCTGAATCACTGCCTGGTATGGGATTGGTGCCAATAGCCCTGGTGAGCACTGCAAAAGATGGTGGATACAACTCAGTCCATCACTGCCAAACTATCCCCACCATCAAGAAAATGTAATTGGAATGTTGCTGTTGAGGATCCACTCCACCAGCACACGCTCGTACTGCCAGGTTCGGGAACAGTCATTGTCCCTTAGCCATCAGGCTGCGAAACAAAAGACTCAGAGACTCATTTACGGACTCTTGCTTTACACATTATTTATTATTGAAAGTTTATTTTTTTGTTTGCACCTCCTTGTTTTCAGGTTATATGGTATATGTTTCTTTTCTGGAATAGTTTTTTTTTTGGCACTACCAATAAGTTGAAATTCTGCCTAGCCCACAGGAGAAGGAATTGTATGTAATGCAGCAGTTCTCAACCTTTTTTTTTCCCACTCACAAAACACTTTAAGTAATCCCTATGTCATCAGTGCTCTGTGATTAGTGAGGGATTGCTTAAGGTGGGATGTGAGTGGGAAGAAAAAAATTTGAAAACCACTGTTTTAATCGTTCCCTCATTGAGTCGTTATGTGCACGGTTTTATCTTTCTTTTCTTTGGCTTGGCTTCGTGGATGAAGATTTATGGAGGGGTATGTCCACGTCTGCTGCAGGCTCATTGATGACTGACAAGTCCGATGCGGGACAGCCAGGCACGGTTGCAGTGGTTGCAAGGGAAAATTGGTGGTTGGGGTTGGTGTTGGGTTTTTCCTCTTTTGTCAGTGAGGTGGGCTCTGCGGTCTTCTTCAAAGGAGGTTGCAGCCCGCCAAACTGTGAGGTGCCAAGATGCACGGTTGGAGGCGAGATCAGCCCACTGGTGGTGGTCAATGTGGCAGGCACCAAGAGATTTTTTTTTTAAGCAGTCCTTGTACCTCTTCTTTGGTGCACCTCTATCTCAGTGGCCAGTGGAGAGCTCGCCATAGAACACTATCTTGGGAAGGTGATGGTCCTCCATTCTGGAGACGTGACCCACCCAGCGCAGTTGGGTCTTCAGCACCATGGATTCGATGCTTGCGGACTCTGCCAGCTCGAGTACTTCGATGTTGGTGATGAAGTCATTCCAATGAATGTTGAGGATGGAGCGGAGACAGCACTGATGGAAGCGTTCTAGGAGCCGTAGGTGATGCCGGTAGAGGACCCATGATTCAGAGTTGAACAGGGTTGTGGGTATGACAATGGCTCTGTACATGCTGATCTTTGTGTGTTTCTTCAGGTGATTGTTTTTCCAGACTCTTTTGTGTAGTTTTCCAAAGGCGCTATTTGCCTTGGCGAGTCTGTTGTCTATCTCTTTGTCGATCCTTGCATCAGATGAAATGGTGCAGCCAAGGTCGGTAAACTGGTTGACCATTTTGAGTTCTGTGTGCCCGATGGAGATGTGGGGGGGCTGGTAGTCATGGTGGGGAGCTGGCTGATGGAGGACCTCAGTTTTCTTCAGGCTGACTTCCAGGCCAAACATTTTGGCAGTTTCCGCAAAACAGGATGTCATGCGCTGGAGAGCTGGCTCCGAATGGGCAACTAAAGTGGCATCATCTGCAAAGAGTAGTTCACGGACAAGTTGCTCTTGTGTCTTGATGTGAGCTTGCAGGCATCTCAGATTGAAGAGACTGCCATCCCTGCGGTACCGGATGTAAACAACGTCTTCATTGTTGATGTCTTTCATGGCTGAAGAAGATGGTAAAGAGGGTTGGTGCGAGGACGCAGCCTTGCTTCACGCCGTTGTCAATGGAGAAGGGTTCGGAGAGCTCATTGCTGTATCTGACCCAACCTTGTTAGTTTTCATGCAGTTGGATAACCATGTTGAGGAACTTGGGGGGGCATCCGAGGCGCTCTAGTATTTGCCAAAGCCCTTTCCTGCTCACGGTGTCAAAGGCTTTGGTGAGGTCAACAAAGGTGATGTAGAGTCTTCTGTTTTATAACGCCAAAGGAAATGGGCCAATGACAATTTTTCGCAAGCAAAATATTTCAGTAACAATTGCGTCTAGAGCAGTGGTTCTCAACCTTCCCTCCCCACCCAGATTCCACCTTAAGCAATCCCTTACTAATCATAGAGCACCAATGGCCTAAGGAATACTTAAATTGGTATGTGAGTGGAAAGAAAATCGTTGAGAACCACAGCTGTAATGTCATATGTGTACTCTGACAATAAACCTGGACTTTGACTTGTTGATGTACGTAAAAATAAGAAACAAACCCTTGTTTAAAAGTCAACATGACATTCCCTAACTACTTTTCGTACTTTAAAGTTGCTATGTTTTATGAACCAGGGCACCAAGATCTCTTCTGTTAGCTGGCATTTATTGGATGATCTATTATTAAATATTTATTTTTCTGCTCTTGGGAAGAAAATAATCTCGCAAATTGTTCTACCAGACAATGATTGGCTCCTTTTCTGTCTGTGGTAATCTGTTGATACCCCTTGACTGTCTTTTCTTCCTCTTCAAGGCTTCACCTTATCAGTAAACTCCTAGGATAGAAAGCTTTGATATATCTTTATCACTTAAAATCTGGTGTAAATACCTTGCTGATTATCCTTAATACCTGCTAGAAATGACCAGCCAACCTTTTTATTTCAGTTCTCTAATGGTTTTATTTTAATCTCCGCCCAATTCATAGGCCTTCATTTTGGCTAACTTGTTTTTAATCATGACTGATCAAGAGCAAGCAATGAGAAATTGGAGGGACTTGGTGGTTAGGCATAGAGATGAGGGGAGTTATTTATCATACACACAAGTGCAATGTTCAGATGCACTGAAATTCTTGGAATAGCTACAGATAAATTAAACACAAGGTATAAATTGATGTGCCATGAGAGTGGACAATGATAAATAGATAAAAGGATAAATATTCATAGTTGTAGCAGTGCAAAAAAAACCATTTTGTATGCACTTGTTTTCCGTCTTTGCTAGCTACAACCTCAAAATGGATTTATTGATTTTCCCCACTCTCCCGTCAAACTACATTAACCCACTTAGTCAGATCATAATTTCCAAGTCTCTTTGATTTCAACATTGAATTCCAGTATTTTCCAAATAATGAAGATGGTAATCTAGTTTCGAGCTCTTCCTTGTGGATTCGGGCCGACTCATTCCACTACACAATGTGGGTGCATTTTAAAGACACCGTTATTGGGTCTAATTTTTCCACACCCGCCTCTAAATGTTAGGATTCATGCCTGAGGTTTTGGGAGATTTTTTACTTCACTCATTAGTTGCCTCTCCAGAGTCTTGCTGCAGATTCCATGTTCCCCTCTATCATTTTTTTTTAAAAAAAGCTTTTTCTCTGAATCACTTGATTCCGCGAGTTTTGCTCATTGTGACCTTTTGTAAACAGGCTAGATAAGGTGAAGTGGAGGGAAATGCAGAGACTTGCTTTGTTCCATCATTTCAAGAAGAAATCATTACGTAGACTGTACGAGAAATTACAGATATTCTAGACAAATCCACTTACAAATAACATTTATTTCTTACTAATCCCACTTTTTTTTGTTGCATTTATTTGCTCTCAAAATGTGGAATAAGTGCGACTGACTGACATTGACATTTCAGGTTTGTTGGGCGTTAATGTTGAAATAATGGGTTCTTCCATCTCAAGAATGCGTCAACCTAGATGATAATTGATTCTCTTTCAGGATCTGCTTAGAGGACTTGTTATAAACTAACAGCCAGAATGCTGGAATTTTGACCTTTCAATTGTTAACACCACTGTTGGTATTCGTATCTTTTTTTTTATCTGCTGAGGCCATAACTGGAATCTCACTGGGGAAAACTGACATTCATGGCTGATTGGTAGCAGAATTTGCTAGTTAAACTTCAAAGGAGTACGTGCAATTCGTTGTGGAGACATTTTATAAAAAGTTTGACTTGGAAAGGACGCTTCTCTGAAAGGACAAAGGAAAAATAGTAACTAGTAACTAGCCTTTTTAAGCTAGAAGATTTTTAACCACAAAATGTCAAATGTTTGAGATGAGCTTTGGCATAGTTTTAACAATTTTTCAGATTGATGCAGCAAATGGTTGAACTCCTATTTTGAGTTTACTTAATTAATTTGATAAGGATATATGAATGTGCAACAAGGAGGTGGCAAAGCATCGCAGGCAGAATAACGAAATGGAAAGATGCGGGGTTGGCGCAGAACTGCTGAGGTTAAAGATTCGCCAAGATCTTGGTGGAATGTGCGCTGGAGCTGGGGGAAAAAGAAAATCCGCTCTTTCTTGATTTATTAGATGCAAGCTGAAGGAAATGCCTATGTTCATTTGATGGTAATAAATGGGACTGACATTGTCCCAGGCATCTCTGTTCTCTTGCTGTGTGAGATCAGATGGTGGGGTAGGCTATTGCCTGCATTTTATTGACTTTTGTTAACTATTACCTTACGGGTAGTTTTCCATCCTGCCTGTAGTGTTGACACCAGGAAGAAGACTCCTTCCTTGCACGTTAACACCCCAGATACAACACCACTTTTTCTCCCCTCCAAAGTTGGCTGCTGCTTTCCAAATCCATGCCCATTTCTGCAATTACATTTTTGAATTTGATCAATGGTTGTTCACACTCTTGCCATAATATTAAAACCACTTTTAATCACAGTTGCAAGTGACAGCCCATCTTGTGACTGTGAAAATGACGCTTGTGTATCAACATGATGTTTCTATCCTTCATCAGTCTGATTGTGTTTGCGGTTGGCTCCTTTTTTGCGTGGGATTGGGAGACAGGAGCTGTTTAAGAAATGTTGCAGATGAGGCTGTTGTTGGTACGGATGGGGTCTGTTCATGAGAGTAAACAGGGCGATTGCTGGAGCAATGCTGGAGGAACTCAATGGGCCAGGGAGTATCGGGGAAGACAACAAGTGGTTAATGTTTTGGGTCAAGACCTTTAATCGAGGGTAGCACGAACCGGGCAGATACCTGAAGGAAAGGATTGGGTGGTGGGGGAAGGGTTTCATGAGCACAAATGGGCAAATGCAAGTGGGAGAAGGGGAAGGAAAAGTAAGGACTGAGGAAGATGCCCTCTGATAGGGGAAGGGGGCTGGGGGAACTGGGGGATGGAAGATGTGGGTGACCAGCAGGTAGAGATGGGAAAGGGGAAAGTGAAGAAAATGAGGAGGAGGAAGCAGGCCAGAGAGATGAGGGAAAGAAAATTGGTGGGGTTGGTTGAAATAGTAAGGGGGAGATGACCAGAAATTGGAGAAATCTACATTGATTGATTGGAGACGGCTGAGATAGAATGCAAGGAGCTGCTCCTCCATAAACCACACAATACTGTACAAGCACTGCAGGAGGCCATGGATTGATGTAGCTGTATGGGAATGGATGTGAAATTAGTGGCTGGCCATTGGGAGATCCTGGCTGTTATGGCAGCCCAAGCGAAGGCCCTCAATGAAACTTTCTTCCATCCAGCCCCACCCCAAACTCCATCTCGTTTCTTTACCCCCCCCCCCCCCACCTTTGTGGAGGAGGCCACACCAGGTGCACAGGAGGCAGTAAATAACCTCTCCAGTTTCACATGCAAGTGTAGCTTCATTTGGATGTACTGCATGATGGTGAGGGAGGAGGTGTAGGTGTAGCACTTGGTGCAAACACAGGGAAAGTTGGCAGGGGGCAGGCAGTTAGACGGAAGGAAGTGGGCAAGGAAGTCCTGGAGAAAGCTGTTCCCTACGAGGGGAGGGGGATGATGTGACGGCTGGTGGGATCCTGTTGGGGATGGTGAAAATTATGGAAAAGATGTTGGATGCAGAGGCTGTGGAGTAGCAGGTGAGGACAAGGGTAGTTCTATCCTTGTTCAGCTGCAGGAAAGGTAGATGTGCAGGAAATGGGGAGCTGCAGATGAATAGTGCATTAACAACAGTGTCGAGGAAACCGTGTTAACTGAAGGAGATTAACTTTGATACCCTGGAATGGGAAGCTTTGTCATAGGAATTGATATGGAGGAACCAGAAGAAAGGAATGGCATGTGACCAAGCAGTGAACTGACAGATATGATATCATGAATCTTTCAGAAGGTCCCTGGCTTTCATGATACATGCTCCTATGTCAAGATTTAAAATCATTCAAATGGCTGAGAGTTCTTCAGGCTGCATGTAGCCATTGGACAAACCTGGCCTGATCAAATCCATTTCCCTCTGAATGAGGAATTGTGTTCTGCTCAGTATTCAGGGGTCTGACAGTTTGCAGCAGATTTTGAACACTTGTTTCATGCTTAATTTGTCAATTACCCGAATGTGACTTAAATTTTGAACATAAACCGTGAATATTAGGCACTTCGTGACTTTTTTTTTAAATCAGGGGAATTCTGCACAAGGATGGCTTTTGCATGGAAGTTATGGGCCATTAAATTGATGTTGTTTGATATGGTGTTCTTTTAAAAAATGTGCTCATTAAAATGAAGAATGCGAATACATAAAAGAATTTCCAGATCAGTGCCCATCACCAACAATCTCCAGTATTGCATGACCAAATGGCAAGCAAATCTCTTTACATTCAGTCCATTAATGTCTTCTGCCTGCATCTCAGAAGAGAAAACAGTTGTGTGCTGGTGTACATCTTCAAAGCAGCTGGCTTACATTCTCCATATGGGTATATTTGTTAATGCTTTTAACGTGGCAGAAATATCATGGTTGCTTCTTCGCTTTTACCCTTAAACGGAGGAGGTTTACAGTTTGTTCTGAATGGTCCTGTATGCAAAAGAGCTACCAGCATTTTTTTGTTCTTTTTTTTTCCAGTTTGTCATTTGGTTGGTTGCCCACCGGTAGTGATTCTTGTCTCGACAGATGCTTCCATTTTGATTTTTTAATCGATGTGTTGAGCTTTCTGTAGCTTTCCCTTCTAGTCTCACAATTTGAGGAGGTGTTTTTTTTTTCCCCCTTTGCAGACTCTGCCCTTCTGATTGTCCTCTGTGCTTTGCAAGAAAGGACCATGCCTTCAATGGTCTGAGCCCCACATTCCAGCAATCCCTGCTGCTGTGTTTTTAAAAACCCCTCCAAAGTATTCTTGTATTTAAGATCAGCTTTGCTAACATCTTGTGGTCATTCCTGCGAAATGTCCATGGTGTTAGATGAAAAACAACCAAAATATATCTTTTGTCTTCATAGTTGTATATTTGTTGAGCCCTTGAGATGGAAGTGTGTGGATCCAACTGAGAATATCCATCTTTAATGATGGTTGTACTGTGGAGGATTAATGCTGGCCTCTGGGTTTTCTTGTTAACTGATGATAGCACAGTTGAAGACGGATCATAGTTTTACCGTTAGCCCTGCAGATGTCATGGATTGTTACTCGGTGGACTATCGAAATTTGTTCTTGGGATTTTATTTGGGCATTACAGAGGCTTGGACTACTTCAGCCCTACCTTTGTTGACCTGGGTGATTGCAGGAGTGGGGCCAACGGAGGTGTGGCCAAACACCAGTGAATGTGTCACCCGATTGCGAGTCAGAATCAGTTTGAGGTTGCGATCAGGAGACTGTATTGGCAATAAAACTTTGGAGGATTTGAGAAACCTTCAGTATTTCCTTTTAATTTTTGCTGTTTTTTAACAACACTATTTTTCACTTTGCAATGGTTCAAGTCAAAATGCCTATTTTAATCTCTGATTAATTTTTGATTCAATTCCTTTACCCCCCGCCCCCCAAAAAAACTAATTATTGGTTGGATTTTCAACACAGACACTGGAGCTGTTTAGGCTATTTTTCATTATTTTGAGATATTAAATTGGAATGGGATATCCAAGATGGCAAACCCCAGGAAAGGACATGATAACATTGGGAATAATGAGCTAGCAGTTGATAGCGCCTCATGAGGAAGAATTTTTTTTTCCCCTCTGTCTTTGGTTTGGAATTTTTTTTTGCTCTGATTTTTAAACTAGTGGAAATGCAAGCGGACAAGGGGATCACACAGTGAAGGCTGCAATCTCATTGGTAATGGAGAGCGGTCTGCCCCCCCCCTCCACCCCAGAAGAGTTCAATAGAAATTATATATGATATGTTATTAAAATTGTGAACAGTCTGGACTGATAAATTTAAAAGGGCATTGGAGTTTCAGCAATCTTTTTCTGCAGAGACGTGGGAAAAGATTCTTTTTTTAAAATTTTTTTAAATTTTTCACACTATAAACCATACTGACCAAAATACATACAGACATTTTTCTCTTGAATATATACAGTGTCATTTTCTCCCCTTTTCCCCCCTCCCTTCCCTCCCTCCGTCTCCCCCCCCATTCCCATTTATTCAATGTTCAATCTATAAGATACATTAAACCCGTTAAACAACTTAATAAAAATAAACAAGAAATTTTTATCTTTTACTTTTATATACTGAGTCAGTTCATTTTGTTGTCTTCTCCTTCTGTCATTTTAGGTGGTGGAGGTCCCTGGAAGGATTTCTCTATTGTGTTTCATTTATGGTTCCCATATTTGTTCGAATATTGTGATGTTATTTCTTAAATTATATGTTATTTTTTCTAATGGAATACATTTATTTATTTCTATGTACCATTGTTGTATTCTCAAGTTGTCTTATAATTTCCAGGTTGACATAATACATTTTTTTGCTACAGCTAGGGCTATCATAATAAATCTTTTTTGTGCTCCATCCAAATCGAGTCCAAATTCTTTATTTCTTATATTACTTAGAAGGAAGATCTCTGGGTTTTTTTGGTATGTTGCTTTTTGTGATTATTTAATATCTGGTTTAGATCTTCCCAAAATTTTTTCACTTTCTCACATGTCCATATTGCATGTATTGTTGTTCCCGTTTCCTTTTTACAGTGAAAACATCTGTCTGATACTGTTGGGTCCCATTTATTTAACTTTTGGGGTGTGATGTATAGATTCTTAAACTAGTTAATACCTCATCAATGTGTGCTCAATTTAAAGTAGCACATCGGGCTCATATGTCCAAGGACAAGCTTGCCCATATCTTTCCTAATCTGTGACAGGTGTAATTCACAAGTGGCTTCATTGACACGTATATTTTGGTCCTGTCTGGTTTTGGCAAGATATCCTTGGTTCTCTTTCAGTAGTTCTTGCAATTGATTACAGCTCAATCCCTTAACTGGTCTTTTTGGAGTTTTTAAGCAGCAGATGTAGGTCGTTCTCCGGCTTCTGCTCATCGGCTGATGGCTTTCACCACTCTAATGGCTAGGAGAGCAATTCCTTTTAGATGGAAGGACCCCATTCCGCTTACTTCACAAACTATGACCTGTTTGAATTTAGAAACCATTAGAAGTTCCACATTTGATTATTCTATTAAATTTGAAGAAACTTGGTGCTCATTCATACAATATTTTTGTGTGATACAAGTTCTAATGTTTTTCTTTTGGAGTTTCTGTCCCTTCCAGATACCATCAAATTTCTCTTGTGGGTGAAAACTAGGCTGCTTGAGTCTGATGAATTCTGTTCCAAGGCTTTCCGGTGTTTTTTTTTCTTTTTCATACTTCGATTTTATAGATTAGTACAGGGGGTTTTGGTATAATGTGAATTCTTTTTGACTCTGTATGGGGAGATGAAGACATCATTATTTTTCATTGGTTGTATATTATAATCTTGTCAATCACATCTCCTTATTCTCTCTGTGCACTGTCTGTTGGATATTTTAGGCTATATTAAAATTCATTAAAAATATTGAAAAAAAGATAATGGAGAGAAATGGGAGAGAAACCAGAGAGACCCAGCTAGTAGAGCATCTATCTCATCACTCCAGCATCCTGTCTTCAATCCTGATATATTCAATGACAATGCTGTTTGCGGAGTTTGCAGGTTCTTCCCTTGACAGCCTGGGTTTTCCTTTGGGTGGTCCAGTTTTGTCCTAGTTCTGTGCTAGTTTATGGGCTAATCTGCCTCCAAGTTGGCCTTGGTGCGGATAGGTGGTGGATCGCAGGGTGGATGGACTACAGGGAAAATTAATGGGGGAATGGGATTGCTTTGCAAACAGTCCTAATCACACTGGGTCAAATGGCCTCTTTCTACGTGGCATAGAAATGTGAGGATGTGTGAGATGGAAATAAATGATAAGAATAAATGAAAATCATTAATAATGTACGACATCTGACCAGTTGGATTTCTAAAATACATCTGTATGAAATCCACAAATCGTTCCTCCAAGATCGGAGATTTAAAAGTAGAATAAAAGTAGTGTATTTTCCTTGTTTCTCTCTGCGCAGGTGACGTTTTGTGTTTATGGAAAATGGATTATTTACTTGAAACACAACCCTATCTGCCGTATTGTGGAGGTATATGAACACGAATAGACTGAGCAGTTAAACATGGTCTTTTTCTGGACTAGAGGATAACAGGCATACTGGTTGTGAAAATTGTAATTCTGCTTATTTTCATTCTGCTTCGAAGGGCTCAGGCCCGAAACATCAGCAATTATACAGTATCTTTGTCGCCTGTGGACGTTGAAAGACTAGCTGGGCTCCTCCTGCATTTTGGCGTGTTTTTTTTTAACTCATGTTTTTAATTGCCAGCATTTGCTTTCTGCAATTAAAAAAAATTAAAGTCCAAATTCTTGGAAGTGAAATGGTGAGTAGGAGGAAGATGACAGTTGTGAAAAATTGTGTTGTGCTCCAACCACTTGCAGCTCATCTCTTGTTCTGTGAATTTACTGATTTGTTTGTCTATCATTCGTGCTAGTGATTTTCATTTTTGAAACTATATTTGAAACAATTTTCTACCGTTCAAAAAAAGCAATTAAGAACAGTTAAAGCTGTATGTTAATTCTTTAGAATCAACAATCATATAGAGGTTGAAAATAGTAAGATCTCAAATATTGAACATAGCAGAAAAGGGTCCAATCAAAATTGTATCTTCTTTCAGCACATACGAGGAGGCTGACATTGGATTCTTGAAAACTCTCCCTGGAGCAATGTTTTAAGCAGTATTTCATTTCTTGCAGCCCTGTTTTGACACATTATTCATAATTTTTGTAAAATTAGTATTTTGGAAATGCAGCCTAAATATTAAATCCATCGGTGACTAAGCAGCCTGTTAGGGTTTGTTTGATGTGTATGTTACAACAGAATTATTAGAATTAGGTGGGACCAGTTTTGAAGAAGCAGATCGTTCATCTGCAGTCGAGAAAACCAGTGACCTTTTGTACTTTAATAGGAAACTAAAATGTGACCTGGAGATTTTGCTTTTTCTCCTGAATGAAGAATAAATCTCTTGGCAAGCCTGTCTCTACAAAAGAGATCACACCATATTAAATTTGTACCATTCTAGCATGCAGTAAATGATTTTTTTCCTAATAGGGTCATGCTTAAAGATCCTATTGACCTGCTTTCTGATCATTCTGCTGTACCATGTTAACACCATAATTCATGTTAATGTGGATTAAAACTTGGTAGTATAGAAGGTAAATTCAGCATGTCATCTGGAGATTAGCTGTATAGTTGGGTATGGAAATAATAACTCTTGAACGATGCTTAAAAGAGATTTTTAACAATGCATTAATGATTTGGTGTTTTTTTTTGCCTGTATACTTGTGATCTTGAACACACCTAATTGTGTTTTGGCATACCTTGCCAAATAGACAGTTTTGTCTGTTTGACATTAAATATGATCTGTACCTTCGATTCTCATAGTCAGCAAATACAATACAGCGAAAAAGACAGAAAGCAGGAAGACTCATCTCATTAAATTGACACCAGCAGTAGGGGAAGATGCTGAATCCATTATTCAGGAAGTGGTAAAGCTCACTTTCAAGAATTGTCATGGGTGTGCTTTTTAGGAAATGGGGATTATTTTTGATAAGTTTATTAGAGGATAGAGTGAATGAGGAGGTCCAATAGATGTGGTGTTTTTATATTCCCCCACCAAAAAAAATACTCTAAGCTGCTGCAGAACAAAAAGAAACCATTGAGAAAGTGCTTGTGGTGCATGTGTGGGTAGCATGGAAAGTACATTGAAAACAAACTCTAGATAACTTGGTGTTTTTAACCAAGTTTAATACCTTGACCGCTTAGTCTAAATCAATCGTCTCATTTCCACTGGCACCCTGGTCCGGGAATTTACTGGGACAGGTTCCAGTGGAAATGGCACCAAGGGTTTCCTCTCCTGGGACACTGCATGGCCAATTAACTGGGATGCCAGTGGAAAAAGGGTTAGGGATAAGAAGCCCTGTTAGCCGTTTCCACTGGGCCACCCTTAACTGGGACACTAATTGCTTTTCCACTGAACACCATTCATCCCCAGGGATCGGAGTGTTCTACCTTCAATTGGAAACGGGTGACTTTCTGCTGCCCCTTTTCCAATGGTTTTATCGGTATGCCGGCATCACCAAACACTGGGGATATGAGTAGGTGTAGAGGTGGTTAATCCCAGGTGTGAAATTATGTCATTTGATGCTAGTGTTTGGACAGTGTTCTTTTTCCACTGGACCTTGTCCCAGTAAATTCCCAGTTAATTCCTGGGACAGGGTGCCATTGGAAAAGAGGCTCATAACAGATAAAAGGACCCAGTGTATTGTAGCTCAAAAAAAAGTCACAGCAATTTTTCAAAAGGGATATAGTTGGGTTAATGAATAGGAACAAATGGCAGATGTAATGCACTTTGTTTTAATGGAGAGATAATCTGGATATTCTGTACCTCTTTACTTTGGCAAATCAGACTTAAACAAATGCCCTATTTTCTATATTAAAACAAAGTTAACATGTAGGTGCAGCAAGTCATTGGGGAAAAGTAGTGTGCTGGCCTTCATTACAAAGGTAATGAATTGCGGACGGTTCACTAGGTAGAATCCTGATTGGATTGTCATGTGAGAGGTTGGCTTTGCCCTGTTGGCGTGTAGAGGAATGAGAATTGGTCAAGGTTCTGAGCAGACCACAATTGAGATGCTCAGGATGTTTGAGGAAATCTGACTCGTCCGCAGTCTCCTGTCGAGCAAGTAGGTGGCCTTGAAACAAGGGCAGGAAAAAAAAATCAAAAGGAGCATTGTCTGAGGCCACTTCTTTTTGCTCACTTCAGAGCAATATTGGTAGTTCAAGAAGAAGGTTGTCCACTTGTTTTCTATATTACCAATGGTACACTGGGAAACAAAGATGAGAAAGGTGTGATCTTTAAAGGGGGAAAAAAAACTGGTTTTTTAGAAATTTTCTCTGACATTTATTTTAAACTGACTGAGTACCTCGCAGTTTGGTTGCCCAGTCAAAGAATGCTTTGCCTCATTGAGATATTTAATTTTCACTAAATAATTGCAATGACATTTCAGTGCTATTCTATTTGTCTAATTAAGAAGTGGTAGCTATCTTGATGAGATGGAGCATATCTATTGTTTATATAAACTATTAAATGTTTTCTATATATGGAGTTGCAAATAATTGCTGGCATGTTTGTGACAGGCTCGAGTGATGCCAGCATGATGCATTCCAAGAAGCAGATTTCTTGAGACATCGATGGTGCAAAAAAAATACACAAAGCAGCCAAATGATGCTATTTTGCATCGGGCCAAACCATTGAGATGCAATCACTAACCCCACAGTTACAAAGGAGTGATTGACTTGATCCTTCGCATTCAAAAAGCTCCATGTTTGGGCTTCATGTGGCGGCCCCTGACACCTAACATCCTCTTGGTGACTGAATGGATTTGAGCATCCAATGTAACTAACATCTGCTGTTTTGTGCACAAAGCCACTTTATCTCAGGAGTTGATGATGATGGAATCTTCATGGGTGCCACGGTTAGCATGGAGGGCGACAGGGTTGTTAGCGCAAGGCTATAACAGCACCAGCAAGCTAGGTTTGAATCTGGTTGTGGTGGTACACCACCAGCCTACTGCAGGGGGCAACCTCTGTACCTGCAGGAATGTAAGGGGACAGGACAACACCTGGCCGGCTGCCAATCAGTCGGCCTGAATGGATCATGCCCCACCTGGTCGGGTGTCAATCACCCTCCGGGATACAAGCCAGTGCCGGCCTCCCAAGGCCTCACACTGAGTTGCTGCAGCCACAGCCAGCCTGGCTCTGTGGAGGTTTTTGTGGATTAAAGCCTGTTGTTCAGTCTTTACCTTGTGTGTGTCTGATTCTGTCTAACAGCGCACCACACCGGTGCTATCTGTAGGGAGTTTGTACATTCTTCCCATGTCTGTGTAGGTTTCCTCCGGGTGCTTAGGTTACCTCCCAACCTTGAAAAAATGAACTGGGGTTGTAGATTAATTGGGGTGTTTGAACAGAATAGTATACTGTATATCCTTGCATGTATCCACTCAAGGTCAACGTCATGCATTAAAAATATTATCCCTTTTTGCCGACTGGAAGGCAAGAAGTCACCATTAGCATTGCCTGACACCCTTTACTGAAAGAGAGAAAGAAAAGCAAAAGAAAGTCGCTTCAGAGTCGCTGTGTGTCCGTGAATTCGCCTCCAGTGCTTCTGCAGCTGCCCACTCTTCTGCTCAATTCATCGGCAACCAAACAGTCCAGATTCAAACCTTGGACACCAATCAGGAAGCTTTCAGGGCCAGAGGTCCTTCTTGGCCTCCACATTCTCTCTAATCCTGGCTCAGATACCTAGTTCCCATGAGCTACTGTCCTACAGGCCATGCAGATCTCCTGACTCTAAGCCTGTAGAGGTTCCAATATTGTCACATAATTCTATATTTAGAATGTAATGTGCATCCTGTGTGGGTCCATCAGCCGCTGAGCCCCTCTCTGGTCCATTGCTGTAGTCCCCTTCCTGTAGGGCCGTGTCTTCTGCTTCTCCTTCTCAATGCTGGTTTGGAGGGCGGGGGGGTGTTCTCCGTTTCTGGTGCCCTACTGCAAGAACTATATTTAGAAATATGGTAACATGCAGCAAAATAGCAATTTGATTGGGTATTTTACACAAAAATGCTGGAGAGACTTGCGAAGTGTTTATGTTGCAAAGATAAAGATACGTAATGAAGGTTTTGGGCTTAAGCCCTTCATCAAGGTACAAGTAAAAATCTTGGAGGGAGGAAGTAAGAGGTCATGGGTGGGAGGGCAGGAGAAAAATAAAAGCTGAGGAGTGATCGGAGGAGGTGATAGACCTCTGAATAGAGAGGGAAGGGGGTGGAGAACTGGAGGAATGGAGACAGAGGGGTGGAGAAGAGAGGGAGAACTGAGAGTAGTCTTGCAGAAATCTGAGAATCTATGCCATCTAGTTGGACAGTGCCCTTACGGAATATTAGGTGTTTGCTCCTCCAATTTGCAGATTGTCTCTGGGAGTGCCAGAGGCCACGGATGGACTCGCTGGAGTGGGGTGCAGGCTCGAAATGGTTGACCACTGGGAGGACCCTGTCACTGATGCAGAGAGAATGAAGGTGTTCAGCGAAGTGATCTCCCAGTCTTGCACAAAAATACTAAAGAAACTATTCTGATTTTGATGGTCTTTGGAATACGGTAGTTTTAAGGTTGAGCTTCAATCCAAATGTGTTTTGAAAATTTGCTGGAAATATAAGTTTTAAAAAATGACTGAAGATGATGGAAACTACTCAATTGGGCAGCATTTGTTTTTGTGGGGTGGGCGGCGGGGGTTGAAGGGTGGCCAGTGGTAGGTGTTTCAGATCAACAGGTCAAACACCCTCTTTCAGAACTGGGAAAAACAAAATACAGGTTAGTTTTGTGCAACAGAGAGGATGGGGGATGGTTAGTTCAAATGGAACACGTGCCTCTCTGGTGAGGCCAGGGATGCTTAAGGGATAATTTGTGTACTGTTAAGTCTGCCTGGTAATAACCAAAGGAGTCAGTTCTGTGCTGTTTCCTTGAAGTCAAATTAAAAATCTGCATATGTTGACCTAATTGCACTGCATTTGATCTTCTTTAAGCTGACCTGTCTAACTATAAGCCATTGGGCTTTATTACATAGCTATCATTTACACGGATACTTCAAGATGGGTATAATTCATCTTTAATACACCTCGTCTACGTATATAAATGCAATGAAGGCAGATTGGATGGGGGGGGATTAATTTTAGGCCCATCTTTTATCCACCAAGCGAGGTGGTATCCGAGGCAAAGCTGGTCCAAACAGGAAATGAAGGTGATGTCCTGCCTCTTGCTCCAGGAAGCCAGCTTCCTGTGTAAAAAGGATACAATGACCCGGCAAGTCAGCTTCCAGAGATGAGTCATGTATACAGCAATAATGTGGGTTATTAGTATAAAAAAAGTGTAACTGATTTTGAGAAATGAAGCCATTTCAATGTAGGTGGAGATGCACACATTGTTTCCAGTAAATGAGTATTTTCAGCTTTGGAAATTGTCACCTAAATTTTGAAATCTCCATGGGAACTGCTTCACTCCACTTTCAACACTCATTTGTTTTGATCATTATTTTTCATGAATAGCTTTTACAAAATTCTTGTTTCTTCACTCAGGCCCATGGGTTGACCTGCAGGTTGATTGTGGTGGTTCTAATATTGCCTCTATCCGTTCATGTCTTCCAGCTGTTTGTCAGTTCCTAGCCACCAGGCAAAGCATCCGGAAGTTTGCTTCACGACAAGCAACACCTGGTTGCTTTAGTGCAGTTGCCCATTATTAAGGTGAAATAGCAATACTGGATCCCCAGTTCTAGAAGATGTGCAAATTTTTTCCATTTACAGTAAAACCCATGTTATCTGGAGTTCAAGCATCTGGCAGCCTTGAGCAACCAGCAAAAATAAATAAATGGGTTTAAAAAATATGGAGGTTTAAAATTGGCACACCTCGCTGTTAATTCTCTGTTCATCTCAAGATTCACCTGTCTGGCATGTTCCAATCCCTGTAGGTGCCAGATACCATGGATTTTATTTTATTATGTTAGCAAGGCATCATCTTCACGCTTTCCCTCCAGCCCGGTTTGCATCTTATCATGGTAATAAACATTTGGGTCTGACTTTGAGTGCAATTCACATTCTCCTGAAATTGCCTGGCAGCGCATCTGTTGTAATTGGCATTTGGTTCCATTCTGAAGGACTGGCAGAGCAATGTGGACCCCCCCCCCCCCCACCCTCCATCATCCCTTCACTCTGGCTGAAGCTAACTGAGATCCTTTTGAATTCCATCAAAAGCGATTTGAATATTCCCAAGTCCCCCATGCGCTGCCGTGCGGCATTTCTCGTGGTTCGTTGCTCTTGACTTTGCTGCCCAATTCTGGTTCCTGTCCTGGAGCAATTGGAAGACTTTGCTTATTTCCATTGATTCATTCTCCAATCAGTGCAGGGACGAAGGACAATTTTTTAATGTACCATCTGTCCAATGTATTTGAATTCCTGCCCACAGTTCAGAGGTTCTGCAGCATTTTCCTTTGTCACTGGCTTTCCTTCAATTTGCACCAAACGTTATGCCACTAATTAATGCTGCAAATAACACCTCCTCCTTGTAATGATGTCCTTTTCCTATTTTTGTTCTCCAAATAGGCTTCATGATGCTCAGTAAATTTACCATTTAAAATGCTGTCAGCTGTACCTTGATAGAACCATTATGTGCACTGGTCTTGGCCGGATATCCTGAAGTACCAATGATAATGTTGCCCTTTACGTTTCCCCCCCCCTCCCTAAAGACACGGCTGAGCTGACCATAATTTATCTTCACTGGGCAATGCTGCAAATCCTTGTGTTTTTGGCTGCTGCCTCCGTTGCCTAGGCAATATCAAATGCTTGCTTTAAATTCTGTTTCTTCTCCTTGAAAAGTATTAATTTGCCTACTTTGTCATGGATTCCACAAACTATGATCTCAATCACCACCTAAACTTGTTTGGACTGCTGAAAACTCTATCGGGATCATAAAAACATTTATTTTCCTTTCATTAGCTAAAACTGAATATTTATTTGTATTCATGATCTCTTTTTCTGTCTCGACATATTGTCGTCATTGAATTTGTGTTAATTTTAGTTGGTCTATCTTGGGCATCTCTGTGGCAAAGCAAGAAGGAATTTCTGTTCATCTATCTGCTATTGTGTGGGGGAATTGGAGCCTTCAAGTTCCTGGGAGTCCATACTTCAGAAGACCTCTTCTGGACCTAGCACACTGAGGCAACCGTGAAGAAGGCATTTCAACACAGCTACTTTCCAAGGATTTGACAAGTCACTGGCTACGCTATCAAACTTCTGCAGGTGCACTGTTTCAGGGTCTGCTGACCAGCTGTGTGTCACAGCCTGCTTTGAGAACACTTCCTTCCGCCCAGGAACATCTATCCCAGGATCTGACCTCCCTCCCATTCATTAAATGCATGTATGTGAGGCACTGCCTCAAGATGGCAGCCAGCTCCATAAAGGGGACCCCACCACCCAGGTCACAACCACTCCTCACTGCAACATTTGGGCAGAAGGCTGAAGACCAGCACCTTGAGGTTCAAGAAGTTTCTTTCGAACCGGGATCAGGATCTTCCCCCTTGTGACACTAATCAGAAATTGCTCTGACATCACAGAAAAGACTACACTATTTTAAGTCACTTTTTTTTGTATTAGCATAACTCTGAATATTTATTAGCTATTTTTATATTTTGTTTTTAAATTTAAGTATATTAAGCTAGCTTTAATTTAAAAATAAATTCTTGTTCAGCTGCAGCAGTATATAAGATTGGTCAGCATGCCAATATACTCATCATTATCCATTATGATTCTGAGGGAAAATGTCTTCAACAATGTTATCTATGTTCTTAATCTGCATGGGCTGGGGTGGGGGGGGGGGGGATCCTTCTATCAAGTGTAGTGTTTCACAGCTTTTTAAAAAGTTTAACCAACACTTCAAAAAACCTGTTTTTTGGTTTGTCCCCAACAAACTCTTAATTAACCTGAATGTGATTTCTCAGACTGTAGTGTTAGGTCACGTCTCCAGAATGGAGGACCATCGCCTTCCCAAGATCGTGTTATATGGCGAGCTCTCCACTGGCCACCGTGACAGAGGTGCACCAAAGAAGAGGTACAAGGACTGCCTAAAGAAATCTCTTGGTGCCTGCCACATTGAGCACCGCCAGTGGGCTGATATCGCCTCAAACCGTGCATCTTGGCGCCTCACAGTTCGGCGGGCAGCAACCTCCTTTGAAGAAGACCGCAGAGCCCACCTCACTGACAAAAGACAAAGGAGGAAAAACCAAACACCCAACCCCAACCAACCAATTTTCCCTTGCAACCGCTGCAACCGTGTCTGCCTGTCCCGCATCGGACTTGTCAGCCACAAACGAGCCTGCAGCTGACGTGGACATTACCCCTCCATAAATCTTCGTCCGCGAAGCCATGCCAAAGAGAAGAAAGAGTGTTAGACATAAAGTTCTGTCCTTTCTGGACAGTCGTTCCTGATTCAATGGTGCTATTGAAAGAGTCTATTCCAATGGTGTTCACCTTGATTTGTGCTGCGTCCTATCATGAGTGACGCAGGTATTGAAGACTTGAACTGTTAAATCCACTTTTGTCTCAGTAAATTCTGCTGCTCTGCAAGCCTAGAGGAAGAACTCCCCTGTATCTCATGAAAGGTTTGCATGTTTCCTTCAGTAATGTCTAGTTTATTCTTGTGGAAATCTATCATATCAGCATCTTCCATTAATTCAAATAGTGAAAACTGCTGAACTGGTTTTTCACTCTGTAAAGCCACTTTGTTTTCTAGCACCTTCTGACTATAAGAAATTGTTACCAGTGAAATTGCATCTCACCCTCCAAGAATGACAGATTTTTACTGAACTTTGGAAGTTTTTCATTGTTAAACATTCTTGACTATTTAAAAAAAAATGTATAGGAACGTCGATGCTGATTTGATTAACTTCCATTGGCTCCTGTTCATCTATGGCATTTAGTAACTGCTGGCAAGATCTTCGATCTTTGAATTAGATAGTTGTATATTTTTTAATAGATATACTTTAAAAATTATTATAAACCATTCTCATTGTACTTGGTAGATTGTGACAACTTAAACTTTGTTACTTTTCAGAAATTTTAAAGAACAAAATCATATGATTAAACTAAATTTTTTTTAAAATTGCCATGTTCCCTTTGACAGCCACATCAGCAGGACTCTTGGTTGGCCATGGAAGCAATCTTATTCTTCCTGTAGTCTGTAACCACAAGTCGGTGGTTCTCAACCTTTATCTTTCCACCCACATACCACCTTAAGTAATCCCTCACTAACTACAGAGCACCTATAATATCCCTATGCAATAGGTCAATGGTTCTCAACCTTTTTCTTTCCACCCACATACCACTTTAAGTAGTCTCTATGCCATAAGTGCACTGTGATTAGTAAGGGATTGCTTAAGGTGGTATGTGGATGGGAAGTGTGACAGAATATGTTGTGTTTTATATTGTATGTAGATTTGATTTTGGGAGATAAAGTGTGGCAGGTTTTTTTAGTGTAGGTCACATACAAACATTTCAAAACTGATCTAATTTAAAATACTGGAGCTCTGCTCACGCCAGAGCTGCAGGCTCTCTTAAGTGCTGCTTGGTGTACTAAAAGGGTCATGTGTTTTTGTAAGCAGAGAGTCAAACAGGCTTCTCTTTTTCCTTTCTCTTTCTCTTTGTCTTTGTCTTTCTCTGAGAATTCAGTGCAGCAGCAGCTGGGACTGGAACAGGACAAGCTGGAAAGCTTATTGAAAAAACCCATTTTGAAGATGGGGTGTGAGTGCTTAGTTCAGCTTGGTCAAATTTTTTATGCAGGTGGGCTGCAGTGTGACTCAGGAGGCCGGGCAAGCGAAGAGATGCCAGTGTGACTCAGGCAGGGGAGGGGTATATTTTCCCCTCAAAAATGGAGGGGGTCACATTATGCATAAATATCTACAGTACTTAAGGTGGTATGTGAGTGGGGGGGGGAAGGAAGAGTTGAGTATCACTGGCAAGATTGCATTAACTAGCTGGCCTTGCATATTTGTCAGTAATGTGAGAAGGGGTGGGAAACACTTCTGCATATTTCTTGGAATATGCTGATGTTCAGCAAATTTGCTCAAACATGAGGGCTACTAGGCCATAAGAACAATGCTGATTTGATTTAATTTAGACCTTGTGACCTGAACAATTTGCCATTGTTGTAGCTAAAAGATATCTTTGATTGTAGTCAAAAGAGTGACTTGATGGGCTTCATTTTTTCAATGCATGGTTAGCTCCATGCTATTACAGTGCCAGTGATTTGGGACTGGGGTTAAAATCTGGCACTGTCTGTTAGGAGTTTGTATGTTCTCTCTGCGTCTGCATGGGTTTCCTCTGGTTGCTCCGGTTTTCTCCCACCCTTCAAATTGTACATGAGTTGTGGGGTATTTGAGTGGAAGGACATGTTGTAGTTGCTGTATGTCCTGATTTAAATGATAATATTTTGTAAAATGTTCCTTTTTAAAAACTCAACATGTAAGCGCACCTCTGGTTGGGATACCCTGAAGTGTCCCAAGTGGATATTTCAATTGGAATGGTTCTTCCAGCATCATGTGGACAAACTGACAATTGGAATACTTTTTTACTCCACCAGAGATGATTACCACATAAATAATGGTTCTTTTAAACCCTTTCTGTGGACTATGCATGCTGCATTTAACTCAAAAATCACTTAAGCTTTCATTCATGAGAATTAACCTTTTGATTATAGGTGATTTTTTTTTTTTGCATGGTGTAAAATATCTTGAGGCATGATTTAATGATTGGCCTGATGTCCGTGTCAACACTTAATCCTCCTTAGCTTTGGGTATTTGAGACTGATGCATCATCAATAACTCCAAAGTCTAGAAGTTGGAGGGAAACTGATAGGGTTTTATTAACTGCAGAATGGATGTGGTCGACTGTCCCGGACTGGAGGGGGCTGTGGCACAGTCACCGTTATTCAGGGGTGAGTGGGAGGAGCTTCAGGCACAGTCAGCAAGGGCCATTTGCTAACACATCCAAACATATACAGCACATCTAAACCTATATGCAGTGATTTACCACAGAGATCAGAGGTGGGGAAGAGAGCAAGCAGCTGGATACAGGGGCTCTAGCTCAGCCTCTAGTGGGCCTCTGAGAGGCAGAGTGATCCTCGACCACTCGCTGCCTCTGAAGGGGCCTTCTTCCTTTCTCTGATATATATTTTGCAAAATGGTGCTGGTGTGTGGTGACTCTCTGACTTTGGGAATGCTAACGAAAGAAAGCTTTGTACCATTTATTGGTGCATGTGGTAGATTTAAGATTTATTATTGATTTTCTGATGGAGCAAGGCTAATGCATTTCCTCTGTATAACCATGGTGACATTAGGCATATGTTTGCTAAATTGAGAGTTCATGATTGTCAATTTGCTGTGCGACAGATCATAAATGTATCTCATTAATAACATGCAACCCAATGATTAGGACCATTTATATTTATTAAAAAAAAATAAATTTTGGAGGGACATTCTATTTGTTGCACAGCTTGCTGCAGGGATATGGATTTTTAAAATCTTCAAGTTGGCTATGCGGTGGCAATGATTAGGACCTTGGACCTACATGTACCTGAAGTAACTTGTCAGAGTAATGCTTTCCTTGTGTAACAGGTTTGCAAAATAACAGAATTGACACTGTGGAATCTCGGCAATGCTATACGGTCACATGATCAACACATGGTAATGGTGTCCTTTAGCAAAGTAACAAGCAGTGTCAGAGATGGGAAGGGAGGGGCTTAGAAGATGCACAAGAGGTGTGGACTGCTGAATTCATTCCCACCGGAAACATTATTAGAATGATAGTAAATGATAGCAAGTAACTCATTATGATTTAAAATTCACAAATACAGAATTGAGAATAAAAAATGTTAAAACACATTTTTTACTCTGTTGCACCTGCATGTGTCTTTTGCAAGGATTTGCTCGGGTCCTGTTGGAGATCTTGACCAAAGAATTGAGAGCAACAATTTGAGGTCCACGTTAGAATCAGAGATGCTGTCAAAAAGCAAATGGCCTTTAGGTTGCATCACAATGGTGCTAATAAGACTACATTTTTTTTTTAAAAAAGTGCCTTAATACAACCCACAAAAGCCAGAAAATTGGATCTAGAGTGAAATAAAATGGTGGAAATAGTCAGCCGGTTACACAGCATCTCCCTGACCAAAGAATTTGGAGATCATTCAAAAGCAAGTATGTTAGAATTCTTCAATAAACTATTGCAGAATTGTTTAAATGAAAGATTTGAAAATAGCATTTTTTTAAATGTAGGAAACCAAAGTGTGGGTGATTGAACAAGATTGCGAACTGCTTAGAAATGTTAAAGGCATTTTGTAAGTACCATGCTACAAACCAATATTAGTTCTATAGAAGCTCCAAAGCATATTGCTGATCCTCAACTTTCTCAGCAATGTGAACCACAATTGAAATCTATACAAAATTGCCTCGAGGCTTTGCATCAAGCACTTGCCCTGTTTAATACTAATAAAATAAATGCTGTTGGAAAGGAAACTTTATTTTTCGATGAGTAGTTAGGATATGAAATGCACTACCAGGGCTGGAGTGTTTGGGAGGGGCTGGATTACAAAACAAGGCTTCAGGAGGAAGGCAAGAAAGTGAGATTGATGCTGGGTTGTTGCATTAAAGCTAGTACGGGTTCGACAGCTTGATGACTTTCACTGATCTTGCTGTACCGGGACTCTGCAGGTTTTCACAAATAAAAGTTGTTGTGGCTTTTCCCTCTTCACCTTTCACTAATCAAGGGTCCTCGGCCTTGTAGTGGCTGGGGAATTGACTCTGTCACACTCCATGACCTGAAGTAAAGTTGAAAAGCATGACATTCTTCCCCAGTCTATCCACACAAAATGGGGTGGTGTTCTTAATGGCATCCTGTATAGAACACATTTAAAAATAATGCATGTTCCAGCACAGTTAACAGGAATATGGTCAAAACAAATATTCTCACCATGTCACTTGAGGATGTTTTGGGGCAGGTGACTTAATTCTTAATGGATAAGTTGCAGGGAGTAACTTGAGAGGAAATTTAGAGAGTGTTCGACAGAGAATTCTGGTGTTTAATGTTTTGGTTCCAGCCTTGATGGAATGATTAAATTCACAAATTTGGGAGTTGAGTAGGTGAGAAATGCAAATACCTGGTGGGCTGGCTGGTGGCAGTTGGGGATGGTGAGGAACAAGGCCAAAAAAACATTGGCTGGGAAACATTGTAGGTCAGTGAGCACAAGGGATTGGCAGATGAATCAGCAGGTGAAGTGAAGTGAGAGCAGAGGTCGACCACACTCCGCTCCTTTTCGAGGTTGAAAAAAATAATCATCGATAAGAGGTCTGAAAGCCAGCTGGACTCGGGACAAAATATGGCACCAAGGTTTCTTACTGCTCCTGGCACATTTCCTTGTCATTCGTAAGAAAAGGAGCTTGTGATAGCAATTGAAGAACATGGTTAAGTCTATTAAATATTTATAAAATGAGGGTGAGAAAATGTAAGCTAGTTCACCCCTTCTGCTGGGGGCACTCAGCAAGCCGAGTAGGACCAAGGGGAGTAAAAGAAAGGTTGTCCTGTCGAGCTGAGACATCGATTGCTCTTCTCCCACTGGTCCTGCTTGACTCACTGAGCTCCTCCAGTAGATTGTGTTTGGCTTCAGATTCCAGCATCTGTAGTCTCATGTTTGTCTCCAGATACACATCATGTTCTGTATCAGGTTGGAATTAATTACACCATTGCGCCTGGGAGAATGAACATCTAGTTAAATGGATGAAAGGATTTTGGACTACGTAGAGATCCAGGGTTATGTAGTCGGGCGAGTAATTGAGATCAAGTATCAGATCAGCCATGATTTTTATTCAATGGTGCGGCCAGAGAGTTTATATTGTTCTTGGTTCATGTGTATATGTAAAGGTTTTTTTCTAAACAAAAAAGGACAGATTAAACATGACAACAATTTTGTGAGGAAATGGGAAGTTGGTGCATGCAACTGTTTTAGCCCCAATGGTAATCCTTAATGGATGGTACACTTTCAGCTGTTACTAGCAAATGGTTAATTTTAACAGGCACCTGACGATAATTTAATCATTCCTTGATGCCAGTTAATGAATTGATTGGAACCGCCATATGCATGCAAGCATCACAATCCAGCTGGAACCCAACCCTGACCAACTCTGGTTGTTACAAGCATGGGTTTTTGGGTGGCGAACACCATATTAACCACCAACATGCATTTCATCTGTAAAACCAACTGTCAGGTCATTTATCAAAATTAAAAGATTGGCAAATAATTTCAATAAATTTGAAGTATATATTCATATAAGTGTTCACTTGTGGATGATATTAAGATACTTTTATGTCAAAAGTCATATGGGTGAATAAGAATGTTCCAATGGGAATGGTTAAAGAAGAATGGGGAGTATTTTTTTTCTCTGAGCAAACTATTTTTCTTGTATCATTTCCCAAAAATATTTATATTTTAAATTTAGACATACCAGTATGTTAACAGGGCCTTTCAGCCCATGAGCCTGTGACACTCAATTATACCCAATTGATCTACAGCCCCGGTATGTTTTGTATGGTGGGAGGAAACCCAAGCAGACACAGGGATAATATACGAACTCCTTACGGACAGCGCCGGATTTGAATCCTGGTTTCTGGCTCTGGAACAGTGTGTGCTAACTCCTATGCTAACCATTTGTCTTTCCTCCACCCTCTATAATTTGCACGTGCCCCACAGTTGTTGATGTGAAGCACAATGAATTTTGAACTTTTTGTGAGGAAGTTCCAAGAGATGGAGAGAGGTGAATTTGTCACTAATTGCTATTTGTGACTACTGAAGGCTTCCTGGAGTTTGCGAGCAAGTTCGACATCAGGATATCTTGGCCACTCCAGTTGCTGTCACTTCCAATGGGAATCTGATTTGTAGTATCTTCCCCCACAGTCCCATACAAAATGGAAAGAGAGGAAGATGGACAAAAGTTATCAGATGAAAAAGGGGTAGGGAAGAGGCCTGGCAAGAAATTCCAGTCTGCCTGAATGGATGGGTGGGTTATTGGTGTCAATGACCATCACATTTGTGGCCCCTTTCTCCCTGCCCAACTTTTAGAAGTGATATTGTTTGAGTCACGCGAGGGCAAAATAGTAGGATTGTGGTCTGGCAGGGAACCAATTATTGGCAGGAGAGGACAGAAATCTGATGGCCTTGGAGAGTTGCTGGGTTGGAGGGACATTTGATTGGAGGATTGAGTGAAGTGGTTGGTTTTGGATTGGTTGTTGAAGGATGGATCTTTGGGTGGGAAATGCTGTAATTGTAGGCACTGTGGGGATTAGTTCAATGTCCCAAAATTCTTCTGCTGCTTTCATTGTCCTCTAAAATCCTAATGATGGCTGCTCATGGAGGGCCAAGGTCTAATTCAGTCATTTTCAATGAGAGCCACAGCACATTTTAATGACCAGCCTTGTTTTCTTTTCACCTCGCCTGTTTTTTTTTTAATGTTGTCGGTAGGTGAGAAGTACGGAAGAAACCAAAATTTGACTGCTTCAAGGAGAAGGGGGATCATGAACTTTGAGCAGAGTCCTGGGGGTGCATATTAACAAAAAAGGTTAAAAATACCTGCTCCAATTAACTCGACAATGCTCAGTAGGCATTTGGAGAATAGCACATGACCCAGAAATTAAAGAGGAAAGTCTGAAGAAACAGTCTTTGAGGTAAAAACACAATGCTGGAGAAACTCAGCAGGTCAAACAGTGTCCTTTACGAGGCAAAGATAAAGCGACATAATCAGTAGCCCCTTTCACATTTGCAAGTGGTCCTAGGAATCAAATGCCAATTGGCCTTTAAAGTGGCAAGTGTGAAAGCAAAATCAGCAAAATGCCGGCATCAGATGACTTCACCTCATGCTGGGGATTGCTGGCCTCAGCCCCTAGTACAATCCCTGGCGTTTGCAGACGCTAGTGTTGCAAGTGTGAAATGGGTAATTGCATTGTGGGATTGAAGTGACCCAAGTTTTTGTGAGAGTGCAGGAACATGAATGAAGAAAAGATTAAAATGAATGTATAAACTGTGTCGTGGGAAAGGGAAAGGAAATAAATAGCAATAGCGGATAATTTTTAAGCAGCATGGGGAAAATTGGTAGCACTTTAGTGCACAATTTATAAAGACCGTGGGGGTGGAGGGGGGGTGGGAGGAGGCAATGGCGGACCTGACTTTTCAGAATGCCGTGCAGCAGAAAAATCCTTTCATGAGTGCTGTGTGCATTCAGCCCTTTTTCTGCCACTTAGCATGCTTGGAGGGCTGTGACAGAATATGTTGTGTTTTATGTTGTATGTATGTTTTGAAAAGCAACAGTTGAAAAAACTCGGAGCCGCAGGCTGTCTGAGTGCAGTTTGCTGTTCTAGGAGGGTCATATGGTGTTTCAAGCAGAGAGTGTCAAATGGGCTTTTCCCTGAGTGTGAGAGAGAGGGAATACAGTTCAGAAGCAGCAGCCAGGACTGGAACAGGACAAGCTGGCCTACTGGTGAAAAACCCCCATTTTGAAGACAGGTTGTGAATTCTTAGTTCAGCCTGGTCAAAGCCATTGTGGTCAATACAAGAGGAGAGGACTGGCTGCCTAATGTTTCACTTGAAACAAAAAGGAACTCTGTGGTGACCTGAAAGAAAGAGGTTATTATCTGGAAAACCCTAATGGGGCAAGCTTGTGCGGAAAGATACTGATGTGGCTGATTAGAAGAAATCAGTTTGTGTCCAGCAAACAACAAATCTCTCTATGGAAAACGACAAGAAACTTCCTGAGCGGTAACCATTCATCTTTCAAGTACCAAAACCCGTTAAATTATGTACACAGTATAAGAATTGTCTGATACCAATGAACTTGGAGGAATGAGAAGTGAGATTGGATTGTGAATTAAAGAACTTTTCTGAACTTGTATACACATTACACACACATGTGCTTAGAATTAGAAGGAGGTTAAGTTAGGTTAACTAAGTTAATAGTAATGTTAATGTTTGATCTTGTTTTCATGGTTAAAGATAATTAAAATTAACTTTTGTATAAGTAACCATTTGTCTTGGTGAATACTATTGGTCCTGGGTTTTGGGGTCCTCTGGGTGCATAACCTGCATCCGCTATCACTTTTTCCCATGGTATTTATAAATTCAGCGCAATCACACTACCAACTTGCTTTATAAATTGTGCACTAGAGCACTACCAACTTTCCTACCCTGTTTTAAAAAAAAATAAAAAATTGTCCGCTATTGCTATTTATTGCTAGAACTCTCCCACGGTCCCTTGCAAAGGTTTATATGGGTCTGCAAAAGAACAGTTGCTGAAGGGCTTATACTGTGCTGTATGTAAAGTTTAATTATGTTATAATTAGGCATGATTAATTTTGTTCAAATATAAGATCATCATTGATGAGGATTTTGGGCAGGTCCACCATCGCTTGATGTGTCATGACTTCACCAGTAGACGGTAGAACAGTCCTAACTCTGGGGATGGCTTCTTGTAAGTATGAGTGTTCAGTTAAGAGTGGTCAAGTGTGAAAAGCCAAACCCCCATTTCTATCCCAGGACACTAAACAACCAATTTAGTGGGATGCAAATGCGAAAGGGTCTCATTTTCAGGCTTGAACTCTTCATCAAGATATGGAAAAAAATGTTGGTAGGTAGCCGAACAAAATGTTGGGGCGGGGGTGGGGGGGTGCTGCAGGGAGGCACCTTTTCGGTCACCTGCTGACATCTTTCCATACCTTGATTAAGGGCTCAAGCCCGAAATGTTGGTTATGTGTTTTTTTACCTTTGCTATATAAAGTAAACAGTTTGACCTGCTGAGTTTCTCCTGCATTGTGTTTATTATCCAGAAATTGTATGATGCTCAAATGTGTTGTGGTCTGGGAAATACTAGATTAAATGTAACTTGGGAACATGTTAGCATTTTCCACTTCTATATTGTTGAAACGAAGTGATATTCAGTTTTCTTTCCGGATTATGTTACTGGAAATGTTTGTTTTTCTGCCTTGATTGTGAAGGTGCGATGTTTCGAGCAATGTTCGCTGCACATCTGCCTCTACAATTGTGTTGCACAACTGAAATGATTCTAATGTATTAATAACTGAAATCGCAGTGTTGTATATATTTATCATTTTAATTTTTGTCATAGTTGAAAATGGTGACTTATCTGCCATGGCAATTACTGTATCTATTAAAACAAGTTCAAGAACAAGGCCGCAATCACATTGTTAACTTAGCAGCTGGGAGTTTATGGAATTTATTTCGCGTGGACTGGCCTTTTGCAATAATTTCAACATTGTAATTTCTCTCTTTCTTCCCCTCACCCCCCACCCAACCATCACTGGATGCAGAATGTACTGATCCTGGTGCAAACTGGCACATCCAAAATTCATGGCACATCCATGGCACATCCAAAATTCCAACAGCTGCCCCAAAAGAGGTGATGGTCGGCAGTTCCCATGGAGAAATGTGTGGGCCAATTGTAGGTCACCATCTCAACCAGATGGATTCCCTAGTGAAGCAATAGCTCAAATATAAATGTACGATTATGTCAGGGACATGTTAGTGTGATGTCACGGCTGCTACTGATAGAGAATCTGGTGTTTTCGTGAAGGAACTTTAAAAAAAAAAAAAAATTTAAGAGCAATTTGTAATTTTGAGCCCATCTCGAACACTAGATCCCAGAACCTGGCCGTTCAGCCCATCTGGTTGGTTCCAAATTATTATGGAACAAAATCCATACTCCTCCCATCCATGTACCTATCCAATCTTCACTTAAATGTTGAAATTGAATGGGTGTCCACCACTTCTGGCATCTTGTTCCACACTCTTTCCCACTCCCTGCATGAAGAAATACTTGCAAATGTTCCCCTTAAACATTTCAGTTTTCACCCTTAACCGATCTCCACTAGATCTGGTCTAATCAAACCTCAGTGGAGGAAAAAGCCTGCTTATACTTGCCTATCTATCAAATTTCGCCTCATTTAAAGTTCAAGTATGTTGTCAGAGTACATGCATGACATCACTTTCTGGTGAAACTCCAGGGAATAAAGTCCTAGCCTATTTCATGATAATTTGGCTTTTAAGTCTTGAAAATATCCATGTAAATTTCCTCTGCACTTTTTCAATCTTGTTGATACCTTTTCTGTTGTTCGATGGTCAATAAAGACCCAGATCACACTTTGTTCTCCCAGGGTTCAGGAAAAGCTGATACCCCTTCATCAGACTCCTCACAGCAAACTCAATTTGGGACTCATTTAAGGGACTCTTGTGCACTTTATTGATTTTCTTTTTTATTTTCTGTGTTGCACAGTCAGTTTGTTTATGTTTGTTATCTGTTTGTAGTTCTTTATTTGTTTACATGTTTTATGCTATGTACAGTATTTTTTTTGCACTACCAATTAGTCGTAATTCTTGAGTGCACCCGCAGGATAAAGAGTCTCTGGGTTGCATGTGATGTCATTTTTGTACTTTGACAATAAATCTGAAATCTAAAACTGCACACAATACTCTAAACTTGGCCTCACCATTATCTGTACAACTTCAACATCGCATCCCAATTTTATACTCAATACTTTGATTTAAGAATGCCAAATGCGCCAAAAGATCTCTTTGCAACCCTACCTACCTGTGATACGACTTTTCATGGAATTGTGTATCTGTATTCTCAGATCACTCTGTTCTATCACACTCTGCAATGTCCTCCCATTTACCTAGTCTTACCCTGGGTTGACCTCCCAAAGTGAAGAACCTCATACTTGTCTGTATTAAATTCGATTTGCCATTTTGCAGCCCATTTTTCCAGCTGGTTGAGATCCTGCTGCAAGCTTTGAAAGCCTTTCTCGCTGTCCATAACACCTCCAATCTTGTCATATGTAAATTTACTGATCTAATTTACCATATTATTTATTCAGATCATTGATGTAGACCACAAGAGACAATAGCCCCAGCACTGATCTCTGAGGCACACCACTAGTCAGAGAGGCAGTCATCTATTACCACTTTTGTGCTTCTTCTGTACAGCCACTATCTAATTCTATTCACTACCCCATCCTGAATACCGAGCAATTGAAACTTCTTGACTAGTCTGTGGGAATTCATTAAAGGCCTTACAAAAGTCCATGTAGATAATATCCATTCCCTTCAACATTCTTGGTAACCTCAAAATTCTATGATTGGTTAGAAATGAACTACCATACTCAAATTGAGTATCCCTAGTCAGACTAGCTATCCCAGTACTTGTAAAACTTGACTCTTGGAATACCTTCCAGTAATCTGCCCAATACTGATGTCTGACTTACCAGCCAACAATTTTCCAGATTATTCATGGAGCCTTTCTTCAAACAATGGAACAACCTTATCTTTCCTGCAATCCTCTGGCACCTCACCCTTGGCTAAGGAATGTTTTAAATACCTCTGTTTGAGCCCGTGCTATTTCTTCAGTAGCCTCCCTCAAGGTCTGATGAAATATCTTGTCAGGCCCTGGGGATTTAGCCATCTTATTTGCCTCAAGACGGCAAGCACCTCTTTCTCTGCAATTTGTAGGGTGCAAGTGATGTCTTTAAAATGGACATCTCACTTGTTCTCTTGGATGATTTTAAACAATTAATGGTGCAAATCAATAAACAGCAAGCTCGTTTGGAATCTTGGTCAATATTTAACTGTGAATCCAATACTATGATGGAAAGGTCTGGGGCTTGCTGAGAGCTGAAAGGCTGTAGTGTTTGTTTCCTTGCTACAGGTTATCAAGATATAACTGTGTTTGCTCCTTTAGCCATCAGACTTGTACAGAGGGAAGGAAGCAGACCTTTTAGCCTATTTGGTCCATGCTGATCAAAATATCTACCAGAGTAAGTCCCATTTGCCAATACTTAGGCCACATCTTTCTAAACCTTTTGGTTTCCTTTAGGGCAGTGGTTCTCAACCTTTCTCTTTCCACTCACATACCACTTTAAGTATTCCCTGTGCCATCGGTGCTCTGTGATTAGTAAGGGACTGCTTAAGGTGGTATGTGGGTAGAAATAAAAAATTTGAAAACCACTGTTTTAATCATCCCTCATTGATTCATTATGTGCATGGTTTCATAACTCCATAGGAAATGGGCCAATGACGATTTTTCTCAAGCAAAATATTTCAGTAACAATTGGGTCTAGAGCAGTGGTTCTCAACCATCCCTTCCCACTCACATCCCACCTTGGGATATCCCTTACTAATCACAGAGCACCAATAGCATAGGGATAACTTAAAAAAAAAAAAAAAATATATATATATATATATATATCTATTAATATCTTGCATACATTTCAAATTAGCTTGCAATATCATTACACAATAAGAGATACTAAATAATTTTCAAATTTTTCCCACCTTCCCTAACCCCTGCAAATAGAAAAATATAGAAAAAAGAAGAAAGAACACATTCATAGTAATACTTGTAATTACATTAATAATATAATATATTTCTTGATGTAAATACCATATTTTCAAGGGGGAGTTGGATTAGAAGGTCTGGATTAATCTATCCATAAATCTCATACAAGGCTCCCAAATTTGACAAAAATGGTCATAATCATCTCTCATATTATAACTTTTTTTTCTAATGGGAGACTGTTTTATTTTATTAAACCATTCTTTGATTTTTTTTCTTTTCTTTCCATTTTCCACATTATAGTTACACACTTTTTCACTACTGCTGTTGCTAAACTCAAAAATCTCAATTTGTCGAACTCCAACTTTATATCTTTATCATATATATTACTCAACAAAAAGATTTTTGGATCTAATTTAACCTTTACTTTTAATACTTCTCTAACACAGTGCATAATTATTTCCAAAAATTTTTTACCTTTTCACAGAACCATACTGGGTTGAAGAAGTTACTAACCTCTTTACATCTAAAACATGGAGTAGAAAAATTTGGGTTCAATTTATTCAACTTATACAGTGTATAATGTATTTGATGTAAAAAGATATATTGAACCATTTGATATCTAACATTAATTGTGTTAGTTACACCTTCTCTACATAATTTCATCCAGATTTCTTCTTGAATTTAAGTCCTGTTCCCATTTCAATTTAGTTTTATACAGATTTTTTTTCTCCTTTTGTTTCTTGTAATTTATTATACACTGTAGTTATAAACCTTTGAATAATAAAGGAATCTATAACATATTCAAATTGACTATGCTCTAGAAGTGTCAAATCTTTTCCTTTTCAAATATGATCTTAACTGATAATATACAAATATTGTACTATATGATATCCCATATTTATCCTTTAATTGATCAAATGTCATGAAAATTAGCCTCTTAAAAAGTCTCAAATTTTCTGTACACCCTTTTCATACCAAATGTCATTCATTGTAAATGGAAGAAGCTGATTTTGTCTTAGTTAATTGAGCCAACTGATAATTCCTGATTCCTCTTTCTACATGTATCCCATTCCATATTCGAAACAATTGGTATTCCTTTTCTCCCTTTAAAAATTTCATAATTCCATTTATATCATATTTGCTGTAAAATTCCTTCACCTATATTATTCAACACAATATATACCCACTGTACTTTCCCCCCCTTTGATACCAAGAAGACAGAAATCCCAATTGGGCTGCCTTGTAATAACCTTTAAAATTTGGTAATCTCAAGCCTCCTTGATCTCTTTCCATGTTAACTTTTCCATACTTATCCTTGCTGATTTTCCTCTCCATAAAATCTCTCTAATACTCTTATTTAATCATCTAAAAAAACATTTCAGGCACCTGAATTGATGATGTTTGAAGTAAGTATTGAATTCTAGTAAAAATATTCATTTTGACACAATTCACATGCCCTATTAATGTTATTGGTAATTCCTTCCATCTTTTTAAGTCTTCTTCTAATCTTTTTAAAAGTGGTAAATAATTCAATTTATACAAATTACTCAATTGTTTACTTACCATTATCCCCAAATATTTAAGTACATCATAACTTCTTATATTGTGTATAATCTGCATTAACCATTGGCAGCATTTCAATTTTATCCACATTAACCTTGTTACCTGAAACTAATCCGTGTTCTATTAATCTTTTGTTTAATCTAATCGATGAGATTTCCGGTTTAGTCAAATGTACTATAACATCATCTGAAAAGAGACTAATTTTATGAACTTTATCTCCTATTTCAAAACTAGTAATTTCCTCATTTCTTTGAATCACTTCAGCTAACGGTTCTATTGCCAATGCAAATAGAAATGGTGAGAATGGGCAACCCTGCCTAGATGACCTTTTTAATCTCGACATTTGACTATTTACTACTAATTTTGCCTTTGGTTCATTATACAATGCTTTTATTCCTTTTATAAATATTTCAGGATGTCTAAACTTGTATACACCTTAAATAAAAAGTCCCATTCTTATCTATCAAAAGCTTTTTTCTGCATCTAAAGTAACTGCTACTGCTGGAACTTCCCTTTTTTTGAGCTACATTTATCAAACTTAAAAATCTCACTATATTATCAGCCATCTTTCTTTTTGCAATAATTCTGGTCAATATTGATTAATTTTGGAAGCATCTGAACCAAATGATTGGCCCACAATTTGGATACAATTCTATAATCTACATTTAACAAAGCTATTGATTCATATGAAGCTGCTTGTAGAGAGTCTTTCCCTTTTTTTGGTATTACCTTAATCAATGCCATCTTAAAAGATTCTGGTACATCATTTACTTCTCTCATTTGATCTAATATCTCTTTAAAAATTGATACCAATAATTCCTTAAATTCTTTAAAATCCACTGAGAAACCATCTTCTCCTGGAGCTTAATATTTTGCATTGTTTTCTGAACATTATATATCTCAGCTTCAGTAAATGAGTTAGATAATTCTTTCCTCTCCTCTTCACACAAATTTGGTAATTTAATTTGTTGCAAATATTGCTTAATTTTAATTTCATCTTGTTTTAACTCCGGTGTAACTTTATTTAGTTCGCATATCTCTTTCAACTCTATATGTTTGTATCATATTCAGCTTGACTTTTTTTGTTTCCATTAATTTCCTCTTTTCCTCATTTGGACAAATTTGTATTGTTTTCTCAAAATCAATTATTTTTCTAATTGATTTACTTCTTTTGAATAGTTCTTTTTTAATTTGACCGTATAACTAATTATTTGTCCTCTTAAATATGCCTTTAAAGTATCCCATATAACAAATTTATTCTTTGCCGAATTTATTATTCTCCATTTATAAGAAAAAAAATTCTTACAAAATCACAAAAATCTTTCCTTCTCAACAGTACCTTAATCTCCACCTGTATCCACTAACCTTTTCTTCTTTACATACTATTGACATAATAAAGGGGACTGGTCAGAGATAGTATATGCCACATATTCCACCTGTTAAACTCTGGATTGAACTTGAGCTGCCAGTAAAAACATGTCAGTTCGTGGATATGTCTTATGTCGAAAAGAATAAAATGAATAATCTCTATCATTCATGTGCATTTTCCTCCAAATATCTATCAATCCCATATCTACCATTAATTCTTTTACTTCTTTAGACACTTTATTATCTCCTGTATATTTTCACAATGTATCCATTTTAAAATTTAATGTTAAATTAAAATCTCCCATCAAAATCTTAGCATTGGCATTTGACAGTTTCATTAAAAATGTCTTTGCATAAATTTACTATCTTCTACATTAGGAGCATATAAGTTCATGGCATTCTACCAAAACATACCTTCCTTGGGTCGTTTTGTACATTTAAAATTTTTTATTTATCAATATGGAAACTCCTCGAGCCTTTTGAATTTAATGAACTGCCACTACTTTATCCACCCAATTCCTTTGTAATTTATCTAATTTCTTCTCCACTAAATGTGTTTCCTGTATTAAAGCTGGCATAGGAATTACTTAAAGTGGTATGTGAGTGGAAAGAAAAAAGGTTGAGAACCACTGGATTAAAGAGTCGTGTGGGGTGGGGGGTGGGTTTGTGGATTTAATTTGTTGAACATTTTCATGCCGGAAGGGAAAGGTTCCATCTTGGTTGGCTGAGTTGAAACTGAATTGGGTCTAGTGGAAAAATTAAATGAGGTTAACGTGACGTAACTTGGAGATGACAGTAAAAAGTGATATTCAAAAAATGGTGTCATTGAGAGAAACCATATTTGAAGTAGACCATTTTGGCCTACCTAGTTCATGTTTACCAGGATTGTATTCATCCTATTAACTCATTGTGTTCTCCCCTCATGCCCACCAGTTTTTCCCTTCCCATGTCACCCTGCCTTCCACTCGTCTACACACTTGGGACTATTTTTGCTTAGTGAATTAACCTGTCGACACTCGTGTGTTTGGGATGTGAGAGGAAACTGATGCACTCAGAGGAAGTACTTGCAGTCTCAGTGAAAATAAGGCAAGTTTTATACAGACAGGACCAGAGATCAGGATTGAGCTCTACTGTCAGAATGAGAAAAATGGTTGCACTGGTGTGACGACGGGGCTGGTGTGGACCTGGGAGAGCAGGGAGTGAAGACCCAGCACTGATCAGCAGGGTCCTACCATCCTGTTCTGGTCAGCAGCTCTGTACAGGCTTTAAAGGGCCTGTTAAAGGAGCCAATGTTTTTTAAATCTTGCAGCCACTAGGTCCAGGCCCAAGAAGCCTGCGCTGGGCAGCATACCACGAAGGGTTTCAGACTCTGAGGAAGCAGAGGACTGGTCCTGGGCACCATAAAACTAGGAGAACACTTCATCCCCCACCCCACCCCCCCCTCATGGAGAAGGCAAGGAGATTACCCTAATGGATGGTGACCACAGCAGCAGACCAGCGAGCAGCTCAGCCATTGAAGGACCCACACAGGCTGGAGACTGTTGATGGATTGCAGTTGAAGGACACAAAGGGGCTGCTGGAGACTGGTTCATGAGAACCTGGACTCGAAGGTGCTGAGAGCAAGAAGGGCCTAGGATGCTGAAGGTTTCCTGATTGTATCGGAGGTTTGGATCTGGAGCTCAGATTGTTGATTCAAAGTGGAGTTCTTTGCTGCTGTGGGAGGGCTGAAGGAGAATCCACGGACACTCAGTGGCTCTGAAGGGGCTCCCTATTGTTTCTCTTTCTCCTATCATTAAGGGCAGCAAGTAATGTTCATGGTGACGTGTTGAAGTGTATCATATATAGTTCATTTTTGATGTATTATGTTATGAGCCCAGAGAACCCCAAAACCCAGCAGCAATAGATATTCACCAAGACAAATGGTTACTTCAGCTAAAGTTGCTTTTAATTATCTTTAAACATGAAAACAAAATCACACTTTAACTTATTATCACTATTAAGTTAACTAACCTAACTTAACCCCCCTCTAATTCTAAGCGCATGTGTATGTAATGTATGTGTAAGTTTAGAAAAGATCTTTGATTCACCATCCAATCTCACTTCTCATTCCTATACAGTGCACAGGATTTAACATTTATGAAGTTCACCAGGCTTTGGTGCTTGAAAGGTTACCGCTCAGGAAGGTTTTTGTCGGTTTAGAGAGAGATTTGTTCTTCCAGGACATCTACAATTGATTCCTTTTTAATCAGCCACTCCAGTGTCTTCCTGACGAAACTTGCCTCCTTCAGGGTTCTCCAGGTGATAACTTCTTAAAGAGTGCCTTTTTGTTTCTCTTATTCCAAGTGAAACATTAGACAGCCAGTCCTCTCCTCCTGCATGAACCACAAGGGCTTTGACCAGGCTGAAATGAGAACCTGCCCTCTAAATGGGGCTCTTCACAAGCTTGACAGCTTGTCCTGTTCCAGTCCCAGCTGTTACTGCTGACTGTAAAACTGAAGAACCGATCTCTCTCTCACACAGAGAAAAACCTGTTTTACTCACTCACTGCTTGCAAAACCACACAACCCTGTTAGAACAGCAGCACTCCCAGATAGCCGGCAGCTCCGAACCTACTCCTCAGAATTCTTTCATCTTTTGCTTTTCAAAAGAGCAATCTACAAATGAAGTCCCTTGGGCATTCCCCAAAGCTTTTGCAAAGGCTCTTGGAGCCAGCCTGTCTGGCTTGAGCAGAGCTCCAATATTTTAAATGAAATGTGTTTTGAAGTGTTTGTATGTGACCTACACTTAAAAAAGACCTTCCCCGATTTATCTCCCAAAAACATATCTATAATATGTCACAATAACACGTGAAGAGAAGTCTTTGAAACTGGGTTGTTGGATCTGTGAGGCAGCAAGGAAATTTTGACGGGAGCTGAAGGTTTTTTTTCTGAGGTAGTTTAGAAGGTATAAGCATTTGGGTCACAAAGAGTGAAAATTCTCAATATCCGGCACCTATGGGGATGGTTGACCAGGACACTTGCAATGCCTAACTAATGGAATAAACCGTTTAAAAGACGAGGGACAGTGCAAAATGTAAAGTAATTTTGGGGGGAAAATAATCAGTATCGTTTTCCTCAATTATGTAAGGTTCACTTTAATCCGGTAATTGTTGTAACTTGCAAGATTTAAATTTGAACCTCGGTCAATGGTGTCACACTGAATGCTGTGCTAACCATGCCGCAGTCATTATTAACCCTTTCTCTCCCAGGTTTACTAATAAAGCCTTACTAACATACTTAATACTAAAAGATGAAGGCTGTTATGAAGCGGGGATAGGGAGACACTATGGGAGAGTCACCCCAGCAGTGAACTGGCTCTTCATCCCGGACACTGCCATTTTATTTAAACAGCTGCTGCGTGCGAGGCACAACCGGCAAACTCCACTAGCTAAACGTTTGATCCCATCTTCACCAAGGGGTTGTGTGTTGCTTCGGAGAATGTTTACTTTTACAATTTTGCACTTTTATTTACATTTTTATTTATTCTTATTTATTTTACAATTTTATTTATTTTTTCCTTTTTTTTTGCCAGCTGGTTGTGTTGCCAGTTGCTTGAATTCCAGATTCCTGGATTTTACTTTATTTCTTTGTCAGACATTCTGCTTTCTCTCTGCTGATTTGATGCATCCAGGCCCAGCTTTTATTTCTTGTTCTTGGCTTCTGCTTATTATCTGCTTTTGCACTGAAATGCTTTGGATGGAGAGAATGATTGATCAAACCCTCTCCATTTGTTATGGCCTCCACCTCTTTTCATTAATGTTACTTGTGTTTAAAATACTCCCTCTTTGATGAAAGATAATGTCAATTTAAAATGTGACCTTTTACCCTGTACACAGATGTAGGATGTTTCTGCATAGTGTTTCCAGCAGCTTAATTTGGAGATACAGCTATAGTAGCAGACCATTCCAGTCTGCACCATCCAAATACACTTAAGTGACCCATTAACTTTCTAACCCCATATGTCGTTGGAATGTGGGAAGAAACCCATGGGGATGCAGAGAGAACATACATCCTCCTTAAAGCGCCGTTTTCAACTCTGGGTCGCTGTTGCTGTAATAACATCGCGCTAACCACTATGTCATCTGTGCTGCCCTCTACCCTAACCCTGGCTCCCTTTGTACATTTCAAATTACTGGTTTAAAGGTATAATATGTAGAGGTTCAAAAAAAATCTGAATGCCAGAAAGCTGGACCACCCAAGAATCAGGATTTTTCGAAAACTCTCAAAAATGTTTTAAATTTAGCAGTCTTTTGTGTGCGTGCATGTGTAAGGTTCACAGTGGCAACAAGCGACCACACTTAATACTTATCACAAAGAAATGTATTTGTGTATTGTATTTTTCTTTTACACTGCTCATTTTTAAAACATTTTCAAGCATTACATGCTTTTTTTGGTGGGGGGGGGAATTGTTTGCATTTTAGTTGTGTTGATTTTATTTTTCTTTAAAACTGCCAGTTTTGATAAATGAAGCATGCTGTATTTGCTAATGAATAAAATATTGAAATTTACTTGTTCCTCTCATTATTCCTCCTTAAATATGCTTTGCAAAAGCACTGCCTGAGAATCCGAGGCGGGTGGGGGGGGGGCATAGTTAGTGCACTGCCTTAACAGTGCCAGCAATCAGGACCGGTGTTCAAGTCCCACACTGTAAGATGTTCTCCCTGCGCCTGCTCGGGTTTTCCTCGGGGGGGGGGGGGGGGCTCCAGTTTCCACCCACTGTTCGAAACATACCAGGTATTGTAGGTTAATTGGGTGGCACGGACTCGTGGGACAAAATGGCCTGTTACTGTGTGGTATGTCCAAGTTTTATAATAAAGTAAAAACAATATTTATAAGTTTTAACAAATCTAAAAATCCAGACTGACCCAAACCCTGTGCAGTCCAAATTTTAGGACTTCTGCTGCATTTCATGAGTCTATTTCACTTCTACCTCTATTTTGTACATATTTGACAGAAAGAATAATTAAATGTCCTGAAAATCTCCCCAAACTGGAAAAGAAGCTTGTGCTTGGATTCTATGTGATCATCACTGGCTGGTGGGCAGCCCTCAGTACTGGTGAGCAAGCTCTGTGTGGCTTTCATTAAAGCCAGACTGATGCACTCGTCTCCTAGCAGTTTAAAAGAAATAAGCTCCTTTAAAATTTTTTTTAAAAAACTTGCTCTTCAAAACTAATGCTGTTTCACTTTAGGGTAGATTATGGGTTTCCTTAAGGATAGAAAATCTGATCTGGGGTTTGAATGGTCAATATGTGCAATTCACTAGAGCGATAACTATAGCTGTCATAGAGATAATTAATGTAGGTTTTGACCTTTTTTGAGCACAGTAAAATCCTCGTTATCCAGTATTCAATCAACAGGCAGCCTCAAGCAACTGGTAACAAAATCGGCAAAAATAGATTAGTTCGCCAATCACGCAATCTCAAGCAACCAGCAAATTCACTTATCTGGCATCGACCAAACCTTTGTAGGTGCCGGATACCAGGTGGGTTTACTGTACTTAAGGAGCTTCTCCCAATGAAAAAGAGGATGCAGAGAAAAGTGGAATAAATCGCTGGCTGCTTTTACTGCATTCAATAATCTGGAGGATGGCGGCATCCATGCACTTACACGGAAGAATTGCAATTATTAAATATCTGACTTTTTTCATTTAGTGATACAGTGGCAGGTCCTTCCAGCCCACATGCCTGTGCCACCCAAATACACCCACGTGACCAATCTACCTGCTAACCTCGCACATCTTTAGAAAGTGGGAGGAAACTAGAGCACCCGGAGGAAATCCACACAGATGTTGGGAGAGCGGACAAGCCCCTTACACACAGTGCTGGATACGAACCTGGGCTGCTGTAATAGAGTGGTGGTAATCTCGCTGCCCCACACACCTTGTTGGGAGGAAAGCAGCATTGATCTAATCTTTGAGGGAGGGTGTTAGCAGAGTGGCTACCTTTTGGCTTCTGAACATTTGACCACAAGATTTATCTGTTTTTATCTTTTCGGATTTTCTTTTTTCTAACTACTGAGACTCCAGTGTCTTGAATGTTATTTCAAATGTATGTTCTTCTGTAAACACAAACCACTTAACTCCCAACTATTTGAAGAGCGATTTGTTTATTTAATGCAAAGCCGTAGACTGGTGTACAGCAGTTTTCCATTTGGCACCATGTTCCCATTAGCAATAATGGAGCAAAGCAATTTCTATCCATGGTGTTTTTCATAAGCTCTTGGATAATGACCAAACCAGCCCTTTTGGAAGTTGAGACGCTGAAGTCCAGCATGAATTTGGTGGTTTTCCCAAAACAATGCCATTTTCACCTGATGTTCTATCAGGTGACACAAAGAGAAAATGTTGGCAATGCCCTGTGGGTGAGGCAGCACCCGTGGAAAGAGAAACAGTTGACATTTCGGGTTGAAGAGCTCCCAAGTTCTCTGTAAGTTTAAAAAAAAATTCCGCTCATTCTTGTTTGTGATGGAGAGTAATGGACAGGTGAAAGGGAATATCCCTGATGAGCTGAAACTAGGAGGGGGAGGAGAAGGGAGGGGGAATCAGAGGTTAATCAACAAATATGCAATTTTTTAGATGCAATAAAGAAATAGGTATTCTTCTACATTCTACGTGGGAATGTTCAAAATTAAGACCCTTTTGGACAGAACTGGTTTATTTTTGGAAAGAGTTACAAAAGTCGAGTGAACTCAGATCCATTTTTTTTTAAACTTGGAAATATTTTTGACACACAATTGAAATGAAATAAATATCAAAAATAATTTGTTAAAATAGCCTTAGTGGTAGCTAGAAAATATGTGGCAATAACTTGGAAGTCAGATGTGTCTTTGGGAAAGAGTAGATGGTGTACTGTAATAGGTAGTTGCATGCCACTTGAAAAGATTACATATAATTTACATAATCAATTTGAAATGTTTCAAAAAATTGGGAATCATATTTAGAAATTGTAAGAATTAAGTTATAATCACCCAACCTGAACTTTCTGACTTCTAAAAATTAAGATATGATAGATTTTATTTGATAGTTTTAGCAAGTTGTTGGGGGAGGGGGAAGGATGGGAGGGGTAACATTTTTAAAAATCACTATGTACAGCTATTTTCGAATAAGGTATTTGTATGTCTTTTAAATGTATATGTGAAATTAAATAAAATTTAAAAAAAAACATTTTCAATTCAAAAACTGCAGATGCTGCTACTGGCAACACCCACCAGGTCAGGTGAAAAGGGAAATGACATTGTTTCCGGTCACAGACTTCATCAGAACTGGGGAAGAGATGAGAAAGATCATTTTTAATTGCAGAGATAGTGGCAGGAGGGATGGACAAATTGAGGAGATCAGGTCAAGCAGGCAAATGGCATAATTAGAGAGTGATTTTGTGGCTGCTTTGTCTATGGTCTAATAACAGAGCAATGGTGCAGGCTGTTCTAATGGCCAAGATTTCTGGGCTGGTGATTGGAAAGAATCAACAGGAGAAGAAGTGATGCTCACTGAAACAAGGGTGGCTAAACTTCACTTGTGTGCTTCAGAACGTTGCACCAATTTGATGCTGATTTATTAATTTAAGATGTGACAATAATGGAGAAATGCAGGCAACGTTTCAAATAATTTTTACAAAAGGAATGCAATGTGGCATGGATTTAATTTGTTAAGCTAAGCTCACCATCTTGTTAAAAGGATGGGGAAATGACAAGCACTGATGCAAAATAAAAATGCAAGTTCAGTCTTGCAGATGAATGGGTTTGGTTATGTCGTGTTAAATGGATTTCAATTTGTGCATTCAGTTTTTGAGTGTGTCATTGCAAAGGACCAGGGCAGTGGCATATGCAAAAATTTGTATTCAGGAAGATTAAGTGGATGAACATTTGGTTCTTGGTGAAATTTAAGGTGATTGCTTTTAACTTGATTGTTGAATGGACATTCCAATCATAAGTATTCATTTCAAACAGTGAAAGATGTATGTGGTCATAGGGCAAACATAGCTAGTTGAGAATCTAGGTGTTAGCTGTAGCATTACTTCTGATACCTCACTGACAAAGACAAAGGAGGAAAAACCCAACCCCAACCAACCAATTTTCCCCTGCAACCGCTGCAACTGTGTCTGCCTGTCCCGCATCGGACTTGTCAGCCACAAACGAGCCTGCAGCTGACGTGGACATTACCCCTCCATAAATCTTCGTTCGCGAAGCCAAGCCAAAGAAAGAAAGAAGAACTTCTGATAAAGTAAGAATTCAACATTTTGTTCCTGGTCAAGGATGGCTGCATTGATAATTCCAGAGTATATGTATTGGTACTTCTTAACATTTTGTGTTTGCCAGGAAATACCTGTGTAAGTTTTTTTGATAATTTTAGAAGTTTGCTTCCTCATTAACCACTGGTTCGGTGATTGAGAGCCACAAAACTAAAATTGTTGAGGTGAAGCATGTTTTTCACATATCGTCTTTTATTAAAATTAGTAGCTAATGCTTGGAATTGCTTTGGTCATACTTGTCAATCATTTCCAACTGGATTTCTCTCTTCCCTAGGATTTAATTAAAACTCTTGTAAATGTGGATTGAGTTTTTAAAAAAATCTGTTTAGCTGCCATTTAAGACTATAAGACATCAGAGTAGAAATAGGCTATTCAGCCCATCGAGTCTGGCCCACCATTTAATCATGAGCTGATCCATTTTCCCACTCAGCCCCACTGCCCAGCCTTCTCCCCATAAACCTTTGCTGTCCTGGCTGATCACAAACCTATCAATCTCTGCCTTGTATACACCCAATGACCTGGCTTCCACAACTGCCTGTGTCAACCAATTCCACAGATTTGCCACCCTGTGGCTGAAGAAATTCCTTGCACCTCTGTTCTATGTGGACAGCCTTCAAACCTGAAGTTGTGTCTTCTTGTCCTAGACTCTCCCACCATGGGAAACAATCTTTCTACATCTACTCTCTCCATGCCTTTCAATGTTAAAAATGTTTCAATGAGATTTCCCCCCACCCCCCCCATTCTCCTAAATTCCAACAAATACAGGCCAAGAGCTGTCAAATGCTCCTCAAATGGTGACCCTTTTATTCCTGGAATCATCCTGGTGAACCTCCTCTGAACCCTCTCCAAACTCAGCACATCCTTAATTGAGGAACACAAAACTGCTCACAGAACTCCAGGTAAGGTCTCACCAGTATTTTATAAAGCCTCAACATCATATCTCTGTTCTTGTATTCCATTCCTCTTGAAATGAATGCCTGCATTGCATTTTCTGCCTTCACCCCCAACTCAACCTGCAAGTTTACCTTCAGGCTAGCCTTGCCTGTCAAACTGCACCTAATGTACAACAGGGAATTATTTGCCACTGCTCCATTATTATGGGAGTTTCCCTATTGTGCTGCTTTTTCCTTTTTGCTTGTGAGTTTTGACATTTGAAGTGCTGAACTACTCAAACAATACTCAAGTGACAATAAAGTGATAAATTGTTTATAATTGCAGTCCAGACCCTGATAACAAGATGTTTCTTGAGCACTAATTGCCCAGGTATCATTTGTTAATATAATTAATTAATAGAAACAATTGGGGTAATTTTGTATCCCAGGAGCTTAGTCAGATGATTTGCTTGTCTTCCTCTTCGAAGACCCCTCCGAAGGGAGTTCAGTAAGAGCCTCCCTCACTGCTGGTTATCTGCACTCCCTCCTGCTCTCGAACTCTGGCACTGAAGGCTTCCTCATTGTGTCAGAGGTTTGGATCTGGACTCGGGTTGCCGATGGTTTAAACTGAACTGGAGACTTGTGCGGTTACAGAGGCTGTGGGAGTTACGGAAGGAAACCCATGAGCTCTCGGTGAGTCTGCGGAACTCTCTTTTGCTTTTTCTCTGATTGTAATGGGCGGCGGGCAATACTAATGGAAAATCTTTGACTGCCTGATAGTAGACTAAAGCCAATTTTATGTAATATTACATTTCTGTTTTATTACATGACAATAGTATCTGATCTGAGTTGGCATTGAATTGAATGCTGTGCAATCAACAAACATCCCCCACTTCTGCAGTAAATTACAAAAATCGGTAGACACTGTGGTTGGAGTAAAAATACAAAATGATGGAGAGACTTAGCAGGTCAAGCAGTGTCCTTTATTTAGCAAAGGCAAAAATACATCACTGATATTTCGGGCTTGAGGCCTTCATTAAAGTATGAGAAAATGCCGGCAGGCGTCCGAACAAAAAAGTTGGGGGGGGGGGTGGTGTGAGCGAGTGGCAAAGGCAGGAGATGATGGGTGGAGAGGAGAGAGGAGCAATAGGGGAGCTGGGTGAGTAAAGGGGAAAGGGAGAGAGAACTGGAAAGACAGGAAAGGGAGAGGGGGAATAAGAGGTGAGCAGGTTTAGTAGAAAGGTGAAATGATAATGCCATATGGCTGGAGGGTGCCCAGACGGAAGATAATGTGTGTTGATGGGACAGCACGTAAGGCCATGGATAGACCTGGGAGTGTGGGATTGTGACTTGGAATTGAAATGGTCAGCTACTGGGGGTGGGGTCGCTGTTGTTGCGGACAGAGCTGGGCTGCTCAGTGAAGTGATTTCCCAATCTGCGACCGGTGTCCGATGTAGAGTGGGCCACAGAGGGAGCACCGGATGCAGCAAACCAGTCCTGCATATACACAGTGAAGTGTTGCTTCACTTGAAAGGCCTGTTTGGGGAGGAGGTGCGGGCACAAGTGCTGCACTTCTTGCTGGCACAGGGGAAGATGCTGGGAGTGCGTGGGAGGGGTGAGTGCATGAGGGATTTGCAGAGGGAGCGGTTCCTGTGGAAGACTGGGAGGGGAGAAGAAGGAAAAATGTGCCTGGTGGTGGGATCCTGTAGTAAGTGCCGAAAATTCCAGTGGATGATGTGTTAGATGTGTAGGCTGGTGGGGTGGTAGGTAAGGACAAGGGAGATTCTATGTTTATTGCGTGAAGGTGCCAGCGCAGATGAGCGGAAAATGGAGGAGAGGTGGTAAAGGGGAAAACCACGTTTGTGGAAGAAGGTCCCACTTCTGACCTTGGTGAGAGGAGGCAGATTATTCATGAAACCTCCATGGGTAATGGAACATGATGAAACCTGTCCTGAGGAACTGTTGCAGTGATGAGGTTGGTGACCACCCACCCACCCCCCGCCCTCCCACCACCAAGCATCCTTGGCGAAAAGCTCGACTCCATCCTCTGCAATGGTTTGATTTGTTTAGCGAGATTCAGTGAAAAGCTTTGTTTTGCACGTTAGCCTGTAGTTGAGTACACCAGGTTGTGCAATAACAAGCAAGAGTGCAGGGTGTAATGTTACAGAAAATCAGAGCACTGAGTTTCATGTTACAAAAACTGTGCTGGTATCAAGAAAAGTAGTTACATGAATAGTTGATGTTACCTTCAAGATTTGGATGGTGAGGTTAGTGCAGCATTAGTGCAGCATTATTACAGTGCTAGTGACCCGGGTTCAAATCCAGTGCTGTCTAAGGAGTTTGTACACTCTCCCCGTATCCACGTGAGTTTCCTCTGGGTGCTAGAAGGGCCTATTGCTGTCTAAATTTAGTTTTAAATCTGTGTTGATGTCACTTTTTCCTCACTTCTGAAATTCAGCTCTTTGGATCAAAGCTATGAAGGGGTCTGGAGCAGGTTGTTCTTCACAATACCCATTTATGAGCAAGTTATTAGTGAGTGGTTTTGAGTACCATTGATGACTGCTTCCTTCTGTTAGATTGGCAGGGTAGCCAGTCATTAACCAGATTAGATTTGTTCTGTATTCATGAGAGGGAAATGCTCTTGGCCCATCCCTGGGGTGGCCATTTCCAAATGTCCAAAATGGAGGGCCTCCCTCTAAGCTGCGCACTTGCACAAATTGAAGGGTGCTGTGCACATTTGCGCGCGCACAAAAATAAGTTTGCAAGTGCACACAAAACATGCACAGCTGAGAGGGAACATACCGTCAGAAAAATCTCTTGGGGTGGAGAAGAATGCGGGTGGCTTACTTGCCTGCCACGAACCTTTGTGCGCTGCCATCACACTCCCCCGTCTCCCCCCCCCAGACAGAAGTAGGGACCCAGTACTTCAATCCATCGTGCATGCGTGTGAGAAGAAACATGGCCGCGCACAGCCTATGGACCCTGCATTTAACAGGAAAGTGCCCCCCTCCCTTGCCCTGTCAGCCCCTTAATTTGCCCTCCATTTGGGGGATGTAGGGACTACACCTCCAAATAGAGGACAAATTAATGACCGGCTTGAGGTGGTGCTGGATGGAGGACAGAAGGCTCCAAGAGCCAGACTGCCCGGCCTAACTCCGGATATCTGGCCATTCTACACTTGGCACTTATCCCTTCACCAATTGTTTAATCATCCATCATCAAGGTTTTGTCACTCCGACCCCCACTATGTACAACTGCTCCTTCTCTGCTCTGTACCTGAAGCCCTATTGATGAGAAGACATCGATAGGAAATTAACAAAAGAGGAAGTGACTCAATCCATAAATGTGATGATTGTTTCTTGCTCTGCCATCTTTTCAGATGGTTGGCTCCAGACCCTTGTTAGCCTCTGTGTGACAAATAGTTTTATTTATCTTTCCTTAATTAGCTTAAATCTATGCCTTTTGCTTTTTACTCTGCTTAATGGGAGAAGGTGCTTCGGATTTATTTATTCCTCCATTAAGTGTCCATTCCAATCTGTTTCAAAGAAAATAGCCTCCACTTCTTCAATTTTTTCATTGTAGCTAAATAATTCCACTGCTGCAACACTGCCACATTGGCCAAGAGTCATAGGATCCATTTAAGAGTCTAATTACAGCAGGGAAGAACTGTCCTTGAGGTTCAGAGGTTTGTGCTTTCCAGCACATGTGGTCTTTATAGATTTTGGCCTGATGAGATGCTCCAGCAGTTTGATGTCGCTCCTGATTCCAACACCTGCATTGGTCTCTGGCTTTGAAACTAACTTGCTGGCAAAAGGCAGAGTCCATCGCCTTGCAGAATGATGGAACGACCATAGAAGTAGATCAATAATTGCAACTAATTGAAAGTGACTTCATGTGGAACGATTACAACATCTTTCCCACTGCTGAATGTGAGATCAGTTGGGTGAGGTTAAGCAGAGGTCTTTGCATGGAGCCTGTGACCCATCTTGCAGCAATGCTGGAACCTATGCTTTATACTATTCCTTACCTGGACAAAAGCTAAAGGAGGCCACATGTGGCTGGGGGTGGAGGTGGTTGGGGAGGTCCTGAATGAACACTTTGCCTCAGATTTCACAAGAGGAAAAAGAACATGATCAGGGTGAGGTCAGAATAGAACTGGATGCTATTGAGATTATAGCCGCTTTTAGGTGTCCAGATGAAGATTATCCACCTGCAGGGGCGGCTAGTGAAGTTCAGCTGGCATGTTTAGGTGCCCATGGATTGGACAGCTTTCTGGCACCTAAACGTGCCAGCTGACTGCTAGCAGTCTAGCAGCGAAAGCCGGCTACTTGGGACAGCAGTCTGACAGCTCGCCTACCCGCTGCCTGACAGCACCCTCCCTGCTGCCTGAAGAATATGGGGCTGGGGCAGCTGGAAGGGGGGGGGGGAGGAGAGGAGAGAGTCCCATGCCAGGGGACTGTCAGGCAGGAGGGAGGGTAGGTGTCACCAGCAGGGAGGGTGGCTGTCAGCGGGTTGCCAGCTGATGGTCAGCCTGCCTGCTGTTAGGCACCTGAAAGCTGCTAGCAGATATGCCTGAGCTGCTTTCAGCTGCAATGGGGAATACTCCGAGCAGGATATTATACCTACTAGAGAAGGGTAGGGTGAATAGTCCTCCTGGCCAGCTTTTGCCATTTCAGATGGCCACTTGACAGCTGGTCAGGAGTATAATGTGCGGCTTCACAGTCGGGTATTGTGGCCATCTGAAAGAGGCTTAAGAGGAAGTGTCGGGTCTTCTTAAAAACATTAAGATTGATAAGACCCTGGGGCCAGATGTGATATACCCCAAGTTGCTGTGGGAAGAGAGAGAAGAGATAGCTGGGGCAGTGGCTATGATCTTCGAGTCCTCTTTGGCCACAGGAGAGGAGACAAAGGATTGGAGACTGGCAAATGTAGTCCCCTTGTTTAATAAAAATAATACGAGGGAGAATACTGATCAAAATATGCAGAGATATGGCTGCTGGAATTTTAAGATGATCCTAACCTTTGAACACTTCCAAAAATGTATCATGTATGATGAATGGTTGGACCCTGAGAAGAGCCAGTGTTGTACTATTGGGAGATTTTTTAAAGGATAGAATCTTGGAGCATTTGGAGAAGTACAGTCTACTCAAGGTCAGTCTGCGTAGCTTTGAGAAGGAAAAGTCGTGCTCTTTTTTTTGAGGAGCTAATGAAATTGATGGGATAGGGCAGTAGATGTGGTCTATATAGATTTTAGTGAAGCGTTTGACAAGGTCCCCCATGAGAGACATGTTCAGAAAGTCGTGAGGCATGGGAGCTGTGGAACTTTGGCTGTGTGGTTTTTTAAAAAATAAAATAAAATAAAATTTCCCAGCATGCAGAAAGCAGAGAGTAGTAGAGACCTGCAGAGAGATTTGTTCTAGGACCCCTGCTCTTTACGATTTTATTTAAAAATTTAAAAAAAAAAAAAAATAATAAAAAAAAATATATATATGACCCAGATGAAGAGGCAGAAGGATGAGTCATTCAGTTTGCGGATGGTACGAAGATTGGAGGAGTTGGGGATGGTGCTGAAGGTTGTTGTAGGTTATAAAAGTATATAGACGGGATGCAGAGTTGGGAAGAAGAGTAGCAGATGGAGTTCAATCTGGATCAGTGTGAGGTGATACATTTTGGAAGGACAGACCTGACGGCCGAATCAGTTACTTAAGAGTGTGAATGAACCTTGAAGTTCAAATCCATACATCCCTCCATGTCACTGCTCAGGTTGTTAAGAAGGCCTATGAGATGTTAGGTTTCATTAATAGAGGGGTTGAGTTCAAGAGTCAAAATGTCATGATGATATATCTCTGATGAGACCACACTTAGAGTATTGTGTTCAGTGCTGGTCACCTTTTTATAGGAAGGACATGGAAGCTGTGCAGAGGAGATTCACTAGGATTTACCTGGATTGGAAAACAAGTTTTATGAGGCAAGGTTAGCAGAGATAGATCTATTCTCTTTGGTTGAGAGGAGACTTGTAGACCTCTTATGAGGCATAGAAAGTGGACAGGCAGTGCCTTTTTCCCAGGGCAGAAATAGCAAACATCAGAGGACACATGTACAAAGTGAAGGGAGGGAAATTTAGGGAGATACTAAGGGTAGGTTATTTTTAAAAAGAGAGTTGTGGGTGCCTGAAATGCCTTGCCAGGGATGGTGGTGGAGGCTGAAACATTAGGGCCATTTAAGAGACTCTAAATGGGCACATGGAGAGAAGAAAAAAATAGAGGGTTATGGGGTAGGGAGGCATTAGTACCAATTTTGGGAATATAATGACCAGCACCACATTGAGAGTTGAAGGTCCTGCATTGGGCTGCAGCACTTTATGTTCTATGATTAAGTTTTCAGATGACATTTCAGATTGGTGCTGTTATAGAAAGATATTGATCAGTTGGTAAAATGAGCAGAGATGTGGTTGCTGGAATTTTGAGCTCATGCACTTTTGGAAGTGTCCTAAGGTTAGGATTATGTATGATGAATTGTTGGACCCTGGGAAGTACTGAGGAAAAGAGGGACCTTGGTGTACATCTTCAAGAATCCTTTGTAACTGCAGCACTGATTTAAGGTGATATTAAAAAAGGCATTTAAGATACTTCATGAACTGGATGCAGGGAGGTTGTGGTACAAACGTGGTTGGGCTACAGTATTGTGTCTAATTCTGATTGTCACACCTTAGCACCACGGGATGTAATCATTTGTTGTGGATATCCCTCAAGGTTGAGGATGATGGTCTTTGTTCCATTGATCCCACCGAGTGAAGACTCCTGCCAGTGTATTTGATTAACATGTACTTGATGTTGCACTCCAAGAGGCAAACGATACTCCACCAATCAACCAACTAGATCCAATGGCAGAGAAACCACAACGATTGGAGCTGATGGATTGGTTGAGGCCTTTGTCCGCCTTCGCAGTCATTGAGTTTGAAGTAACTTTGTCCGCCTCCTCCACCATTGAGGACTTGTTTGGATTGTACTTTGCCAACGACCTCACTGCCATGCATGGACCTACCAGGAGCATAGCTCCAGACTCCATCACTCTTGGGATCTCAGGACCACACATGCTTCTCCACCAACACGATCCACAGAGAAGGGATGAAAGAGCAGAGGAACATAACCAGAAGGATGCTCAAAATGAGGAAGTTTGGCTCTGAGAGACGAGACAGGTGGAGTTTGTTTTTCTTTGGAGTAGAAAAGGCTAAGGCAATTTGAGGTTTACAAAATTTCTAACCACCATAGGGTTGATAAATGTTGAGAAAGTTTTACCCCATGGTAAAGGTATAAAGCCAGAGAGGATGGATTTAATGAAGGCATAGGAGATTTAAATTTTGTTTTTTTTTTAATTTCTTTTTTTCTTAATTTAGACACACAGCATGGGAAAAGGACATTTGGCCCACGAAACTGTGCTGCCCAACTGACCGTGTGTTTTGAAGGGGTGGGGAAGCACTCAGAGGAACTTGGGCAGACACGAGGAGAACGTACAAACTCTTTACAGCGTGGGATTCAAAACCCAGTCGCTGGCGCTGTAACAGCGTTGCACTAACTGCCACACTAAGCGTGCCACTCTTTTACACTAATCCTGCTGCCCTTGGAGAGGATCTAATGGTTCTTTTTGAACCCAGAAGCTGATTTGAAAACTGGAACCTACTGGCTGAAGGCGTGGTAGAGGAATGTGCTCTCAACATTGGAAAGGATATTTGGATGAAGACTTGAAATAAAATGGCTCCTGCCAAATCCTGGAAAATGGGTTTAATACGGAGAAGGTCCTTATGGACAATGAAGGGTTTGCGTCATAACTTGGACAGCATATGATAGCCTTGTTAATAACTAATAGTTCATTTTGTGGGAAGATGATACATGATTGTAGCAATGTAGTTAAATGGTGAATGGGCTGAAGTGGATGCAGTTCCTTAGTTACAAAACATGAAGAAATATGGATGTTTGCTATTGCACCCCCTAACCCTAATGTGAAATCGCACTGAGCTGGCCAGGAAACATGATGTTTAGCTGTTTGCATAAATTGTTTCTCCCCATTTCACCCCTCCACCCCATAGGGGAAGCAAGATGGGGCATAAGATAGAAAGGGGGTGGAGTAGGAGCAAAGATTTAAATTTAGATTTTTAATTCGGGACATGGATCACAGACCGGGCCAATAACCTGTGCTGCCCAATTAACTTATAACCCCTGGATATGTTTCGAACAGTGGGAGGAAACCAGATCACCCATGCAGATACAGGAAGAACTCCTTGCGGACAGCACCAGATTTGAACCCCAGTCGCTGGTGCTGTAACAGTGTTGCGCTAATCATGCTTCCCTGTAAGGAATGCTTGGCAAGGGGAGGGCACTGGGCAAGTTTCTTAAACTGATTTGGCAACTTCTTACCTGGCACCCATTCCAAATGATGGCTGACATTGCTCATGTTTCTTGGTGTTCCTGGAGGATTAGCCAGGGCATCAAAGGTTATGGGGAGAAAGCCTGGCGTTGGTCGGGGGGGGTGGGGGGGGGGGAGGTTGAGTGGGCAAGTGGATCAGCTCATGATTAAATGGTGGGGGCAGACACAGTGGTCTGAATAGCCTATTTCTGCTCCTTTGTCTTATGGTCTAAGTATGTTGGGGTTTTTTAAATGTTCAGCACGGTAACAGGCCCTTCTGGCCAACAAGCCTGCTCTGCCTAATTAACCTACAAACCCTTACAGACAGCGCCAGATTCAAACCCGGGCCGTTGGCACTGTAACAGTGTTGCACTAACTGTGCTGCTCCATGACTTGATAATTCAATTCACTTGAAGGTACTGCTTGATCCATTAATGCGCCCAGTCTATTATGTGATAGAATTTTTATCTTGCAAAGCCTTGTGTCACAAGGATGAAGCTTTCATTGCAAATCGCCACCAACCTGCTTTAAACCCAGTGTGGTGCAACATGAAGAAGAGTACAGTTATCCATTACTAATGTGATGCCAACTGAGACCATTGGAAAGCAGCAAGGAGCTGTTTTCATTCTCCATTTTCATTTTGCAAACCACCATGTAGTCCTAACAGTCTGAGATCATCTTTGATCATTCTTTGAGAAGCATGGCTTAGCTAGCATTTTTCTGCTTAAGTTTGTGCAGTAAAGTTACCACGTGGATTTTCAACATCTCGTTGCTGCAGTCAGAGGTTCCCACCTGCTGCAAAGGGGCATCAATCATCCCGGTGCTCAAGAAGAGTAGCGTGGCCTGCCTCGACGATTACTGCCCAGTAGCACTAACTTCTACTGTGATGAAATGCTTCAAGAGGCTGGTCGTGGCCAGAATTAACATGTACCTACCAGTAAGTAAAGATCTGGACCCACTACAATTTACCTAGCGTCACAATCACTCCACAGCAGATGAAATATTGTTGGCTCTCCACTCAGCTCTGGATCACCTTGAAAACAGCAATTCATACACACAGCTGCTCTTCATAGACTATAGCTCAACTTTCAATACCATTATTCCCTCAGTGCTGGTCAAGAAGCTACAAACTCTAGGCCTCTGGATCCTTGACTTTCTCATTGGAAGTTTGCTGATGACACCACAGTTGTCGGCAGAATCACAAACGGCAATGATGAAGCAGACAAGAGGGAAATGGAATGGTTTAATGACAACAACCATGCGCTCAACATCAGTAGAACCAAGGAGATGATTGTGGACTTCAGAAGGAAGTCAGGAGAATGCGATCCAGTCCTTATTGAGGGCACAGTAGTAGAGAGGGTCAAGAATTTCAAATTTATGGGCGTCAACATCTCCAAGGATCTGTCCTGGAGCCTCCGTGTTGATGCAATCACAAAGAAGGCTCGCCAGAGGCTATACCTTGTGAGGTTTCTAAGGAGATTCCGTATGTCACTGAAGACTCTTGTAAACTTCTACAGGTGTACCATGGAGAGCATTCTGGCTGATTGCAGCACCGCCTGGTATGAAGGCGTCAACTCTCAAGACAAGAATAAACTCCAGAGGGTTGTTGATTCAGCCTGTGACATCACAGGCACCAGACTTCACTCCATTAGGGTCATCTACATGAGGCGGTTTCTGAAAAAAGCAGCCTCTATCCTCAAAGACCCCCATCACCCAGGCCATGCCCTCTTCACTTTGCTACCGTCAGGGGGGAAAGGTACAGGAGCCTAAAGACGACCACCCAGTGGCTCAAGGTCAGCTTCTTCCCCACTGCCAACAGATTCCTGAATAATCAATGAACCAAAGACACTGTCTTACTTTTAATTCATTTTTTAATTTATAGTTTTATTTATAAGATTTATAAGATAATTTATAAGATTGTTATAATATGAATGTTTGCTCTATGGATCTGCTGCAAAACACCAAATTTCATGACTTGTTCATGACCATAATTTCTGACTCTGATTTTAAAGACTATTGAAAAGGATTTTAGACATTCAGCATGAAAACAGGCCCTTGCAGCCCATGAGCCTGTGCTCCCCAAATACCCCAATGAACCAACAACCCCCGTGCGTTTTGAAGGCTTCTCGAGTATCTGTAGCAACTTGGGGAGAGAGGTGTGCACTGGTCTTATGGAAGTGAAGACACGAGTGCAAATCACATTTGCCAGCTGCCCTGTTTACTGAATTATAATCGATTTGCTGTGCACAGATGTAAATTGGCTGAACATCCAAGAAATTACATATGAAGGCTATTTGTAAATTGGTCAGGGGCCTTGCCTTTTCTTTTGATTGACATTCTGCCCATACCCCTGGATTCTGTGCACAATGTCTAACCTGTGGACCCCACCCCTGCTCCATGTTTGCTTTCTTTAAATGATTTACCATAGAATAGTTACATCAACTTATGGTAGGGGGATATTTTTAGTTTGCATGCTTAACCATTAACTTTTAATAAGCCATCAAAGACCAAGTAATCGTAAATTCTGTCCTTTCTAATCAATTGTTCTCGTGTTGATAGCCATCCCTAGCATATTTGCCATCTTGCAGACAAAAATGAGGTTCCAAAGTAACACCCAATAAAATAAAAATTGTTTACCACTCCCTTGTGTAGGAAGTGGCTTACAAAAACCTAGGGCTAAGTGAAAAGGTTGTGGCCAACAGTCAGTAAATCATGAAAATTCAAACTGAATGAACTTGACCAAGTGACTAACTGGAGAAGTGAACTGTGGTTACTGAAGCAGCATTAAAAATGATTTACCATGCAAACATTTCCTTGAAGATTATCTGGTTCAACAACAGTGACTTGGGAGGAAATTCTGGATACACTCGTGCCAATTTGTCATTTATTTTTTAGTGCAATATGATGGCGTCCACTCATGGGGTCATTAGTATCAAGCCAGAAATCTGAGTCGAGACTTCCTGGGGCCTGTATGATTTCCATCTTCATCAGAAGTGGGTCAATATCGCACACTTCTCCATGCCTCTTCTGCATCATTTTTCGGAACTTGGACCAAGTAGTTTTGGAGTGATGAATTAATTTGTTGGTTAACTCTGCTCTGATAATGCACAACTAAATTAGGACATTCTGTCAGATGTTAATCCTCCTGTCCATCATCCTTCCTCAATTGTTCATCTCCATTGCTTCCTCACCCTTTTCTCGATTATTTTTGTGTGGAAGTCCCCTTTCAATCCCTCAGGCCTGAAATCCTTGAAGGTCCAATTGTCTAGAGCTATCACTGGAAGTATCCCTAGCCATTAAATGCATTTTACATCCTGACACTTCTCCTGTGGCTCAATCCTACCTTGCACATTTCAGTAATGACAAACTTGCATCGCTCTATGGCTGATTGGGCTTCATGCCTGACTAAAAATTTCTCTGGAGCAGGAGAGTCCTGAAACCACAGCAGTTGTCAGTGCATTGTTTTAATGCTTATCATGAAATTTCCAGGCCATTGGTTTAATATGTATTCCACTTTCAAGTTTCAAAGGTTCCTTTTATTGTCACATAATAATACATTAAAAATGTAGTGTACAGGATCTATTTCAACTGTTGTCTACAAATAAAGAATCTCCCTGAGTATTACCCGGTGCCCCGAACAATAGGAAAAATAGAAGCAAAAGAGAGCTCCTTCAGAGACGCTGATTGTCTCTAGATTTGCCTCAGCACTTCTGCAGCCACACAAGATTCTGGTTCAAACCATCGTCAACCTGAGCTCTGTATCCAACCGTCCGATACAATCAGAAAGTCTTCAGCTCATTAAGCCCGATTAGCACCCAAAAGCCTGAATACACCTGGGATTGTCTGATCTGGGAAGCTAAGCAGGTACAGAACTGGTCAGTACTTGGGAGGGAAGACCGTCCAGGAACACTGGGTGCTGTAGGTTTCTGTGAGGGGTGCTGGACCAAGTGGCGACTCACTGTCTCCCTTATGGTTGACAAAAGTTAACTAATTTCATCTATGTTACATTCTAAGTGTAGTATTACATGACATTAATGGAACCTTTACCTTTGGTCACCCTTTTTGCCCTCAAACACTCTCGAATCCCAGTTTGAAAACCTGGTTCCCAGGAGCCAGTCTCTAGCAGCCCAGAGCCCATGGGGTCCTTCGACTGCTCAGCCCCTCGCTGGTGTGCCGCCAGGGTCACCTTCCCTGTTGGGTCATCTCCTTCACAATTTGAAATGGACTGAGTGGGAAATCTAGGAGGAAGGTTCTGATCGTAGATATTCCCATGGCCTGTCCAACAAGAGGATCATCCTGGTCTCTGTGTGTAGAGTTAAACATGAACATTTACAGGTGCTGGGATTGTAGTGCAATGCACAACTATGCTGGAGAAATTCTATCACTCATCTATAGGAAGTCAAGGGTAACCAACGATTTGGGCATGTGTGCTTTGTCTGTTATTTTGATTAGATCTCATCTTATTTCTCCTGAACTCAGGTAAAGGCAGTTTAATCTCTTTCATGGGACAACTCTTCATCTCCACCTCTGTCACCCACCCTCCTTCTTAAATATCAAACTGATGAACCTTTGATGCATTACCTCCGTTGAGTGGGTGAACCACTTTGAACACAATCGAACTACACAACTTTTCAATCTCTTACTATTTCTTTCATACTAAAATAGATCACTTTTTTTTTACCCATATTCCATATCTTTGTTCATTCTCCTAAAAGTTCCTATTCCCTTAAATCCTCTTTTATATTCTTTGTTTCACCCAAAGACTTGGAAATATTCTTGATCCCCATATTCAAATCAATTATGTATTTGTGAAGAGTTGGGGCTTCAGTTCCAATCCTCGCAATAACCCACTTGCCACAGCCTCCCCAAAGATGAGCCATATACAGTAAAACCCCTGGTATCCGCAATTGGTAGATGCTGGATGTGCAATTTGTGGTTGCTTGAGTTTGTGTGTTGTGTGATTGGTGAACTGATCACTAGGGGATGACATCTTTAAATGTTTGTATTTTTTGTACCTATTTGTTTTCCGCAGTATTTTTTTTGCCAGTTGTTGAAGCTGCCAGTTGCTTGAATTCTAGATAATGGCGATTTTACTGTATTTTAATTTGAATTGATAATGTCTTGCTATTTATTTTAATTTTTTTCCCCATGAGCTCTGAAGCTTGTATGTGAATAAAAATCCTCTCAAAAATTTCCTGCCTTGTTTTGGTGATATGAACTTTCAAGCTCTCCCATTAAGGAGACAATGTAAGCTTCCATAGCTCTCCCCTGTGCATGGCAAGTGGCTTTGAAGACAGTGCTATGTAGTTAAGGGCACCGTGGTCTGAATGCACACAGAATCTGATGATGCTGGGTGAAGGACTGAGATGGACATTGAGGAGCAGAGGTGAAAGAGGGTGGTGAACAGCCTGCTGTCTTTGAGAGAGTGCTTGGAATATATCGCACAACTCAGAAAGCCAACAGGGCTTCAAATTAATGTTTTGTGTGGAAGACAACACCCAAATGTTTACTGCATTGAAGCTTCAGCTTCTGATCTTTCTCGAACAATATTTGTGCAGAATATAAAACGCTCCTTGGCCCACTGGATCATGCACAAATACTCTGGGCCCACTGGCCCATTATAAATTCGATTACCCTTTATGTTTTGCTCACTTAAGAACCTGTCATGATGCCTCTTAGACATTGCTACTGTTCCCATTCCCACCACCTCTGGCACATCAACTACTCTTTTAAACTTTGAAGCTCTTATTTTAAATTGATGCCTGCTAATTTTAGATAGGCCAATCATGACAGACACATTGACTGTCTACCCGGTCTATGCCTCTCATAACTTCTCTCACTCAAGGGAAAAAGTGCCCACCTATTCAGTCTTTTCTGATGACCAACTCAAGACTCTAAACCTTGTACTAGCCTTGGAAAAGTATCCTTGAGCTTACCCACATCCCTCCTTTAGTGTAGTGACCAAAACTAAACACAGTACTCTGTTTTGTACAGCTGTAACATGAGGTTACCACTTGATGTCTCAGCTGCAGAAGGCATGCTCACCACATGCCTTCATCACTACCCTGTCGACCTCCTCCTATTTTCAGGGAACTATGTCCTTGTATCTTGGTCTCTGTGTTCAACATCTCTCTCTTGGGTACAGCCATTTATTGTGCTTGACTTTATCACCAACATTGAAGTCCTTGAACATGGCGGAGGTTACCAATATCAAGACCGTGCTGTTAAAGACACAGCTACGCTGGGCAGATTTCATCTCTAAAGTGAAGGATCATCGCCTGCCCAAGATTGGGCTGTATTGTGAACTCTCCACTGGCCACCATGACAGAGGGGCTCTAAAAAAAGAGGTAGTAGGACTTTCTGAAATCCCTTGGTGCCTGTTGCATTGACCATTGCCCTAGACTCTGATCATGTGGCCTGGTGACACACCATTCACCAGCCTGTCTTTTCATTTGAGAAAGCATGCAGGGTTAGCCTTGAGGACAAAAAAGATGGAGGAAGAACTGTGATATCCAGAACAATTTCCCTTGCTGACGCTGTGGCTGGGGCTTGTCTGTCCCGTGTTGGCCTTGTCAGCCACCAGCAAGCCTGCAACAGACGTGGACAGCCCCCTTCCTAAATCTTTGTTCACGAAGCCAAGCCAAACTCTTTTGCACACTTTCCCAGTTCAACTAGATCCTGTAGTAACCTTGGGGCTGTGATGGAGAGTGAAGAAGTTTATCTAACTAATTTTGGTATCATCTGCAAACCTGTCAACTATGCTTGCCAACCAGTGATTAATGTACACAGCAAGCAATTGGGGACACCTTGCCTATCCCTGTAAATCTCCAATCTGAAAAATAACCCTCAAACACAACTACTGAACTTTTCCTAGAATATATTTCCAAGAATATATACCTCATATACGATGAGGTAGACAGAGTAGTGATTGTAATGAACTGGGATTCACTAGAAGTGTCCTGCACTGATGACTGGTCCAGCCTCCCAGCTTCTTCCCCCACCCCCCCACCCCCTCACTTCCCCCCCTGGAGCATGTATATAACCCTGGTTTCCCACCAAAACAATGAACCCCCCTGAAGCCTGTTCATGAATCCCACCTGTGTTGTAGGCTAATAAGAGCATTAGCTCTCCCTCCAGTCGAGTGTGAGCTTTTATCTACGCTACAGTGATGAAGGCCTTTTCTTGATTTGCATGACCAAATTCCACTCTCGCTCCATAACTTTGAACAGTGGTATCAGACCCACTAACTCATTATGGCCGTGTTGTTTGATCCTGCTTCTCAACTGAGAAAGGTCCATAGACTAAAGGGGCCAGTGTTGCCCAGCCCATCATTAGGAGTGAAAGCGAATTGTGGAGGAGATGTGTATTCTGTTTATTCCTGTGCGTGGCCCATTATGTCTGTGAGCATGCATGCACTTCCATTTGTAAAGGCACCCCCAGCTTGTGCAGGCATATGCAGAAGTGTCCACTAATGAAGGCACAATTGGAAACAGATGTAGGCCATTGATTACAGGCAGAAACAGAATAAAAACAAGTAACTGGAGTTCTTTTAAATGTAGTATCTAATGCAAAGCGATTAAATTAGAGTTTATATTTTAATCTATCAAGCTAATCATAAAAATAAATGTTTACATTTTTTCCTCACCATTTGAATCACATCCTGCAAACCGCATTGTAATTGGAAATGAAATTTATTCAACTTTTCAGTTAGAAATGTAGTTAAAAATTTTGCTGCAGAGGGTGGTGGGGGCAGATTCACTGGATATGTTCAAAAGGGAGTTAGATAAGGCTCTTGTGGGCAGGGGAGTTAAGGGGATAAGGCAGAAAATGGGCACTGACAGCCATGATCTGAAAAATGGCGGTGCTGGCTCGATGGGCCATTTGGCCTACTCCAGTATCTACTGTCTATCGTATGGCACGCAGTAAGGTGCTACTTTCTTGAACAGACCTGTGGCTGCATATTGTGCAATAATCTTGTAAGAATGGATTAAACAGGAGACCACGCAGAGGGCAGCTGCCCTTTACTAAATGCCATTACGAGTTCATCAAGTTTGCTCAGTTTGTACAAAGGTGACGTGATGAAATTATTGAATTAATACTCATGATCTGCTCTTTTCAGAGAAATGAATTTCTATTTAGAACCTAATAACCTTAATTTATCAACTGCATTACAATATTTTGTTGCAGTGACATTTGTTCCATATCTGGTTGTCTTCCTCATGAGAGCAAGGTTATGTAATTTTCCCCCATGAGGTTACTCCCATTTGGTTGCTCCCCTGCTTGACATGAACACTGCTCCTTTTATCTTTTTCTCTCTATGAAAATACTCTTTTTCGTCTTCTTGGCAATAGTGAGCCTTCAAAAAACTTTTTTTCCCCTAGATCAATGGCTCTCAACCTTTTTCTTTCCACTCACATCCCATTTTAAGTAATCCCTATGCCATAGGTGCTCTGTGATTAGTAAGGGATTGCTTAAGGTGGGATGTGGAAAGAAAAAGTTTAAAAACTACTGTTTTAATCGTACCTCATTGACTCGTTATGTGCACGGTTTCAGAACTCCAAAGGAAATGGACCAATGACAATTTTTCTCAAGCAAGATATTTCAGTAACAATTGGGCCTGGAGCAGTGATTCTCAACCTTCCCTTGCCACTCACATCTCACCTTAAGCAATGGGCCAGTTTGGATGTTAGGCAAACTGGAACTAGTGCATTGTGGCTGGAAGGTGTGATTTGATTCATCCCATTATCAGTTGCTCAAGGCAACAAACATAAAAACCACACGCTTTTGGGATGTTGGAGGAAAACCGAGCACTGGAGGAAACCCACGGAGTCACAAGGAGAACATGCACACACAGCACCTGAGGTGAGGTTTTTAACCTGTGAGGCAGCAGCTCTATTGGCTGGAGCCTGTGCAAAATTTGTTCTGTAATCCCCAACAGCCATCAGATAAAGCAGCCTGATTAAATCTTGACACCTGGGAGATGAATTTGAGTCTCATTCCAAGTTAGCTATTAACTGATGTACTTCTGGGAATATGCGTCTATACATTTTGTTGTGCATTTCTATTTAAGTTTCTAATCTTGCTTGAATGTTTTCCTTAAGTGAATTTTCAGCACATTTTGTAATGAAGACCCTCTGCTCCATTTGCTGAGATCTTTCCATGTTTCTTTTTGCTGAATAGTCTAAATGGTGCCTCCTTTCTGCTTTGCCACCGAATCCTTTCTCAGTGACTTCCTGCATTCTCCTCTGCACCACTGACGACCGCTACTTTTTATTTCACTTGTGTCAGTGTGATGCTGATTCACTTCGTCTCCACTTGATTCATCCTTATGCCTCTTATTCTCTCTCGGTGGCCCATCCCCTCCAGTCCCTCTGATGATCTAGGCCCTTGCACACTACCTCCTCTCTGCTTTCCTGTTCCACCTCTTGATTGGATCATGTCATGCAATCTTCATCTTCAGACTTTTTTTTATTTTTTAATTTTTTATTTTTAACACCATAAATCACATTAGCCATGATGTACACTTTTTCTTTTTCACACATATACAGTGACTTTTTCTCCCCCCCCCCCTCCCTCCTCCCAAGCCACCCCCCACCCCCCCCCCCTCATCCATTTTAGGTATACAATCTAGGTTGCATTAAACCCGTCAGACAATGTTGTCATTCAACAAAAATACATCAGAAATTCTACTGAGTCCATTCTTTTCTTTCCTTCTCCTTCCATCAACTTAGGTAATGTTTGTCCCCGGTAGGTTTTCGCTATTGTATTTAATGTAAGGCTCCCATACTTGTTCGAATATTTCAATATTATTTCTTAAACTATATGTTATTTTTTCTACAGTCTTCACAAAATTCCCTCAATTCTGCCTGCATTTAGTTTGCAACACTTGGCCTCATTAAACTATTATTTATTCTGTGACTTCTCTTCCAACCTTACCTACAATAATATTTCTCTTCCTTGCTAAATATCTTTCTCTGCTCAAATATGACATTAATCCCATCATTTAATTTTCAGAAATGATTAAACCACAAAATATAATTGTTTGAGCAAACCATTAGGGACGGATGAAGATTCTGACCGCATACCTGGAACTTAAATCTATCATGTTAGGAGGAAGTAGTGGAGAATAAGCCTAATGATTCAACAAACTATCAGAAAGGGTGCATTAAGAGTTAAATGCCCATTAGAGGTTCTATGGTCTAATTATTCAATGAAAATATTTGATTTATAACTAGTGAAGATGCTGGTTCGTGATAGCTGTGAAATGATAACTTTGTGCTGAAATTGATTATTTTGTGTTAAATTAGGGTAGGTTTGATGTGAATTTTAATGAAATGGAATTTATTAAACAAGCTAACAGGTCAAATGTTGTAGTCTCTGAAGCATTTAACAGGATAGCTTTTAGCACCAATCTCCAACAAGGGATTGGCCAAATTGCACCTGGAAATCAATATTAGCTAGCTTTAATTAGCAGTTCAATGATGCAAAAACATCTAATAACAGTCATAATGCAATTAATTTTAATGTTGTATTTGAGGGATAAAGATAAAACTTTCATTGGGAAGCCTGTCTATTAATTTGAGACACTATCCATGTGAAAATAAGTTTACTTGCACATGGATAAATGGTAAGATCAGATGGAAAATTTTATGAAATAATTTAACCCAGTGATTCTCAACCTTTTCCTCTCCACTCACACACCACTTCAAGTATTTCCTATGCCATCAGTGCTCTGTGATTAGTAAGGGATTGCTTAAGGTGGTATGTGGGTGGGAAAAAAAAGGTTTGAAAACCACTGTTTTAATTGCACCTCGTTATGTGCGCGGCTTCAGAACGCCAAAGGAAATGGGCCAATGACAATTTTTCTCAAGCAAAATATTTTAGTAACAATTGGGGCTGGAGCAGTGATTCTCAACCTTCCCTTCTCACTCACATCCCACCTTAAGCAATCCCTTACTAATCACAGTGCGCCTCTGACACAGGGATTACGCAAAGAGGTACGTGAGTGGAAAGAAAAAGGTTGAGAACTACTGATTTAACCTAATACACCAGATTTTGAGAAAGATGCACTGTCCTTGCAAAGAGAATAAGACAAACTTGTCATGTTTGAATTCCACGGGTTGAACAAAATGGAGCAATTTTGTAACCTGGGATTATATTTCTTGGACTTTCGAAGTTTAAGGAGATGTTTGGAAGAAATTTCTGGTATAATAACAAAAAAGGTAGGCCTGGTGAAGAGAAATCTTCTCGACTGGTTAATGAGACTTGGACTGGGGGAAATATTCAAGTTCAAGTCTATTATTTTTTGATTGTACATGTACATCCTGATGAATTAGTGTTTCTCCAGTCCATGAGGCATACACATCATATATTTTTCCACACAGCATATAATAATCATACACAATTCATAAACTGGAGCCAGGATTTCAGAAATAGGGAATAAGCTTCCAAACTGAGTTGTAGGTAGAGTTAGAAACTCACTTCAAAAATGGCAGCAGTTGTTGGTGAGTTATTGGGATTAACCTTCAGCTGAGTATAATTTCATTAACTACTTATAATGGGGCAGACCAAAGGATATTGGACACACATGGCTATATCAAGCAAGGTCCATAATTTTATTGAATGGTGGAATTGGCTTGAGAGACTAACTGGATGATTTGTGTTCCTGTGTTTGAATGTGCATGCAATGACAGCTGAAAATTCGGATCTTACAATCCACTCTTTAATGTTCACTCATTGTAATTGCTATTTTGAGCAGAGGAACAGAAGCTTTTTACTTCATAATACAGCGGAAACATTTGGAAACTGTTAATTTCTCAGTGCAATGTCAATATGCTTTGAGTGGATGTTTTCTCATCATTTGTCAGATCTACCTTGATTTATTTTTAATTCACTCTATCTCAAAAGGTGTTACAGAACAAATTCTTGCAAGGAAACATTTGGAATAACTTTGGAACAATAGAATTGTTTTGTAATCACGGTAAATTGCACTGATCTCCTTTCGAATTAAAATTCTTATCCTCGCCTATCTCTCCAATCCTTGTCAGATGCATTAGAGAATTGATGCCACAATATAAATGAATTAGTTATTCTTTATCATGCTTTCTAACAATCCATGCACAGTTTAACAAATCCAGCTTAAAATATTTTTGGATTAATGATTAAAAGAGCTCCACATTGAAGCAGATCCACACCATTTGGACTATATTATTATCAAGGACCTTTCTTTATAAAAATTCTTCTGAAATTTAAATTAATTTGTGCTCTATTTAGCTTCTGGAAAGTCTACAGAAATAAGTAGAAAATGTATTTCATTCCACTGCTTTGGGCTTAATTTGGCATGGTAATGCATCAGACATTTGCAGTTCAATTGATTGAATGGGTTTAAATTTTTCATGTTTGTGAAAGCTGCTTTGGCAGAGACCTGGCTTTTATGGCTTGCAACTTCACTGAAGTATCACTCATCTTTTTTTTTCCCAAGTCAAAAATAAATATTAGATGAAATGAATAGCCCTTTGAGGTCCAGGGGATTCCATTTGGAAGTTGGGCAGTTTTGGTAACTGATAGCCTAATCCAAAATTCCAGATGCACAACTGGGGAGCATTTAAAAAGAACTACCCTGAGTTGAGATCAGTGGTATCCCCTGATTAAGTGAAGTAAGATTAATGGAAAAGAATAATCTGTTCAGAATTGAGGGTATAATTTGATTCACCGGTACAGAGAGTCCTTGACTGAGGACTGTGATTGGGACCGAAAGATTGGTCGCAAGTCGGATTCACCCTACCGTGCACATCTTAATGAAGTCTTGAAACAATTTTTCAGAAATATTATCAACAAATGAACCTTTAATCTCAACATAAGTACAGTACCTTTTATAAGGATACTCAACACATGAACGTCAAGTAAATAATAAAGAATCTCAACATATATACAGTGGACACGGTGGAATGTGACAACTGTTGACTGCGTGCAATATCATTGACCTTTCTACCTTGGTCATGTTGGTTAAAGGCTTTCATTTTTTCTTCCAAAGTTGTGGTTTTCCTCAATGTCTCAGCAGGTCTGTCAGCAAGGCATATGTTTTTCCTCTTGCTTGCCATGTTTCTAGCACACCTACAGAATGGCGACTGAACACATGGACCTATATTGCACATGCGCAGACACGTATTTTAGAAAAATATTCGATCGTATATGTGGGTAGTCGTAACTCATGCAGGTCAGAAGTCGAGGACTACCTAATTTTTTATATATATGCTATCACCTTTCCTATACAGTGTCGCACATTTTGAAAGCCATGAGTTAAAGTTGGCTTTCATATGCGAAGGAGCAGCTATATCAATAATTGAGGCTACTAGTGGTGGAGGGATTAAAGATGACTATTTTAAATGGACAGTTTCCATAATAATTGTACTTGTTAGAAGTTGAAATGGAAGGTTCACATTTGATCAGGTGGAGTGGAGATAGAGTTGAGTTGTATAGATGTGAGACCTGGGAAGAAAATCATGGGTCAAGGGGAAGCTTCTTTACTCAGAGAGTGGTGTCTGTGTGGAATGAACTTCTGGTGGAGGCAGGTGCAATATTATCTTTTAAGAAAAATTTGGATAGGTACATGGATGTAAAATGTATTGTGGGTTATGGGCAGAATGCAGGTCAGTGGGTCTAGGAGAGTATGTGTTTCGGCATGGACAAGAAGGGCCGTGATGGCCTGCTTCCATCCTGTAATTGTTATATGGGTCAGGAATTAGTTCTGTAACCAAGCGAGCTCCAGAAAATCCAGTTACTGGTACTAGTGTTTCATGTGATTTCCCCATCTTCTGTAACCCACAATGCCTTCTTCTTTGAAGGACTTGTCTGTCTTCTCTGCATACCTAATGACAAGGTGCTATCAGGCACTTCAATTCAGAACCCCATTTAAGCCATCAAATACTGAGTCATTATTATGGTTGTTGTTTCTGTTAGAGACTAGAGTGTATTTATTCTTTTGTGCGCTATATGATATCAAGCCATCAAGATGCATGTTGAGGACGATGACCTGTGAACTGGGGCAACAGGCATCTGATGCCCACAATAGAAGGAACCAACTAGGAAGTGTCCCCTCCATCATTTGTCTTACCATGGTCACATGCCTACCTGGACCTTGTGCCACGAGAGTTCGTTTGGAGTGATCCCCGCGGGGTGTTAATGCACAATCCGGCTGTCATTCATAAGACGCATGCATCATCGCAAGCCCATGCACTGACGTCATGTGAGTAAGCCAATGGGAAGGCAAGGTGAGAGGCGTGAGGATGACAGGAGGCCTTTTTAAAAATGGTTGTAAGAGCAAAATAAAGGAAGATATACGCCCAATTTATGGATGTTTAAAAACATGAGTGTTTGCTTTATTTTTGGATATAATATTTAAATTACACCACTATGGTCTCTTCCTGCATTGCCAGAGCTGTAGTGGGAAGTGTGCTGACTCCTGAGCATCAAGTCCTACAAAAGGTAATAGCCACACCCCAGGACATCACAGGAAAAACCCTCTCTGTTCTTGAATACATCTATTGCTGTCGGAGAGCAGCAGCAATCATCAAAGACCTATACCACCCAACACACTCTCTGTTCTCACTGCTGCCATCAGGAAAGAGGTGTAGGTGCCACAAGACTCGCACCACCAGGTTCAGGAACAGCTGCTACCCCTCCACCATCAGATTCTTCAACAGTAAACTCAATAAGAAATTCATTTAAAGACTCTTATTTGTGCACTTTATTGATTTTCTTTTTGTTCTCTCTGTTGCAGTCAGTTTGTATTCACTGTCTATTTGCAGTTTTTGTTTACGTGTTTACTCTGTTTACAGTTTTTGCACTACCAATTAGTCATAATTCTTGCACGCCCTCAGGAAAAAAGTATCTGATTTGTACGTGAATGTACCCTGACAATAAATGTGAAAATCAGAACTTGGGAGAAACATCACGTCCACACAACGTGCATAACATTGGTCTGCTACGGCAGTTCATGCCTATAGAGTTGTTGATTCTGAAAGAAAATGAATACTTGAAGGTTTAGCCATGTGCTTGTGATCAGTGCAGGTGCAAAGAATTTCAAAACCTTCACCTGGGCCACAAAATTAATGGTTGTCATGACTGAGGTTTCGAGATGATCATTTGGCTTGCACTGGGATCAACAATTTTGCAAGCACCTTTCTCTCAGAGGTTACTTTGAGCTCCTTCTGGGAGACGTTGAAAAAGGCCATGCCCTGTAACTTCCACTTGCTTCTGTTTCTCTTGCTCCTGCAGCTGTCTGGCCTATGTCTCCCACCTACCAGCTTATGAATCTCCTTTTCATCCACCTTCACCACCAACTATAAAGTTGTGCAAGATTCCAGACAAGTAGTCCAAGGAATCCTGGCTTCAGCAGATCAGAAGCATCGTCCACCACATTCCTGGTAATTCCGCAGCTCTCCGTCTGAACTCGGAATTGTCTGTACACTACTCTGGAGAAGCAGGGATGTTGATGTTGCCTCCATGAGCCAGGCCTCCAGCTAGAGCTGATCTTAAAATTTCCAACAATTTGGACTCCCTCAAAACAGTATTCTTCTATCGTTTGCCTTACAGAAATTCTTGTGGTTCTAACCACTTGCCCATGATGGGAATGGAAATGTTTCCTGTTCATAGAGTCTGGGCTATTGCAAGAATGGCTTCTGAGTGCATGGCAACAGTACCTATACGTTGTGGGAAAGCAACAATGCCGGCAAATCTCCACGCCTGAATTGCCGCCAAATCTTTGAAATAAAATTCCGATGAAATGACCTCTTAGCGAGTGCATCGCCTGGTAACTGGTAAGCAAGTTGGGAGAAATGATGGGGATCTGCTGCTTTCACGAGGGAAGATAGATCCTGTGTTGAGCTAACAGGGTCTTCCCATCTATATCGCTGAGGGAAGGCCTCTTGCCACGCTCGGGTACCTGAACTGTTGTCTCCGGTTAAAGTCAACATGCCTGAGGCCATCGTGGCAGAGTTGGCACAGAAAAACATGGAATTCAATGGAGAAAGATTTTTGGCTGACGGACGCGTCTTTGCCTCCAGCCCTGAGGTTCTCCAATCCGCCTGAGAAGAGGACGGTCATTATACTGTTGCCCTCGGGATCCCACTGAGTGACTAACTCCACCGCACGGCGGACGATGCATTGACAGCTAAGTTGATGACTTCAAGGTACGGTGGTTTTGCCTGCGGTCAGGTCTCCTAATGTCTGTGGAATGTCCCCTTGCAAGAAACCAACAAATTACTCTTTTTCACGTGTGCATTTGACTTTGGGGGGGGGGGGGATATGGTCAAGTGATATCGTGGACGGAATACACAAGCTAATTTCTAAATGGGCACAACTTATCCCAGTATGATTGCGAGCAGAATTTACTTCTGGCTAAATTTAATTTTCTTTGATTATCACCCCGGAAAAACCACTTCCAACCATCTGTGTTGTCATGGAAATTTCAAGCATTCCCTGCTGTAATTACATCATCTGCCAATGATGGCACTGTAGTCCAGTGTGGAATAAATCCATTCTTTGCATCTCCAGCTCAAGAGATTCTCTGTACAAATGTATATGGTGTCAATGTTACCGCTATTTAAGAATTTGCACGATGCTGGATCATGTGGGAGGGTTCAAACTAGTTTGACGGGGGATGGGAACCGGAATGTGAATGCAGAGCATAGGGCAAAAGGTAGAAAAGATGAGGCAATGTGCTGAGGGTTTGTGAAGAAGCATAAATTTGGTCAGTTGGAGCGTTTGAAATGCGTCTATTTCAATGCCATAAATATTAGGAACTTAGAACATGGAACACAAAGGGGGCAAGAGAAGGCCTTGGCAAGTAGGATTAAGGAGATGTATGTGAAGAACAGAAGGATGACAAGAATGAAGGTGGGGCCACTCAAGGATAAAGGAGGCAACGTGTGCCTGAAGGTGAAGGTCCCAAATGAATACTTTGCCTTAATATTCACCAGAGAAAAAGGGCCTTGATCATTGTGAGGTCAGAAAAGAACAATGTTGTGTGCTGGACCGTGTTGAGATTAGGAAAGATGAAATGCTGGATCTTCTAAAAAAAAAACATAAAGACCTGGGGCAGGATGCGATATACCCCAGGTTGCTGTGGGAAGGGAGAGAAGAAATTGCTGGGGCATTGGCTGTAATCTTTGCATCCTCCTTGGCCACAGGAGAGGTGCAAGAGAATGGCAAATGAGGTCCCCTTCTTTAAAAGAACAGTGAATGCGAAGAATCCTGGGAATTATAGACCAGTCAATGTTACGTCAGTGAGTCTTACTATTGGAGAGGATTCTTAAGGACAGGATTTATTAGCATTTTGAGAAACACCAGGGGACAATTGTACAAAGTGAAGTGAGGAAAGTTGAGGGGAGACATCAGGGGTATGTATTTACACAGAAAGTTGTGGGTCCTGGAATGCCTTGCCAGTGATGCTGGTGGAGGCTGGAACAGTAGGGGGACTTAAAAGACTCTTAGACTGGCACGTGGATGAAAGAAAAATAAGAGGTTACAAGGTAGGAAGGGTTTAATTTTTTTTTGGTAGGTCGAGACAACATCGAGGGCTGAAGGGCCTGTACTGTGTTGTAATGTTTTACGTTCTCCAAGAATATTGCTTGTATTTTAGTTCTGGTGTTCATAGATCTGTCTCTGGCTAAGTCATCAAATGCTTTTCCAATTAGAATAATTTTCTATTGGGCTATTACTGGTAATGCATCCTTATTCAGTTGTCTATATGCCAGATCGACATCCAAATGAGAAGTTGTGTCAATCACCAACAGATTCAGCATCTATAGGTTTGATTTAGAAACAGTGAGGGGAACTTAAACTGCCTAACCCTGGCAGAGGCAGGTCGAGGGGAGTTGAAACAGGTTTTTAAGTGCTGTTGTTTCACTGAATCACTGTCACTTTAGCATTGCTGTTTACAAGACTTGGGGATTTCAACAAAGCTGCAACTTGTCCACCTTTCCTGTCGTGTGCCCAGTCTCTGTTCTTATGGGAGAAGTAAAACACAAAAGTCTGCAGTCACTATGGTTGAAGCAATAGCATAATGCTGGAGAAACTCAGCAGGTCACACAGTGATATACCCCAGGTTGCAGTGGGAAGGGAAAGATGACATAGAACAAGTGATTTTTCCATTCTGATGTGTCTCCCTACCTTCTGAGAGTGACTGTTAACACAGGAATGACCAAAACTCCAAATATCCATATCACACCACGAGTTTAGACAGAATACCTGAAATGTGGTATTTAAGGAGGCTGGACGTCCTACTCATTGTTTACATGTTGCCTGCAGTTCAGTTAAAACTGCAGGAGATCCGTGAAAATGACTAGGGATCGAGGAGGTAAAATGTGGGAATGGGAATGAGTCCCTTGTTCCTGTTCCTATCTTTTTGCACAGACTGCATTCTGTGAAATTGGAAATCATTTTGTGGAATGCAGCGATTTAAAAAAAAAAAAAAAAAAAATGTTTAACCTGCTGAGTTTCTCCAGCATTGTGTTCTATTCTTAAAGTATCTGATCCTTTTGAAATTCCACCCTTTTGTTTCAGGCCATCCATTGCTTTCTCACCCTTTTGAGTAGCTGAATCCCTGTTGTACATAGGGAGTTGTTATCTATAGATGCTTTCAGGTGGCCAGAGTACCCCAAGGTAAAGCTGCCTAAAATACCCGAATGCGGAGAACCCTGACCCGAGGAGTACTTACCCAACCCTCCTTGGGTAGATGTATTCTCCACTTCTGAGCGCTGCCCCCCAGGCACCTGAAAGTGGGCAGGACTATGGCCACAGTCGACAGGAGCTGGCGTTTGCTCCGTGGTGCCTCTCCCCGCTGCAGACCTTTCAGGTGCCAGAACTGCGCCTTCAGCACTGCCACCTGAATGTCGCTTTGCACAAACCAGCTCCGGAGCCGTATTCTCCCAGCTATTCCACCTGAATGCAGCTATTGCACTGCCTATTTTGATAGATACTGACCTGCCACAGTCTTTCCTCGCTCATAAGTCTTATTCCATTCATGCTCCAAATCTACTGTCTTCTCTGAAGACTTGCCTTTATGCGTCCAGTGATAATCTTCCCACTTTAGCCCATGTCTCCAAATTTGAATCCTGCTTAATTAAGAAAAAATATAACTTGATGCTCATTAAACGGAGTTACTAAAATGTAAAAAGATCAGAAACTTTGAAGGAACTCAGCAGGTCTCCATAGTAGTTAAAGATTTCAGGCCTGAGCCCTTCTTCAAGATCTGAGCATACAGTTGGCAGGCACCAGCAGGATGGCATTAACACTGACTTTTACAGATTCTGGTTGATTCAACACCCGCCCCATCCGTCCCACTCCTCTTTCCCGATTTCTCCATTCCTCCAGCTCTGTCTCCTTCTTTCCTTTTCCCACTGTCCCCTTTTCTCCATTCACAAAGCCTCTCCTGATCAACTCCCGCCTTTCTTCCCCTGCCCTCCCATCCATGTCTAATTATCACCTTTTATCTGTTGGCCTGTGGTCCCCTTTTTTTTCCTTCCCCCCCCCCCCCAGCCTTTTTATTTATTTATGCACCGGCCTGCTTTTTTGTTCACATCTTGAAGAAGGGCTCATGCCTGAAACATTGGTTATACTGTATTATTTTTTACCTCCTATGGATGCGGAATGGTCTGCAAAGCATTCTTGTATTTTTACTAAAATGTAACAAACATTTGTATAAAAAAATCTTGTTTCTTGAAATGTACATGGGGAATGAAAATGCAGCTTCAAAATTGTAGCGCTTTAGTTTGATAGGTCTTTCATTATGGGTTGTCCCAAGAGATGGAGTTCCACTCTGGCCTCGTCAGCCTCTCAGAACCAGTGTCAGAATTGTGGAATCATTCTCTGAGTTGGAGGTGGCTTACTGGTGGGGTGTGAGGGTGGTTTGTGAGGCGTTACAGCCCTTCCTTCCTTGCACTGGGTTTCTCTGCTCTCAGTGCATGGCCACTGGAATCTGTTTCTCTTCTATTAACTCAGGCCACCAATATTGCTGTTCAAAATCCATCATCGTTCGTACTGTCAGGACCACCTGGCAACCCTAATGGTGACTCTTTGTCTGCCTTAAGGCAGGTATAAAGGGATTTTGAGTAATATTACATGTTCTTATTGTAGACAATCGCACTGTAACGATAGTAAATGCCATCTGTCTTGATCTCCAAAAGTCGAACTGTACAATTTTTAATTTTTAATTTTTCCGCGCTATCACCTCAGAAATGGGCCAGTTATTTGTTCCTAACCCTGTAAATGGAAGGTTCTGCAATTCCTAAATGAGCCTTGTCAGCCTCCTCATTTTTGTATATGTATAGGGAGAGTGTTGCTGACAAAGCTTGCATTTATTGCCATGCCGAACTGCCTGTTTGAGATATGATACTGTCAAGGTGGACAATCTACGGGAGAGCTTGCCTGCTATCCTTGTCTATCTCATTCTTTGCCTTTGAAACAATCTTTGTCAAGTGCTTCACCTCCCCATATCTCGGGCAGCATTGAGTGTGGAGAATGAAGAAATAAGCTTTGAGCACAGGTTTATGGAAGACGTAGCATGAAAATCGGACGTTGGGGAAACTGCTGAATGGTAATAGGACTAATATCTTGGAAGCAATGCAGTGATCACTTTAGAGTGCCTTATCAAAACTCTCCCTCAGGTAAGACCAAATGGTGTGCAGACTGGGAAATTGCTTTACTGAGCACCTTCGCAATGTTTGCATCAATGACGGGGATCTCCTGGTGGCTGTTAGGTCTGCTTTGTTCATGAATGAGTGAGTCAGACACCAGACTGAGTCGAAATCAAGGTTCTTTGTTCTTTATTACCGGATTGTAACACTTGCAACTAACAGTGTTAGTTGGAGAAGGCGCATTCTGCCGTTATCAGCAAGTGGTGTTTTTTTATACCTCAGGATACGTACTTAGTAAATTATCATACCATTACATTGTCCAATGAATAAACTGTTGCTATCCTTCTCTGTTAGTCTGGTGCACATCATTCTTGTTAGTGCAAAGCTTATCTTGAGTGTACAAGGTCACATCTGCATTCTGTTTACTCCTTAGTACTGGGTGACTCCTTCTCCGGTCCTATCTCATGATGTTTTTACCTTACATGGCCAACCTTGCAATTTTATGCCCCACTCCCGCACTGAAAAGACTATCATGGCCTCATGCACTGCCAAACCAAGATCATCTGTAAATTGGAGGAGCAACTCCTAATGTTCTGTCTAGGCACTGTCCAAACCGATGGCGATAAGATCGACCTCCGGGTTTCCGCTAGCCCACTCCCCTTTCTCCCTCTCTTCTCCATCACTCTGTCTTCTTTCCTCCAGCTTTCCTCCCCTCTCAATTCATAGAGCCATCTCCCCCCCTCCATATTTTCTGGTGTGCCCTCCCTCCTTTATGCACCTATTACCTCCTGCCTGCGGGACTGTGGTCCTCCCCCTGCCCCTCCCCAACCCACCATTTCTTTCAGCCACCTGCCTGCATTTTGCTTTGAACAAGGGCTCAAGTTTGAAACGTTGGTCATATATTTTTATCTTTGCAATATAAAGTATGCTGTTTGACCAGCTGAGTTTCCCCAGCATTGAGTTCTTAGTACAAATGCTAAACTGCTTCTAGTTAGTGCCCTTCATTAAACTGCTGATGGTTCACTTGCTTATCGAATTGGCTCATCCAACAATCCACCCGGGCTGAATTCAGATAAACATTTGTCACCGTTATCTTCCCCAGTGCACTCTTTGGAAATCACTCCCCAAGGGATGTTGAAGCTAAAGATTACTCACTACAATATTGAGGGGAAATTGTTTCCGACTTGTAGAAAATTCCGTTTCCATACCACTCAGGAACTGGTAGCTAACAGCATTTAAAATGTAAAGAAATACACATGCCTTTGAGGTTGATTCTATTTTCTGCCTGCGCACTCTAGTCCATTCCAGTCAGCCCAGATTATAAAAGAAAAGCTGTTTTAATTCGTAACTAGGCAACTGGACTGCTCCGTATGTTTGATGCTTTGATTTTCATAAATCATCCCTCTACATGCAAATGTCTCTTTGCCCCCCCCCCCCCTCACCTAAAGTAGTTCAGCGCTAAAGAGCAACATTGAAGAGCTGGTCATTGAAAGAATGTCATGTAACCAGTCCGTGGTGAATGTGGTCTTGGGCAGGTTACCCCTGTTAGCCATCATGTTCCATCCAAACTGGAAAATCAGAGGAAATGGTCAAGAATGTCATCTATCTATGATCCTGGAAGACCTCAGGAGAGATGTCAGGATAGCGTTTAATGGTTTGTTATTCTTTCTCACCGCACGGAGCTAGAAGAGCAATTTTTCTCCACCTTGCAGTGCAGGACCAAAGCTAAATATTTGACTTTCCTGCACGAGGTCCATGGGCCTTCTCTTCCACCTGGCTTTCTATTCCTAGCCAACACGTCAGGAAAGTGTGTAGGCATGGAGCTCAACGTTCCTCTTCCCTGCACTGCTGATTTCCCCAAATCTGGTAAAGGTGAGAATGATTAACCATAACAAGTGTGAAGGACACACAGGAAGGAGAGCCTACTCGTTCAACTATTTCGAGGGAGGTCCTAAAAAGAGCAGAAAACAGAGGAGGAGGAAAAAGATAGTCATCATTTGGGGGCTGGTATCCACGTTTGCAGATCTTGGACCAAAAGATAAATGAGCGGAAGTAGGCCGTTCTGCTCATTGATTCCACTCCGCTATTCCATCCATTCTCCCACTCGGTCCCACTCCCCTGCCTTCTCCCCCTACCCACTGATACCCTGACTACTTAGAGACCTATTAATCTCTGCCTTAAAAACTTAAATGGGTGCACTTCAATCCCTTCGTCCTGGGCTTCCCTACCATGGGGAACAATTTTGCCTCATCTACTCTGTCCAGGCCTTTCAACATTTGAATTGCTTCTATGAGGTGCCCTTTCATTCTTCTGATCTCCAAGGAGTTGTGTCCAGTGGCCATCAAACGTTCCTCATAAGCTAATCCAATGGTTCTCAACCTCTTTCTTTCCACTCACGTACCACTTTAAGTAATCCCTGTGATTAGTAAGGGGTTGCTTAAGGTGATCTGTGAGTGGGGAGGGAAGGCTGAGAATCACTGCTCTACACCCAATTGTTACTGAAATATTTGGCTTGAGAAAAATTGTCATTGGCCCATTTTCTTTGGAGTTATGAAACTGTGCACATAATGAGGCAAGGAGGTACAATTAAAACAGTGGTTTTCACACTTTTTTCTTTCCACCTACATACCACCTTAAGCAATCCCTTACTAATCACAGAGCACTGATGACATAGGGATTAATTTAAGTGGTAGGTGAGTGGAAAGAAAAAGGTTGAGAACCTTTTTCAAACCAGGTTTGAGCCTCCTAATCTCTTCATTCCGGGAATCATTTTTGTGAATCTTCTCTGAACTGCCTCTAATGCCAGCACATCCTTTTTAAAGAAGGAGTTCAAAGGTGTACCCTGAACTCCAAGTGAGGCCTCACCAGTGCTTCTGGATACAGGAGTATCCGACAAAATGCAAGCTAAAATTATACAGATTCCACCTTTCTGAAAACACCTGTTATTTCTTGCAGATATCTCAATTGCAACTCTGTCAAAACATTCATTCTTCTTAAAATATAACTCCTGCCAGATGACTTCTGACAGCATTGCTTTGGTTGAGGTAAAAGCATGGGGTGTGATTGGAAAAAGGTAGCACCTATCAGAGTTGTTTCTCTGTGATAATGCAGGAAGCTGATCAGTGTTAGCATCATGGAAACAGAAAAGCAGAGCAATGTCTGGGATCACCGTGGGTCAAGGAGCTTCAGCAAGGTGAGGGAGAGGATGGCTTGGACTTGGGTGCCCATGAAACTGAATGCTTTCATCACAAGAGGTTGAGGAGAGTGTGCAAGAAAAACAATCGACCGGGGTGCCACCTGACTAAGAGACTAGTGCTAGGTGCCTACACTATGGGTAGTTGTGGAAGCAGATATAATAGCAATGTTTAACATTAAGCATTTAGATGGGCACATGAACAGACAGGGAAAAGAGCAGTGGTTCTCAACCTTTTTCTTTCCACTCACGTACCACCCTTACTAATCATAGAGCACCGATGACAAGGATTATTTAAAGTGGTATGTGAGTGGAAAGAAAAAAGTTGAGAACCACTGCCCTACAGAGTGCACGATGAGTGAAAATATTTCCATTCATCTGTGACAGGCTTCCTAGTTCTCGCATTCCAGCCAGGCAAAACATTTTCCCTGCATCAGAATTTTGAATGTTTCAGTGATATCTTCCAAAATGGGCAAAGCACAGTCTGAATTTTCGTCATGTAATACAACAGATGTCATATTACACAAAATTGCCTTTAGTCTGCCCTAAGATAGACAAAGATACGTCATCAGCAGAAATTGCCCAGCACTCCTTACAATTAGAGAAAGAGAGGCAAAAGGGTGTCCCCTCAGAGACACTGAGTGTCCATGGATTTGGCTCCAGTCACACAGACTTTAGTCTAAACCACCTGTAACCTGCACCCCAGATCCAAACCTGACACGTCCTCGGCTCGGCGTCCTCTCGCATCCCGGTTCCAATATCTTGTACCTCTTCAACCAATCTCCAGTCAGTCTCTAACAGTCTGCAGCCCAGGGAAACCTTTGACTGAAGTCGCCTGCAGCCTGCGAGTCATCAATAACCTGACACCTGTGTGTTCCTCAGCGGCAGGGCCCTTCGCTGGCCTGCTGCTGTAGTTACCATCTCACAAGAGTCATCTCTACCCCTCCTTCTCAAGCAGAGGGTGTTCTGTCCTGCGTCAGGAGTTTGTAACCCCTCGTGGTCGCTGCCAAATAGAGGTACTGCCCTCTTGGCCCAGACCCTGTGGTCGTAGGAGTATGAAATAAACCATCTGGGTCTCCTTTAACAGGTCATTTAAAGTTTGTACAGAGCTGTCATTAGTTGGATTGGGTGATAGAATCCTGCAGAGGAGCATGGTGTCACCACTTCCCACTCTCTGCGGCCTCGCACCAGAGGTGACCCTGCTATTTTTATTGGGGGGTGCAGAGTGAGGACACTAGCTTCCTGTCTAATGGCTTGCTGCTTTTGCTGACCGTACTGAGACCTGACATCCAGGCGGTTGTGCTCCGTGTTGGGAGCAAGAGGTAAAGGTATAATTACACCTAAGCACACTGAAATGCTGGAGGAACACAGCCAATCTTTCAGCATCCATTTAAAAAAAAGCAAAGATACATTGCCGACATTTCAAGCCTGTGCCCTTCTTTTACGAATAAGTAAAATGGATGCTGAAAGACTGGCTGAGTCCCTCCAGCATTTCCGTGTGTTTTTAACTACAATTCCAGTGCCTGCCGACCTCCATGTTTCACTCAATTATAACTAAACATCTTGTTGTGAACTTTGACAAGTCCCGTTCAAAAGGTCAGATTTCAGGGCAGTTGCAGCAAAACTAGCCCTCCCTCTGACCTTCAGTGTCTGCCTGAATGCAACATCCTGATGAAGTGAGGCAAGATTAGAATGTACTTGGCTGTCGTGCTATGAAGGTAAGTGACTCTTCTCAGCAAGTGCACAAGCTAGGCAAAGACAGTGGGTACAGAGTCGGTAGAAGTGCATTGAAATATCTCTGGGTCAGGCAGGATATGTGATGAGGGGAAGTGAGATATTATTTCAGGTGGATGAATTTTTGGAAAGTGGAAAACTATTTGATGCAGAAGGCATGCATGAGAGGTGGAAATATTTAAGATTATTTATTGTCGTGTATTAAAACAGTGTCATATTACATGAAATTGCTTTTGTCTGCTGTAAGGCAGACAGATTCGCCATCGACGGAAATTCCCTGAGGCACCTTACAGTCAGAGAAAGAGAAGCAAAAGGGAGTTACCCTCAGAGTTACCGAGTGTCTGCAGATTCCGTAGCCTCCACAGCTTCACGGAGTCCAGTCCAAACCGTTGGCAACCCGAGCTCCAGATCCGAACCTCTGACATGATCAGGGACCCTTTAGCTCCCCTCGCATCCAGGTCCCAATACCTGGTACCCCTTCAGCCAGTTTTGAGCCAGTCTCTAGCAGCCCACAGCCTGGTGTGAGACCCCCCCCCCCCCCCACTGGCAGCAGTCTCCGGCAGCCCACAGCCTCTGTGGGAGTCGCCAGCACCCCGCTGCATCCGTGGGTCTTCTAGCCGCAGAAACCCCTCACTGGTCCCCGCCGCCGTGGTGATCTCCCTGTTTTCTGGTGCCCTGCGCCCTTCGTGAAGTCTGCAACCACTCGTGGCAGCTGACAATCTTGGGTGCAGACCCCCCCGGTCGTGGGATTTTGTACAAAACTGCCATCGATTCCTTTAACGGGCTGCTCAGAGCCTGTGCAGAGCTGACAGCAGTTGACTGGACAGTTGGACTCTGAGGGAGCGCTGTTTCTCCGCTCATCGCTCTCCGTGGGTCCACATCAGCGGCAGCATTGCCGTTACTTGGTGATAAAGTTGAGGCAGCAATTGAGTCGATGGGGCAATCAGAAGGAAAGTGAAGCCAAAATATGACAGTAAGAGAATGACAATACAAACATAGGAACATCAACATTGCAAATTGGAGGGCTGTCGGACTTGCCCAGCTGGTAATATGGCCCTAACCCAACGTACTGGGAGAACTGAGTGAGTTGAGCAGAATTGATTAGAAATAAAAACGGTCGATGTTTTGAGCAGAAGCTCATTATGTTCAATAATCTGTTTTCTCTTCTGATTCTCTTGAAGGGCAGTGACCTTCTGTTTTACTTTCTGCGGATATTGTCTTCCAGTATTTCCTGTTTCGATTTGATTTCTAGCATCTTTATCATTTTTCTCTGTTTTCATGCTATTGTGAAGTGGAGTGACATTGGAGTTGTTAGATTCTCTGTGTATTATTGGTATCAGTGACCTCATGGAAGAGGAAGAAGGCACCCTTTATGCTTTCTTGATTACAATTGAAGACCAAATTTCTCTAAGTAGAGAGTTCCCAATTCTGCAATGAAATGAGATTAAAAAGTCGCTTCTAATTCAGAGCAGTTATTTATCCAATTGCCTACATAGACAATTGGTATATGAAGCAAATCATTTGAGGGGCTGTAGCACGAGCTACAGCTAAGAAACACACAGCCACCACATTGGATGTCGTTAATGACTGTTTAATTCAAATCTAGCCCTTTAAGGGCAACGTGAGCTTGGTCACCGCATGCGTGATGACATCATAACTGCTGCCCTTGGCGCGCACTGGGCCGGAAACACGAGGCAGGGGGCCTCGTGGCATTACAAGCAGGGCTGATTTGCCATGAGAGAATGCACCGCCACACAACCCACCCACCCCCCCAGAACCGGCTATGTGTCCTGCCACTTGGACGGGCAGCCCCAGCCTTTGGGCATGGCCGTTTGAACTGGCTGTGATAGGTCCAAGTGTGACGCTTTAAGGTGGTCTACCTTGAAAAGTTCACTTTTCCCCCATGTCCAGAGTAAAACTCTTGCCAGACTGCTGGACGACCTTGTACGGGCTTTCGTATGGATGCTGCAATGGTGCTGTATGCAGTCTGTACTGAACAAACATGAATTCCGCCGCATCCAGTACCTTGGGAAGATGGGTCGAATGAGCGCCGAGGTGTGTGGGTGGCGGGGAGTCCAACAAGGAGTGTTTGCTATGGAGGTCCGCCAAAAGGTTTGTGTGCTCGGATGTGGCACTGGGATCCGGACAGAAAAACTCCCTGGGCAATGAGAGAGGCACACCGTACACCAACTCTGCAGAAGAGATCTGTAGGTCCTCCTTGGATGCTATTCTGATGCTGAGGAGGACCCAGGGCAGTTTGTCTGCCCAACCGGGGCCTGTGAGGCGAGCCATGAGGCCGATTTCAGGTGGTGATGGAATCTCTGCACAAGACCTTTTGCCTGTGGGTGGTAGACTGTGGTGTGGTGGAGTTTAACACCCAGAAGGCTCGCCAGTTGCGACCAGAGTGCGGAGGTGAACTAGCGCCTCTGTTGCTCGTGATATGAGCCGGGACGCTGAACCTGGCTATCCAGTGGCTGACTAAAGTCCTGGCACACATCTCTGCAGAGGCCTCTCTGATGGGAATGGCTTCCGGCCATCTTGTGGTCCGGTCAATCACTGTGAGCAGGTAGTGTGCCTTCTTGGACACCGGCAGGGGGCCTACGATGTTGACATGGATGTGGTGGAACCTCCACACTGCCGGGTCGAACTGCTGGATTGGGGCCTGTGTATGCCGGTGGACCTTGGAGGCTTGGCACATGATGCAGCTCCTTGCCTTCTCGGCCACCTTTTTAAGCCCATGCCATACAAATCGCTCTGCCACCACACGCACTGATGTCTTCACTGAGGGATGGGCAAGGTCTTGGACCAATCTGAAGGCTCTCGACCTCCACAGCGGTGGGACTACTGGGTGCAGTGAGCCAGTGGAAACGTCACAGAACAGTGTGTCCAGGCTGTTGGGCAACCAAATGTCCTGGAGGTCCAGGCCGGAAATGGCGGTCCGGAGGGCCTGTGTCTCTGCGTCCTCCTTCTGCGCTTGTGCCAGCTGGGTGTAGTCGAGGCCAGGAGCAAGGGTGTTGATTGTCGGTCAGGAGAGATGGCATTGCTGGCGAGCCGACCACGGATCCTTAGCCAATTGCGAGTGCATGTGTGAGGGGTTTGTGGTCCGTGAACACCATGAATGGCCTGCCCTTCAGAAAATACCAGAAGTGCTGGATGGCCAGGTACAGCACCAGGAGCTCCCGGTCGAAAGCGCTGTACTTGAGCTCCGGTGGATGAAATTGTTTGCTAAAAAGGGCCAGCGGGCGCCACTGTCCATTAAACCACTGTTCAAGTACATCCCCTATGGCCGTGGCTGAGGCATCCACCAAGAGTGTAGTGTGAGCCTCTGGGCGCACGTGAACCAATAGGGTGGCGTTGCTGTAAAAGCGCTCTCTGCCTCTTTTGACCTTATCCTTCGCGGCGATCAAAGCAAACAATGGCCGCATGATGCGAATGGCACCTGGGATGAACCGATGATAAAAGTTTACCATCCCTACAAATTCCTGCAGGCCCTTGAGGGTGGTGGATTTGGGGAACTGCCAGATGGCTGCAACCTTTTCTAGTGCTGGGGCAGCCCCCTGGTGTGCCCTAGGAACTGCAGCGTCTGCTTGCTGAACTGGGACTTGGCCATGTTGACAATGAGGCTGAATTCTGCCAGGCGGGCAAACAGGGTGTGGAGGTGGGCATTGTGCTCCTTGTGGTCACAGCTGGTGATAAGGATATCATCAAGGTAAATAAACACAAAGTCCAAGTCCCTACCCACTGTGTCCATGAGGTGCTGAAAAGTCTGGGCCACGTTCTTGAATCTGAAGGGCATGCGCAGGAATTCAAAAATGCCAAAGGGGTTGATGATTGCCATCTTACCAATGTCTGCGGGATGGACTGGAATCTGATGATAGCCCCTCACCAGGTTGATCTTGGAGAAAACTTGGGCGCCGTGGAGATCAGGCGTAAAGTCTTGGATGTGGGGAATCGGGTACCTGTCCGGCGTGGTTGCATCGTTCAGGCGGCGATAATTCCCGCATGTTCTCCAGTCCCCAGAGGATTTGGGGACCATGTGGTCGGGGGATGCCCAAGTGCTGTCCGAGTGGTGGACGATACCCAACTCCTGCAGGCAAGAGAACTCCTCGTTGGCTAGCTGCGGCTTCACAGGCGGAAGTCGTTGGGCCTTGGCGTGAAGCAGGAGGCCTTGGGTGGAGATGCGGTGGTATACCCCATGCTGGGGCAATGTGACGCTGAACTTGGGCTGCAAGATGGCGGGGAATTCCTCAAGTATGCTCGAATACTCGTCCCTAGGAGCGGCGATGGAGGCGATTTCAGGCTTGCGGGTGTCTATGGCGTCTAGGCGAACCGAGTGGAACGTCCAAGTGTTGACCAGCCTTTTGCCTTTCATGTCGACTAGCAGCCATGTGCCCTCAGGAAGTCGGCCCCCAACAACGCAATACCCACTGAGGCTAGCACAAACTTCCAGTAGAATTTTTCTTTTCCAATATGGATCTGCGCCCTGCAAGTGACGAAGATTTTGATGGCAGAACCGTTGGCTGCCCACAAGGTGGGACCACGAGATCAGTTCCTTGTCTTGAGGGCAGTGGGAAGTAAGGTGCTCAGCTCCGCTCCAGTGTCCACCAGGAAACGCCGGCTGGTGGACTTATCAGTTACGTGAAAGAGGCTGTTTGCGTGGCCAGCAGTCGCAGCTATCAAAGGTGGCTGGCTGGATCGTTTCCCTGGTAGGTACACAGTTGCCTGCACTTACGAGCTTGTGTCCCCCAGCGCTGATGGTAAAAGCACCAGGTTGGATGGTGCCCCTCTGACGTGCTTTGGGGGGGGGGTGCTGTGGCCACCTGGTTCCTGGATGAGTGACCTGAATGAGGTGTGCCAGAGGGTGTCCACTCGGGCTGCGACTCAGCGAGGGTCCATGAAGTCCTCATCCGCCAGAAGGAGCTGAATGTTCTCAGACATCTGGTCCAGGAAGATCTGATGGAACAAGAAGCAGGGCTTGTGATCCGCCATCAGTATCAGCATCTCATCCATGGGGCTGATGGTGTGCAGTCTCCTAGCCCATCCAGATGTAAGAGTCTGGAGGCTTGCTGTTGAGGGAAGAGACTGAAAGTGCCCAGGAGAAGGTTCTTGAGTGCAAGATATTTACCCTCGGCTGGTGGGTTGTAGATGAGATCGTCCACACTAGCTGCCATTTCCTCGTCCAGAATGCTCACGACGTGGTAAAACATCATGGTGTCTGCGGAGATGTTCCTGAGGCGAAACTGCGCCTCCACCTGCCCGAACCATGTACGCAGGCGATGAGCCCAGAAGGGGGGCAATTTGATGGCCATGGCGTTGATCTCAGCGGGATCCATGTTTCAAGCCCAGAAAGACGTCTGGGCTGGTCAGGGTTACCAATGTAGCACGAGCTACAGCTGAGAAACACACAGCCACCACCTTGGATGTCGTTAACGACTGTTTAATTCAAATCTAGCACGCGCCTTTAAGGGCAGCATGAGCTCTGTCACTGTGTGCGTGATGACATCATAACTGCTGCCCTGGGCACACACTGGGCTAGAAACATGAGGCAGGGGGATCCCCCGACGGCACCATCTTCTCATGGCCACGGTGGTGTTACAAGCATGGCTTGTTCGCCACGAGAGAGTGCGCCGTCACAGGGCATTATATTCTAAATGTAGAAAATGGCAGAGAATTGTTGATTTTTTGCACTGTTAAAATAAAGATGTAAATCCCAAACTAGCACTTCAACTAACCAAGGCCTTGGTGATACTTGAATTGATTTTGGCAGGAGGCCCAATTTTGGAGGTCAAGCCTCATTTAAATAATGCAAGTTGGTTTTCTGCATTATTGACACTTTTTCATGGGTGAATGCAGTCTGACAGGGTGACAAATGTAACTGGTTGGACACCACCACTTAATGTCAAGCATTAGTTCTTGAAAGGATTTAGTTATGGTTGGTGGGCAATGTGTAACTCCAGTCGAACGCATCCTTTTGAGTTAAAGAAGGCGATCATTCAGCACGTTAACAAGTTGGGTATCAGAATCAGCATTTATTGTCATGAACAAGTCACAAAATTTGTTGTTTTGTGGCAGAATCTCAGTGCAAAGATTCATAGAAACCATCTTATAAAAATATTGCACAAAAAGTCAAAGTGAGGCAGTGTCTTTGGTTCATTGATTATTCGGGAATCTGATGGCAGCGGGAAAGAAGCTGTGCTTGTGCCGCTGAGTGCTCATCTTTAGGATCCTGTACCATTTTTCTGAAAGTAGCAGAGTGAAGAAGGAGTGGCCTGGGTGCTGAGGGTCCTTGAGAATAAGCTGCATTCTTAAGATCCCACCTCTTGTACTTGCCCTCAGTGGAGTGAAGTCTGGTGACTGTGGTGTCGCAGGCCAAGTGAACAACCCTCTGGAGTTTTTTTTTCTTGTTCTGAGCATTGGCACCTCTGCACCAGGTAGTATCAAGGGAAGAGGCTGGGCAGTTTAATTGCATTTTCCTCATGCCTAGGAAACCAAGTATCAGCAGCTCTGGTCATTAATTTTTCTGACCTCTTCACATCCATCTCACATGGCACATCTGGGTGAGGTTTGGAAGATTTATTGGGCTGCAAAGCCCAAAGCCCTGCAGAAGAGCTGTGACAATTTTTTTTCCTCACCGGGCACAGTGTCAGTGGCCATCTGATATGGAGACTGCAAGCTCCGTAGTTCTGTGGCAGTGAACCAGAGGGAGAGGAGGAGGCATTTCAGACTTAGTATCGATACCCGCGGGTTGCCAGAGCCTTAAATGAGAGATATTTAGCATCAATATCAAAAGTTTACTCTGTTTGGTGGAGACCTTCAATCTTGTCACAAACTAGTTGGCCAACACTGCAGCAACCTGCCGGTTAATAATCAAGTCCACTAGTAGGAGACTCTAATTAGATTATGCGGAATTCCACCTCCATTTTCTACAGTCCAATTATCTCAAGTGCAGAGTCTGAATGTGAACTGAGGTAGAAATAGAAACTGTCGCGATTTGACATAACAAAATTTTTCCTTGTTGTTATGTAGAAAATATTGCAATCAAATTTGTGCCTCAGAAGCTCCCAAAATGAACCATGCAGATAACAGATTCAGTTTTTAATAATATTAGTTGAGGAATAAGTATTATTCAGATGACTAGGGATAACCTCCAACGCCACCCCCCCAACCCAACCCCTCGGTTATTCATAAAGAGTCACAGGGTATTTTCTGTCCACAAAAGATTTTTGGAGCCTCTGTTTAACACAGCGATTCTCAACCTTTTTTTTTTAACTCACATACCACTTTCAGTAATCCTTACGCCATCGGTGCTCTGTGATTAGTAAGGGATTGCTTAAGGTGGGATGTGGGTGGGAAGGGAAGGTTGAGAACCACTTATTACTGAAATACTTTGCTTGGGAAAAATTGTCGTTGGCCCATTTCCTTTGGAGTTACAAAACCATGCACGTAACGAGTCAATGAGGTATGATTAAAAACAATGTTTTTCAAACATTTTCTTTCCACCCATGTACCACCTTAAGCAATCCCTTACTAACCACAGAGCATGTGTGTTGGTCTTTTGAATTATGTTCATATTTTAAATCTTATTCCTATATTTTAAATGTTTTGCATATTGTATAATTGATTTGTTCGATTGTTTATATATTAAACAACAATAAAATTATTTTATGAAGAAAAAAGGAAATTTAGACATGCAGCGCAGTAACAGGTCCCCACAGCCCATGAACCTGTACCACTCAATTACACCAATAAACCTAAGAGGGGAGGAAACCAGAGCATTGGAAGAAAACCCATGGAGGTCATGGGGAGAATGTACAAACTCCTTACAGAGAGCGCCGGATTCGAACCCAGATCACAGGCACCGTAATGATGCAATCAATCAGAATTTTCAAAGGTTCCTTTCATTATTATGTAATAATACATTAAAAATGTCATGTACCTGATATTTTTCAACTTTTTCTTGCCATAAGGCTGATAAAGAGTCGTCATGAGCATTGCCTGGTGGCTCTAACAATAAGAGAAGTAGAAGAGAGTCTCTTCAGAGTCATCGAGGCTCCATTGATTCACCTCCAGCGCTCCCGCAGCTTCTGCAGCCGCACAGATTCCTGTTCAATTCATCGGCAACCCAAACTCCAGGTGCAAACCTCTGAGGCAGTCAGGTAGCCTTCAGTGCCCGAGTTACTTCGGCATTGCATTCGACATAGACATAGTGGCTCATAGGGCCTGTTCTAAATTTTAAGTTTACAGGTAACAGGGCCTTCCGGCCTATGAGCTCGTGCCATCCAAATACCCCATTTAACCTTCAACCACCCCCCCGCCCAACATTTTGAAGAGTGGGAGAAAACTCATGCAGACAGAGGGAGAACATACAAACTCCTTACAGACTGCACCAGGTTCAAACCCAAGGTTGCTGGCATTGTAATAGTGTTGCACTAACTGCAGTCTAAATGATGCTGTTAAATAGAAGAAGCCATTTGTAAATCCTTAAGATTCTGTTTTTGAAGAGCTTCTGTCCATTGCTTGCAGACTGACCTCGCTGGGCTTCCTGTGCTAAAACCAGCTTTGGCTGCCACAGATGATCTGCCTGCTGCTTCTCGAGCTTCCAAGAGCTCAGTTTGTTGCAGGTGGAGGTCAAGCTGCAAGTTTTGTTTGCTTTCCTTTGCTTTGAGTTCAAGTGTTACCAGTTGGTTTTAATGTTGCCTTGAATAACATTGAACAATAGGCAGAGAAAACAGATAGCTGGGCACAGACTTGTTGAGGCTCGCAGAGTGTGTCAAGTTTGCAGTCTAATAAAACTCCCAATTTATCCTGGCCCAAGGTGAGGAACATATTCAAAAGTTGCAGCTTGTGGTTTTCAGGCTGTATTGCCCATGGCGATCTGACCACAAGATCAAACTCCTGTCTGAAAACATTTCATGGTGTTTCCCTGCTTGTAATTTGTCACATTTATAGCTCATCACCATTTTGTACAATAACTGTATCCTTTCTAAATTAATTGCCCATGCTGCATGCATGAAGGTCATGCAAACTTACTGATAAGTTGGTCCAAGATGGGTGGTCACAACTGCACTGTGACAAACTAACCTCTTCGAAGCAGGAATCTGAAAATATAATTCCAGTTTTGTACTCCATTAACTATATTAATCAACTGAACCTGCTGACCAGTTAGGAGAGCTCGATTTCATAGCTGCGTAGTGCTCTCTTATTTGAGCCTTTAATCCATAAGGGCTTGATATTTCCCTTTGATACTCAGCTCTGCACTGTTTCTCTCTGTATTTTACCCAGAGTGACTTCATTGATGGCTCAGGGGTCGATGCTTGACATAAAATTCTATGTCTCAATGTTTGGAGTCCTGCAGCACCTTCTTTCCACAGATCCAGGATCAGATGAAGGTAAAGGATGTGTATGTACATTAAAGGACTTGAGGAAGGAGTTCATGCTATTTGGAATACACAAAGAATGGCAGAACAACAGTCATGTTTCTCTGACTTGAAAGCATTTTCCAACTTGACGGACGTCATCCTATCCCAAAAGTTATATATGTGATCCCTGTTGAAATAACATTGAGTTAAATTTTTAGAAGAAAGCTCTAGAAACAGGTGGGACACATCTGGAGCAAGATTTTGGCAGTCACTCAAATTTCTTCGTCAATTTTCATGCAAGTTGTAGTTCTCTGCACCCACCATTTGAGCAGGACTGATGAATATAAGTACTAGACAGTGTGAAAATTACAGAAATGCTGGAGGAACTCAGCAGGTCTCGCAGCATCCATAGGAGGTAAAGATATATTACCAATGTTTCGGGCCTGAACCCTTGCTTACAGCCACCTTGCTGTGAGCCATGGTGTGCTAATCTCACCCGTACGCCTTCATTTATCATTAACCGCAGCCAAATAAAATACCTCTCACCCTTGAACCTTTGATTCCCACCAATTCTTTTAGTATTTAAAATTGGAGCAAATACTGTAAACTAAGGAAATCGTCATGTGCTTTTAGTTTCACAATTTACATCAAAGAGTCCTTAAATCCCATGAAAAGTTAAACAGGCCAGATTTCAGATTTATTGTCAGAGTACATACTTGACATCGCATACAACCCTGAGATTCCTTTTTCCTGCGGGCGAGGCAGAATAGGTAGTGCAAAAATTAACTGCACAGAGCATAAACATGTAAGCAATCAAAAGAACTATAAACAGATAATGAATGCAAACAAACTGTGCAATACAGGGAGAGCAAAGAAAATTAATAAAGTGTACAAGTCAGAGTCCTTAAATGAGTCTCTGATTGAGTTTGTTGTTGAGGAGTCTGATGGTGGAGGGGCAGCAGCTGTTCCTGTACCTGGTGGTGTGGCACCTAGACCTCTTTCCTGATGGCAGCAGCGAGAACACAGAGTGTGCTGGGTGGTAAGGGTCTTTGATGATTGCTGCTGCCCTCCATCGGCAATGTTCCCTGTAGATGTACTCAATAGTGGGGAGAATTTTGCCTGTAATGTCCTGGGCTGTGTCCACCACCTTTTGAATGCTTTATGCTCAGGGATGTTGGTGTACCCATACCAGACCAGCACATTTTCCACCACACATTTGCCAGGGTGTTTGATGTCATGCCAAACCTCTGCAAACTCCTAAGTAAGTAGAGGCACTGTTGTGCTTTCTTCACGATGCCATTGGTGTGTTGGGTCCACAAATAGCCTCTGAGATAATGACTCCCATGAACCTAAATGTACTCACCCTCTCTGATCCCCCCAATGATCGCTGGATTGTACATCTCTGGTCTTCCTCTCCTAAAGTCAACAATCAGCTCCTTAGCTTTGGAGACATTGTGTGGAAGGTTGTTGTTGGTGCACCATTCAGCCAAGTACTCAATCCCCATCCTGTATTCTGACTCATCCCCTTCCTTTATACAACCCACTACCCTGGTATCATTGATAAACTTGTAGATGATGTTATTGTCATACCAAACTACACAGTCGTAGGCATAAAGTGAGTGGAGCAGGGGGGCTAAGAACACAGCCCTGTGGTGCTCCATCACTGATGGAGATTGTGGAGGAGATGGTTTTCCCAATCCTCTCTGATTGTGGACTGGAAGTGAGGAAATCTATGATCGAATTACACAGTGAGGTGTTAACTCCCAAGTCTTGGAGATTGCTGATCAGTTTTGAGGGGATGATGGTGTTAAATGCCAAATGGTATATGTATCTTTGCTGTCCAGGTGTCCCAGGGCTTCGTGAAGGGCCATTCAATCTAAAACAACAAACATTTTGAGTTTCTCCAGAAATTTTGCGTATTTAAACATTTATTTAAGATGGCGTAAATCCTATTCAATTCTGAGGACTATTCTTTACCTGACCTCAATGTGTGTACTTCATGGACAGAATCATGTTGATCTAAAATGAGAAAATTTGCAATGCAAAGGTGACCATTTTTGTCAGTCAAGAAAGAGGTTAACTAGTATAATCTCATCATCAAACACCGTGGGCTGACAGCTCTTCAAGTGCACCTTCAGGTACTGTTCAAGTTTAATTTAAACTCCTACAGTCACTATCTTCTCAGGAACCCCATGTATATGAAAATAGTTTCCCTCATCTCCCTCTAATCTTACCAAGTAAGTTAAATCTATGCCCCTTGGTTTTTGACTTCGATTTCTTTGGACAAGCTCTTATGTACTTTGCCTCCTCTGGTCCAAAAAGATCAACCCCTGGCAGTCGAATGTTTACACTGAACTAAAATTGTCCAAGTCCGATATCTCCCTCCGGTAGAACTGGGCTTTTCTTCCAAAGCAATGAACGGAACTGAACATGAAACATTCACGAGTGTTTTGGGGCGGCACGGTTAGCGCAGCGGTTAGTGTAACACCTTTCAGCACTGGCGATCAGGACTGGGGTTCAAATCCCAAGCTGTCTGTGAGGAGTTCGTACATTCTCCCCGTGTCTACGGGGGCTCCGGTTCTAAACGTACCAGGGGGTGTAGGGATGGACTCTTGGGCCAAAATGGCCTGTTACCCTGCTATATGTCTAAATTTAAATTTGTACGCAGGGGAGACAGTGCGCCGCCAATACAAGAATTTTTTTTTCTTGCTGTTATCAGTCAATTGAATGAACCTCCAACTGGTAGAATTATGTTGCTTTTCCTCTTTAACTCTGCACTTCTGTACTTGTTTTACTTGCAGTGCTCTGTTTGAGATGATTAGCTGGACTGCTTGCCAAACAAGCTCTTACTGCACCTTGGTACACGTGGCAATAGACGTGAACTTGAGCACTGAAGCTAGTCACTGAAACGCTGGTAATATATCTTTACCTCCTATGGATGCTGCAAGATCAGCTGCGTTCCTCCAACATTGACAGTGTGCTTTTGCTGAAGCAGTTAGCTAATTATTGTTGGCTGAAAGGTAGAATATAAAAGCAGCAAATATCCTCATTTAAGGAATGTGTAAATATATCTTTCCTCCTATCAAGTTCATTATCATCTGATTGCACAAATACAATGAGACCAAACCACATTTTTCTGGACCACGATGCACACAGACACATTTCTGTGGCTGAATACTCCCTTTTGATTGTTCATAAATTTGGTCATTCTCATTTATTATGTATTCCATTGCATTGTACCATTGGAAATACAGTAACTTTCACTTTCCTAGATTGAATTCTATTTACCACATTGACATTCAACTAGCTGAACTAAAATTGTCCAAGTCCGGCACCTCACTCCAGTACAACTGAGTTTTTCCTCTCAATCCAAGGCTGTTCTGAAACACCTTTGTATCACTGCCACACTTTCTTTTTCACCCAATATTTGAGTGTCCATCAATGACATGTTTTGAAAAGCAGATGGCAGTGTATGGAACTTTGGTACAGCTACACTTGAACAGTCTTTGAATGACAGACACACAAAAAAAACACCTATCAATTGTTTCCTTTGCATTCTGCAAATGAACTTATTTTGGGCCCAATTTCAACTTTTTAAAAAATTCCTTTGTTAACTTACCCTTATTAACTGGCAGGTCAAACCCTCCGAAATGATCCCAGTAATTTGTGCACTTCTGAATTCATTTGGCTTGTACTTACTCAAGTTTGACCCTTTTGTATTACCAGTAGTAAACTGTAAACACCTTTTGGCATCACTGCTCAAGTCTGTAAAGATTACATTAACAATGCTGATATGATTTCCTATTGCAATATATTTTTGTGATTCAACCACCCCATGACAATTTATCTTTTAATTATAATATATATTCATTCCACATGTCCTATTCAAGCATATCGTGTTATTCTTTTGAGCACCACTGTGAAGTATTTGTTAAGAATCTTTCCCACATCCTGCACTTGCATGTACAGTGGTTACAGAGAATGAGGAATGCAATGAGGATAAAAAAAAAAAATGAATGGGTCAATGATGTTGTGAATGGGGGCGAATCCAGAATTGCAAGAGCAAAAATTGCGATAAATTGCATTTAAAAATACTTAAATGACTCCCCCACCTACTCATGGTCAGTGGTTACGGGATATCGGGTCCTATTTGAAAGGGGTAAAGATTTGTCATTCAGTTAATAATTCAGATATAAGATTCCAGATGTGATAGGGGGTCATTTATGACTCAACTGTCTTACTTTAAAATTTCACTTCAATGAAATTAAATGATCTAACTCGTATCTTTTCCACATTCGTGAATATTTTTTTTCTGCATTTAAAAAAAAATAATCATATATAACATCTGGCAACACCGGTTTTGGTTTTTTCTTTTATTATTTTCTGTTTTATTCTTTTTTGTTAGAGTTTTTTTTTAAATATATTATTTGGAATATGAATTATGGATATGATTTACAATTTATGTATGTTTTTGATATATTGAATATTCATTACATTTGTGTAACTATCCATATATTGTTGAATTGTATTTTTTTGTATATTCTTCATTAAAATCAGTATAAATATTTTAAAAAGAAAAATACAAATGAGTGCAAAAGGAAAAGAAAGTGAGGTAGTCCCTGTGGTTCATTGTCCCTTCAACTGTCAGATTTCTGAAAGGTCAAAGCTATTTTTGTGCTGTTGGGTGTTCATCTTCAGGCTCCTGTACCTCCTTCCTGATGGTAGCAGTGTGAAGAGGGCATGGCCTGGGTTTGTGGGGGGGGGGGGGGGTGGAGGTCGGACAGAGGCTGCTTTCTTAAGATACTGCCTCTTATAGATTCCCCCAATATAGAGAAGACTAATGACTATGATGGCATTGGTCGAGTTGACAACTCTCTGTGTCCTGTGAATTTGCACCTCTGTAATAGACAGTGATGCAACCAGTCAGAGTGCTCTCCATGATAAACTTGTGGAAATATGCAAAAGTCTTTGGTGTAATGACTACTTTCCTTTATAGTCACTTGGAGGATCAGAAAATTGTTGTTGACTATGACTCATTCAAACAAATTCATATTAAAGTTGAGTTGAGCTTTCCAATGTTTATTAAACAATATTAAACATTGTTAATGATATTATCTGCTGCCATGTTGTTAAAACATTTGTTAGATGGCCAATAGAAATTGTTGGAACTTCTCCAATTCATCCATTTCACAGAACAAAAGAAATAAATAAACACATTATCTCTCTAAAATGGCCGAGAATCCAGCTGTAACCTTGGCATTTAGATGTTGCTAGGAGACAGCATCACATATCTTAAACAATATCTAGAAAGCCAAATACAAAATTGCTTGAAAATCTGCAATCCATTTTAACCCTTAAAATACCAGCCCCTAATTATTAAGTTTTAAAAAAGTAATAATTACTATTACAAAGAAAAAAAAAATCAAATATAGAACATATTAGTATATTGGTGAAACTTCAAAAGAAAATGCAAGTCAATTATCAAAGCTTTCTCCCTCTTGCAAAAGACAGATTTTGATAATTGGCAAGTTCAGAAAGCCAATTTTAGATTTGATTTGAACTTGACGTACAAGTCCTCTTTCTTTTTTCTTGGATGGTATCAACAATCAACCTGGAATTTTGAGGCCCTGAATTGTCAATGATGATCACGACATTCCCAGGTGTGAAATTGCGACTGATGTTAGACCATTTCTGTCACTCCTGCAATAGAGGAAGATATTCTTTCATGCATTGTTTCCAGAGCAAATCTGATATGCTTGTTGCCAAAATGCTTCTTTAATAAAAACACCCTTTTTGAATCCTTTGTTCAGGGCAATATGATGGCAACTCCTTACTAGTTCTTGTGGTTGTCTGCTCGTGAACTGTCCCAAATAATAAGTTTTGGCTCTTATTTTCAATTCTGGTTCAAAGTTTCTCATGAACGCTGGGAACTGAAGTGGGTCACCATTTTAAACTTGAATCTAATTCTTGGGCAGAGATGAGAGGCACTGTAATTGGATTGACGGTGCAGCCATTTCATCTTGCCTTCTCTTGCTTGACCGTACATTACTTTGTTCACACAGATTCCTGTTATCTGACGGGAGTTGCAAGTATCCTATATCGTAAGATGGCATTTGGCTCACATCTCTGTCCACTGGGATCATTATTGGGGTTTGAATCTGGCACCACTGTGCCTAAACCTGCTTTGTTCGAGTACGTACACATCTTGTAACCACAACACTGGCTCCTCTTTGGTATTGAATATTTTCTTTTTCTGATGTCCTACCTCAAAACGTGACTCCAAAAAGTTAGGTGCTTTAGATAATTTACTTCAAACACCAGTTATCTTTGAGCCTTCTAGTACTTTTGCCCTGGCCCGATTAACAATGTACCCAGTTGCAGTTGATCCTTTTGCTTTTTAGCTGCTCCTCCTCCCGCTCCACCTCCCTCCTTAGCTACTTCTTCTGCAGCTCCTGATTCTGTCTTCTTGCTCCTCTGAGGCCAATTTGTTTTGAAGCATTTATTTTTCCACTTCAAGATCTTCGCATCAGCTTGAACCTTGAAATGTGTTGATGCAGTACTTGAAGCTTTGTTCTAGAACACCCCTTGCTTCTCCTGTTTCCTGCATTTGATGCACTATCTTCTGGTCATAAGTTGTCCTGTATGTCAGACGATGCCTTTACATCTGACTTTTCCCATCTTACACACCACCATCTTGTGACACATCTTCACCATTTTCATCTGGCTGATCTTAGATTCTATTGATATTTTTTGCTGTAATTCTTTGGGATTTGTACTCCTAGCAGCCATTACCATCTCTCTTTCTAGTGCCTCTCTGTCTTGCTTGAAGAGTAGTTTTGGTTCCACTTAAATCTAAGCCTCATAATTGTAATTCTTCTTTAAGTTCCTTGACCTTCATCTCCTTGATACCTGGCTCCTCTGTGGCTGTTCCAGTGGCAGCTGCCATATGTTTATCCATTCAGCTGACTGTCGCACTCAGATATCAAACTTGCACAACAATAGCTCCAAAGCAGTCTTCAAAGGACAAGCAGCAGTTTCTCCAAACTGTGTTCTAACTTGCAATCCTTATGTAAGGCTTACCACTTCTTCAATAGCCTTGATGATGCTTTTGACGACCGTGACTCCTTCAGTTTGAAATGCTCTAAACAGAGCCCAATCGATCCAGTCCCAGTTCCAAATCCAATTTCCAACTTCCTATGACTTAATTCCATTTCTATTCACTTAAAATATCATGACTACGTTCTGTTATAGTTGCTTAGAGGAATCAGAAAAGTTGTTGTTGTCTATGACTTGTTCAAGCGAATTCATACTAAAGTTGAGTTGAGCTTTCCAATGTTTATTAGATGATTTTAAACATTGTTAGTGTTATTATTAGTTGCTCTACATTGTTACAAGATGTTAAAACATTGCTAGGTGGTCAATAGAAATTGTCAGAACTTCTCTGCTTCATCCATTTTGCAGAACAAAATAAATAAACTAACACATTATCTCTCTAAAATGGCTGAGAATCCAGCTGTAACCTTGGAATTTAGATGTTGGTAGGAGACAGCATCAAAATATGTTAAACAACATCCAGAAAGCCATATATCAAATTGTTTGCAAATATGCAATCCATTTTAACCCTTGGTGTCAAAACAAATATCCTCAAATTCATCATGAAGTATAACTGCTGGCAAGCCTTCTTCCTGATTGCATTGATATAGAGGCCCCAGAACAGATCTTCAGAGATGTTGACACCCAGGAATTTGAAATTCTTAACCCTTTCCACTGCTGACCCTTTGATGAGGGTTGGTTCATGTTTTCCTGATTTTTTTCCCCCCTCCTGAGCCCACAATCAGCTCCTTAGATGTACTACCATTGAGTGCAGGGTTGTTGTTGTGACACCACTTAACTAGTCATCCTTAAGGTAGTCTGCTATTGGGAAAAATAACACTGGACAACAATTATTTTCCTAAAGGCTTGCTTCTCAAAAGAAAGGGGGATTATGACAGACAACCTCAAGCAGAACACAAAGATAAATTTCAGATTTGTTGTGTCATGTAGAAAGTGGGAGAAACATTAAATTAACTTTTTTTGTATTTGTCACGTTTAATCACATAATGAAGCTGGGGCAATCTCTCAGGTTGACTGCATATGTAGCACAACAAATGTGAGGAGCCCAGGATTTGCTTTGGTCACCAATTTTACAAGTTAGTAGAGCTCATAGGCTTTCTTAATAAATGCAGTCATGTTGTGCATTTGAGCCTCAAGCATATAATTGCAACAAATATAACAGAATGTATTGCTGCTGCTGTGACATTGATGAGACATTTTTCCACATTGAATCTTCCTGAAGACAATAAATGCTATTGTTAAGTACACTCACTATGCTATTGCCTGAAAAACATGTGCATCAACATGCACTTAATCCATATCAATGTTATGCACAACATCTGTCGATGTGAGCTGCTTTTATAGCCTGTCTGCATCTATCCTGACTATGCATGCCCAGGCTAAAAACAACATTTGCATAGCCCCTGCACTGAGTGTATACCCAGACATGCTTAGAGAGACCAGAACAGCTTCCTTTGTGGGCAATATGCTGTAGATTTAAAATATGACAGGAAATCACAAAAATAGGTGATTTTAAAAAATGGTACATTATAGCAACATTTTAAGTTGTTTTTTTGTGATCCGCAGCCAGAAATCCATAACATACACCCAAAATGTTCATTGTCCAGTGTAATCAAAGGTCTGGATGAGCTTGGCAGTAAGGGATGATGGTCTTTGACTTGAGGAAATGGGAGCAGTGGGGACAACTCTGTGTTGAGTAGAATTTTGCGTCAGGGTGAGTGGATTTTCAAAACCCTTTCTGGAATCTGAGCTTTAGTTGGAATTCTTAAGAGATTCAAAATCTTTTAGTTTTCAGTCATGTGAAATGAGCAGAGGATGGATGACCAAAGGTAATTGAAATGTTGGTCCAAACCTGCTGAAGTGATGGGGAGAATGTAGCACAAAATCACAATGAAATAATGGCTGGTGGATTTCATAAACCAATTGGGCAAAACATTGTGGGCTGTATCCACTCAGCTTTTACTTTTTGTATAGATGGGATAATGTAGCACGGGCAAAAAATAAAAAAAAGTGCAATGAAATAATAGGCTTTTCAAATCACTCAATATCATTTGGGTACATCTTTTGCAGAATTGATTGTATAAAATGTAAGCACATTTCATAATTTAGTAATTTTCTGTTGGATCTGGACCCTGTTGCCAGCACTTACTAATCATTCCAAATTGCCTAGCAAGCTATTAGTTCAAAATTTAAATTTATTGTCAGAGTACAAGATACACAACCCTGAAATTCTTTTGTGCTGCGGGCCTTGCATAATTTCTACTTATTGATAACCGTCAACTGTACTCAAGAAGAAAGATACATGTACAAAAGAGAGAAATAGAAAGAAGGAAATGTAAACAAATTGTGTGACACAGAACCAAGAAATATTCAGTAATAAACATGCAAACTAAGACCCTGCAAAGGAGTCTCTGACTGATGGTCGAGGGGTAGCCACTGTTCCTCAACCTGGAGGAATTTTGTGGCATCTACACCTACTTCCTGATGGCCGCAGAGCATGTCCAGGGTGGTGTGGATCCTTGATGATTACTGAGATTCTTTTTTTGCCCTGCCAGCAAGGCCGAATTTCTACTTCTCAGTAACTGTACTCAAGGAGAAAGATATGTGTGCAAAAGGTAGAAATGTAAACTCCGACAGCAGCCTGAAGACGAACACCCACTGGTACAGAAACAGCTTGTTCCCCTCTGCCATCTGATTTCTGAATGGACAATGATCCATAGACACTAATTCACTTTCTCTTCTTTTGCACGATTTTTTTTTTAAGTCATTTATAGCAATTTTTCCCACAAAACAAAATTCAGGACATGTTCATGATGATAAATTCTAATTCTGTAGTGTTCAGAAGATGGTTAATGTTCAATAATGCCTCCTGTGACTCTGCAGTCAAATCCAGGGCAACTCAGATATAGGTGGAGGACATCAATGAGCTATGTAGGGTTTTATGACAATCGGCTGGTTTCATACTCATCATAGTTGATGGCATTTCTCGTACATTGAAGTTCCTTCCAATTTAATTAACTGATTGAATTCCACAGCAGCTGTGCTGGACTTTGATCTCTGCTTTCTGGATCATTAGCCCGGGTGTCTGGATTACCAGTCCTATTGCAACCACTTTATTATTATCCCTCACTGTTGTAATATTGTCCAGGATTTATCTCTGGCCACACTTCAATACTGAACCAAATCTCTGTGTCCGATTTCATTTTCGGAATTGCAAACATTTGGAAATGCTGGTGCAGTCTCGTGAGCCTTGATTTTTCATGGTTGAACAGAATACTGATCGCTACTAAAATGCAGTAGCCATCATGATAGAGTTGAATTAATTTTTGATTTAATGGGCTGCTTAGGATGGAGGTAGTGTTCAGCCCGCCATAAATGTCGCGATAGGGTTTTACTAAATAATTACAGGGCCAAGTGTTGAAGGTGTTAGTGTTCAAACGCTAATAATGAAATGAGTTTGTGCAGCTGAAGAGGCCATGGGAATGATGGAGGAAAATCCACGAACACTCTGAAGGGGCTCTCATTTGTGCCTCCTTCTCCTAATGTCAGGGATGCCAGGCAATGCTCATGGCGACTATGTTTTCCTTATGGAGGATGTAAGATGAAGTACATCTATATGGCGTTTTAATGTTTTTGTCACATGACAATGATGGGAACCTCCGATCATATAGACTGGAGTACCTTGTCAATTGAACACAAAGCTCAGTTTGCTTTTGGTTTACTGAGACTGCAACATGTCTTGCTCTCTTTAATCTCACAGAAATCCTGCAGAAGGCTTGAGGTGGCTCAGCCACTGCCTCAGGATTCCAATGATCTCTACTTGTGGTAGCATGGCAGAGATGCCCACATGTCTGCATGCCAGAGCCGAAGTCAGCAAGGCTAGCTCTGGCTGCTCTGTAATCATTCTTTGCTTTTCTGTGTACTGAGCGGCAGCAGATGGCTGTAAATTCATGCATCGTGACTTCTGCCAGGACACTGAGCTTTGAGCAACAGGATCCATTGTGTATGTTCAGGACCATCTGGACATCCAGGAAGTTGAATCCTTTCCAGACATGGTACATATGGCTCCTGTAAAGCACAGTGCTTGTAGGCAGGCTGACACTTTGTGTCATTGGGGATGCCCACAACCCCGATGAAGCTGTTCTTCCATTTCTGTTGCTGTCTTGCAGGGGGGAATGAGATGAGTGCAGCTCTCCTGGAATAAAGAGCATCTCTGACCTTTCCAAATTAACAGTTCACACCAAGCTGAGCTATGCGGTTTATAACTTCGAACTTCCCCAGAAAGGAATTGTTAAAGGGAGGTTCACAGCCAGCATATTCTTCATGGCCACTGGTAACAGTATCCACACCTCTGCAGTTGCAATTGTGGGTTATCACTGAACTACATTTCAAGGAGTTAGAAATAGAAGGAGGCCAAATGTTCAATTGGACTGATCCATCATTCAATAAGATTGTGGCTAATCTTAAATAACTGATGATAACGATCGGGACCGGGGTTCAAATCCCGCGCTGCTTGTAAGGAGATTGTACATTCTCCCCATGTTTGCATGGGTTTTCCCCTGGGGTTTAGGTAATTGGGTGTAAATTGGGCAACACAGGCCTGTGAGCTGAAATGGCCTGTTACCGTGCTGTATGTCTAAATTTAAAAAAATAAATAACCATTTCTCTTATTCCCCTCAGTGAGGGTCAGCTTGCTGAATTTCCAATAGCTCGCACATTACTCTGCACTTAAGGACAAGTTGCATAGTTGTTGCCAAATGACTCTTGGTGGATATGATTGTCGGCTGATGTCCTTTAAGTCCTTCTCTCCCATTTGCTCTATTCTTTGTCCTTTCTATGCACTTACCCCATTCTCTCTGTCTGTCTGTCTCTCTCTTTCTCTCTGTGAGAGAATAGCTAATTATGGACATCACAGATTGAATGGAAGCTCTTTTGAGTTCCTTGTGTACCATTCCTTGGAAAAATCTGGAAATGCCAAACGTTACTGATTACTTCAATGTTGATTTAAACAATGAGCAACATCTCTACAGCTCGGCCTTCAACACCATTATTCCCTTAGTGCTGGTCAAGAAGCTACAAACTCTAGGCCTCTGTAACCCCCCCCCCCGCCCATCCCCGCAACTGACCTCCTCACCGGAAGACCGGTCAGTATGAATTAGAAACAACGTCTCCTCACTGATTATCAACACAGGTGCACCCCAAGGATCCGTGCTTAGCCCACTGCTCTACTGATTATATACCCATGACTCTGTGGCCAGGCTCAATTCCAATGCTATCCACAAGTTTGCAGATGACACCCTAGTTGTTGGCAGAATCACAAATGGCAATGAGGAAGTGTACAGGAGGGAGATGGATCAGCTCGTTGAATGGTGTAACGACAACAACATTGTGCTCAACATAAGTAAAACCAAGGAAATAATTGTGATCTTCAGAAGGAAGTCAAGGGAACATATCCAGACCTCTTTGAGGGCTCAGTAATGGAGAAGGTAAAGAAGTTCAAATTCCTGGGTGTCAACATCTCTGAAGATCTGTCCTGGAGTCTCCGTGTTGATGGAATCACAAAGAAGGCTTGCCTGTGGCTATACTTTGTGAGGTGTCTGAGACCGTTTGGAATGTCATCAAAAACTCTCATAAACTTCTACAGCTGTACCATGAAGCGCATTCTGTTTGGTTGCATCACTGCCTGGTATGGGGGCACCAACTTCAGGACAAGAATAAACTCCAGAGGGTTGGTAACTCAGCCTGTAACATCATGGGCACCAGACTTTATTGAGGACATTTACATGAGGTGATGTCTGAAAAAAGCACCCTCTATCCTCAGCGACCCCCACCACCCAGGCCATGCCATCTTCACTCTGCTCCCATCAGGAGAAAGGTACAGGAGCCTAAAGACAAGCACTCAGTGGCTCAAGGACAGCTTCTTTTCCACTGCCATCAGATTCCTGAATAAATCAATGAACCAAGACACTGCCTCACTATTTTATTTAATATAGTGGAGGAAATATTTAATTCCCTTTAGGTTCCAGGAAGGTTTAGAGTAGCTATGGCAATTGGCAGTTGTGTTGAATGAGTATTTCTGACTGATAATCTAGTCTATCTGCTCTGCATGTTTTTATTTGGCACAATCTTGCATGTTGAATCACACATCCCAAGAGAGATGCTGGGGAAATAAGTTTGTAAAATAGACTCCTCATTACGAGTGAATTAGACTGGTAGCACCTAACTAATTGGCACAAGGCAGCAACATTCTCTACGATCAGGATATTTCCATTGTTATGCCACACCTTCAGTTTGATTTGTCACAAAGTGCAGGATGGCCCAGTCATACAAAGAAAAAGAGCCATTAACAAGTAGCACCAGAGGTCTGGGTTCAATACTGACCTTGGATACTTTCTGCATGGCGTTTGAATGTTCTATGAATAAGTGGGGCTCCTTTGAGTGGTCATGTTTAATCCCACCCCCCATTGCCATGCAGCTTGGTAGATTCATGGCTATTATAAAATTGCTCCCTCGTGTCAAGTCGAGTGGCAGAAGAAGTTTGATGAGGATGCAGGCGATTTTTTTTTTTAATGGAATTTCCCTAGAATTAGTGTGACTTGATGGGCTGGGGACTAGTATCCATGTTGTACAACTCTGGGAATAGAAATTCCAAAATATCAATCTCATGGTTTTTTTCTTACTTTCATATCAATATCGATTGATATGAAATTGCACACAAATGCATTGCCTATATTGTAATCCATGCTGGCACTCATTGTTATTGGGATTAATGTTGGTACCAGATTAAGATGAAGATATTATTAAATACACTTGTGCAAGTCCAAGTTCATTAGGAGTTGCTGTGATGCCTACCATTAGTAGATGTTTGAAGTAATGTAGTTAAAGCTGTCAATAATCTCAAATTTAAATGTAATTTTAGATCCTATTTTTGGTTATTTATCAAAAGGGCGGTCGACTTGAGGTTGATAAAAAAACAGTGCTGGAGGAATTCAACAGGTCAGACAACATCTGTGGATGTTTAGAGTTGAGGCCCTGCATTTGATCAGTGAATCCTGGTGTGAAAGGTTTGATGGGCAGCAGGAGCCAGGTGATAGAGGCTGGGAGGTAATACGTGGAGAGAAAAAAAAAGATGTTGAAGATGGATCTGAATCCGGGTGTCACGGTTGGTGTAACGGTTAGCGCAACGCCTTTACAGTGCCAGTGATTGGTGCCTGGTTCATGTCCTGTGCAGTCTGTAAGGAAGCTGTATGTTCTCCCCGTGCCTGTGAGGGTTTTCTCCAGTTTCCTCCCAACATTGGAAAATGTACCAGGGTGAAGTTTAATTGGGTGTAAATTGGGCGACACAGATTCATGGGCCAAAATGGCCTGTAACTGTGCAATGTGTCTAAATAAAAAAAAAAATTAGAAATGAAAGAAACGTGTTAATTGGGCCCAGATAAGGTGTGAAATGGGAACCAGTGCTATGAGTGTATAACGATGGGACAGTAGCTGGGTAGGAGAATGAGGAGGAGTGTGTTGTGATGGGAACAGAGGGGGGAAGGGGATTTACGAGGAGTGTGTAGAGATGGGGGATATAGTGGGGTGGGGGGATCAGAAGGAGTGCGTCGTGATGGGGACAGTGGGGGGGGGAATCAGGAGGAGTTTGTCGTAATGGGGACAGTAGTTGGAGGGAGACAGGGAACTAGTGGGAACCTCTTCTGGATCCTTCAGTTCTTTGCCGTCATGTTTTTAGACTGGCCATCTCCATTAGCAGTAGGTCAGGCCAATTATCTTTCCCCCCCTATAGATGCTGCCAGACCCACTGTGTTTCTCCAGCAGATTTTGTTCTAGACTACTGCATTTGTAATGTCCTGTACCAAGGCCTCACCAATAACTCTGCAGTTTACAATCTAATTTCCATTATGAGCAAGTTCCTTTTGAATTTAATTTTCCCTATTCTCTGACTTTCAATGTTTAAAAACCAGCATTTTAATGTGAAATATATGACTGTTCAATTAAAACATTTGATAGATTTCCACTGGTTTGTGTTCCACTGGCAATTTGTACTCTGCTAATGGCTTACTGACGGAACTGTTTGCATTATTGAAATACGGTATATTCATTTATGTTCTTTGAAGTTCCATTTCAAAGCATTACTAGGATTGCAATATGCCCTGAAATTTACTGGGCAATTAATTTTGATGGCTTATTTTTAGGATGAAACATTTTTTCCTTTCTTGTAGGTTACCAAACCATCTCTTTGTGGTTTAAGCAGCCATTCTCAACAGGGGCCATACCCAGAGGTCACACGTCATTTCAGTGGAGATGGGGTGGAGTGGGTGTGGGGCCTCAGACAGAATTCATAAAATATTTTTATGTTTTTTAATAGTCTATAGGAGAGGAATACTGAGAAACCCAACTCAACTTGTCTGCTTCACAGGGGATGGGCCCATAAACTTTGAGTAGAGTACCTACCAAAAAGGTGGTTGAGAATGGCTGGTTTACTTGCATAAAACAGATGACATTCATTTCAGTGCATCACATCTCCATGCTTGAGGTTCAATATTGGAGTCTGAAGATGACCCTTTCATTCAGGGATAAAAACAAAATGCTGGCAGATCAGGCAATAGAGAGAGGAAACTCATGTTTTGGGGTTGATTTCTTTTCATCAGTGAACATTGAATTCTCTCCCCATGACATCCTTTGGGGTTGCGATTGTGAAACATTTCAGCAAATTGATTTCTTGTCTTCCTTTCCCATTTTCCACATTTGCCCTTGCCCATTTTATACAGCAGTGTCCTCTGGCCTGCCTTGATACCGGGAGGAGAATTGTTGAAAGAGAGTGAGGGCATTAGGTCGAGAATTAATACCAGATTATAATTTCTGGTTTGATTTTCAAAGAGTGTCAGGCAGCTTTCACAGGTGAAGGAAAAACCGAACCTGGTCATTTGTTAGGAGGGTTGGGGAGGCTTCGAGCACCTTGAGATGTGCTGCATGTTTCACCCTGGGTGATTCCTATTGGGTTGTCTTAATATGTTCACGTTAGAAACTTCATATCAGGTCAAATTTCTTGTGCACGGCTATCTTATTATGAGAGCTGCAGATGACTCATTCAAGCCTGTTAGTTATTGCCAGATATTTTATGAATGTGTTTCAAATGCTCTGATGGGAACCAAAGCAGAGTTGACGGTCCTTCTGCTTTTTTTTGTGTGGAAAGGTCAAAGCTTCTCTGGTTGTGGTACACATTAGTCAAAGTCTCCCTGAAAGCAAGGAAACAGCAAAAGCACAGCAATGTCTGAGCTTTTAAAATGATTGCAGACAGCGAGAGGCAGAATAGTGTTAGATAAAGGGATTAAAATAAATTTTAAAAAGGATTTTGTATGGCAGGTAATAGTTTGGTCATAGCCATGATACAATATACCTTTGTATGTGAATTCTGCACAGAATAGTTCCATGTGATAGAATTATTGCACTCTGCCATCCCAACCCATCCTCCTCCATTGTTGTATAGATTATGGAGGGTTATGTGACCCCCTTCTGTCTGGAATCTGGTGGGACTGCGGAGGAGCATGTGACCTCTCCATCTGGAACCTGATTGAAAGTCACCTCACCTGCCAATCAAGGTTGAGCCTTGCCCATAGGTCAGTGCACCCCTTTAATTGCCTCATCAAAACCTCAGCCAGAATTTCCAGCTGATGGCACTATAAAGCCCATCACATGTGAGCCATCACTCTCTTTCTATTCTGGGATGAACCTAAGCTCCACTCCAGATTGGGAACTGTGGGCAACACTTGAGGATCATTGATTGACGTCTGTAGTCAAAGAGTTGGTAAAATTGTGTGCCTAGTGTCCTTAGTTTAGATAAGATTTGTGCCTGCCATGGATATCAAGGGGTGGCAGGAATCGTATCAAATAAATTGTATTTACTTGATTGTAAAGCCTTCTAACTGTGAGTGGTTGTGAGTGTATTGTTTACTCCGGCAAATGTGTGCATGTGTGTCTTTTATTCCTGTTGCAACTCGCCTACACATAGAAATAAACACTATTGGTCAATTAGCTGTGTTCGGACTAGTTACTGTAATGGATTATAAATATTTGGAGGATTTGGTAAGATTTAGAGTAGGTTACATACATACACACATTTTAAAACAGATCTTATTTGAAAGACTGAAGAATTCATATTTAATAACATTGCAGAAAGAATGGAGAATGGAAGTACATTTCACAAGTAGGTGTTAATTGAACTGACGTCATAAAATGAATGGACTGGAGACACTCTGGCTGTTGGAAGTTGTTTTCAAGGGTTTGTTTACCTAAGGCAACATCTTGATCAAGGAGAAGAACTCCTGTTGTTTGCTGAAGAAGGTGTGGGTTTTGCAAGTGAGTGAGTCACATGAATTTGCTGGAAGTTTCAGATGGAGAGAGAGAGAGAGAGAGAAGCTCTCCCAGCGAGTGAGTGTACAGCTGAATAGTACAAGCCAGGAAGAGCTGGTTGAAACTGATGAAAAGTTCCAAAAGCAGTGGATGGCTGGAAGTGCTATCTATCTGATGTTTCTCTTGGAATAAGAGAAACAGAGGAAGCTCTCTCGTAACCTGAAAGAAAGAGGTTACCATCTGGAGAACCCTGATGGGGCAAGTTTCATCAGTGAGACATTGAGGTGACTAATGGTGGTACCTCAGTTGTGGAAATCCTGGAACAACAAATCTCTCTCTGCAAACCCTACAAGAACCTTCCTGAGCGATAAATATTTACTTTTCGAGCACCAAAGCCTGGTGAACTTTATACATGTTGAATTCTGTGCACAGTATAAGAATTGCCTGCATCCAGAGAACTTGGAAGAGGGAGAAGTGAGATTGAACTGTGAACCAAAGAACTTTTCTTAAATTTACATACATATTACATACACGTTGTAGAGCTCGTCGAAAGAACCAAAGACTTGTTGATCCAAACCAAGGCTTTTATTAGCAAAAGACAGGAGCTCTTCACAGGTGGCCGACCAGTCCGGAATGATCCGACCTGGCTAGGGACACAACCCTTTAAGGCCCAGACAGTAGGCGTGGCTAAGCTCTCAGCCAATCGCTGTAAGCACAGTCATTACATACTCTAGATACTGTAACTATACACATTGGTGATAGGTCTGTACTATCACATTCACCCCTTCTAGGAGAACTGACCCTGGGGTGGAAGGGCTGAAGAGGGAGAAGGGAAGGAAAAAAAATGAGGGAGAGAATGATTGGAAGGGATAGGTTAAGGACTGTAGCGGTCAGGGGGTCTGACCATCCAGTGTGACCGCCATGGTGCCGGGATTGGGGTCTCTGGAGTGGTGTCGCCAGCGGGCTCGTCGAGTGTGACCGCTCCTTCGCTCAATTCCCCAGCTGTGTTATCGGCAGGGTGGCCCGGGTCGTTGGGGTGCTGTTGGTCCTTCTGTTCCGGCATGGGGCCTGGGGAATAAAGAGTTGGGGAAGGTTGGGTTGGGGGGGGTTGCTGGGCCTACCGCGTCCTGAGCTAGGTCCCGCACCAAAACAGTGTCCTCCCGCCCGTCTGGGAACTCAACGTAGGCGTAATGCGGGTTCGCATGGAGTACAGTCACTCGGTCGACCAAGGGGTCATTCTTTGAGGGCTGGACGTGGCATCGCAAAAGGACGGGGCCAGGGACGGTGAGCCATGCCGGTACAGTGGTTCCTGATTCGGATTTCCTCGGGAAAAGGAACATCCTTTCGTGGGGAGTGGCATTTGTTGCGGTACATAGGAGGGAGCGGATGGAGTGTAAGGCACTAGTGAGAACCTCCTGCCAATGAGAGGTGGGGAGACCTTTAGACCAGAGAGCCAGTGTAACCGCTCTCCAGATGGTGGCATTCTCCCTCTCGACCTGGCCGTTACCGCGTGGGTTATAGCTGGTGGTCCTGCTTGAAGCGATACCACACTCCAGAAGGTACTGTTGCAGCTCTGCGCTCATGAATGAGGACCCCCTATCACTGTGGATGGAATTGCGGTACCCGAAAATGGCGAAGATACTGTGAAGGGCCTGTATCACTGAGGTGGCGGTGGTGTCTGGGCAGGGCACAGCGAACGGGAAGCGGGAGTACTCGTCGATGGCCATAAGGATGTAGTTATTACGGTTGGTCAACGGTAGGGGCCCCTTAAAGTCTACGCTAAGACGCTCGAAGGGGCTGGTGGCTTTGATAACATGGGAGTTCCCCGGACAGAAGAAATGAGGCTTGCATTCAGCGGGTCATGGAGCGAATCTCCTCAACTGTGTAGGGTAGGTTGCGCGCCTTCACAAAGTGGGTAAACCTAGTGACCCCTGAATGACAGAGCGCCTCATGGGGTTTCTGTAGTCTGTCCATCTGTACGCTGGTGCATGTCCCCCTGGAGAGCGCGTCAGGTGGGTCGTTGAGCTTACCAGGTACAGGATGTCATAGTTAAAGGTAGAGAGTTCGATTCTCCATCTGGTGATTTTGTCATTTTTTATCTTGCCTCGCTGGGTGTTGCTGAACATGAAGGAGACCGCACGTTGATCAGTCAACAGTGTAAAGCGCCTCCCAGCGAGCTAATGTCTCCAACGACGCACCGCTTCAACTATGGCCTGGGCCTCCTTCTCGACCGAGGAGTGTCTACTCTCTGGACCCTGGAGGGTTCTGGAGAAGAAGGCTACAGGCCGACCGGCCTGGTTCAAAGTGGCTGCCAGGGCGAAGTCGGATGCATCGCTTTCGACTTGAAATGGGACAGACTCATCGATCGTGTGCAGCGTTGCAGCGACGATGTCGGATTTGATTTGATTGAAAGCCGCTCTGGCTTCAGTCGAGAGGGGAAAGGAGGTGGTCTTGATAAGAGGATGCGCCTTGTCGGCGTAGTGTGGAACCCATTGGGCGTAATATGAGAAAAAGCCCAGGCAGCGTTTGAGCGCTTTCTGGGTATGGGGGGTGCAGGGGTAAGTCCATTAGGGGACGCATGCGGTCAGGATCTGGCATCACTACCCCGTTCTCCACCACACAACCTAGAATCGCGAGTCGTGTGGTCTGGAAGACACACTTGTCAAAATTGTAGGTCAGGTTCAGCCGACTGGCAGTTTGAAGAAATTTGTCTAGGTTGGCATCGTGGTCCTGCATGTCGTGGCCGCAAATGGTGACATTGTCCAGATACGGGAAGGTAGCGGTTAGCCCATTCTGGTCCACCATCCAGTCCATTTCCCGCTGGAAGACCGCGACACCATTCATGACCCCGAATGGTACCCTGAGATATTGATACAGCCGCCCATTCGCTTCGAAGGCCATGAATGGTCGGTCCTCACAGCGGATCGGGAGCTGGTGGTAGGCCGAACGTGGGTCACTGGTGGAGAATATGCGGTATTTGGCGATCTGGTTCACCACATCCATGATGCGTGGCAGGGGGTATGCATCCAGGAACATGAAGCGGTTAATGGTCTGGCTATAGTCAACCACCACCTGGGCTCTCCAGGGATTTGAACTGGGTTCAATGATGCCCTCATCCAGCAATCTACGCACCTCACTCCTAATGAATTGCCTGTTTTTGTAACTATATTGCTGACTTTTGGTGGCCACAGGCTTCCAGCCAGAGGTGCTGGCGGGGCAATCCGGAGTGTGGAAAGGCCACAGGAGTGGCCCCGGGGCACGGGGGTGGGTTGCTCGGGTGCTTCAGGGATGGGGCGATGGCAGAGCGAGAGGAGATTGTGGGGTCCCCCAAAGTGTAGGGACACCATTCGAAACTGACACTGAAAGTCTAATCCCAGCAACACTGGGGCGCACAATTGGGGAAGGATGAATAATTTGAAGTGGGTGACCGTTACGCCCTGTACTTCCAGCGTGGTAATGCAATACCCCTTTATCCCGGTCGAGTGCGACCTAGTCGCTAATGAGATCCTCTGGGTAGTGGGGATAATGTCAAGTCCGCAACAGAGGGCCAGATCTGGCCGGATAAAACTGTCAGTTGACCCAGAGTCAAATAAGCAATTGGTGTAGTGTCCATGCACTTTAATCAGTTCCATAGCTTTAGTGAGGGGATGAGAGCATTGCTGATTTAGTGTTAGAGAAGCAGCCACTGATCCTGTTGACAGGGGAGTTCCGCATGTTGACGTCACGCAACGGGATGACGTCATAGACACAGTCAGCGCTGGAGGAGCAGGTTGGAGATACTCCTGGAGGTGCTGTTGTGGCGGCGTCAGTGGATGAACAGTAAATAGTGGGGGTTTTTGCTCGTGGTTGGTGGTGGGTAGGTAATCGGTCGCGGCGGTTGGGCCCCAGCGATCATCAGCGATGGATGCTCGGGCGAGTACCTGGTTAGCCGCAGCGGGTCCTCAGTCGGTCGCGGTAGCCCCACCAGCGGCAGCGTGGGCAGTGACAGCAGGGGAGCGGGCAGCGGTAGCGGTAGCGTCATCTCTGGGGGTGGCTGTGGCGGTGGCAGCGGCAGCAGCAGCGGTAGCATCGGCCCCAGGGGTGGTCGTGGCCGTGGCAATAGCGAGCTCTACAGTCGGGACCGAGGCCGGGTCGAGTGTTCCGCACGGGGGCGAGAGGCGGGCCAACATCATGGTTGCTAGGGTGGGCTGCCCCTTCCGGGTTCGACGTCTCCGTGACGTCAGGCGTTGCCGTGCAGGGGAGCCCACACTCTCATTGGACGAGAGCTCTGGGGAAGAAGACTTTGAATGGGATAGTGGCGATTGGGCTTCACACGAGGCACTGTGTTTGCCGGTGGCCATTTTAGACCTACAGACTGCAGCAAAGTGGCCGTTTTTAAGACACTTCTGGCATCTTGCTTTTCTTGCTGGGCACTGGGACCTGCTGTGCTTGTCCCTCCCGCAGAAATAACATTTTGGGTTCGCAGGGGGCAGTGTAGCAGCAGCCGACAGGCCGTCAGTATCTCGGGGGGTGGTAGGGTAGAAGGGCACTCTACTCACATCAGAACGTGGGGTCCAGTCCCTAGAGAACTCGTTTGACTTTAAGGCTGCATCCTCCATTGTGATTGCAATCCGGGCCATGTCCTCTAGTTTTTCTACCCCTTGTTCGAGCAAGCGCAGCCTCACTTCGATCGGAGTCTGGCCACATAGGCATCCCGGACGAGATCGTTTGTGATCTCAGCAGCAGTTTTGTCCACACAGTTACAGTCCTTGCCCAATGCCTTTACTACTTGTAAATATGCCCTGCTGGACTCGCCGGGCCGTTCCTTCCTCAACGCAAGCACGAGCTTGGCATGAACTCTGTTCATTGGTTGATCATACAGTTCTTTCAGTACCTTTATGGCTGCGGTGTAAGTGGTCTCATCCTGGATGTTCTCGTAGACTCTCAAGGACACCATAGACAGCAATGCTGTTAGACGCTGGTTATCCTCCTCCACCTCAATGAGCCTTAGGAAATTTTCAAAGTTCAACAGCCAGAACTTAAAGGCTTTGAAGGCTGTAGCTGACAAGCTACATGGGTCGATGTCAAGTTTTTCTGGCTGAGTCAGATGCTCCATCCCTTTTTAAAAAAAATTCTTTTTGCTAATAAAATTGTAGAGCTCGTCGAAAGAACCAAAGACTTGTTGATCCAAACCAAGGCTTTTATTTGCAAAATACAGGAGCTCTTCACAGGTGGCCGACCACTCTGGAATGATCCGACCTGGATAGGGACACAACCCTTTAAGGCCCAGACAGTAGGCGTGGCTAAGCTCTCAGCCAATCACTGTAAGCACAGTCATTACACTCTAGATACTGTAACTATATACATTGGTGATAGGTCTGTACTATCACACACGTGAACTTAGAATTAGAAGGGGGTTAATTTGGGTTAGTTAAGTAAAGAGTTAAGTTTAAGTTTAATTCTATTTTCATGTTTAAATTTGATTAAAAATAACGTTTCAAAAACAACTTCTCTTGGTAAATGTCTATTGCTGATGCTGGGTTTTGGGGTCCTTTGGGCTCCTAACATTACCCTTGGGACCCATTAAACCAGTTTTGCGCACACTACACCCATCCTTGGACATGAGGTCCAAGCTTCCCTGCAATGCTCAAAGAAATGCTGCAGAAGAAATTACATTTTTCCATGTGCCCAATGTGCAGGGGTCATACTGCAAGATTGGTTTGCATATCTGACATTGGAAATCTATCTCTGTGAGGTGCTACATTTTGGTTGGACTAATCAAAATGGGACCTACGTGGTGAATGGTAGGGTGTTAAAGGATGCATTTGAACAGAGAGAATAATGGTACACAGTTCCCTGAAGGTGGAATCTCAGGTGGATAAGGTAATGAAGAAGACCTTTGGAATTCTGGCCTTTATAAATCAGTATAAGAGTTGGGAGGTAATATTAAAATTGTACAAGGCATTTGTGAGGCCAAATTTGGAATCATGTGTTCAATTCTTGTCACCAAATTACAGGAAGGATGTAAACAAATAGAGAGAATACAGAGAAGATTCACCAGAACGATACCTAGATTTCAGCACCTAAGTTATAGTGAAAGTTTAAACAAGTTGGGTCTTTATTCCTTGGAGTGTAGAAGGCTGAGGGGGGACTTGATAGAGGTCTTTAAAATTTTGAGGTGGGTAGATAGAGTAGATGTGGATAGACTTTTTCCATTGATGATAGGGGAGATTCAAACTAGAGGACATTGAGCTGAGAGTTAGGGGGCAAAAGTTTAGGTGCAATACAAGAGGGAGTTTCTTTACTCAGAGAGCGGTGTCTGTGTGGAACGGGCTTCCAGTGTAGGCAGGTACAATATTATATTTTAAGAAAAAATTGGATGGTGATATGGATGGAATGGTATGGAGAATTATGGGCCGAGAGCAGGTCATTGGGACTAGGAGAGTGTAAGAGTTTCGGCACGGACTAGAAGGGCCATAATGGCCTGTTTCCGTGCTGTAATTGTTATATGATTATTTCTTAAACGGATACCTCTTGTTCTATGTCAGAAATAAAACTTCTCACACATGAGTCTCTTTAAAACTGATGACACGACAAGCTTTATTTACAAGTCTGCAGAGTTGGACTCAACTGGTTTCTCACCAGTTAAGCCCCGATACATACAGTGCATTGATTTTTATACCTTTATTATTTGCCCTTCCCCTTCTTATTAATACTGTTTTAATTGGTTAGTATTACAAAAACATTCTAAGTATAACTGCATTATTAATTATCACGTTCGTTACGTACGCTGTGAACTCTACATTCACTGAATTCTGTTTCTCACACTTCTTATCAATCCTTTGTCTCCTGCATGTCTCTCACTATGACCATGAAAAGATAGGTTTAAAAAAACATATTCAGCAGCTCCTTCTGTCCTTGACTGCTAGTAAACTCTCTGTCCGTTCTGGCTTCCCTGTTTCTGATTAATCATCACATTTTAACTTAAGTCTTTTTAACCTAAATTCTCTATATCACAATCCACCCCTTTCTCTCTTTAAAATGTGTTGAATATATATATAGATATAAATGGGGATTCTAAGCTAGGGAAGAAAAATGTTTTATGATACATTAATCTCACGCTGAAAGAAAAGTCTTACAGGGTCTCCCATCCCCCCTGGTTGCATAGCTTGTTCGACCATGGAAATCACCAGGCTGCGTAGACAGGGAATAATACAGGGCAAAATAAGTAGGAGGAATAAAATACCTCCGATGACCCACAAGAAGGTACGCCACCAGGTTCCTCCAAACCATTTGTCCATCCAATTAAATTGTGGGAAAGGATGCCAGGTTTGAACCGGTACATGGGACAATGTACGAATATTATCAGCGATTTCACGAACGGCTTTTCCATTATCATCAATCTGTAAGCAGCAGTTAGTCAAATTAAGTTTGCCACATACACCTCCTTCCGTGGCTAGGAGATAGTCTAGGGCTAGACGGTTCTGATATATAGCAGAGCGCATTTGACCTTGCTGGGATGCAAGTAATTGCAGGGCTATAGCTGTTTGATTTGTAACAATTTCAAGCACTGCTTGTAAGCGAATTATACGATTTAACATATATATAGGAGTACGATAACCCCAAGATCCATCTTGAGCCCATGTAGCGGGACCATAATATTGAATTATGCGCTCTGGAGGCCAATCATCTCTCCATTCTCCCAAATGTACCGTGGTAGAGCGGGGTGCACGATGTAATGTATCAAAGATCTTCACGCCTAATTTATGACCGTGATCGTGGGGTAGAAGGAAAAATTCTGGGCGGATTATTCCTAGGAAACAAGTTCCACTCCACTGTGAGGGAAGACGAGTATAAGCTTTATTACCACATACCCAGAATAATCCATTTGGGGATACTCCATACCCCCTTTCCCAAACTCTTTTAAGAACAGGATTTGATTGGTATGGTCCTGTGATGGTGGAAGTGGTACAATTCCAAAACTGAATACTGCTATTAGACAGGGGTAGGCAATTAGTTTTAAAAACAGTAGATAAGAACCAAGTCTGAGGTTGAGGAAACCAAGTGAAAACACCAGGTGAAATGCGAATCCATACAGCCTTGCAGGGACTTTCTCCTACTGGGTATTTGCCGGCTCGTGAGAGACAATAAAAACCAGAGGGGACGTTAGAGAGAGACCAGGTTTCTCTTGATCTTGTTCGGTTAGTTGTCCAAATGCGGGAAATCATGGTCAATGAATTGAGAGGTTCTCCCCACCAAGGCCATTGTTCTGACATCCGTGGACCCCCGCAGACCCAACAATTGGTTACATTAAAAGTTCCTGCAATTTTAGTTGCCAGATCTACAAAAAGGTTTTCTTCCCCAATTGCATTTCCGAAACTTACATGGTTATTTGGATGGACTCGAACTAAGTCCGGCTGTCTTAAAGGGACAGGCAATTTCAAGTGTGGAGTGTAACTTCTCATTGGAACAGTACGTTGGTGTATGCAAAACCAGAGTCCATCAGGGCATGGTGGGCTTGAGTCACCTTTCCAACCATTAAGAGGGAAAGGAGTGGTATTAGGAATCTGTATATAATGACCTATATTATTTCCTTCTTTTTCCATACAAGGGGTATATGGATGTTGGGTGGTATTTTCTGCCCAGCATTTCTCAGGAACTGAGGTATGGGAAATGAAATTACCTTCCTTTCTTCCCCAAATGTGGTCCTGAAACAGGACCACTGTATCTCTTCATTTCTTACATTTCACACCTGATAAAGACATAGGCAAACTAAGAAAAATCAAAGAACATAACAATAACATTGTGAATTAAGTCTTTTTGCGAAATCGTAAGGTAAGAGGTTTTTCTCCAGGAATACAAGTCCAATCTGAGTTCGTATCAGGGTCCTGTGGCACCTCTACAGGTCCCTTAAATCTGGATGCGTGTGTCCACCCCTTCTCTCTTGTTCGTGCTGCAGCTTCTGTAGTTAAGAGAACTTGGTATGGACCTTCCCACTGGGGCTGGAGTTTTTCAGTCTTCCAGGTCTTGATAAGAATCCAGTCTCCCGGTTCCACTTTGTGTAAAGAAAAGTCTAGAGGCGGTGTTTGTGCCAATAGTCCTCTCTTTCGTAAATCTGTAAGAGAGCGTGACAGTGCCTGTAAATAGTTCCTAACAAATATATCCCCTTCCCCCAAGGTGGGACACCCCTCAACTGTACTCCAGAAGGGAAGCCCAAACATCATTTCATAAGGGGACAGCCCTACATCTTTTCGTGGGGCAGTACGAATTCTTAATAAGGCTAGGGGCAGACACTTTATCCAAGGCATTTTAGTTTCCACCATTAACTTTGTCAATTGGATTTTTAGTGTTCCATTCATACGTTCGACCTTCCCTGAGCTTTGTGGATGCCAAGGGGTATGTAATTTCCAAGAGACCTGTAATGCATCACAAATCAATTGCTGGATTTTTGAAGAAAAATGTGGACCCCTGTCTGAGTCTATAGAATCCATTATACCATATCTGGGGATTATCTGCTCTAGGAGGAGGCGAGCTACTGTAGAGGCTGTAGTATTTATTGTTGGGAAGGCTTCTACCCATCGGGTAAAGTGATCTATTATCACCAACAGATATTTCCATCTTTGAACTTGAGGTAACTCTGTGAAGTCGATCTGGATACGTTGAAAAGGGTGTATGGCTAATGGTTGACCTCCCATGGTCCCTGTCCTCATTATCTTCTTATTAATTTTTGTGCATAGGTAACAATTTTGCACCTCTTGTTGGGCCAAGGTGTAGATTCCCTTACACACATAATCTCGAAGCACTGTGTCACATAAGGCTTGGGTGCCCCAGTGGCTCTGTTGATGCAGGTGTTTTAAAATATTGCGAGTTATTTCTTTATTTAGAACAATTCTTCCATCTGGTGTTTTCCATGTTCCATCAGGTAACTGGCTTGCGCCCAGCTGATCCATGTTCTTTTCTTCCTTAGCAGTGAAAATGGGAGCTGTCTTTATGCCTTGCCTTATTGGGATTAAAGTCAGCAAACGGACTTCTTGTTGCATGGCTGCTCTTTTGGCTTCTTCATCAGCCAGTCTGTTTCCAATTGCTGTTGGGTTATCTCCCCTTTGATGGCTTGGTATGTAGACCACTGCTATTTCTTGGGGTAATGTTAAGGCTTCTAGAGTCAGAGTAATCATCTGTTCGTGTGCCAATTCCTTTCCTCTTGATGTAATTAGACCACGCTCCTTCCAGATCTTACCAAAGGTATGCACTACCCCGTATGCGTATTTGGAATCTGTGTAAATTGTTCCAATTTTCTTTGCCAGTATTCTGAGGGCTCTCTGCAAGGCATATAGTTCACAGGATTGTGCTGACCAGCTTCCGGGTAGTCTCGTGGATTCTACTACTTTCCAAGTATTTCCTTCTATTATAGCATACCCATTTCTTCTCATTCCGTCAACACATCTGGCGGAGCCGTCAATGTAGAATTCATATCCTTCTCCCAGCGGAGTATCGCAAAGGTCTTCTCGGGTCTTGGTCTGAAGATCTGTCAACTCGACACAGTCATGCTCCACCTCTTTCTCTGTTTCACTGCCGTATAAAAATTGAGCTGGATTGCAGCTATTAATTTTTGCAAACTGTAAATCTTCTCCAACCATTAAAATGGTTTCATACTTTAATATGCGAGAATCAGTCAGCCATCGATGGGCAGTTTGTGTTAATAAAACACTCACAGAATGGGAGGTGTACACAGTCATCTTTCCTCCAAAAGTAAGTTTACGTGCTTCCTCTACCAACAGAGCAGCAGCCGCTACTCCCTGGATACACGTCGGCCATCCGCGAGACACTGGGTCCATCATTTTGGAAAGGAAAGCCACTGGGTGTCGCTGACCGCCTTTTTCCTGAGTTAAAACTCCCACAGCTGTTCCTTGGTTATGAGTGACAAATAGCTGGAAGGGCTGTTTTAAAGAGGGCAGAGTGAGCACTGGGGCTCGTGTTAGGCGATGTTTCAAGTCCTCGAACCATCCCTCCTCCTCCTGGGTCCATTTCAATGGATAGTCATTTTCATTTGTCAGTTTATCATACATAAACTTCACCAAAGCTGAGTAGTCCTCTATCCATAACCTACAGTATCCTAAGAGTCCCAGGAATTGTCTTATTTCCTTCTTATTACGGGGTAAAGGCATTCTAGTGATTCCCGCAATTCGTTCAGGGGTAATTCGTTTCTGTCCTTTACTTATCTGGTGTCCCAGATATATTACAGTTTTCTCAACAAACTGTAACTTGTTTCTGGACACTCGTAGACCCTTTTTCCCCAGATAATTCAAGAGTCTAATGGTCTCTCCCCTCATTTCTTGTTCCTTGGGTCCTGATAATAGTAAATCATCCACATACTGCATTAGTTGGGAATCATCAGATTGTGGATAGTCCATCAGGATTTGTTCTAGCATTTGTCCAAACAGGTTTGGAGATTCAGTGAACCCTTGGGGCAATACAGTCCACCGAAACTGTCTCCGTCTACCTGTCCATGGATTTTCCCATTCAAACGCAAACATATCTCTACTTTCCTCTTCTAACGGACAAGTCCAGAAGGTATCCTTCAAGTCGATAACACTAAACCACTCATGGTCTGGGGGAATCCGACTCATAATAGTATAGGGATTAGGCACCACTGGGTGGCGGGTCTGAACAATAGCATTCAAACTTCTTAGATCCTGAACTAGGCGATAGGATCCATCTGACTTTTTTACTGGGAGTATAGGGGTGTTATAAGGTGACATGCATTCTTCTAATAGTCCGTCTCGTATTAAAGTCTCAATTACCGGCTGTAGCCCTTTTCTCCCTTCCAAAGAAATAGGATACTGACGTTTCCTTACCGGCTGATGACCTGGTATTAATGTGACATGTAAAGGTGGGATGTCCAGACCTCCTCGATTTCCCTCCTTATACCAGACTCTCTCGTCAATCTGCCGTTCATCCTCTTCCTTTAAAGCGCAGAGGTGGACTCGCACTTCTCCGTCCACAGGGAGAGCACCCAAACCTAGGAGAGCCTGTAAGTCCCTTCCTAGGAGGTTAAATCCAGCCGAAGGTAATAACAAGAGGTCTTGTACCCCTTCTCTTTCTTCCAGTTTCACTGTTACTTGGGGAATTATTGATACCATTCTGGGAGCCCCTTCTATCCCAGAAATTGTCAAATTACTTTTTATAGGCTCAGTTCCGATTGGCACAGTTATTACACTACTTCGTTCCGCTCCTGTGTCCACCATAAACACCACCTCTTCTCCCTTGGGACCAATTTTTAGTTTTACCAGGGGTTCCCTCTTATATTTGGTCCCTAACATTTGGAACCCCTGACACCCCTAATCTTCTTCCATAAGTTCGAGGGCACGCAATTCCCTCTTGTATCGGGGGCATTCCCTCTTAAAGTGTCCTTCCTCATTGCAGTAATAGCACTTAACGAACCTCCGGGGTCTTCCCTCTCTTGGATATTTTGGATTGTTTAGAGGAAGGTTTTGTTTTCTTTCCCCTCTGGATTCAGCATTCATCTGTCGGATAGTCTGTACCATAACCTTTGTCGCCTTCTTTTGATCTTCTTCTTCTCTCTGCACATATACTTTTTGTGCCTTTTTTAACAGTTCACTTAGGGGTTTTTCACTCCAGTCCTCCTCCTTTTCTAGTTTCTTTCTAATGTCTTGCCATGATTTGGAAACAAATTCAATTCGAATAAGCTGTTCACCCATTGGTGTACTAGGGTCCACACCAGCATACTGTTGGACATTCTTTCTCACCCTCTCCAAAAAATCAGTAGGGGACTCGTCTTTCCCCTGGTGGTTCCCAAATGCCTTGGTAAAATTGTGACCCTTTGGCACAGCCTCCCGTATCCCTTTAATTGTCCACTCTCTATATTGTCTCATACTTGCCAATCCCTCGGGTGTTCGTTTGTCCCACCTGGGTTCATTTAAGGGATATTTTTGTTCATGGGGTCTAGGGTCCCCAGGTTGTTCATATTCCCACATGAGGAGGGCAGCCCGTCGAATCATCTGCCTCTCCTGGGGTGAAAATAATGTTCCCATTATTGCCTGCATCTCTTCCCACGTATATGTGTTTGGTCCCAAGAATTGGTCAAGCTGTTCAGCCAGTCCTATAGGATCTTCCAATAACTTTTTCATTTCTTTCTTAAATCCCCGCACCTCTGTACTAGTTAGGGGAACATTCACATATCCCGTTCCCCCTCCCGGTCCTCCCATAGGAACTTCTCTTAGGGGATTTAGGTTTATTGAAAACTTTGATGGTCCTGGACCAGTCTGGGATCTTGTCCAGGGTCGGTTTACCGGTGGAAGTTTAGGGTCCGACTCCCTTAATTCATCCTTTTTATCCCGGCCCCCTTGGGGGCAATCAGATTCATCACCTTTCCCCTCCGGTAATAAGCTTTCCTCGGGCGCAGTAGGCACCGGGGGAATATAAGGAGGGGGAAGGTTGTCCAGAGGTTCCCATTTCTTTTCTCCTGCCACTCTCAATTTAAAACATTCTGTTAAGGATCCTGGCCAGGGAACCCAACAAAATGCATATGCTGACTCTTCTTGATTCACCTTTGGTCTCGAATTTACATATATGTTTAATGCTTGTCTAACCCAATCCTCATCAGATCCAAATTTCGGCCACCAGACCGAGGAACCTTTAATAGGTTGTTTTGACCAAAGGAGACAATATTGGATCATCTTTTTCTTGTTTTTGTCCCGATATCTTTTACTATCCCAATTTTCAAACATTCTCCCCAAAGGGCTGTCACGGGGTACTCCCAGGAATTGTCCTGAATTTTCAGACGAGCCCTTAGATTTTGATCCTCCCATTTTCCCACCTAGATCTGTTTATCGTTGCTGAGGACCCTCTCGCTCTGGACCCTACTCCCTTCCTCTCAGACGCCTCGTCGGAGGTGCTGTCCCTCCTTCGGTTACCGCTGAGGTTTTCCTGGGGTTGACCCCTCTCTTCTCGGCACTTCGTCGGAGGTGCTGTCCCTCCTTCGGTTACCGCCGAGGTTTCCCTGGGGTCTATCCTAGAGTCCCGCGACAGGGTCCTCACACAACGACAAAAGATCTATACTTAATCTATTCCGTTAGGTTTTTATCCAAACAGGTGTATCCCGTTACACCTGTTACCCAATCCCCACACCACAATCGTAAGTCGTCACTTACCGGTGTCTTCCCGGGGATTGAACCGTCACCCTTCTCCTCTCCGTCTTGTCGTGTCACCCTGTCCGGATACCACTCGCTCAAGCCGCCCGAAGCGACGAGCAAGGGACTAGGAGCCGCTGAACTCAGCGGGGTGCACCGCCTCCGATGTCCCTCTTCTCGCCTCCCCTCACGGCCGGAGTGTAGATCCCGGACGAGCCCCCATTTGTCAGAAATAAAACTTCTCACACATGAGTCTCTTTAAAACTGATGACACGACAAGCTTTATTTACAAGTCTGCAGAGTTGGACTCAACTGGTTTCTCACCAGTTAAGCCCCGATACATACAGTGCATTGATTTTTATACCTTTATTATTTGCCCTTCCCCTTCTTATTAATACTGTTTTAATTGGTTAGTATTACAAAAACATTCTAAGTATAACTGCATTATTAATTATCACGTTCGTTACGTACGCTGTGAACTCTACATTCACTGAATTCTGTTTCTCACACTTCTTATCAATCCTTTGTCTCCTGCATGTCTCTCACTATGACCATGAAAAGATAGGTTTAAAAAAACATATTCAGCAGCTCCTTCTGTCCTTGACTGCTAGTAAACTCTCTGTCCGTTCTGGCTTCCCTGTTTCTGATTAATCATCACATTTTAACTTAAGTCTTTTTAACCTAAATTCTCTATATCACATTCTAAAACTTCTATCACAGCATTAGATTGTAGCAGGTACCTCATTAGGGAACCATTCTCTCAGCATCTGCCTGGTCGTTACGTTTCATCTCTGATTATTCAAAATGTTGTAGGAAGGTATGACTAATGCAATTGTTCCTTGTAGAGCAAACCCTATATCCCGGGATTCAATATGGGGAACCTTACTGTCTTCAAAGTCGAGACAAAATTGTACACTCTAGACCCTTGAGACCTTATCTGGTGAAGCCATCTCTTTTTTTTTGGTGACTTGTTGGCTGTCCATTTTGAAATATAAATACAATAGGTCTTCTCTCTTCTGCCCATTCTCCACATCCACTTCTGGCCTCCTGGCTGTTGGCTTGTGCACCTCCATCCTCCCACTTCTTCCCTCCTCCTCCGCCTTTCTATTCAAGTGTCTGCCTGCTTTTTTGCTCAAACTTTGAAGACGGACTCGGGGCCAAAAATGGTTACATGATCTTTTCCTCCCCTGGACACTCTGGAACCTGCTGAGTTTCTCCAGCACTTTTGTGCTCTTATTGTAATCTCAGCACCTGCAGACTTGAGTGTTTCACTCCGATCGACTGGCTCCCCTTTATTTATCCCAGCAGTAATCCTCCAAGAACTCGAATAAATCTGTCAATTATTGTTTTCCTCTTATGAAACTACATTGGATCTGCATAATTGGAATATTACTTTTTCACCGGCACAGTGTGGTGGTTAGCGTAACGCTTTTACTGCACCCTTGCCCCGGGTTTGTGTCTGGTGGTGTCTGTATGTTATCCCTGTGTCTGCATTGTTTTCATCTGGGGCTCTGGTTTCCTCCCATCCTTCAAAACCTATACCGATGTTAGGTGAGTTGGGTGTAATTGGGTGGCACGGGCTCGTGGGCCGTAAGGCCCTGTTTGTGTGCTGTGGGTCTAAATTAAAATTAAATATCCTGCTTTTATTTTTAATGACTTTTGATAGATCGACATCTATAATTTCATACTTTCTATCCCTTTTCGAGAATAGGAACTTTGAATTTTATGATATAATCTGGACCTGAGCAGAATTCTTGGGAATTCAGAAAGTTCATAACTAATGCGCCCATGCTCTCTGCACTCACTTTAGTGAAGGCCATAGCATGTAGCCTTCAATCCAAAGGACTAGCTCCTAGAGATTTTTAAAAAGTTAAATTAATTTTTTTAAATTTAGACATACAGCATGGTAACAGGCCATTTCAGCCCACAAGGCCCCATGGGGGCAGAGGGGGCCAGGGCAGATGTGCTGGTAATGGAGGATATGTGGGTGAATGCCAAGTTGGTGGTGGTAGAGGGAAAGCCACGTTGTTGAAAGAAGGAGGAAATCTCTAATGATCTGGCATGGAAATCCTTGTCCTGGCTGGAGATGGAGGAATTGAAAGCATTGCATGGAATCCTTAGAGGGGACAGGGTTGGAAGAGGTGTAGTTGATGTAGGTGTGAGGATTAGTGGGTTAATAGAAGTAGTCTGCTGTATGTTTGTCTCCTGAGCTGGAGTCAGAGAGATTGAGGAAAGGGAGAGTGTTGCTAGAGATGGACCAAGTGAATTTGAGGTCAGGATGGATGTTGGTAGCAAAGTGGATGAAGTCAATTAGCTCATCATGGATACATGAGGCAGCACAGAAATAGTCATTGATGTCATGGAGAAAGAGTTGAGGGGCCTTGCCTGTGTAGGCTTGTAGCATGGATTACTCCATATAGCCAACAAAAAGCCAAGCATAGCTGGGGCCATGTGGGTACCCACAGCTACCCCTTTGATCTGGAAAAAGTGTGATGAATGAAAGGAGAAATTATTGAAGGTGAGGGATAAGTTCTGCCAGCCGGAGGAGGGTGGTGATGGAGAGAGACGGGTTGGATTTATTGTCCAGAAAGAAGCAAAGGCTTTGAAGCCATCACTATGGGGGATGTAGAGATTAAATATAGTGATTAAATATAGTATTAAATGAGGTGATTGAGTTCAAGGAACTAGAAGTTATTGAAGTGATGGAGGGCATGTGAAGTGTCCTGGATGTAGGTTGGGAAGGACTGGACTGGGGGTACAAAACAAATTCAAGGTAAGCAGAGACCAAATCATTGGGGCAAGAGCATGCAGACAAGATGGGTCTACCTGCACAATTGGCTTTGTTGATCTTCGGCCGGAGGTTGAAATGGGCAATAGTTATAAAATCAATGTTAGAGAATCACTGGAGGCTGTACCAGGGAGGTGAGCGTAAGTGATGAGTTCTGAGATGGTGCAGTGGTTTGATGGGTTTTGGTGGGATCCTGTTGGAGTGGTAAGTAGGAGGAGGTGTTTGAGAGTTGTCATTAGCTTTGGCCAGATAGAGGTCAGTGTGCCAGACCACAACAGTGTCACTCTTGTCTGAGGGTTTGATGGCGAGGTTTGGTTGATGCGGAGAGAGTGGAGGGCAAAGCATTCCAAAGGGGTGAAATTGGCATGATTGAGAGAGCATTAGTCAAATCAGTTGATGTCAAGGTGGCATTTGGAAATATAAAGGTTTAGAGTAGGCAGAAGACCAGAACGAGGTGCTCATAAGGAGGAAGAAGGTTTAAAGTGGAGAATAGATCTGTAGTGGGGGATGGAGCATCATGGTTGTGGAAATAGGTATGGATAGGGAGCTGACGGAAGACAAGTTCAACAACATGGTGTGCGTGGAACTCATTGAGGTTTGGGTGAAGGGGGAACAAAGGTGAGGCCTTTACTGAGGACAGAGCATTCAGTATCTGAGAGGGGAAGGTCGGAGGGGGTGGTGAAGACCAGGTAGGTTAGGGGAAGGATCAATGCAGTGGAGGATGTTAGGGAGGGGAGGATGGGGCGGATAAGGAGGTGGAGGGTAGGAAACATCCATGGGAAGGTCGGGAGGGTTGGGAAAGTCAGAGGGTGGAGAGAAAGAGAGGCCTATGCATTCCTTGAACCAAGGTGACAGTTCACGATGGAGATTTGGTCCTATAGGTCACTGGACCAAGGTGGAAATCTATGTCTGCAGCTCGGTTCTGTAGTTCATCTCCAAATTGGAGGAACAACGCCTCATCTTCTGACTGGGCACCCTTCAACAAGATGGTATTAATATCGACTTCTCTGGCTTTCGTTAAAACTTCACCCCCATCCCCCCTCCATCGCCTTTCCCTATCTCTGTCTCTCCTTTTCATCTCCTTTCACACAAACACAATACATTCTTACCCCCCCCCCACCCTTATCAAATCCAATTAACACCGTTTGTTGGTCTGGATTCCTCCCCAGGCCGGCACTGTCAGAATTCTGACACTTTCTGAGATTTCCTGCTCTGGCTCATTCTGCTTATTCCTTGATACATCGGCAATGTATCTGTGGTGCACTGTTGGTCAGAAGCAAACACACAAAACCAAAAGACTGTACAACAGGCTTCATTCGACGTAAACTTCCACAGAGCCAACTGTGACGAGAGCTGCTGTAAACTCTGAGAGTGACTTTGAAGGGCCTGCTCAAGCTTCTATCCCAGAGGGTGATTGACAGCCATCCAGGTGTTGACTTGTCCCCATGCTCTTCTGCAGGTACAGAAGTTACCCCCTGCAGTAGGCCAATAGTGTACCACCACAATATCTTTGTGTCCTATAGATACTGAAAAGACCGGCTGAGTTCCTTGAGTATTTTGGTGTGTTGTTAGAGAATCATTGAGGACCCTGACCATTCAGCCCACAGCATCTTTGAGACACCACCTTCAAGGAACATAAGAACCGGAAGTGCCAGGCTGGGAAACAGCTTCTCACAGGCAGTCACACTATTGAGCAATTTTAGAAACCCATAAATTATTTATATATATATTTTTTTATTTTGGATCACCACACATATGTGTGGTTTGTTTGTTGAGGTCTTTAAGTTTGCACTATGGTCCGGAGATGCTCTGTTTCATCGGGTTTTATAAATGTACAATCAAATGACAATAAAGTTGAACTTGATGTGCATACTTTTGATAAAACACATATGGTGGAAGTTACACACAAAGATTACAATTTGGAGATGTTGATGGAGTGGCTGCTTGATGTTAGAGGAGCTTTTGCACCGTTGACAGGAGATTTGCTGCAGAGCTGATATGAACAAGGGGTGATTAATTGATGAAGTAATGTGATCGCCCCAAGGACTGTGTTAAAATCATTATTCTTTTCAAATGATAATGATTTGGGCTTGTTTATGGAGGGCATGAGAGCACAACTTGTGCCACTACGGAACTGACTCATGACTGCATTGCCAGATCCAGTTCTCACAGAGCCATAAAGTTCCCAGGTACCACGACAGTAGTCGGCCCCATCAGCGACAACGATGAGCTGAAAACGGAGAAGAGGTGGAAAATCTCGAGATGTGGTGTAAAAATAACAACCGAAGTCTCGAAATGGATGAGACAAAGGAAGTGATTGTGGACTTTAGGAGGAATAGGGACGACCACCCTCCTCTGCACATCAACAGCTCTGGACTGGAGCGGGTGGAGAGCAGCAAGTTCCTTAGAGTTCACGTCACTAGTGATTTATCATGGATACTCAACATCCCCTCACTTGTCAGGATAGTTAGAATGGTAACACTTCCTGGGAAGATTGAGGTGGGCAAGGCTACCAGCTACCATTGCTTCAACCTTCTACAGGAGATCTATCGAAAGTATCCTGGTTAGCTACATCACAGTGTGGTACTGATGCTGTAGAGCATTGGATCGGAGGTCAATCCACAGGAGCACAAGAGTGGAAGAGAGGATTACTGGGGTCTCCCCTGCACCACCCCTCCCCCCCCCCACCATTGACATAATCTATTGGGATCATTGCCTGAAGAGGGCTCACATAGTCATTAAGGACTTCCAGCTACTCCCGTCTGGAAAAAAGATACAGAAGTATCAGAGACAGAACCACCAGGCTGCGAAACAGCTTCCTCCCTCCAACAGCGAGGCCTCTGAATGACTGATGAACTGCTCACACACTATATATTTGACCAAATGTATTCATTTTTATATACGAACTGCATATAAATTGGTTGTACATTTTAAATTTAGATATACAGCACAGTAAAAGAGCCTTTCAGCCCACGAGCTCATGCCACACAAATACCCCAATTAACCTACACCCCCCCCCCTTTACATTTTGAACGGTTGGAGGAAACCCACGCAGAAATGGGGAGAACTTACAGACAGCGCCGGATTCAAACTAGGATCGCCAGTGCCGAAATAGCATTGTGTTAACCATTACACTAACTGGTCCGCCCAAGTGCGCTGCAAAACTCTATGGCTCTGATTCTGATGGTAAGACCTTATTTTTGTTAGTCTCCTGAAGTGATTGTTAAGACATTTAGCCAGATGAAAAATAAATCTTCAAAAAGTTGGAATAATTTAATTGGTTTCCATCCAAAAAAAAACTTTAATATCTTTTGCCTTGAATTTTGATTCCTACTTCAGAATCACTTGCAGCTTTTTTACATATTTATGATCTGTTGAGGTTTATTGGATATGAATGCAATTGCTTTCAAGAACAATGCTATAAAGTGTAATGATGTGACACATTGAGGTGCAACAGTCATGCATTTAAACTAGGATCAGAGCTATATTAGTCCATTCGTTTCATACTGTCTCAAGTGGGTAATACAATTGGCTGTTTGAGAATTAAACTACGGGTCGTTTACTCTGTGATTTTCCTGATTGGTTGGAGCTGTGTGCCACCAAAGGCAAATGTCGAATCGCTTGAATGAACTCAACCAAAGGACATTCAGCATTTTGTGTGTGAGCTGTTGCATTTTGGGTATCAGTGGTGAGGAGCTTCAGAAAGCTAGTAACGGGCACAAAGGTTTAGTCAGGGTTTCAGTCATGGCTGTCCTTTTGCACGTGTGGATGTTGGGGAATTCCTTACTCCCGACTATCTTTGAGCCATGCCTGAAGAAGGCACCTGAGCTGAATCCAAAATCTATGCCCCTTTTGAACCTCAAACACTGAACTGTCTCTTCCCAACTCTCTCTGTCTGAACTATCCTAGAATTATAGAGGTGCATAGTTGAATAACATTTAGTCTCAGAGAAAAAGAAAACAATAGTGTGTTTTGTATGTAGTTTGTTAAATTTCAACTTTTGTCTCTTCATCCAAAAGTTTGATTCTCATTATGTTGCTGACTGAGTTCTCTTGCATGTCTTTTTTTGCCCCAAAAGAGGACTTTATTCACAATAGTTATCTATGAAAAGAAATCGAAAGTCTTTGCACCCTTACTGACATGTCCATCCATTCCCAACGTTATTACATCCGGTCTCTATTTCCACCATTTCCACCACTTGATGTTACTCTTCTGTTGTTTGAGGAGCTTCTCTTCGGTCTCAGACCCTGAACCCCCGGTGATAGAAGGACTCCAGTCAGACATTCTTAACCATTTCTTGGCTATAGCCCCTTAGGTCTTTTCTCAAGGCTTGTGGGTCCCCTTCCTTGTGGAGCAGCCATGTTTAATTGGTTTCACCCCTCCCCCCTTAAATGTGGTGTGGCCACTGTTGGGGGGGGGGGGGCGTGGGTGCATATGGCTCCCATTGAGAATGGCTTCTTTGGGCTGTGGTTGCTTAGACATGAGAGCTCCTGAAACGATTAATCAACACTGTAACTTCATCACTGTGGCCAGAGGCAGCCCTAGTTCAGCTCGCAGCTCTACATTATAAATGAGCCGTGCTTCTGTCTTTGAGCTTTGATGCAGGAGGTGGTTTTTTTTCCCTCCCTCCATGGTGGAAAGAAGGGTTATGTCCATTGCAATCTGCTACTTGAGGCAGGCTCAAGGATGGCCTCCACTTTACAGGCTAATAAGTTGCTGGGTTTCCGACACATACTGTAACATTGGGGAGGTGCATGGTCGGCAACCTACAGTTTGATCATTAATTTTTTTGGAACATGAGGATTGTTTGTGTGATTGCCATTGACTGACCTATCAGCTATTAAGAAGCTGCCCATTAAACTGGGAGTGTTTTAGGTGAAGAAATCACATTGACTCCTGTTCTCCATTGGTTTTGAGTTTAAAAGGCTTATTCTTGCTCCACATCCTTATCCGTGATCTGTCTCCCTTTCTGTCAGCTCCTCCATCAGTCCATCCCTCCTGAGACCTTGTTCATTCATACCTCAAGCTATAAAGGCAAAGGTTCCATTATTGTCACAACATTTAGAATGTAACATACATGAAATTCTTTAACTTTGTCTACTGTAAGGAAGACAGAGAGTCGCCACTTTGTCCAGTGCCCCTCACAGAAATGAGGCCCCAGCAAGGATCGAACTCGCAACCCCTGGTTTACAAGGCCAGTGCTCGAATCTCTGGGCTTTCGGAGCCTTCTGAGTTTATCCTTCTACTTTAAATGCTTCTCCCCTCGCATTCGCTAAGCTCTGGGTCTTCTTTCTCCTGACTTCTCCTTTTAAAGATCCTCCTTATGAACAGTGATGTTGACGTGACTGTTGGTTGAATGTTCTAATGTGTCCTTATTTGTTTTGGTACCAATTTATTCTGATTAACGCCCCTGAGAAGTGACTTAGACATTACATGACATTAAAAATGTTCTAACATGATATAAATCTTAATTGTTCTTTGTGCATCCAAGTGCCTTGCTTAATAATGACAAGTCAATCATTTAGGAATGATTAATTTAAAAAAAAATGTCACTGAAGGCTCCAGTGCAATATTATTGGAGCACCTGGAAATGAAACAGAATTGCTGCAATATTTGAAGAACCCTCCACATTTCCAAACAATGTTTATGGAGCCCAAAATCCCTTCCCATCATTGTAGTTGCCTTCTTTTACCAGGACTTGCACCGATTGCAATCTTTAAATAGAAACTTTTGCCGTACATTCGCTTGACAAAGAAGGTGTGACAGCTCAGTGTGGTCTGCATTTGAATTTGAGGAGGAAGAAACCTGAGTACAAATGGAGTAAAACCCCTAGCATCTGGAATTCAAGCAACCGGCAGCCTCAAGCAAATGGCAAAAAAAGAGAGAAGTAAATAAAATAAATAAGAATAAAATAATAAGTTGAAAATTGTAAAAGTAAATGTTCTCTGAATGTCACACAAAAGCCATTGTTGAAGATTGGAGCAAATATCCATCCAACGGAGGGCTTTGGTCGTGCTTGGCTCATAGCAGCTGTTTGAATAGAGTTGTGTGAAACAGCAATGGCGTTGCCCAGGATGAAGAGCTGGTTGATGCCACTCTCCGTTGGGGTGACTCTCTTAAAGTGTCTCCTTATCCCTGCTTAGTAAGAGTTTCCACAGTCAGAGGCTTTATCTGTAAACTTGGAGAGGGGGTGGGGGAATGGGGTTAATTATTTATAATGTTATTGTTCATCTTTCAGAAGGCTCCATGGAGGGGGAGGAACCTGCAGAAGCAGTGACGGTTAAATGTTTTTCAAGAATGTGACTTAAAAATAAAATAAAGTGCTTTAAGATTTATATATTTATGCAAGTGGAGTTTGATCAGTGGAAGTGCAGTGTAGTATTTTTGTCTTTTAATTAGTTTATTCTAAATGCAAATGTATGAGTAAGTCCAACTTAATGCATTGTCTCAAGCAACCAGAAAATACACTTATCCAAGATCTACCAATCTCCATAGGTGTGGATACCAGGGGTTTACTGTAAATGATTTAATGGGCAACTAGACTGCCAGAAGCATCTCTGCTTCTGTTACTAATTCTCACACTAAACCTCTGAGACTCTCATTTGCACAGAACAATATTTTTATACATATAATACTTGTCCTGCATATGTATTGTTAGTCTGTATATGTGTGATGTCTGGTTGCGTGTCTGCATGTTTTGCATCGAGGATCGGAAAACGCCATTTTGTCAGGTTGTACTTGTACAATCAGATGGCAGTAAGCTTGACTTGACAATGGATTCTGTTGCCTGCACTCTCATAGCAGATATAATTGCAAGGCTTTCTAATGGCAGTCGCTAAGCACAATTAGTGTTTGTTAGTAAAATAATTTTTTCTATCCATGAGCTTTGGCAGTAGCTCAATAGGCTCCAACAGCCTGCTTGGCACCATGGACTATTTCTCAATTACTGACTCCAGTTGCTCTGAAGACTTTCTTTGATGGAAAATGTGTACTTGCTAACTGATATCCAGAAAGCTGGAAGTGGTGGCTGTTTCCAAATGATTCTGGTGCGTGCAGGATCACTGGACAATGAAGATTTTGCTTCCTGAACACTTTTGGGTGTATTTTAACGATTTTAGGCGGCTGATTTTAAAAAAAATCACCTCAAACTTTTCCTATCATGTACCATTTTTTCCAGATATGATCTACTTTTGTGCTTTCCTGTATTATTTTTAACATGTGCCAAGCATACAAGACCATAAAAAGCAAACACATAATTGAAAATTCATTTTCTCCAATGGCACTTGGACATCTTCCCTGTTGATCTTGGTGCAGTCAGTGACCAACACGGTAAAAGATTTTGCCAATACATTACGACCACGGAAAAGCAGCATCAGGGCAACTGGAATCCATCACTGCTGGCCGACTATTGTTGGACACTGACCCCAGAGGCATCAGATGCTGAGTACAAATGAAAATCTGTGGCAAAACATTTTTAGGTCAGATGAACGAATGCAATTTGTCTGCATCATTATTCCATTAAACATACTAAATTCAATAAAAGTTAATTTAATGTTTCTCCAACTTCCTATGCAAATACAGTAAATCTGAAATAATCTTTCTGTTCAGTTTAAAGTTGTCTATCCTAATCCCCAACTGTTTTTCAGCAAGCAAACCTTTTGAAAAAATTTGTTGTCCAGTGGTATCAATGATGTTATCTATAAAATGACTGCCATGTGCAAGCAGCCTTCCTGAAGGAATGAGAGAGGCAGCAGCAGAAAGAGAGTGACCCCAGAGTCTAATGAACACATATTTATTCAGGATAACATGCTTGGAAACACTTAAAAAATATATATTATACTTAGAATATGAATTATGGAAATGATTTACAGCTTGTATATGTTTTTTATTACATTGAGTGTTTTATTAATTCTATATCATGTCATTTTATTGAAATATATTATCTGTATATGTTCTATATGTCAAAATGTACTTGCCAAAAGTGCTTTGGTACCCATAAAATGATGAAATAACAACCTTTAGGCACTGGATTGCAATCACTTTAGAAAATGTGGATGAGGCTTGTTCAAAAGTTTCCTTTTATTTACTGGGATAAGGAACTTCCTCATCTGAGTCAGCTTCACTGATATCATTAAAGCTGTCTGGAGAAGCATTACATCAGGGCGGAACGGTTAACAGTGCCAATAACCTGGGTTTGAATGCACCACTGACTGTAAGGAGTTTGTAGGTTCTCTCTGTGTCTGCATGGGTTTCCTCTGGGTACTCTGGTCTTCTCCCACATTCCAAAGATGTACGGGATTAGTACATTAATTGGTCACATGGATGTAATTGAGCACACAGGCTCTTGGACTAAGAAAAGCCTGTTACTGGATTGTATCTCTAAGTTACATTAAATTAAAATTGAACTTGATATATCTGACTCTCAGAAGGTCGGATGGATCAGCAATCCCAACCCTTGTCCTTATCAATGTTCCATTAGGAGAAGCATTATTGTTGGAGCGCCTAGAACTGAAACAGAATTTCAGCTAATTTTGATGAAGGATTAATGTTGGAGAGAGCAGCTACAGATGCTGAATGGGGAATGTGCCCTTTTGGGATGGACTGCATTTGAAAAGATGCATGGAGCTGCGATTAGAATCTACTTATGGTCCATAAGGATTTTATTCCAACCCAGACATACCAGGCGTGTTAGACATAATGATAATTAATGGTCTGACTCTTCCACAGGGAACTGCTTCAATCCCTACTCTTATAGACTAATATATTAACAATAATGAACTGTTTTGTTTTGTGATTTCCAGCCTGTTTCCTCCTTTCACACTCATTTCTGGTCCCCTCAAAGCACATTTACTAAACACACCTTCACGATCGAATCTTGTGCTTTCTCCCCTTTTTCCAGATTTGTTGTCAGAGTGCCTGCGTGACATCACATATAACCCTGAGATTCTTTTTCCTGCTGGCGAGGCAGAATTACCACTTATTGGTAGAACAAAAAAGAAACTGCACACGATATACACATGTAAACAAATAAAGTAAATGTAAACAAACTATGCAATCTAGAGAGAGAAAAGACTTGTGAAACTGCTTTAATTGTACCTAATTGACTCGTTATGTGCACGGTTTCATAACTCCAAAGGAAATGGGCCAATGACAATTTTTCTCAAGCAAAATATTTCAGTAACAATTGGGTCTGGAGCAATGATTCTCAACCTTCACTCCCCACTCACATGCCACCTTAAGCAATCCCTTACTAATCACAGAGCACCGATGGCATAGGGATTACTTAAGGTGGCATGTGAGTTTAGTGGGGGCAGTTTGAAAACCACTGCTCTGGAGTGTACAAGAAAGCCAGAGAACACAGCTTTCTGGTAGACAATGATCTAGTGCTGGGTTTAACATCTGTTCAGATGTTCCTGAAGGGTTGATTTTGCCTCTTCTGTCAACTTATTAATTCCTGTTCAAGTTTGTAAATAATTCAAGTTAAAGCTAACTCAATTTTAGCTTTCAATTTAGAATTTAAATTTCAAAATGAGATCATTCCTTTATAAATACCCATATTTCATGAATTCCAGACCACCTTGTGCTGCTCTCTAGGAAGCTGTCCTGTCAGACAACAAGGTCTTGCCAAGTACAAACCAACAGCATGTCATTAAAATGATTCTTAACCGAGCACTGATTTGGTCTCTGCACTCAGACTTGCATGCAAAGCAGCAGGCATTGAGGTGCAGTGTGTGGCTTGTGTTTGAAGTCTGGTGGCCCAGAACTTTGGACTGGCATTTGATGCAGATGGTTCTTGTTGAGAAGTGAGCTACCAGCTATGGAACCCCAGGCACTCAAACCAAACAAGTTGGTCCCTGGTTTATGCCAACCCATCTTAACTTCAGCAAAGGGTGCAAAGCTGTCACTGTGTATGAATAACATTCATGAGTGTCCCCTTCACTTAGAAAATGTACTATGGTGGATGCCTATCCATTGAATAGTTGACTATTCTCGTACTCTTACATGTAAGAAAGGTAACTGAGAATGCCAACAAGATTCAAGATTCTTCAATTGTAATATTTCCTTTAGTCAGACAAAGATTTTCCAGAATAGAGCCATGCACCCCCCCCCCCCCAGAGTCACTGAGTGTCTGTGGATTTCCCTGCTGCACTCCCACAGCCTCTGTAGTCACACAGCCATCAGTCCAAGCCGTCAGCAACCCAAGCTCCAGATCCCACCCAAGCTCCAGATCCCACCCAACCCCCGACACGATCAGGAAGCCCTCAGCGCCCTCTCACAGCTCGGTTCCGATACTTGGTACCGCTTCAGCCAGTCTCAAGCCTGTCTCCAGCAGTCCTCAGCCTGTTGCTAATCTCTTGACCGTTCCTCGTTCCTCGTCACCAACAGCTTGCCTCCTGTGTTTTCTTCAGCCTCAGGGGCCCTCGCTGGTCCGCTGCTAACTGTATTCAGAAAATAGGCAATTATGATAAAGAAAGGAAATGAGTAAAGAAAGGAAATAAGAGCGTATCAACTTTGCACCAGGAAAAGTATCCTTACAGAGTGAGTAGGTCATCGGGTCACAGGTTAGGACTTTGTTGATGGCTTACTCACGTATGGAGAGGAATCATAGCAGGCCAGATTAGAAGATCAGGATCTGTATCACATCTGATCATTAGGACTAATGGATCACAATCGTTTGCTGCTAGTTGTGCACAGGAGGGCCCTGACCAAGGCCCAACCATGGAGGGAGGGTGATTTGTATTGCGACTTGCCTGGAATACAGTGATGAGCAGCCTAAGGCAACAAAATTTAGAGCATCTCATCATGCATGGTTTCTGGGGCTAAATTTACAATCTAATCAGGCAGGATATCTGCAGGTCACACTGAAGTTGGCCTCTCATTTGTTGCTTCTGCATGAATGATTTGAAGGCTACAAATCTATGATTAAACTTTAGCACACAAGCGATTTGAAAACCTGCATGAAACGCACAGCAAGGACAGTAGAAGTCACAAAATCCAGATGCCAGAATTCCGGAGAATCCAGACTTTTTGAAAACTCTCAAACTTTTTAAATTTAGCGGGCTTTTGTGTACGAGCGTGTACAGATGCACAGCGGCAACAAGCAACTATGCTTATTTCAGGTAATCTTATCAGAAAGGAATTAATTTGTGTACTGTATTTTTCTTTTGAAATGTTCATTTTGAAACATAATTTCAGGCGTCACATGCTTGGTTTTTGTAGTGGAAAAAATGTTTACATTTTAGTCGTGTTGACTTTATTTTTCTTTAATACTGCTCCTTTTGATAAATGAAACTGTATTTGCTAATGAATCAATTACCAAAATTTATCTGTTCACCTCTTGTTTATTCCTCCTTAAATTAGAATTTTAAATGTACTATCTGAAAATTCAGACTGATCCAATCCCTGAGCAGTCCAGATTTTAGGACTTCAACTGTATTGGTTTCCTGTTTAAATTCTATTCTGTGGCACATGCATATATTGTTCTACTGAACAAAATTTCTTTATCAGGAGGTTTCTTTGTCAAAATTTGTTTTAGGCCCACCATACTCATGTGGGGGATACAGTCCCATAGGGAGCCGCAGCACATTTAAGGGCAGGCACGGACAGAAATCATAAAAAAGATTTTTATGTAGTCGATAGGAGAGAAATATAGAAAATAGAACACTACAGTACAGGCCTTGTTATCCCTCGATGTGTGCCGACTCATATATTCCTTAAAAAGCAAGTACTAAACCCTCCCTACCCCCCAAACCTCTTTTCTATTCATCCGTGTGCCTGTCCAGAAGTCTCTAATATTCTAGCCTCCACTATCATCCCTGACAAGGCATTCCAGGCACACAAACTCTCTGTGTTAAAAACATACCCCTGATGTCTCCCCTAAACTTCACTTTGTACATATGTCCTCTAGTGATTGCTATTCCTTGGGAAAAGGTACTGGCTGTTCACCCAGTGGATGCCTCTCATAATCTTGTAGACCTCTCTAAAGTCTCCTCCTCTCATCCTGCTACACACCGAAGAGAAAAGTCCCAGCTCTGCTGACCTTACTTGATAAGACTTATTTTCCATTCCAGGCAAGATCCTGGTAAATCTCCTCTGCACCCTCTTCATAGCTTCCACATCCTTCCTATAATGAGGTGACCAGAACTGAACACAATACTCTAAGTGTGGTTTTACCAGAGATTTGTAGAGTCACAGCATGATCCCTTGACTTGAACTCAATCTACTGTTAATGAAGCCTAACATCCCATTGGTCTACTTGTGCAGTGACCTTGAGGGATGTATGGATTTGGAACCGAAAGTCCCTTTGTTCATCCACACTCTTAAGTAACTGACCATTAACAATATACTCAGCCTTCTAGTTTGTCTTTCCAAAATGCATCACTTCACACTTGCCCAGATTGAACTCCATCTGCCAGTTTTCTGCCCAATTCTTCATCCTGTCTATATCCTTTAGTAACTAACAACAAACTTCAGCACCTTTCACAACTCCTCCAAATTTTGTAAAATCTGCAAACTTACTGACCCATCCTTCTGCCTCTTCATCTTGGTCATTTATAAAAATCGCCAAGAGAAGGGGTCCCACGTGTGAGTGCTGCTGTGCAAATAATTCTGACGCAAAGTCCACAGACTGTACAACAGGCTTTAATTAGCTTAAACTTGTACACACCAGTCTCGGTATACTGCTGGCTCCACGTGTCTGACTGTCCCCGAAGGGGCTGGCTTGAGTCTTTATACAGGCTGGTGATTGACAGCCAGCAGGTGGGGGAAGCCTCCCAGGTAGCCTACCTGCAGTTACACTGGCTGCTCCCTGCAGTAGGCTGGTAGGAGTGCAACCAGTGTAGTGGTTGTATCACCATACCACAACAGATCCTTGCGGAACTCCACCGAGAAGGACATAGAAGAAACTAACTGAATGCTTTCTTCACAGAGAAGGGGGCCCATAAACTGTGAGCAGAGTCCTGGTGGGGAGGATGGAGAGGGAGGGGGTGGTGGTGCCTAGCCAATAAGAATTGTTGAGATTGTTAGAGGATAGCAGTGCCCATAAACAGAGGTGATTTTTTTTTAAATCAAGAAACAACCTTTGAATTATGAAAATCTTGCAATCCTTTGTCAGTTCTCCCAAGTGGAAAATTGTCTGCAATTATCATTAATTCATTGTCTGCTTCTTTAGTTGTATGAATCCGTTCAGCAATGTTCAACTTTAATATGTCAGAAGAAACTGTTCTTATTAAAGAACTATATTAATGGTAATGCCCATGTCACTGTTGTGAATCAAGCCTCATAAAATTTGTTAAGTGTAAGTGAGATTGCAGTCAGGAATTACATCAGTGCAGTGATATAGATCCATATTTGCATTGCATACACAAATGAAAGAATGAATGCTAATTGTAATTTTTTTTGAAAATATATTTTTCAGTAATGCTCCAGGGCTAAGCAGGTGATGGTTGTGCACAGGAGAGCCCTCACCAAGGCACACACAGGGAGGGAGAGTAATAAGCAGATGATGGTGAGATGTATTCATGATGGAAAAGCATGGCAAAGTCAATTAGATTTTCAGGATTTTATGTCTGTTAGATCACTCATCTGATTGCTACTCGTACCACGTAACCCAGTATTACCTGCCGCAAGATTGGGTGGTCAGCGACTAAACCGGCTTGCCTGGTGCGGAGGGTGGCTGGACACCCTGAAGGATGAAGAGCAAGGCCTGTCAAAGGGTGGACGAACCCTCTGGTAGGGTTAACGGCCATCTAGCAAACACATGCCGTGAAGCGCAGAAAGGGTATCCCTTGCATCGAAGCTCTGTCTGGCCAGTCACTGCAACAGAACTGCCCCCGGCCGTCTTGTCGCTGGACCCGGGAGGGGATGACGAGAGGGTGGGGTCTGGACCTGTGCAAACCCCTATTCTCCTAAATCCATTCACGCACATGCTGTTCCTTTCTGAGGAGTGGGGTATTCTCATAACAAACTGAATGAAAGGAACCAACATCATCCTATGGGATGGAGAGCCAAAAGATTCTGTTGGAGAAAGTTGACAGACATTGGAGTTCAATTCTGATATTGTTCTGTTTGATTACTCCGTCTTCTTATCGGACTTTAGCCTCGCCAATCTGGCTCCACAAAATCCACCATCAATGACATAGAAAGCCGTTCAGAAGGTGACAAAATATTTGTTCCTCCAAAATGACATCAGTTGAAGTATTCAGTACATCGTGATCAATAGATTTTTCATTAGGCAAGGAAGTTGGATTGTAGATGAGTAAATTTGGAGTCAGATCAGCACGGTGTGCAATGATGGGACAGGCTGGAGGGATTGAGCAATATGATCCTGATTGGCAGTACCTGCCCGACGTGTTGCTACATTTTCCCCGCTTCCTCTGGACGGTGAGGGTTGCCGCACATTGGCACTTCTGTGTCCATTCCACTTCGTAGTGGCAGAAAGGCTTGCTGCATTTCACAACAATCTTCCCCAGCAACGCAAATGATTTGAAATGAGCATGCTTTAATTGGCGTGCAATTTTATTGAAATGGCCGCAGTGCAGTCATAAAATGTTCACGTAACCCTCCACCTGTAATCTGCTTCATAATGTATGAAAGTGTGTACTTGATTACAAAGACTTTAAATATTTATGGTCCTGCCCTAGGCTCCTACAGTATTGGAGGGGAACATGCAGACACGCTTACACCTGGGGAATAAAGAGGCAACTATTTTGTTTGTAAAGAAATAATAATGAGGTGTTTTAAATTTAGACAAAGAGCATGGTAACAGGATATTTGGGCCCACGAGTCTGTGCCAACAAATTTACACCCCATTAACCTACACCCCCGGTACATTTTGAACAGTGGGAGGAAACTGTAGCACCCGGAGAAAACCACACAGTCACGGGGAGAACACAAAATCTCCTTACAGACAGCGCAGGATTCGTACCCCAGTCCTGGGATACAAATCTCTTGATTACCTTGGAGATCTTAATTACATGCTGTATATTTCTACTAGTTTTTTTTGGATATCATACCCTTAGATGCTCGGGTCCCTCTGCAACTTCTCACCCATTCATGAGAATGCTTTGTTTTTTATTGTACCTAAATGGACAATTCCATATTTTATTTGCTCCATTACTGAATCTACATCCCTTTTGTCATCTCTTAATGTCCCCTTCACAACTTCCTTTCCCAACAAAGTTTGTGTCAAGCAGATTCACACTTATATATTGTTTGATTCCTTTATCCAGATAAATTGTAAGATATTGAGTTACAGGCACTGATCTCTGGGGTGCATCGCTCCTTGGGCCTTCCTGCTATGACTGTGACCATGTCACTGGAGCCTAAAGCTAAGAGATATAGAAAGCAGTACAGACGGGTCCTCTGGGAACTTTTATCTTCTCTTGACAATCTACAGCGAAGCAAGAAAGTTTGCAGACACCATGATTGTAATTAATACACAAAAGTGCCGGAGAAACTCAAGAGATCCTGCAGCGTCCACAGGAGGTAAAGAGATATAACTGACTTTTGGACCTGAGCTCATGCCTTGACAAAGGGCTCAGGCCTAAAGTGGTATGTGATAGGGGGAAAAAAAGATTGAGAACCACTGCTCTAGACCCAATTGTTACTGAAATATTTTGCTTGAGAAAAATTGTCATTGGCCCATTTCTTTTGAAGATATGAAACCGTGCACATAACGAGTCAATTAGGATACAATTAAAACAGTGGTTTTCAAGCTTTTTCTTTCCACTCACATACCACCTTAAGTAGTCATTTACTAATCACAGAGCACCTATGGCACAGGGATTACTTAAGGTGGTAAATGAGTGAAAAGAAAAAGGTTGAAAACTATTGCTCGACAGCAACCATACCACACTGTGATGCAGCCAGTCAGGACATCCTTGATAGTGATCCTGTAGACACTTGACAGGGTAGTGACCATTGGCCTTGCCTACCTCTGGAAATGCAGTTACTGTTTCACCTCCATGACAAGTGAGGAGATGCTGTGTTACTGGGATAGGTCACTGGGCTCATCAACAAGCTTCCCTAAACAGCTATTTCCCAGCTTTCTTCAAGTTCTCCCTCGAAATCCAGTCCCAACCTTGTTTACCCAATCTAAAATCCCTCATGACAACCATAACATTGCCCTTTTCACATGCCTTTTCTATTTCATGTTGTAATTTGTTGTCTACATCCCAGCTACTGATTGGAGGTCTGTATATAACAGGCAACTGTGTCTTTTTACCCTTGCCATTTCTAAACTCTATATTCTCTAATTCAGAGATGTTTTGTACAAAATCAAGAAACAATGACAATTTCAATTGCTATGAAGATGACTTTTAGATTTTTGCTGGATAACATTGCAGAATTACATATTTACAATGGGAGCACATCATAACTGGGAGAATCCCTTTTGGTATTCATATACCTGAGGCTGGTCCAAGGTCTCTGAGTGCAAAATGCCAGAACATCCAAAATACACCAAAGACACCTACATCAGGATTCTCTTTATCAACTGCAGTTCAGCATTCAACATAATCATCCCTTCAAAAACCATCAGCAAACTCCAAGACCTGGGCCTCAATACCCAACTATGTAATTAGATCTTGATTTCCTCACCTCCAGACCACAATCAATGCAATTGGTAAGAACATATCTTCCACAATCTCCATCAGCACTGGAGAACGACAGTGCTCCCTACTTAGCTCCCTGCTCTACTTGGTTTACGACTGCATTGTTTGATACGACATTAACACCATCCACAAATCTGCTGATGAAACCACAGTGGTGGGTTGTAAAAAAAGGTCTGATGAGGGAGATTGAAAACTTGGCAGAATGATATACTGACCACAACCTCACATTTAATGTCACCAAAACTAAGGAGGTGATTGTAGACTTTACGAAGGAAAAACCAGAGGTGTACAATCCAGTGATCATTGAGTGGGGGGGGGGGGGGGGTGGGGGGATCAGAGGTGGAAAAGATGACCAATTAAATTCCTGAGAGACATTATACCTACCTAACACATGAATGTCATCATGAACAAAGCACTTCAGTGCCTCTACTTTCTCAGGAGTTGACATCAGAAACCTTGGCCAACATCCACATAAGAGTAGTGGAGTCTGTGCTGACCGGCTACATCATGGTCTAGTATGGGGCCGCTAATACCTCTGAGTGGAAAGTCTGCAAAGATAGTGAGCACAGCCCAGGACATCACAGGCAAAACCCTCCACACCACTGAGAAAATCTACAGGGAACGCTGCTGTCGGGGAGCAGCTGCAACCATCACCCAACACATTGCTTTGTTCTCGCTGCTGCCAATAAGAAAGAGGTGAAGATTCACACCACCAGGTTCAGGAACAGCAGCTACCCCTCCACCATCAGTCTCCTCAATGATAAACTTAATCAGGGATTCATTTAAGGACTCTTCATTTTTCACATTATTTATTATTGAAGATTTATTTTCTCTATGTAATGTCATCTATGTTTTCTGACAAATCTGAACTTTAAAGGCTTCCTGAATATATAGGTAGCCGGAATACTAAGTGACATAACGGACAGTCCTGAACTGTGTATTTTTAAATTTAGACTTACAGCACAGTAACTGGCCCTTTCAGCTCAATCACACCCAATTGATCTACAACACCCTGGTATGTTTTGAATGGTGGGAGGAAACTGGAGCACTTGGAGGAACACCACAAAGACATGGGGAGAATGTACAAACTCTTTACAGGCCGCACCGGATTCAAATCTTAGTTGCTGGTGCTGTAAGAGCGCCTACGCTAACCATACTACCCTTAAATGAAGTGACCCATTACCAATGAACTAGTAACTAGCACCAACACCTCTGAGCCAGCCATGCATCGAATCTGGAATCCTCTGATCTGTAGTCAGACGTGTTATCCACTGCGCCACTGATCCAACCTATTAAGTGGAGGGGATGTGTGTTTAATAATGTGTTCATGATGTAGTTAGCCACTCAGTACCTTCCCTGATCTCATCATGTTGACCAATTAACCCCAAACATTGGTTTATTATCTTTTTTAGAATCTCCTGCACATACTGATTGGGTTTCAGTGCCGCGAAACCAGTGGTTCTCATCCTTTTATTTTCCACTCACATACCACTTTAAGCAATCCCTAAGCCATCGGTGCTCTGTAATTAGTAAGGGATTGCTTAAGGCGGGATGTGAATGGAAGGGGAAAGTTGAGTTGTTACTGAAATATTTTGCTTGAGAAAAATTGTCATTGGCCCATTTCCTTTGGAGTTAATGAAACTGTGCACATAACGAGTCAATGAGGGACGGTTAAAGCAGTGGTTTTCAAATTTTTTCTTTCCACCCACAGAGCACCTATGGCAATAGGGAATACGTAAAGTGGTATGTGGGTGGAAAGAAAAAGGGCTAAAGTATCAGTGGATGTTGAATTGTGAACAGGGCTTTTATTTTGAGGACTGGTTCTTGTTTGTATTAATGCCTGCAAGCCATGTAATTCCACGACTCCTGAATAATCCCTCGCAATATGCCATCCAAACTAGAAAGCCAACCATTTGTACCGATGTCAACTTCTCTCCGTGGCTTTGTTATCACAGTGTTTCCTGACAGACAACATAATGTTTGACAGTCAAAGGGAAGAACACAAAGTAAGTCTCTGATATTCCTCCTTATTTCATTCTCCTCAGGACATCATTTATGGGTGCTGTAGTATTGAATTGAATTCTTTAGTGTCACGAAGTGCAATGGAAATGCTTTATATTGTGTACTACACAGGCAAATCATGCAAAATACGCAGAATCTGATGACAAAGAAAATTATTCAACATTTTTGGACCTCATCACTAATGTTTTGCCCATCTCGTTGGAGACCTTGCACTGTTTTTTTTAAGTAAAGACTCAATGCAGGTCAAACTTTATATAGCAAATGTAAAAATACATAGACAATGTTGCAGGCTTCATCAAGGTATGGAAAAATATAGGCAGTTGTCCAAACAAAATGGTGAGGGGGAGGGGAGGGGGGAGTGAATGGCTCTGTGAATGGAGAGGGATGTGGGGAGCTAGAGGAAAGGATTCAGAGGAAATGGGGAGGGAGGGAGGGAGAATGGGGAGTAGTCGATGTTAATACCATCAAGTGGAGCATGTCCTGATGGAAAATTAGGTGTCACTCCTCCAATTTAGTGTTGGTCTTGGTTTGACGGTGCATGAGGCCATGGACAGACATGTCAGCGCAAGATTGGGCCGCAGGATTGAAATGGTTGGCCACTGGGAGATCCCTGTCACTATGCAAACAGAGTCTTCCTTTTTTTTGGACATCCTATTCTGTGGTTAAAAAAGAACAGGGCAAGAGCTGCATCGAGTGCAGGCAAAGGATTACTGCTGAAAGGTCTAATAACAGTGGTAAAGAAATTTTTCTTGAATCTATTGTTGTGTGTCTCAAACTTATGTATTTTCTGCTGACACAAACTAATCTGACCAGGGTGGGTAGGGTCCTTTAATATGTTGGCTGCTTTCCACATGGGTGTATGGGAACTCTTTGGTTAAGTGGGGAGGGGGGGAGCAAAGGGGTTGATTTGCCCAAAATTTTACACAGATTAAAAACACGTCCCAATTTCTAATAAAGTAATTTTATCGATCGAAAATACACAGTTACAAATCACACACCATGCAACTTAAAAGAAATATTGTTTTCTGCCTATCTTAGCAGCAAGAATATCAATTATTTGGTCAACATTTTTGCCAACGGACATGTTGGTGTATTTTCGCTCAATAATTAGTATTGCTACACTGTTTGACCCATTGTACTCCTCAAATAGGTTTTCATTCGTCGGAGGCTATTGATGGAGTGCTCCGAAGAACACGTTGTAGCAGGAAAGGTACCGGCAATTTTTGTTGAAGACAGGCCACGAAGAGCATTCTTGTAAGCAATTTCAACAACCTGTGAACCTGATGGATGCGTATGGTCTGTGACAAACTTTAGGTAGATTGCCTTTTCTGCCTGTAGGAGATCCGGATCAACACCATAATGTGATGCAACAAGTTAATTGTGCTCATCTGACAGATCAGGATTGAAGATAATGTAGCCAAGTACACAAAGTAGGTCTTGGTCATGACCATTAAATCGTGATTCCATTCCCAGACTGAAATAATAGGTAGATATGTGATGGCCATCTTTGGCAATTTGAATCCAGTGGCACTTCCGTTGCTGGTTCACCAGCCAGGGCTTGCAATTCAAGCTCCTCTCTGTAATGTGACTCATCATTGTTGCTGATAAGACCAACTGCTGTGGTCTCATCTGCAAATTTGATGATTCTGTTTGAACTGAATCTGCCGATGCAGTCATGAGTCAACGTCGTTCACAGTAGCAGGCTGAGCACACAGCCCTGAGGTGTGCCAGTGCTCTGCGTAATGGGATTCGAGGTTTTGCTCCCAACTTGGACAGACTGTGGTCTTTCTGTCAAGAAATCTAAAATCCAGTTGTAGAGGTGATGAATCGTAGCAAAGACAGCTTTTTCCACCAGCCTCAAAGGTATGATCACGTTGAACATTGAGCTGAAGTCAATTAACAACAACCTGGTGCTTAAGGCAACTTTCTCTGGCTGTGTCAGGATGGAGTGGAGAGTTAAGGCCATTACTTCATCTGTAAACCATTTTCCACAGTGGGCAAACTGGAACAGGCCCAACATCACTTTGATGTGTTCCATCACCACCCACTCCAAGCATTTCTTGATTGTAGATGTCAGTGCCACAGGAGGTAATCATCTCATACATTTATTGTCAGTATCTTGGGCACTGGGATGATGGTGTCTGCCTTAAAACCTGTGGGGACAGTGGACTGATGCAACGAGATGCTGTACATGTCTGTTACAACCTCCGAGAGCTGGGCCGCACTGTCCTTCAGCACCTGACCTGCTCCTTTGTGTGGGTTAACCCTGGATAGTATCTTCCTCACCACAGCCGTGGCTTTGAAGTGTGCCTGTTCTTTCAAGGGGGAAATGAAACATTCTTTACCATCACTTTGCTCTTTCCTCACATGATCTAATTTCCAGCCAGTAGCATCCTACAATATTAAACAGCCACTTTTACATGTATTGCTGTTGTATTGAAGTTCTTCCTGCTTCACCTGGTTCCTTGTCCTGTTTTGATTCAAATATTGTGTTTGGGCAATTATAATTCTACTTATTCTAATTTTAAAATGTGATCATCTAAATCTGTAATTGTAACTTTCCCTGGTCATGTTTGCCATTACTTCATCAATTGTCACCAGATCCCTTTCTACCCTTCAACCTCAAGCATCTTGTTTAAAGTTTTTATCTACATTTCTTTGTTGGAAATTGATGCTCTTTACTTAAACTAGAGCTTATTCTATAAGCACATCTTGTTCCAAATGTCAGTTGTCGTTAATACGGGGCAGGGTTTCATTAGGTACCTTGTCAATGCATATGCCTGGAATCACTTGGCTTTAGCAGGCTGAAGTTAATAACTTATTTCATTGGATTCTTGACGCCATGAACAATCTCTCATTGTGGTAAATACCATTCTCTTGTAGCGGCGTGAGTATATTTTACACCCCAACCTTCCGGCTGATTTGGCTGTAGGCATCCACATTGATTTTTCAAACTCTCCATTGGGGATGAAATCATTGATCACCCACCAGAGAGCAGACATTTCTGTAAATGCCCATTACTGTGGATCTAACATGACTGTCCACCCCACCTTTGCTTGCTTCTGTGGACAACACATCGGGTCCACCTCTCAAATCGTGAAGCACGGCGGCCCCCTGGGGAAAGCAGGGTGGCTGCTTCCAGCTCAGTCTCTTCTCTTTGGCTTGGCTTCGCGGATGAAGATTTATGGAGGGGTATGTCCACGCCTGCTGCAGGCTCGTTCGTGACTGACAAGTCCAATGCAGGACAGGCAGGGATGGTTGCAGCGCTTGTAAGGGAAAATTGGTTGGTTGGGGTTGGGTGTTGGATTTTTCCTCCTTTGTCTTTTGTCAGTGAGGTGGGCTCTGCGCTCTTCTTCAAAGGAGGTTGCTGCCCGCCAAACTGTGAGGCGCCAAGATGCACGGTTGGAGGCGATATCAGCCCACTGGCTGTGGTCAATGTGGCAGGCACCAAGAAATTTCTTTAAACAGTCCGTGTACCTCTTCTTTGGTGCACCTCTGTCTTGGTGGCCAGTGGGGAGCTCGCCATATAACACGATCTTGGGAAGGCGATGGTCCTCCATTCTGGAGACATGACCCACCCAGCGCAGTTGGGACTTCAACAGCATGGATTAGATGCTTGCGGACTCTGCCAGCTCGAGTACTTCGATGTTGGTGATGAAGTCACTCCAATGAATGTTGAGGATGGAGCAGAGACAGCGCTGATGGAAGCGTTCTAGGAGCCATAGGTGATGCCGGTAGAGGACCCATGATTTGGAGCAGAACAGGAGCGTGGGTATGACAATGGCTCTGTACATGCTGATCTTTGTGTTTTTCTTCAGGTGGTTGTTTTTCCAGACTCTTTTGCGTAATCTTCCAAAGGCGCTATTTGCCTTGGGGTGTCTGTTGTCTATCTTGTTGTCGATCCTTGCATCAGATGAAATGATGCAGCCGAGGTAGGTAAACTGGTTGACCGCTTTGAGTTCTGTGTGCCCGATGGAGATGTGGGGGGGGCTGGTAGTCATGGTGGGGAGCTGGCCGATGGAGGACCTCAGTTTTCTTCAGGCTGACTTCCAGGCCAAACATTTTGATAGTTTTCGCAAAACAGGACGTCATGCACTGGAGAGCTGGCTCTGAATGGGCAACTAAAGCTGCATCGTCTGCAAAGAGTAGTTCATGGACAAGTTGCTCTTGTGTCTTGGTGTGAGCTTGCAGGCGCCTCAGATTGAAGAGACTGCCATCCGTGCGGTACCGGATATAAACAGTGTCTTCATTGCTGAGGTCTTTCATGGCTTGTTTCATCATCATGCTGAAGAAGATAGTAAAGAGGGTTGGTGCGAGGATGCAGCCTTGCTTCACGCTGTTGTCAATGGAGAAGGGTTCGGAGAGCTCATTGCTGTATCTGACCCGACCTTGTTGGTTTTTGTGCAGTTGGATAACCATGTTGAGGAACTTGGGGGGGCATCCGAGGTATTTGCCAAAGCCATTTCCTGCTCACGGTGTCAAAGGCTTTGGTGAGGTCAACAAAGGTGATGTAGAGTCCTTTGTTTTGTTCTCTGCACTTTTCTTGGAGCTGTCTGAGGGCAAAGACCATGTCAATAGTTCCTCTGTTTGCGCGAAAGCCGCACTGTGATTCTGGGAGAATATTCTCGGCGACACTAGGTATTATTCTATTTAGTAGAATCCTAGCGAAGATTTTGCCTGCAATGGAGAGCAACGTGATTCCCCTGTAGTTTGAGCAGTCTGATTTCTCGCCTTTGTTTTTGTACAGGGTGATGATGGTGGCATCACAAAGGTCCTGAGGCAGCTTTCCTTGGTCCCAGCAGAGCTTGAAAAACTCATGCAGTTTGGTATGCCGAGTTTTGCCGCCAGCCTTCCAGACCTCTGGGGGGATTCCATCCATACCTGCTGCTTTGCCACTTTTCAGTTGTTCAATTGCCTTATATGTCTCTTCCCGGGTGAGGACCTCATCCAGCTCTAGACTCAAGGGCTGTTGAGGGAGCTGGAGCAGGGTGGATTTTTGGACTGAGCGGTTGGCACTGAAAAGAGATTGAAAATGTTCTGACCATCGATTGAAGATGGAGATCTTGTCGCTGAGGAGGACTTCGCCGTCTGAGCTGTGCAGAGGGCTTTGGACTTGGGGTGAGGGGCCGTACACAGGCTTTAGAGCCTCGTAAAAACCCCTGAAGTCGCCAATGTTGGTGCTAAGCTGGGTTCGTTTGGCGAGGCTGCCAATGAACTGGCAATGGAGAGGAAAAGCCTCTGCTTTCATATTGCATTCCAAATGAGCACCAATTTTGCAATGAAGAGCATTGAATGGGGTGGGAATTGGAACACTGAAAGCATTGCATAGCCCAATTTATCGGATCATGCGGTATAGACATACTCCTATCACAAAGTTATGTAATATTGTTTTGTACAAGTACTTCAGCATGATGGTAGATGTGGGTAATGTCTCTGACATCTATATCTTCTGTGCTGTTGAAGTTGGCTAAACTTTCATTTACAGTCTGACAACCACACGACATTTGTTTTAAACTTTACTGAGCCCTCAGATGTTCTGCAATCAGACGTTTGGGCAATTCCTTAATGACATCAAACTTTCTGCTGGCGCTAACAGGCTTATTAAACTTTTACACCACAATAAACTTAACACAATACAACATACGCTTGGAAAAAAAAAGTGGAGCACTTTTAAGACTCAAACTCATTGTGAGCTACACCGTAGCAACTCGAGGCTGCAGAGTTTGGGAAAAATAAAATATCTTTTGCCTGCTTGCAGGAGAAGCAAAGTTTTTGTGCAAAGAGGAATTTAGTGGAAGTTCTGCAGCGGTGACTTGTACTGCAAACTGAAGCACAGGCGTAAAATCTCTGGAGCATTTGATTTACTCTCTTGCACAGCTAATAAGATTACCTGCTGGTGGTCTTCAGGAGAATGGCAGTGCGACTTTGGGGCCACCAGAAAATAGAATCCATTTGGTGTCTATGCCTAAAATGAATGTTTCTGCCTGTTGGCACTCTTTGCTGTGATCACATATTCCCTGAGCAAATTAAATTTTAACGACAGCCCGCTCCAGAAAAGAGGGCAAAATTTCAGGTATTTCATTATCATGTTCCTTTTTCATTCTTTTTTTCTTTGCTTCTTTCATTACTTCATTAATTTCACCAGGCTCCTTATTTATGCACTTTTAGTGAACTAATTAGACATCCTCCCAGCAAATTGAAAACAACACCATAGCTGGATGTGCTAGGAGCAAATGATAATTCAGAAAGCCAAAGGGAATGCTCATTTCTTGTTCTCATTTAATGCCTTTTAAACCTCAAGGGACAGAAGACAAGGCTGTAGTCCCTTACAAATGGAAACTGCTAGAATGAGCAAAGATCATTCCACAACTCTATTGTGTGAGGAAGGGAAAAATATTGGAGTTAAAATGCTGCAAAACTCTGGAGAGAAGCACACATTTGCAGTCAATATATTTGAAACATTAAAGTAAGATTGCACAGTGAAGGAGGTCAAGGACTAGATTTTTCGGCTGCATCACAGGTCTGGTATGGGGAACACCAACACCCCTGAGCGTCAAGCCGTCCAAAAGGCAAAGGACACAGCC